>NW_027411644.1:152126807-152793057 GCF_047663935.1 Musca autumnalis
ATTTTATGTGGGAGGTACACGAAAGAGTATAACGATTTAGTCCGTATTCAAACCTGATCTATGCCTGGAAGTACTATTATCGTGCGCACTATTTCAGGGAAAATTTTTGACGTTTTGTGAAGGAGGTACCGGAAATAGTGGACCGATAAGGTCATCGAACATAAACTAAGTTTGGACAAAATATTACGATACTCTACATTTAAAACAAATCGGTTGATCCGATCAAGAATTATCGTGCGCACAAGCCAGCCAGACTGAAAGACGCACATAGCTAAATCAACTTTAAATTGCCTGAAACGGATTTCGTACAATTGTATTTGGGGTCTAAAACCATTATTTCGATGTAGCTTAATTTTGGTCTTATCAAAGTTTTTTAAACCTCTTTAGCCTAAAAGCTGAGGGTATAAATATTACGATATGCAAAGTATAGACCTTATTGGTTAATCTCTTCGGGAGTTATTGTGAACAACATTTTAGCGGAAATTTAAAAAAAAAAATTGATGGGGAACGTTCCCGAAGGTTTGATATGATTCATGATATGATTCATCTTCGAACTTGATCTAAGTTTGGATAATACATGGCTGATCTGTTCGACAGTTATCGTGAGCACCAGCCACACACAGAGACGGACGGGCTATCAAAGTGTGTGTAGCCTCGTTAATTTACGTGCTAGGGATATAACTAGAGAAAAATAATAACTCTGTAATACAAAAAAAAATATTCAGGGGTTCTGAATTTGGATTTGTTAGAGTCCATTGAAAACGAAAATATTTTTGGTTTTTTAAGTCACTTCATTAAGTAATTTTAAAAGGTAAATATAGATTTTCAACTTTAAACGGACATAACTTCTCTTTTGGCAACAGATTTCTATTATTTCTTTTTTTTCTTTAGAGGAGTCGAATATTATTATTCAAACAAGCCATATATTTTAATCGGTTAATAAATGGCAAATTTATATTGATTACAGTGTAATAAAAACGCATTAAAATAAAAAATGTATTTTATAAGGCTCCAAGCTGCTTGGAAGATACCAAACAAAATAAGCATTTAATATTACGAAAAGCAAGTTATTTTGGCTTTCAAAGCTTTCAAATATGAAAAAATAATAAAATCGGTTAAAAATAGATATGTAAGTAATGCAATTTTTGTGTTATAACTTTTTGGTTTTTAATAACACTGTGCAACATTTTTAAGGTGATCTTGTGCACACAATTTGAGCTGAGGATTTTTTGAAAGTACAGACCCAAACGACGAAAACCCTTGTTGGGTTTTGTTGTGTCAGATCCAGCTTGGATTTTATGGTTCCATCTAAACGTGGCTAAATATAGACATTTTATAGCAATTCTGGGCTATATCTCTGAAACCTATGTGAATCTACATCTGACATCTGAAGCAAATTTGTAGATAAAGGCAAGAATAAAGAAGTGAGAAAAGGCTATAGTCGGTACGGGGCCGACTATGTGATACCCTACACCACTACCTCTGTCCATTATCTTTTCACTCGAAAACATTTCTTTTAGGGAGATTGACTTAAGGCGAACTGAACCAAAATAATTAATATTTAATTTTATATTTGACTACTATCGACATCACCAACATCAATATGCTTCTATCTCTGTGAGAAAATTTCGTGATGATCCGATCAAAATTCCGACCTGTAGTGTGATTGCAGAAAAAGTGGAAAAAGGGATGTATTACCGACTATTGCGATATCTCTATTATTTGACCACCTACGCCAACCTACTTTACATAACACTGTGCAACATTTTCAAGGTAATTTTGTGCAAACAACTTCATATGCGGTTTTTATGAAAGTACAGACGCTATAGACAAAAACCGTCTTTGGATTTTGTTTTGTTAGATCGGGTTCGGATTTTAGGACCCTATCTAAACATGGCTAAATATAGACTTTTTAAAGAAAATCGGGGCTATATCTTTGAAACCAATACGAATCATTCCATGGCATCCGCAGCAAACTTGTGGATAAGAACAAGACGAATGTATTTGGAAACATAATGAACACGAATAACCTCATTTATTGCCTCAAATTTTATAATATATCTAAAATTTCCGTGATTTGTATATATTTCGCAGCGTATCTCCTAAACAGTCAAATTTTTCTTAATGTTATCTTTGGGAAAAATATTCACTGGAATGTAATACACAACTCTTCATAACATATCATTGTTGTAAAATGCCTCTATCGCGTTGTTTCTAGCATATTATTCAACGACAATTTGATAAATATATCAACAATACATTGAAATTTCAAATATGAGAATAAACAGCCTGTGTGAACGTTGTTTGAAATATGTTTTGTAGAAAGTATGATATGAAATACCGCCTAAACAACATGAAATAAGTGTTTTACAGTTTCAGAATGTTCTGAAGATTTGC
The DNA here is from genome assembly GCF_047663935.1 of Musca autumnalis. NCBI lineage: Eukaryota > Metazoa > Arthropoda > Insecta > Diptera > Muscidae > Musca > Musca autumnalis. The sequence continues at coordinate 152,129,205 of NW_027411644.1, forward strand.
TAAGGACATTATTTGGAACGTTATTGCGAAAGGCTACTTGGTTCAACTCTCAATAGTTTGGCAGTTACTGACCATAATTCCACAAATTATGTAATCTTTCCTATATTTTTATCAATTTTGATGCGCTATATGCGGTTTTTCGTAGTTCGTATGTCAGACATATATGTTCTACTACTTTAGGACTACAATATTGCTGACGATTGCAAAGCAAAATTCGTTTTACTTTCTGAGATAATGCACGAATCAATTAAAAAAAGGGTCGTTTTAGCCCGGTATAGATGAGGCCATAAAATCCAAACCCGATCTAAAAACACGAAACCCAACTAGGGGTTTTGTAGTCTTAATATGTACTTTCAGAAAATGCCCATTAGAAGTTGTTTGCATTTTCAGTGTTGCACAGTGTAATTTTAAAGATGGGATTTTCTACTTTCCTAGTCAGGCTTTGCTTTTCGAAAGTCCCCAACCAGAGCTGTGATATTCATCATTATAATTAAAATCGCAAAAATTCAAATTAGGGTTTTATTTGCGACTATTGTGATATCTTCGTTGTTTGATCACCCACGAGAACCTACTTTACATCATTAGAAAGGTGATATTCACTTTGGAAAAACACGTTGTCTTTTTATCCACATACATTTTTTGCCGATTCCGACCCCTAAATATTATCCGACCATCACCAAAATCAATAGGCTTCTTCCCCTCCGGGACCCCCATCAACGTCCAAAATTTCTTGACAATCCGATCAAAATTGCGACCTGTAGCGTGATTACAAGGTTTAGATGGACAGACAGACAGACGGACGGACGGAGGGACACACGTAGCCAGATCGACTCAGCTCGTCGTGACATTCAGTTTGGTATATATGAATAAGTATGGGTCTACGACCATTATTTCGATGCGTTACAAACTTTTTGGCCAAAACAAACTTATAATACCCTCACCACATAGTGGTGTAGGGTATAAATATTTGGAGAAATAATGAACTTGAAAAACTACATTTATTGCCTCAAATTTTATAAAATATCAAAAATTTCCACAATTTGTATACATGTCGCACCATATCTACAAATTTAATTTTAATTTTTTTCTTAATGTTTTCTTTTGGAAAAATATTCGCTGGTATATAATACACAACTCTTCAAAACATAACATTGTTGTAAAATGCCTCTATCACGCTGGTTTCAATATATTTTTCAACGACGATTTGATAAATATGTCAATAATGTGGTGAAATCCGAAATGCGAGAATAAACTGTTAGTGTGAACTGTGATTGAAATACTTCTTGTAAAAGATATGATGCAAAATACCACTGAAACAACATGAAGTAAGCATTTTAGAGTTTCAGAATGTTCTGAAGAATTATATATAATTGTTCCACAAACATACGGGACAAGGGAGACTTCTCTCATATCAATGAGTGCACCCCGATTCATATTAGCTCAATGATATGGGACCTACTGTTTATCGCCGAGTCCGAACGGCGTGTCTAAGACACCACCTTTGTAGAGAAGTTTTACATGGCTGAAATACTCAGGAAATGTCGCCAACATCACTGAGGGATATTTTGCCACCGTTGAAAAGTGTTTTGATGTTGCCTGGCCGGGGAATCGAACCCACGACCTTTAGTGTGCAAGGCGGGTGTGCATACCATTGCACCACGGTGGCACCCGGTTCTGAAGAATTGCTGAGAACTTTATTTGCAAGATTTGCAGATTTTTGCAAAAGGTTACTTGGTTCAACTCTCGATAGTTTAGCTGATACTGACCAGAATTTCAGCAATTATCTAACATTTTCTATATTTGATCGATTTTGATGTGCCATATTGCCAAAGACAGAAAGGCCAAATTCCTAATCGCTTCTGAGATAAAGGCCCATTAAATGCAAAAAACTGTAGTTTTAGCCCGGTTTAGATGAGGCCATAAAATTCGAACTGGATCTGACAGGACAAAACCCTACTAGGGTTTTTGTAGTCTAAATATGTACTCTCAAAAAATGCATATTAGAAGTTGTTTGCATTTTCAGTATTGCATAGTGTAATATTTCATAGTTTGTATGGTGCGTATGACGTCTATTATACTATTTTTAATTAATAAAAATCATACGCACTAGAGTGGCAATATTAAAAAATACAACAGCTTAATTTCGATTTTATTATTTTTTCATTTTCGAAAGCTTACTTAATTTCTTTTTTGCATTAATAAATACTTATATTGCTTGTGTCCTCTATGCAGCTTAGACCCCCAGGGATTTTTTTCTGTTTTTAGTACATTTTTCCAACCACAAAGGTCTCGGCACAATGGCTCCCTTGAGTGTGGCGTTGCAACAATCACACGACAATGATGCGTTGATGTTTTCTTGTGGTTGTTGTTATTAACGCGAGATGCGACTTGCAACAGGCCGATAGTAATGAGCGCTTAATACAGCTATTTTGTAATCGATTTTAAAATATTTGGCTTGTTTAAAAAATGAAAAAATAAGAACTAACAGAATATCCGTTGGGAAAATGAACGTTTCTGAAATAGTTATCATAGACTAAAATCCTGTGTTCGTCTGACACATATTAGTTATGTTTCAGAACCTGCAAGATAATACTATTTTTGCAATTATACTAAATTTATATTACAGACATAAATAGTTACAAATTCATTGATAAAATCGCATTTCTTCCATGCATCCTTAAAATTACACAAATTTTCTTTAAAAACATCCTAGTTTATTATTTTCATCATCAACCTCTTTATTTTGCCATATTTGGTATTTATAATTATGACATTTGGGTTCATAATTAATGAATACAGGTACATAAGTAAATTCACTACTTTTTGCCACCCACATTACTTTCATTATTCGTATGATATTTGAGGCTCTCAGCGCCAAAACGGCCTAACCCACATAGAGATGGTTTTGAGAAAAACGAAGTTCAAAGAAAACAAGTTTTTAAAATATTTTTATAATTTTTTTATTAATCATAAATACATATTTGTTGTAATATTTGTTTTAGGTTAATCATTAGGTATTAGTTTACATAGATAAAGACTGTTTTAATCAGTTAATAAAAAAATTAAAGTGGCTTAGGCCGTTTTGGCATCCATTTAAAAAAAATATATTGATAGGAACTGAGGGTTAGGCCATTTTGTCTCCATTTATTAAAACAAAAGTTATGCAGATGAATAATAAAAATAACTGTGAGCATTTTAATTGATACATATCAATAAAAATTATTGGTCTTCTTCCTGGATATCTTCATCTTCGGCTCTCGAATTTGTTTTTAAATTATTATAAAATGCATGATTAACCCTTTGAGTTTCTGTAAATCCTTAAACTTTGCAACTTTAATGAATCTTCCTCCCGGATAAAGCGGTTCCAATTCAAAATTTACGTACTTGCTGGAGTTCCTTTTTGAAATATTAACTTCTTGAAATAAAACATTTATGTTATTTGAATATTTGTATTGAATTATAAATGGCTTCGCATTTTGGAATCGAAGGCACTGAATCTTAAGCAATTCAACACGATCCCAATCATCAGGCGTAAAAATGCCCTTATAATATTTTTTTCCTTTTCCAAGAGACCAAAATCTTGATCGTATGGAAGGCATGAATGGCCAGACACTAAAAATTTGTGGTCTATCCGTTCCACTGAGAAGGTCGAATTATTGCCTATGAATGTGCAAATAGTGTTCATGCTTATGTTACGGTTTTGGCCACTACATTGATCGCGATACATTATTAACTTCTTACATTCTACATTGACGCCAGGGCGTAAGTCAACTTTATTACATAATCTTTGGTTTTTACTTACAAAATCTTCTCGAAAATTTATTTTTATATTATTTTTCAAATATACTCCTGACTAAAACGTAACATGCCTAACCCACATGTATTTTTTTCCAGTATTCGATTTTGTCTATGTGGCTTAGGCCATTTTGGCGTCCACATTTTTTCAAACTTTCAGTAAAGGAAAAACGGGTTTCGGCATGTAGAATAACATAGGGTTAATCTATGCAATTGGGGATTTTTTTAGTATGTATTACAAAAGGTTCCGGTTCGTCCAGCATAGTCAGTTTGATTTTTTTTGAAAATGTGGGTTAGGCCGTTTTGGCGCTGAGCGCCTCATTTGGGCCAAAGGTTATGTTGCACCAGCATAGCATTATTTAAACAAAAGATAACAGCCATTGTACACTTAGTCAACATCGTTTCTAGGCATGAAACTAAAGCATGTCACTAAACTCAAGTGCTATGCCATGTTGAAGCCGCAATGGAGGCAGTAACTAAATAAGTCTGAATATGCAACACAAAATGAGCAAGCAAATTGAGCAACCAACAGGCTGGAAATTATAACAACGTGCACACATACATGCATATAAAGATTGTAAATTAATGAAAAAGAGATAACTGAAGTTAGTATGCTTGTTACAAATTGCAAATGTTACAAGTACAGGTTTAAAAATAAAAAAAATCTGTTTTTATTTTTTGTTAGTAGGACTGTAGGATGTTTAAATTCGTGATGTACTTAAAAAATAAGATTAAAATTAGGGTAGGATAAAATTTATATTTTCTGTATTGTCTTTCTTTGAGTAAATGAGCAAACTATATGAACTCATAATAAAAATAAATTTTGAAGCTAAAGAATCCAATCCGATATTTGAAAACATGTTATTATTATTTTATGACGAAAAAATTGGATCTTTCACGATTACATTGGAATTCATGCAAAATAACCAGTGAAACCATTAATTACTTCATATCAATGCTGCCCAAGAGAGCGCCCATGGGCTCTCAATGAATGTTTCTCTCTCAACACACACAACTCAACTAATTGAAAATGCATGCACTCACACAATGACACCCCCTAAGATATGCAATAGTAAAAGATGGTCGGCATCGCTGCTTCGGCGATAGCCGCGGAAGTCACCCTGAAGTGACCTCCGTTGTGAAGAAATGAACCACGCCCGCGTGTCGTCTTGGAAGTCCTCCAGCGACACTTCTTGGAGATCATTTCAGCGATAGTTCTTGGAATTAAAAAAAAAAATATTTTTTATTTTTTGTTTTAATTTTTTTATTTTATTTAATTTTTTATTTTTATTTATTTTTTATAAGGAACGTTTTTAGAGAATTTATCATTATTTCTCATTTTAAAAATGTGATGTTTTATTGCCTCACTTGGGAAACGAACCCGGACCTTCACAGTGCAAAGCGAGTATGCTTACCACTGCATCACCGTGTCACATAATCATCAGATAGAAAAATGTCCCATATTTGTTCAATGTGTTGAATTATTATATAAATGTAAACAATCGCCATGGAAGTCACTCAGAAGCCACTCCGAAGTGTTGGCATACGCGATAAAAGGTAATCGTAATAATGCTATAGAAATTGTTTGTGTAATGCACTAACGATCTTCCTTGGCGTGTCTCCGGAGTGACGTCTTAGGCGAGGGAGTGTAAAACTCACTTCCAAATGCTGGCAGGGTACTTCCATTTAATCTTGCCGGGATATTTTGCGCCTATAACCATGCACATCAATTTGACTTTCTCAGCCCATCTACCCATTTTATCAATGTTGAATTAAATATGGGGGTGGTAAAATGGATCGTTAGCGCTGATTAGTCAATTACTCTGTAAATAAAGATCGGTCAAGAGGCACGATTAATAATTACATTCGAACTTCTCTATTACGTAGCACTTGGGTACCGACAAATTACTACGTTATAGAGAAAATTCGTTATAGAGTAATCATTTTATATTAGATTTTCTACTTGTGTCTTAAAACCGGCTTCGGTACAGAGAAGTATTCGTTACACGGACGTTCGTTTAGACAACTTGGACTGTATTAAAATTAAACAATAGGATTGTCCTATATTCAAAAGTATATACTTTTATTGCAAAATGTATGTAAGTCATTTCCAAACAACGAATAAAAATTTGTTTTTGTAAAAATCAGTATAATTCATACAAAACAACAATCAGAATTACTTTGTGGTTAATTTAAATACAAATGAGAGTTATCTCTAGTCATGACTAGGTAACAAGCCATTTGATTACTGAAAACAATGCCGAAATTAAGACAAAAGAAGTCTGGGCGGCAGTAACTACTCTGGTAGACAGTTATTGTACTATAACAATAGAGATCAGTGTCGGGGCATGTTCATTAGGGCTATAACCAAAAAAATACCACCACATAGCCGTGTAGAGCATGAAAAACTATTACGAAATACGGTGTCAATTTTTCTCTACCGCGAAAAAAGTTTCCGCACCAAATGCATTGAAGTTCTGTAATGCATTTTTTAATTTTATCTGTCATAACAACATATTTGCTTTTCATTAAAATTTTTATTTTTTTGTAATCTAATTTAAAATCATTATCAAAGCGTTCTGGACCAATTTGTTCTCAAATCGCGCCATTTCGGACCATATTAGGATTTTCTGACACTATTACAATTTTTTGTTTTTCTTTATAAACTCGTGAATTTTATGTTTATATTTTTTTAACCTATCGGACAAGATAATATGGGGTCATTTGCAGCGAATTCGCGAAAGTTACAGGCTGTTTTTGTTGACTTTGCTTGTGAGAATCGTATTTGTTTTCTACAAAAATACAACACCAGTACCATGTGGGGAATTTTGTCCTAATAATGAAAACGCGTTTCTAAGATCGATTCGGTGAAAAAAGTCTCCGCACCAACCTTAATTACTAAAACCCTTTTGATGCTTTTTCTACTTATAATTTTAAATTTGCTTTGTTTGAATAAATATTTATAGAAGAAATTACAATTCTCACAGGCAAAGTCAACAAAAACATCCTGTAACTTTCGCGAATTCGTTGCAAATGACCCCATATTCTCTTGTCCGATAGGCTAAAAAATATAAACATAAAATTCACGAGTTTATAAAGAAAAACCAAAAATTGCAATAGTGTCAGAAAATCCTAATATGGTCCGAAATGGCGCGATTTGAGAACAAATTGGTCCAGAACGCTTTGATAATGATTTTAAATTAGATTACAAAAAAATAAAAATTTTAATGAAAAGCAAATATGTTGTTATGACAGATAAAATTAAAAAATGCATTATAGAACTTCAATGCATTTGGTGCGGAAACTTTTTTTGCGGTAGAGAAAAATTGACACCGTATTTCGTAACAGTTTTTCATGCTCTACACGGCTATGTGGTGGTATTTTTGATATTTGCAAAAAAGTGCAAAAAGTTATATCCCTAATGTTCATATGTTCGTATGTCTGTTGGTAAGTACATAAATGTATGTACGGGTATATGGAAATAAAGTCACTTTAATAATACTCGCCTGTGTAACATAGTGACAGATCGCCCCATTAAACATGTTGGAGTCGCATTCATACAAAATGCTTGGTAGTCATTCACCCCTTACCGTCGTTGCTTTGTAGTGAGTTTTGTGAGGAAAAAATAACAAAGTTAATCATGTGGATACATTGTTAGTTTTTACTATAGTTTATGAAAATTTCCATTTTCACACTGAAGCGTTTTTATACCATCCACCATAAAATGGTTATACCATCCACTGTTTGTAACAAAATGAAAAGTTCGGAGAGACTCTTTAATATTTATATATAATCTTGATCAGCATAACGATGTCCGCTTGCTTTCGCCTGCACATTGGTGTAATAGTGTAAGCACATGCGGCTTGTACACTATATGCCCGGGTTTGATTCCCAGCAAAATGTTCGATGCCAAAGATGTCATTCAATCATGGGTTCAAGTGATCTGGCACGTCATCTTCATCGATGAACTTTATATGAGCGTGGACCCCAAGAGATGCTATTAATTTTTGGATCCAAAGCATGTTATTTACACCAATGTATCTCCTTTCCACCAATGCTGTGGCATGTCATTTTCACCAACCCTTTGCAATGTCATTATCATTACGTAGAGAGTTTTAACAACGTTGGTTGTGATTTCGAGTCCCCGAATTGTAAATAATTAATCTTATAATTTAGAAAAATGTGTATAAATAAAAACACAAAATTCATCTCTATCGATGGAATGGGTTCAAATGCTAATGAAAATATAGGATATTTAACGACTTCGTTTATACCAATGCAAAATATGCCATGAAATCACGTCATCGCATGGAACCCCTTACTTTAAATTTTGCTGGGTTCCTAGGCCAGGACTTCAACTTTTCCACGTTAACAAAAATACCCCTCCGGTAAGGTTGGCGGAATTTCCTGAGAATTTCAGCCATGCAAAACTTCTCTAAAATTATATCTTTAGACACACCGTTCGAATTTGGCTATAAAAAGTTGGTCCCAAATCACTCAGCTAATATGAATTTTGGGAACATGTGTATGTAATTTTGCTAGGAATTTTTCTAACTATCCTTTTCCAATAGAATAAATAAGAAAGTATTAGTCAGCTATGCCGACAGAGATATACCCTCAGCCTCGGACATAGAGAAAAGCAGAAAACACAATACATCTGACGTCTATAAAGTTGTCGAGCTTTTGGGCCAATTTCCCAAGATGAATGGACTTGTTACCGCCGTAACTAGGGCCGCATACACAACATGTTACCAACAATTTAAGAACTATTCCAGACGGGTCTTTAAACTGCACTCTTTCCAAAATTTGCGTGGGAGTATCCGAAAAGTAGTCAATATTTGGACATAACCCCAGTCTGTAAGAAATAATATGATGAACCACATTTAGATCAAATCAATTTTTCCCCTTGAGGATTCTCTTACGTACCACCCAGTTTATTTGGTGCGGGAGATTTTGGGTCATTATCTCAGAAATTATGGATTTGGGCCCGAATAAAATTGCGCCGTCGTAAAAGGGCCCCCAAAAAGAACTTGTAGTAAACAAATTCAAAACGTCCCGAGACTGTACTTTTTCCAAATTTTGTGTGGGTGGTACACGAAGGAGTACACCGATTTACACCATATTCAAACCTTATTTATGCCTGAAATCAACATTATCATATCGTCTGTGTCATGCTTAAGTGTTCGATACGACATTTCCCCGTTTACGTTGTTAACTAAATTTATTAGTTATAGTATATAGAATATATTTGCCAAAAGTTAGAAGAAAATCTGTTGGAACAAAACAGTTATAGAGAATTTTTTAAAAATATAATTTTTGTCGAGTTTTTCCATATCCACATTTATGACACAAATGCAAAATATTGTAAATCACGTGGGAAAAAAGTGACAAAAAAATCCCATCTTTACCACGATAAATTCTAACCTTCTAAATCGAAAATTAAAGTTCTGATTTTTGGAATGTGTTTTTAAATTTGTATGTTATTAAAATATTAATATCATAACTGAAAAGAAATTATGCTTTCGGGCTGAAACGTGGATATCTCGGAAAATAGAGCGGATAGGAAAAAGCCGGCCAGGAATTCAGAATGAGCCTACCCTAAAACCCTAGAAACAACCTATTTCTTAAAAAGCCAAAAATGGCGTATGGAATGCTTAAGCATGACACCGACGATATGTAAAGTGATGACCAATTCGGTTACTTCCATTGAGAGTTATCACGCGCACCATGCATAACTATTGAAACAGCGTTAAAATTAGATGGGCCGAACTTTTTATACACCCACCATATGTGGCTAAAACTTAAAAAATACCGAAATTTGGGCGGTACCGTTCTACTGGAAGAAGTTCTACTGGGGAAGAAGTTTTGTGATCCCTGGAAACTTCAAATGTGAAATTACAGTAATTTCTGTTAAAACATGTAGCTAATGTCTTCAAAATTGCCGTATATGGGACCAAAACATGAACCTATGTTGACAATTTTTTGGAAGAAGTTTGGGAACCACTATGAAACTCAAATGTCAAATTATAGATAGTTTGGTCAAAAAATGTAGTCAAAATTCTCAAAGAAACTACAATCGGAAGGTACCATTATATGGGGGCTATAACGATACATGGTCCCACATTGACAATTTTTGACGGAGAAGTTTTGTGACCACTGGGAATCTCCTCAATCCTCAAAATTCCTAAAATCCGTAGGTAACGTTATATTGGGTATGTACCAAAATATGCATATATGTAGATAAAGTTTGGCGGAGAAGTTTTGTGACCACTGGGAACTCAAAATGCCAAATTATAGCTAGTTCGGACAAAAAAATGCACCTGAAATACTAAAAATACCTCAAATACGGAGGTACCGTTTATTGGGGTTATACCAAAACGTGGACAGGTATAGACCATATTCGATCTTGAGCTGGCTGCGGAAAAAATACACTCGGGAGAAAAAATATAGCGTTCTAGCTCAATTATTGCGGACGTGGGTATAATATACCCTCCTTAGTATGGTGGAGTGTATACAAATGCAGCAAGACTGTTAAGCTTGAATGAATTCACACAGATGAACTCGCAGGTGCCATAATATTTGTTTACGAATATGTGTGTGATACATTACATTACATCCCTCATTTCCCTCTGAGTACATACTTTTGGCTACATGGGGATGGTACAGCCTCCTAGGAATTGTCCAATAGGGCATAGATTGAAGACGCAATACAACACATCCAACCAACACGAGGTGCCGGTAGGACACAATGCCCCATTTACACTACCAAACCTACTCTATCTAACCCCAGTACCTTTGTGGTGACAACCTATTGATGCAACCACATTTCTAGACCTGGAGATAGAGCCGAAGCCAGATTAAGCATAAAAACGAAAGCACAAATGTTTATATGCTGTTACAACAAACCACGTGGGTGGCTTGTTCTTTAACCCAAAGCAATTCTGCTCTAGCAGATAGTAAGGATGGTGTCCTTGAACTTAACCCTAGTAACAGCAAGGAACTGCAGTTTGTTCCTTGCCGCTATTGCCTAGCAATTTAAAGGAACGGTTTCATGTCTATTTTTCTATGAATTCTTGCATGTCTATACCTCCTATGCAGCTGGAATTTTGGTTAACCATGTGCATGGTTAACAGTGGTGAATTTCATAGTTTATGACACCAAAATAGAAGCGCAGTTGCTCTGGCTGCTTCTAGTATTGTGCATGGTTTCCAACACCAAATTGAGTGAAAGTTAAATGATTTTTGATGACAATGCAGCAGACACAACCACCATCAGGCCCACTGAAATACTCACACAACCATTGTAATATTAGTGTTACATTGCAACAACAACAACGACGGCGACGTGAAATATGCAACATATAATTTCCATATTTCGTTTCTAGCATATGAAACTACATATCTTCGTTCATGGTCCAAAGCAATGTAATCCTTTGAGGCAACGAAAAAAATAATGTTAACCTAAAATTATAGTAGGTACAACATACCAGCCAGCACCACCGCCATAATATGAACATTGTTCCCATAATGTAAGACAACTGCTGCATTGCAGTGAAAACTTGTTTGGACATTTTTATGTTTATTTGAGGTTTCCCCTTAGCACATGACCTAGGCAAACATTTGAATTTCTTTTCATATCGAAAAACAACTAAAGGAAAAAAGTAATGGGTTTATGCGATAAGGGGAAATGGTGCTAGTGGGGAGCTCAGCAAATAGAGGTTGAGTGTGGATACGTATCTAGATATTAATTGAGTTATTCTAAAAACCTATAATCATGATTGAAAATAGATGCAACAAAAGGAGAGCAGGGTGTTCTAATTCTAAAAATGGTGGTATACATAAATGTCAGTGTGTATAATGTAGGATCTAAAAGATCTTCAAATATTTGCCTTCGTTTTGTTCTTACCAGGCTTATTGCCATTCACATTTATGGGTCGATGTGGCCCTGTAGACAAATTAGTATTAAGAAACTGAATCATTACATTTTTTAATCAATCAATTTTGAGAATATCACCCATTGCACCCAAGACAATACCCACGATTTGAATTACAAACATTTCTTGAATTGTCTAACGATATTTTAAAGTCTTCTCTATATGTATGTACCTAGAATACATAATACTTATTTTAGACTCGTGAAAACTGAACAAAATTGAATCACATAACACCTTAACGGTCTTTGGCTCTTGAAGTTAGGTGTGCCACAAGCAAATGCTTTGGCTAGTCTTTGTGGCCACCCATCAATGTATTGGAGAGAATTTCTAGATGGTGCGTACGCATATTTTTTCAATCAAGCATGAATTTCAATTTCAATTTGTTATGCTAAACCATAAACGCGGTACCGTAAAAGGTGTAAATGCCAAGAAATCGGCAACAAAGATTCTACGCAAAAAGCATACGCATAAATAGAAATGAAACAACAAAGAAATTTTATGTTTGAAAACAAAAAGCTAAAGTGGCGTCATCCACTTCTAAAAAGTTAGTGCGGTTTTTTTCCTACCTACACTCAACGGCAACTGCACGACCCATCACCGTCGACCGACCATTGGTCTTATCATTCACTGCTGCTGTTGTCGCTTTTAATGAATTGTGGGTTGGTGGTGATTCAAGAAGCCATATTTGCATATCGACAAACGCTTAAATTTTGCGTATTGAAAGAAATTAAAGAAAGTCTTTTGTTTGTGTTTTCTTGTCGTCGATGTTTTTGTAGCGCTCATTGGTTTTCTGAGTTTCCTTTTCATTATCGTAACACACATAACACGTTATGATTTATATAAGCATTTCACACAAAAAAGAAACTGAATGGTAGAAAAAATAAGCCTAGTCATGTTGCGAGTGCTAAACAAACCCCATACAACTATCGACAATCGAAACGCAGATGCACGAAATTGTGATTGACCACAAAACCCACATTTGGCTAAGCGTTTTTCCTAAAAACCTACAAAACATTTTATCTCTTGAGGAAACAGCGAAACAACAGCAACAAATAAAACAACAAAACATAAAACACACGCATTATTGCAGGAAAACGTGTATGCTAATTGTGGTCGTCCATTCGCCAGTTGACACAAATTTCCACAGACACTCTACAGTTGGTCGTCCAAACTAATTATATACAAATTGTGTTTGTTAGAGGATATTGAGGTTTTTCATAACCAACACCGCTGTGAGGTCAAGTTAAGTTACGTCTGCTGTGGGGGTTCAAATCTCGGTGTTTTTATGAAAAAACATCAGTAAAAATATATTTTTGTAAAAATGTCAGTTTTTCTCAAATCGGTTGCAAAGAAATGCATTGTGTCAGGACTCTAACGGTACCTTCTGTATACGCGTATCATTTTTAGATCCTGGGCTATAGCCCAAAACATCCTTGAAAATACATTTTTTCTCAAAAAAATAATTTTTTTCTCAAATTTTCTACAATGAAATGCTCAATTCTTTGCATTTGTGAAGAGCAGGGACTGTCAGGATTCTAACGGTACCTTCTGTATACGCGTATCATTTTTAGATCCTGGGCTATATCCCAAAACATACTTGAAAATAATTTTTTTTCTCAAAAAAATAAATTTGTTCTCAAATTTTCTACAATGAAATGCTCAATTCTGTACATTTGTGAAGAGCGGGGACTGTCAGGACTCTAACGGTATCTTCTGTGTACGCGTATCATTTTTAGATCATGGGCTATAGCCCAAAACATCCCTGAAAATAAATTTTTTCTCAAAAAAATAATTTTTTCTCAAATTTTCTACAATGAAATGCTCAATTCTTTGCATTTATGAAGAGCCGGGACTGTCAGGATTCTAACGGTACCTTCTGTATACGCGTATCATTTTTAGATCCTGGGCTATATCCCAAAACATACTTGAAAATAATTTTTTTTCTCAAAAAAATAAATTTGTTCTCAAATTTTCTACAATGAAATGCTCAATCCTGTGCATTTATGAAGAGCAAGGACTGTCAGGACTCTAACGGTACCTTCTGTATACGCGTATCATTTTTAGATCCTGGGCTATAGCCCAAAACATCCTTAAAAATACATTTTTTCGCAAAAAAATAAATTTTTCTTAAATTTTCTACAATGAAATGCTCAATTCTGTACATTTGTGAAGAGCAGGGACTGTCAGGACTCTAACGGTACCTTCTGTGTACGTGTATCATTTTTAGATCCTGGGCTATAGCCCAAAACATCCTTGAAAATACATTTTGTCGCAAAAAAATAAATTGTTCTCAAATTTTCTACAATGAAATGCTCAATTCTGTACATTTGTGAAGAGCGGGGACTGTCAGGACTCTAACGGTACCTTCTGTGTACGCGTATCATTTTTAGATCATGGGCTATAGCCCAAAACATCCCTGAAAATACATTTTTTCTCAAAAAAATAAATTTTTCTCAAATTTTCTACAATGAAATGCTCAATTCTGTACATTTGTGAAGAGCAGGGACTGTCAGGACTCTAACGGTACCTTCTGTATACGCGTATCATTTTTAGATCCTGGGCTATATCCCAAAATATACTTGAAAATAATTTTTTTTTTCTCAAAAAAATAAATTTTTCTCAAATTTTCTACAATGAAATGCTCAATCCTGTGCATTTATGAAGAGCAAGGACTGTCAGGAATCTAACGGTACCTTCTGTATACCCGTATCATTTTTAGATCCTGGGCTATAGCCCAAAATATCCTTGAAAATACATTTTTTCGCAAAAAAATAAATTTTTCTCAAATTTTCTACAATGAAATGCTCAATTCTGTACATTTGTGAAGAGCAGGGACTGTCAGGACTCTAGCGGTACCTTCTGTGTACGCGTATCATTTTTAGATCCTGGGCTATAGCCCAAAACATCCCTGAAAATACATTTTTTCTCAAAAAAATAATTTTTTCTCAAATTTTCTACAATGAAATACTCAATTCTTTGCATTTGTGAAGAGCAGGGACTGTCAGGATTCTAACGGTACCTTCTGTATACGCGTATCATTTTTAGATCCTGGGCTATATCCCAAAACATACTAGAAAATAATTTTTGTTCTCAAAAAAATAAATTTTTCTCAAATTTTCTACAATGAAATGCTCAATCCTGTGCATTTATGAAGAGCAAGGACTGTCAGGACTCTAACGGTACCTTCTGTATACGCGTATCATTTTTTGATCCTGGGCTATAGCCCAAAACATCCTTGAAAATACATTTTCAAATTTTCTACAATGAAATGCTCAATTCTGTACATTTGTGAAGAGCAGGGACTGTCAGGACTCTAACGGTACCTTCTGTGTACGTGTATCATTTTTAGATCCTGGGCTATAGCCCAAAACATCCCTGAAAATAAATTTTTTCTCAAAAAAATAATTTTTTCTCAAATTTTCTACAATGAAATGCTCAATTCTTTGCATTTGTGAAGAGCAGGGACTGTCAGGATTCTAACGGTACCTTCTGTATACGCGTATCATTTTTAGATCCTGGGCTATATCCCAAAACATACTTGAAAATAATTTTTTTTCTCAAAAAAATAAATTTTTCTCAAATTTTCTACAATGAAATGCTCAATCCTGTGCATTTATGAAGAGCAAGGACTGTCAGGACTCTAACGGTACCTTCTGTATACGCGTATCATTTTTAGATCCTGGGCTATAGCCCAAAACATCCTTGAAAATACATCTATTCTCAAAAAAATAAATTGTTCTCAAATTTTCTACAATGAAATGTTCAGGCCATTTAATTTGTTTAATTTCGGCACCTTTAGCTGTCCAACGCTACTTTCCGTGTGCGCGTATCTTTTCTAGATCCTGAGCAATAGTCTAAAACAATTATCCTTCAAAATCATTTTGTCAAAAACGTTTTTAGCCTCGAACAAAACTGTCATATAACTGTTATACATGAGAAATGTGTCTTTGCTAAGTGTAGTGGTGTTAGTGGTGGTGGCTTTTCAAAAACGTTTTTATCTTCACGCACATTCATTTTTCAAGACTATATCTTCCAAACCGTTAGAAATTTTGAATTTATCTCAGAGACAAAGTTGTAGATCTTGTCTTAAGGAACAAAAATTGTGAACACGTTTAATCCATAATATTAGAATCTTCATATGTTCTAGAAAGTTGTTTATTGAAATCTTAGGTACATTTTTGTAGTTGACGGTATCCTTAATTTTTGGGCGGTTGGGTATCTTTGGACCAGAATTGGAGAAAAAAGTGTAAAAATTGAATATTTTTAAAAGTTTTTTGCTATTTTCACCTTTAAGAACCGTTCATAGACATTTCGCATGTTCCAGAAAGTTGTTCATTGATGTCTTTGCTACATTATTGCAGTTGGTTGTTTTTTTTTTTTTTTTTTTTTTGAATATTGAACGGTTTAGTATCTGTGAACCAGAACCAGAGAAAACAGGATAAAATATGGTTAATAAAACATGACTCAAAAAATTACACACCGTGTTATGAAAGTTCTGTTTCGATTTAGATTAAACCCCTGTTTTTGTAACTTATTTTTGTTCGTTCGTCTATATTCGTAATAATTTAGGCGTCCATAGCTCAGGCCCCAGATGACATACAGACCTAATTTTTCGTAGACGTGTTCCATATATAGTTAAGGATTCCTCATTTAAAAATCAGCGCTCTTCATTTGCGCTACGACGAGTAAATCGATCAACGAAATTTGACAATTCGTGTGAAAAGAATAAACATTTTTACAAAAACACGGGGTAAAGCACAAAAGTGTTGAAATTGTGGAAGTGCATCTAATAGTGGGAGTCCTTTCCTTTTAGTTGGTCAGCTTATGATTTTAGAGCTATTGGGTCATTATATCAGGAAGCAAACATATGTGGGATCTAAAACCATTATTACGATGAGTTAAATTTTTATTGTTACTCTAGAGGATGATTTTATAAAAAAGGTAAGAGCGGTAACCGAAAGATTCGAAGAAATATCATGATATGCAAAGTATGGACCAGCGCATCAGCCACTAGAGTTGTGTCAAATGAACTCTATGGAACTATCTAGTTCACTACGCAGTTTCAATTGTCCACACCTTTTGGTCACGGCGATAAAAAGTAGGTCCCATAGGTCATTGAGTTAATATGAATTGGCGTGCACTCACGGATGTGACAGGAATCTCGTTTGTTCCGTTTGGGATGCGTAGGGTACAAGTATGTATATCGTAATAGCGGCCGGAAAGACAAGCTGTTGCAAACAAATTCCAAGGATGGCTTGAACTGCAATTTTCCAAAAAAATTTAAATTTCGTGTGGAAGGTACCCAAAGGAAAGGGTAATATTCGCACCTGATCGACATCTGGTAGAAATACTACGATGAGCAAAGTGTGAACCAATTATGTTAGTCCTTTTGAGAATTATAGTGCGCACAATACCATGGTTTTAGGTTTTCAGGATTTTGTTTGGAAACGAAAAGTAGTATCGAAATGTGTAGCCTCTGCAACGTTTTCTTTAGTCCAATTTTGATAGGACTTTTCGTTTCCAAGCAAAATCCTGAGAACCTAAAATTAACTTAAAAATGTAAAATTTGACCGCGATTTATTTAAAAATCCCTTTAGCGATTTTTTCTTGTTTTTGGATTTTTCTCATTCTATGAACATTGCTGTTTCAGAATCCACCAAAACTTCCCAGGTGTAATCGGTTTTCATTCAAAGTTAGTTAAGGTGCACCCTGCGTGACATTGTTTTATAAGGAGGCGATACAGTCAGTACAATGTCCCAATTTGAACTTCTATATCTCAAAAATGGTAAAACGTACGAAAAAACCATTAAGGTCAATCTTGCAGAGAATTTTCACTGCTACAACATCTTCTCTAATCCCATTTCGATAGGGCTTGCAGTTTCCAAGCAAAATCGTGAAAACCTAAAAAATTCCTAAAAATGTTAACTTTGACGGCTATTTATTTGAAAATCCCTCCAGCGATTTTTTTTGTTTTTGATTTGTCTCATCTATGAACATTGTGGTTTCAGAATCCGCAAAAACTTCGCGCACCGTGCAATTCGTATGACCTTCATATTATTTGTGTTTTGTCAAGCGAATAATGTCAAATTTTCAACTAAACATTTGTAACAATATTTCACATATATACCATTTAATTGAATAGGGTATTTGCGATTTACAAATGACATGACGTATTTATGTGTATGGTAGTTCGTTCAGCTTAGATAATCATCAAACTTTTGCAACTGGTTTTTCTCCGCACGCACAATTTCACTAATAAATTTTCCGATGTCGTTGGTAGTTTTTTTTTTATTATTTTAGTTTTTTGATTACCAAAACTAAATATTTTCAATGAATTTTCAAATACACACATGTGCACACATGCTCGGGATCATAAACATGTTCATGGAAGCATATAAGTTTAGCTAGCTACTTGAATAGAAAAACCTCCATAACCAGACTATGGCGAGGGTACAATTATGTAATTCAGCAGTGTGTAAATACAACATCACAGAGTCTCTTAATAGGCCACCCGAAAAAAGAAAAAATTGCAGACACTATTTCGTCGTCGTCGAACTATGTACATATTTCGGTTTATGGATGTCTTATACAACAACACGACAAGTACAACAGCAGCAGTATTAAAGAAAAGCCAAAATGTGCCTCATCATACAGCGAGTTGCTCAAAACTCCAAATAACAACTAACACGAAAACAACAAAGTAAAGAAATACTTTTATATTTGATACAAATTTTGTTAACTTTACAGTATGAATTGAATACGAATGTTCGAATGTACATTTGTGTATCACCAACAAGTGTTTCAGAAGAGCTTGCGCCAGATTTGAAAACTATGCTTATCATTTGCTGACATCGATTCAAGTTTCAATTCAATTCAAGTTTCTTTTTTGTATCACTTAAGGAAGGCTCACCAAATAAATATTGACATTTTTCATATTAACAATTAGGCAATGGCACGAGGAAATATATTTCTATATATTCCTTTAAACGAAGTAAAAAAAAAATTATGGGTGGGGGCGGAACAGGCGTAAGTGTATATAGAAATTGATTTCGGATATGGACATTATATATTTTGTTTTATTTATTTATTTATGTATTTATTTATTTATTTACTTATTTATTTATTTATTTATTTATTTATTTATTTATTTATTTATTTATTTATTTTTTTTTTATTTATTTATGTATTTATTTACTTATTTATTTGTTTGTTTATTTGTTTATTTATTTTGTATATTTTATTTTCAATATCGATAATTGATTTCGGACATTTTTGAGATCTACTTTATATACCTTTCGTTTGCCGTGTTTCCAAGTTTTATAGCGTTCAAATAGTGTTCAGTTAGTTATAGTTAAGGAGATAGAAAGACCTAAAAACTTTTTTGTAATATATATTTAATTATTTATGCATGTCTTAATGTTTTCGTGCTTATTTGCAAGAATTTCAGAACTTGGAGGGGGAAGAGATGTGGTAAAAATAATCGACATCATTACCAGCAACTTAATCATCCAAGGCCATTTGCTTACTTAACGTCAAGTAGAACAAGTTTGTTTGGAATGTTGTCGTAAATAAAAAGTAAAACATAACCAACGAACACTTCAACTCTTTCTTACCACCACCGACAACAAGTGGCCGGCCAGCCAACCGAGTCAAATGACCGAAGCATAAAACTGCTACATGTCTGAGAATAAATCACCATAATCATTTGGGTTAAACTCTAATTAACGCGAATAGGATACAAAATATTAAAAGTATGCACCAACCACTAACACGATCGGTCGTGTCTTTTGCAAAAGAACGTGAAATGGAAAAGTAAATTCTTTAAATTTATAACAAGATTGAAATAATAACTTACTTATGGCAAGTATAAGAAAGCCGTGGTCATATATTATACTACAACTTGGTAATGTATTTTATGGCATTTACATTAGACATTTATTAAAAATATGTGTACTTAAGGCAATTATTATGGAGAGATCTATGGAGGTTTTTATGGTCGAAATGGAATGAAAGGTGTTATAATGATCACAACGTAGTGTTAATAACTCAAAATGGAGATTCGCGATTGCTTCTGTAAACAAGAGAATTGAATTAGAGAAGAAGGTTACTAACGAAAACAAAAGACTTAAGAAACAAACATGTTTTCTGTTCTGTTCTATATGTGGGCTTGACAAATATGGTTAAACCGATTCAATCTCTTTAGAACGCAACCTACACTTTTAGTGGCATAAATTATGGCAGATTTATATTTGAATTTGACATTACAAAATATATCACATATTTTATGTGATAAGAAGTTATGTAATATGAAATAAATCTATGCTAAGAATGACCTACCGCCCTGTTTCAGTATTTTAATACAAAACAATGATAATTCGACTTTGTTCATAGAAAAACCAACAAAAAACCTAAACAACAACTAAAGAGTTGATATTTGAATTAATCATGTTAAAATTCTATGTGAACATTTCTTTCAGGTTATGGGAACACCAACAGCATAACCCACAAATTTTAGTTTATCATCACAATATGCAAAAAGTGTTGTCGTTAGGAATAAACCTTAAGCTCTGTCAATATCAAAAACGACAAAAATGTGCCTCATCCGAGTTGATTTAGATAGCTCCGTTAGTCTGTTGAATGTTCCGGCACCCTGTGGTCGAACTTTTATGGGAAAAGCGGCCAAAAATACCTCCTGTTCAGATATCAATACGAAAATTTCAGTAAAGGTTTAGCAACACAAATAATAAAAAGAAAAAAAAAAAAATCAACACAGGTCCTACATTAGGTATATCCCCCATATAACAGTACACCCTGATTTCTGGCATTTTGAGATTCTTGACCACATCTTTCAATGAAATTATCAGTATTCCCTCGTGTTAGAAAACTTTCTTGCAAACAATTTTCGAATTGGGTTCACGTTTTGATAGCGTCCCCAGAATGGTACCGCCCGATTTTCGGAATTTTGAAGGTTTTATGCAAATTATTTATTCGAAATAGCCAAAATGGCACTTAATCTTTCTTAATGTAAGCCCATCCTTTAATGTTGTCCCCATAAATCGGTAACGCCCAATATTCGGTGTTTTTAGGGTTCTAGCTGTAATATTCAATCAAAGTGGATGAATTTTCGAAATTTTACATTGTGGACCACATTTGGACATAACCTCCATGTAACTGCTGCGCGCAATTTGTCTACTATATATTTAAAAAGCTGAAATGCATCACCTGCATTTTTGAAAAAAAAAATTACAAAAACATCGTGAAAAATAACCTTAGTATTTTGGGAACAAGTTCTAAAAAGAAAAGCTAATATTTTGAAAATAAAATCTTCAGACTACTACTGATCTTGGGGTGAAGGAGGGGGAACATAACTAAAACTTTACATGAAATTTAATTATACTGAAGAAATGACATTACAAAAGTCCTTCAGACAACACACGTATTCAATAATGAATCCAAAAAATTAACAAGCACAAATAAAATAATAATTGTTCCACAAACATCCCAGATGGGACAAGGACACAAGACCACATAAAAATTAAGATAATACCTTGTTTTTCAATATTCGAATTAAGTTTGGTCAATATACAGTCGAAAACCAACCTGTTATTTTTTGATGCTAGTCTCAAAGAGCACGGTAAGAAGTAATTCATAACACATTTATTTTATAGAAATTTGACATCTTAAGAGTAGATATGAACACATTTGGTACCAAAAAGTAGACTTTAATTTGTTTTAAATTTTGGCCAATGGTCGCTGCGACCACTTTGGGACAATAACTATTTATTTATTTATTTATTTATTTATTTATTTATTTATTTATTTATTTATTTATTTATTTATTTATTTATTTATTTATTTATTTATTTATTTATTTATTTATTTATTTATTTATTTATTTATTTATTTATTTATTTATTTATTTATTTATTTATTTATTTATTTATTTATTTATTTATTTATTTATTTATTTATTTATTTATTTATTTATTTATTTATTTATTTATTTATTTATTTATTTATTTATTTATTTATTTATTTATTTATTTATTTATTTATTTATTTATTTATTTATTTATTTATTTATTTATTTATTTATTTATTTATTTATTTATTTATTTATTTATTTATTTATTTATTTATTTATTTATTTATTTATTTATTTATTTATTTATTTATTTATTTATTTATTTATTTATTTATTTATTTATTTATTTATTTATTTATTTATTTATTTATTTATTTATTTATTTATTTATTTATTTATTTATTTATTTATTTATTTATTTATTTATTTATTTATTTATTTATTTATTTATTTATTTATTTATTTATTTATTTATTTATTTATTTATTTATTTATTTATTTATTTATTTATTTATTTATTTATTTATTTATTTATTTATTTATTTATTTATTTATTTATTTATTTATTTATTTATTTATTTATTTATTTATTTATTTATTTATTTATTTATTTATTTATTTATTTATTTATTTATTTATTTATTTATTTATTTATTTATTTATTTATTTATTTATTTATTTATTTATTTATTTATTTATTTATTTATTTATTCTCGTCCGTACTAAACTAACCAATACAATATTTATATAATACATGGAAATTCAGGATTTTATCAGAATAGACAGTCTTGGATCTATCACCAGTTTAAATCCACACTTGGATGATATTAAAAATTTTTTACCATGAGAAATTCTTTGTAAAGGTCCTGGAAGATTCAAAAATTTAGATTGCCAAATCTGCTCATGGGACTTTTGGTTCACTATTCCAGGTATTAATTTTTGTTTTCCTTTTTACAAATATAACATGAGTATACATATAACGGTCGGCACAAAGTACTAATTCCTTGTTAGTTGACTACATTGACGGCCTTGTCTACGAGAATGATTGCTGTTGGCTCAGATTTTGAAAAAAAAAATGATACTGTATCTTATTCTAGAAAATATCATTCAGGTTTGAGGAACAGATTTTGTTCAAGTCGAATTTTCATAAAAATTATTTATGTAGCTTTAGTGAGCGGATATTTAACATTACATACAGTAATTAAACACACAAGAAAGTTACATATTCACCTTGTCATTGGAGAGAATGAATCTGAGTGAGAGGTTGTCCATCTTGCGGCAGAACTTGTATAAATCTTCCATAACTTTGATAGCACGCTCACTGCACTGGTTGCTTCGGGCAATCCCTATTAGAGATTCATCCTTTTTCAGTGGCTCATTAAGTATTTGAGAGCTATATTTTTTTTAATCTTCAGCTCGAAAAAATTACTGCTGAAGTAAAGATTAGGCCATGAGTAAGAAATGAATGAACTGATTTTACATAACCTCCGGAACTTTTCGGGCATCGAAATAAACGCAAGAAGGGGTAGAATGTCACGAGAATTCCAGTGTGCATTGTAGAAGTTTGGGATTTGCTTAAACTTAACCAAAGGGATCTCACTCCCTTCAGTGAAGTGACGGCAGAGAAACTTCATGTCGTTCTTCCATCCGCCTTGTTCCTTAATCTCAGTTTTACCATTGTTGAAGGCCTCTCTATTAAGTATATCTGATCATTAAATCCTGCAGTTAAATTTTGCCTCATCAAAATAATGGTTTCAGACCCCAAGTATGTTTGGACGAAATCAGATTCAGATAATTTGGAGTCGATTTAGCCATGCCCGTATATCTGCACACGATATCTTTCGAACGGATCACCGGTTTGGTCCAAACTTTGGCTTCGCAATACTTTGTCTAAACTTAGTTTATGTTCGAAGATGGGCAATATCGGTCCACACCTTCCGGTGCCTCCGCGACAAAAGTTCAAAACTTTTCGCTAAAATGGTGCGCAAGACAACTCTGGAAGGCAGTAACTGACTTGGCCCATACTTTGTTCATCGTAATATTTCTACGAGACATATATCAAGTTCGAATATGGACTATGTAGGTTCACTACTTCGAGTACGTCCCACACAAAATTTTGAAAAAATTACTTTCTTTCATTAGGTCCGAGGCTGAGGGTATACCTCTGTCAGCTCAGCTGATGATGAAAATGTTTTCTTACCTCTGGAAACACAAAATCCCATATTACAACCAATTCGGTAGCCAAATGGAACTGAACCTTCATTGAAGGTCCTTAAACATTCCTTAAAGTGAAGCGTCGCATTATTTGGGGCGTTAAATGGAGGCTATATCAAAACGTTGGTTCACGTTTTTTTTGGTAGAAATGTTTTTTAGCCTTTGGAAACAAAAAAAAAAACAAATTTACAACCAATTTGAAGGGCAGACCAAGAATATGTATGTACACTTTGTGGTTTCTAAAATGATTATTTCGAGGACTTACAAACAGAATGACAAACTTAATATACAATCCTCAAGAAAAAATAAATACAAAAATTTTATAACCTCAATATCAATATATTCTGTGGAATAAACGTTATTTTAGTCATTAATAAACAAAAGTTCGTTCATTTCTTCTACAGAGAAAAAATCTAAAAGTCATCAGCGACGACTATTTAGCTTATTAGGGCCTCAGCATAAAAGTTAGAAAATACATGTCATGGGTATTCAATTAAAATTTGGAGCCTTTTTATTCAGAAATCGCCCGCAAGCGTATTGGCTCGCGAGCCCTTAAACTCAAAACTCACCATTTAGTCTCCATGGAGCAGTTCATAAACAAACTTAGCAATCCAGTGTTTGTCAAGAAAGCGGGATTTAAGCTCGCAATGGTCATGTATGTGAGAGTATTCCCAAACAAATCTTTTTTCTTATTTGTTGCTAAACCTTAGTGTATATTCACTAATCTTAGCTGCTCTAAGCTTTTTGGACATGGGCTAGAAATTGGGGGAATACAACGAGAAAGTGCAAACCATCTTCAACAGAAAACTCTACAGAATTAATAAAACTCTAAGAGGAGCTTTCCTACCAAACCTTTCAAAATGGGAATGGAGGGATGGCCAAAACATAATCCAATGGGCCAAGTTACATCACAATCAATACCAGAATTTTCAAGTTCAATAGCTTGTCTAGCAAATGAAATTAGTTAATTTAATGCGTGAATTCTCCTTAGTTTCGGTATTCTACAAAGCAATTTTCACTTTGCAAGCTAATTGGGAATCACAGGTTTTCTGTGCAAAGCTTTGTTTACCACTATTCAACGTATTTTGAAGGGTTTCCTTTGCGCGTTTTTATTTTTGTTTTGTTTAACGCAAATCTTTTTGGCATTTAAGCCATAATTTGTTATGGTCGCCATAACTTTTGGTTTTATTACTCAATAATGGTCTAGCAGTGGCAAATTATATGAATAGCATTCTGTTTTCAGGCCATTCTTTGTGTTCGTAAAACGACTTGAAACTTTTCACAAGTCACATAAAGACGCTGGCAGCGAGCGGCATTGTTATTGTGATAAGGTGAAGACGTTTGTAAGACCCTATTTTATGGTTGTGCTAATTAGTGAGAAATGCATGAAATAGCCAAGTCTACAAACAACTAAAATACGCTAATTTAATAAACTGAGAAGAAAAACAAAAATGTATTTATTCACAAGAAAACGAAAAAAAATCAAGTTGGCTTGGCTATTTTATATTGACCATATTTACACCTTTCATTTGGTATTCTTGCCATGAACAATTATAATTTGCAGTTGTAGTATTTGGGGTGCTTGTAAGTGTGTGTGTGACTTTTATTCTGTTGCTTTAATTTAGTTGATTGAACTTTTGCGCAATAATCAAAAAAACCAGAATTGGAGTAGGAAAATTTTTGAAAGAGTTGCTTGTTTTTTTATTATTTGGACAAACCGTAAAACCTACTTGAATTTATGTATTTAACTAAGCATAAAACCCCAGACATATACATACATGTAACATAAACATGAATGTGTTGTTTGTAGTATATGTATTATTAGGCAATAGTTGAGGTGGTTTCCAAAAAAAAAAAAAAAAAAAAAAAAAACAAAATCGTAACTAATCTAACAAATTCAGGTGTTCAGTTACCCATAACAATGCTATTCAAACGTTTGGGTGTATTAGGGTAGGTTTAGGGTTGAATAAAAAATATTTGTCTTTAATGCAATACACAAAAACTCATTTTCAGTTACATGGAACCCCAAGGCCTGTAACGATACCAATTTTAAATGATCCAAAGCTCCCCATCAAATTTCAATGCTCTATTTTAAATATTACAACGTTCTGTGTTATATATAAAGGCCATACACAAACTTTGACCTGGAAACTCATTATACATTTGGAGTTTTGCCCTGCTGATCTAATACTACCAGATCCACTTGGAATTTTCCACCCCCGGGAGATTAGCTATTGCATTGTGCAATCCAAGTGGATATTACCTACTTACCTTTCATTATAACTGCACCACCTCAATATACGAACACATTTATTTAATTTAAGATTCGACCAAAGTCTACAAGTCAGTATTCTGTTTTTTCACGCTGTTAAAGTTTATTGTACAAAACATTAAAAAAATTAAAGCTTATTTGACCGCAAAATAAAATACATAAATTTGTGAACTGATATGTCCCATAAGCGTGTCATTAGTTGTGGTCGGATTAGTAGATTAAGAGCGCCATTGTTGCTGTGAATCTACGTACATCAATACATTCATTTAAATTGTAATACATGTACATAGGAGTATATATCAACATATGTAATCCAACTGAAATGTACGGACATTACGGGGTCCCAGAAAACATAAAAAATTAAAATTCATACCCTCCAATTTTATTTCCATTTGATCCCAATACTTAGATACGAATTATTGAGACGATCGGTTAACGATGACATGGGGATGAAAGCTACCAAGCAAAGGACCTGATCAGTTTTAACACGGCAAAGTTCAGTACTTATCGTAGTCCCTCTTTCATCTCAAGTCTACACTAACCTACCGTGGTGTCACCTAGGGAAAAATAAAGATATAGAAGAAAAACAACCCCTCAGAAGTTGACGCCAATCTGCACCTGAAATGTCCCGGAACCGGGCAGACGTAAAGATCACAAACGATTATGCACCACTTTCTATTTTCTACTTACAAATGATAAATAATAAAAGTCACAGTTTGTCTACAAAACTTAGAAGATCCTTATATTTTAACAGTTAGGGCAGGTCAGTCATTGAACACTTTCTTGCTTGAGTACAAATCTATATGACTTCACATACACAAA
This sequence comes from Musca autumnalis, assembly GCF_047663935.1. Taxonomy (NCBI): domain Eukaryota; kingdom Metazoa; phylum Arthropoda; class Insecta; order Diptera; family Muscidae; genus Musca; species Musca autumnalis. The sequence continues at coordinate 152,156,106 of NW_027411644.1, forward strand.
ACTAAACAGCTGAAATTACACGAAACATGAGCTATGTTTTGGATTTACAATGAATCGGAGGTTTCAAAACCTGATCTCCAGATACACCCCGGTTGATAATTTTTACCATTCGTTTAAAAGCAAAGTTCTTTTATATCAGTATCATCTGTGCCCATGTCCCGACCGAAGAGAAAGGCGAGCAGATCAAGGATATATGTACGCCTAGAGAGAGAGATACACTAAGATTGTCCTAGGAGATTCTAATAAAATTTTGAGGGAAAATATCTTTGGCCCCACTGTCGGCAAGTTCAGCCATCATGAGGAAACATCCGACAACGGAGTTAGGCTGTTCGATTTTGCAGCGGCACAAAAACATGGTAGTAAGCAGCACCTGGTTCCAACACGTCGGAATATACAAAGTCACATGGATGTACCCAGATGGAAAAACAAGAAACCAGATCGATTATGTTGTGATAGACTGAAGACACTCATCCAGTGTGTAAGATGTTCGATCGATTTGAGGAAAGAACATTGATTCAGACCATTTTCTTGTGTAGCAGCAAGGCAAGCACTCGGCAAAAGTGCGATCTAACACAGGACGAAAGCTGGATATAGATAAATTGCAAACACAACAGATAGCACAAGCCTACTCCGCTCAACTGACCCACATGCTGGAATAGCAAAGAATAGTCCACTCTCTTTAAAATTTATATTTGGGTACCAAAAACCACTAAATTCTATGGTATGATCAGAACAGTCGTAAGGCTACTTAAGAGAAGAACGCTGTATACAGGGCAACCCTGCAGTCAGTAGCAACACAAAGTGCCAAGGAAAAATATCGGGTGAAGAGTAGAAGAAGAAGCTTATTTTCGAAAGGAAAAAGAAAGAGCAGGACATACGTGAGTGTGATAAAATCGAGATGTTCAGGAGTCAGAATGAAGTCTAAACATTTTATCAGAGTCTTAAACACCATACTGAAGGGTAGGCACATCCTCCTACAAAGATGGTTGAGGGAACCTGGAAACTGATGAAGACACCCTAAACACAATCCCAAACGATGACATTGAGTGTTTACCACCTAGTCAAAGTGAGGTCAAGACATCAATTAATAAACTGAAGAATAATAAAGCAGCATGAGCTGATGCGATGCCTGCTGAACTGTTCAAGACAGGTGGTGAAAAGGAGTATGCATCAGTTGATTAGCAAAAATTTGGCTGGAGGAATGCAACAAATCCAACAATTGCAATCTCAGTCTTATATATCCCGTGCTTAAAAAAGGTGCCTGGCATACAAAGTGCTGTCGGGCATATTGTGTGAATAGCTAAAACCTTTGATCAATGGAATAATCGGTTCATACCAAAGCGTGTTTAGACCTGGAAAATCTACAGAAGACCAAGCTTCACTCTACGCTATTTCCTAGCGAAGACTCGTGAAAAACGACACATACCACCTACTTTTCGATTATAAAGCCGCCTTCGACAGCCTATCAAGATCAAAAGTGTTCCAAGCCATGTCAGAGTTTAGTATTCATGCAAAATTATGCAGAGTAACAGGTGATAGTCTCTCGTGTGGCCTATTTTACATCTAGCTGGAAAAGGTCATACAAGGTGCACTAAATATAATATAAAAAATGTTACTGACGTACGCAGATGACATCGATCAAAACGAGCCGTAACAGCAACCTTTGGAAACATTGAAAAAGAGTCTGCCAAAGTGGGCCGACGATAAGACCAATTTAATGTTTATTACAAATTACTGACTTTTTACCAAAACAATAAATAGTTTAAAAGCAAAACCACATCTCGTCACATAAAAATTACCCTTTACTAGACACTGATACTACCCTCATTTATGTATGGATCCAAAGTATGGGTATTTGCGAAAGCAGATGAGGCAGAACTTGGGGTGTTTCAGAGAAAAATTCTTCGAAAGATTTATGGACCAAAATGCCTTGAGGCTCGTGGTTCGAGCTGTACAAACCGACCGACATCGATATAGAACAAAATTATCAAACTGCAACGATTGCTTTGGCTGGGTCATGTCAAAAGGAAGAATAAAGACACATGAACGCGAGCAAATTGACGGTATACGCCCCAAGCGGAAGCCAAAAACTCCGATGGAAAGACAAAGTTGAAGATGTGATATCACAAAACATGGCATCCAAAATTGGAGAAGTAAATCAGAATATGGGTGCTTTTGGAATATTTTCTTAGGTCGGCTTATGGGACAAAGAGTATCAGTCGGTTTTGTCGACAGTGATGTACTCTCAGCCTGTGACATAACAAAAAGAAACAAACCCAGTATGAATTGTTTCCAAAACACTACTGTTTTAATGACTAATGCGAGAACTATCCGAAATAAAGTTTACACTTTTTCCGCGAGCAGTTTTGAACGTAGTTTAGAAGAGCGATTGCTATGTGCGATTGTAATTATCTAAGTCAGTAAAGACTTACCCCCGATAAAAATTATACTGTCGTAGTATGAGCCGAAGGAACAACTTGCTGTAAAAATTTCGAAACTATCCTAGACATGTCCCTAAAAATTTGAACATTTGTGTGGACGGTACCCGAATGAGTGGACCGATGTAGTCCATATTCGAACATGATTTAAGGGTGAAAGAAATATTACGATGCGCAAACATTAGACCAATGCCAATCACTACTTTTGATAGTCATTGTGTCCAGCAGGCAATTTAGTTTATCACTTTCGGTAAAGATTTGCAAACGATCCTCGAACAGCCTTTAGGCTACCTTTGTCGATCCGACAAAAGTCCCACGAAAGAGTGGATCGATACAGTTCATATTCGAAGTTGATCTATGCCTGGAAAAATATTACGAAGTGCAAAGTTTGAGGACAATTGGCTACTCCATTCCACAAATATCGCGCACACAATTTTAACGAAAAAAAAAATTAACTTTTGTAGGGAAGGTACCCGAAAGATTGGAATGATATGGCCCATCATCAAACTTGATATGAGTTCGGACACAATATTACGAAACGAAATTTTGGAACAAGTCGATTGACCATTTGAGAGCTATCGTGCGCTCAAGCCAGCCGGACAGACAGACGGACATGACTAAATCGTCTCCAAATATTCTGAAACGGATTTCGTCCTAACATACTTAGGGTCTAAAACCACATTTTCATCGTATTAAAGTTTATATACCATATTTTGACAAAAGTCTGAGGGTATAAATATAATCGTTGTTGTAGTTTGAAATATCGTGTTTGCCCAACTCTGGCAGATTAAATATGGCCAAAAAGAAACTAGTCACTTAGCTAACCACTACACAATGCCAAAATAACTACAGTTCTTGAACAATTTATGTGCAACTATTCGTTTTGAGAATATACTTCGGCATAAACCAACCCAGAATAGATTGCCATAAAATCATCAACAAAAAAATATCCGTTTCGGTTTCATGTTTTAATTTTTCCACCAAGGTTTGTTAATCCGTTGTTAGTGTATGTCTGTGTGTGTTATGCGTTTAAACACGGATTAATTTCGCTTTTATTGACTGGCTTATTGTCTATCCAATCTGTCTCTCTGTCTGTCTTCTGTTGAGTTCATTGGAAGCGACCACCAACCGTCAGCCACAAGCCATCATCGCTAACTTAACTACAGAGCTCTATGTGGTAATAAAATGGAAAATCTAAACAAAACAAAAAGAAACTAGTTCATGTCTACCTCCTACCCCCGTTGGGTCTTGCGAATAGTAAAGCTTGATTCTAGTTTTGCTTAGTTAAATGTTTAAATAATTCGATAAAGTCACAACACCAACCGCACAATGAGAAAACGTCGAAACTTAACAATTGTAATTGTTGCAATTACGAAAGAATGTAAATTCTGTCTTGGCCATAAGTTTTCTGACATCGGCAATGTGCCTTGTCTATGTTTGTTTGTGTGGATAATGGTCATAATGGCATGTCTGTAACAATCGTTGATATGCCATTTATTTTCCATTGAAATATTATATAATCCGCATAGAAATATGAAAAAAGCATAATACTTTCAAGGGAGCGATCGGTAATAGAAGTATGATATGTATTTTGACAGCAGTAATGGCGGTATATTATTTTCATGGAAAATGGATCAGCTTTTATGATATTCTTGAAATGAATATGTATATGAGAACAGAATGCATTAATATTTTTTAAAAAAGAAAAAATAAGTAATAATTTTAGAAAAATCAAGACCAGAAGAAATTTTTCTCTCTACATTCTTCCTTACAATATATATGAGAATTTTAATCTGTCTTTACCTTTACGTCACTCTGTTGAGATATGTACGTGAATATGTGTTATATGTATAAGCATTAAAAACATTTATCTTTCCCTGATTACCTTTAAATGCGTTAAATTAATATTTGTCCATTATATTATACGGCGGTTTAGCAGCAGTTGTAAACAGCAGTTATAACTGTCTAATGGTAATGCGTCTAAATTTGATAATTGGTAGTTGCCTCTTGAAAATGTTAATAGAAGTTGGTTATTAACGGTATAATATTAACCCCCCATTCGAAACATCATGCGAATATGATGTAAGAGATTATTGAAAATTATATAATTTGGTTCGATATTTGAAGCATACAACTTGTAAAAACATCATTAATCAATGGTTAATAATTTATTAAAACTTCAAGTAGCTTCACCCAATTAACGTTGTGTAAATAAACATATCTGCTTATGTACATTTTTTATTGTTTTTTTACCTCTTATTCGCTAACTTTGTTAATTGCAGATAATCGACATTTGAAAACCTAAACATTTCACTTGACTTCTGATTGCGGATAATGGCGAAAACATTAGATTTTATTTATAAATTACGATAGTGAAATATAGCAATTTTCAAACTTACATATAGAAACATGAGGCAATTATACCGCTTGCCGATCAATTATTATAAGATCATTTCTTTGTATCGTGCCTATATTACCTCGTCGCCCTTTAAAGTCATACGGGAACAGCTTCTTTCAACAACACTGCATCATACATCACTACTACCTGCCCTCATTTTATACGTCAGACCACTCAAATATTTCACAAATTGATGCTGAAGGGGAAGTTACTACTGCCAACTTACAACTCGGTGTCATAGCGTTAGGAATACCTTTTCAGAGCAACCCATTAAGGTGGGGTGGCTAAATCATAAAGAGATCTGTCTTTCGGGTCACCTATTCTACTAGACCTGTTTCACTGGGGATTTGTGGGCTTCGAGTCAAAAGTTCCACACATCATGTCAGCTGTTCCATATTTAGAAATCAGCATCGCATGATAGAAACATCACCATTTTCACATGTAATTAGAAGAATTTCAGTTGTAATTGGATTATTTCATTTGAAATTCGAAACGTTTCACTTGTAATTTGAAAACTCCAATTGTAATTCGAATTATTTCATTTTTAATTATATAATTTTTAATTAGATTTATATTCATTTTTAAATTTTAATATTTCACATTTCTTCCTGATCTTCTGCAGTCGATTATTTAAACCCAAGTACCGAATAGATCGTTTCCCGATTATCGACAAACCGTCATTCCGAATCGGCTACAGCAGAATCGCAGACTCACCACAAACTCCCCAGCTGCCAAAGCTCCAATCAGTCTGTCTGAACTATCTTCAACCAACCCTAATCAATCCAAATCTATACCCATTGAATACATTTGTATCGCATTTAAACAAGGTCGGAAAAGGTATCAAAACGCAACTTAAAGATGGCGCATTTGTCACCTGTGCTTGAAACTAAATCCCATTGATGAAAGACTCGAAGGAATTCGGCTAATATCTTCGCTATCAGTCTTATCTGCGCCTACCGAAGACGCCCAATTTATGCTAATGGAGCTTATGGCGTGGTGGAATGCTTTGAACAAGACATCCTATCTATATATCTAGAATTGCAATCGAGCTCGGAGGATGCCATCGAGATCAGTGACTACATATAACGCCAAATTAAATCCAAAACAGCCTAACATTGAAATATCTCGTTATACATAAGGTAACATGAGCGCAAAAGAACAATTCACCAAAAAATGAAACAGATGGATTACGTTTGTAGATTGAAGTGTGTTGACTCGGATCATCGTAGGTTCGCACTCGTTTCAGCATTACCAATAACGAAGGAATTCACACGACGTAGTATTTACCTCTATACTTACTCAAGATAGTTGGGGACTATGGTCTTTCGACAAGAAGCGTACTGTACTCACTAGCAAAGAGTAAAACAGGAATGAAGTATCGGAAGAAAATGAGAAAGAAGAAACATCTTTTCCGCAAGAACATATACAGTAGTAAAAAACAGGAGGAAGAATTTTCTTCAAAATTTCATAAGAATTTCCTTCGGACTAATAAATCAGAAATCATATGGACCAAATCCGATGCGAATGTGGGAAAAAAATCAAAATCATCAAAGAACACTTCAACTACTCTATATGACTTTCGGTCAGAGATCGGTTGGAACTCTCATCCAATATCGGATGTTTTTGTCCTATTTTCTGAATTCAGACAGTTTGGTTTGTTAATATGCTCTATTTTTGCTATAATTTGATATGTTGTCTTCTTAAGGGGCGATAAACAGATCTGTTATTTTTTTCACGTTTTATATAGTCGGTTCAAACTCTCATCCAAAATCGGATGTTTCGTCCTATTTTCTGACCGAATTTCAGTCGTTTTAGTATAGCTTCCATATAAAAAGTACCAAACGATTTTATTTTATCAAATTAGCGACATGTTTCTTTAAATACCCTAATAAACAGGGTTTTATGTCGAACATTTTTGTATCTGGGGTACGTGACGTTAAATGATCGAAATACTTGAAATAGGGGTACCATTGATTGGGGTGTTTACCCCAGAACTTGAGTCTTTATTGATTCAAAAACAAAACAAATAAAATTACAATGAGTAAAGATAATGTACCCTAAACCCTAAAAAACTCATAATATACCATGAAAAAATAAATAAATTTGTCTTTTAATTGTACCTGTTTTTGTCAGTAGGTTACAGAATTTTACAACAGTCTCTATGTAAGGTACTGGAGTAGCATATTATAGTCAAAAGCGTCTCATCACACTCATACTCCAAAACCAGTAAGGAAAGGATCAACATCGGCGGTGCCGACCTAATGATACCATATACCACCACGATTTCAATATAACTTGGCGATTTTTTTCTAGAGCAAATTCCGTCACATTTTCAAAATTACTTCAAAATATATATCGATTTTGTGCTTGGTGCGTCAAATATCTTGAAATCTGAACATATTCTCACCAAAAGCATAGCGTTCGTCCTTTGTACAATTTTCAATCGGACAGGATAATAATTTGATTAAAAAAATACATGGCCAGAAAGGTGGACAGACATGCATAAATAGACTCAGAAAGTGATTCTATGTAGGTATATCCCTAAACGGAACAATGGGTCTATTTCCTTTTCTTACATGTTACATACAAATTTGTATGTACACAAATACATAATACCCCTTACCACAGTGTGGGGTAGGGTATAAACATTATATTCTGTACTTAATGATGATCTATAATAATGTTATGAAAACTACACCCACCCACTTTCGAAATGTCACCTCACACACAGAATTATTTGATAGCGACTTCAAATTTCAACTTCATAGTATCAAGAATAGTATTATGTAAACATTTCAACGTATGAGAATCTGTCATTCGACTTGTTAGAAAAACCATAACCTATGTACATATGTATGTACACGAGCATGTCAAACCCTAATATTGAAATCACACAACAAAAATACAATATATCGACATGTTAAAGAACAACAACTTGTTAAGCGTTTAAAAATATTTGTTGAGAAGAAACAAAAAGAACCGTAAACCCGATTTATCAGCATGTAACACCAATCGACAGACAAGCCGCAAAACGAAGACGAAGTAACAGGAGAACAACACGGCAATAATAAACCAAGTAAACCATGTTCGAGACATAAGCTGCCGCACCTTCACTTGTCTAACAAATACTGTGTACTTTAGCTGCTTACAATCACTGTCATCATCATCAACCTACCACCTACCTACCTACCTCTACTTCTCAGACATCAAATTGCACTAAAACCAAGCACACTTGACATTTCTAGATTTGGAAGAGTTTTTTTGTTCAAATTCAATTCATTTGTTTTTGTGCCTTAGTTTAAATAAAAAACACTTCGTTTTAATTTGAAACAGGTTCTTTTTTCTTAAAAATAAATAAATAAAAAACAACTCCATTCCTAAGAGCAGTAAAAAGGTTTCTAACAAAATACTAATAACAGCAACAACACCAAGGAGAGCAATATATCTTTGAAAAAATGCTAATACTTTGTGTTGCGGTCTCCATTTAACGGCATTGGCGCTGAAGCTAACGCCGACGTTTGTAAAAGTGAAAGGTTAAAAACTCGTTTCTTAGATCAGACAACAGGAATAGCCGCCGTTTCAAACTCAATTGATGTTTGGGTAGGTTGGTTGGATAGAGTTGGTTTATGGCCAAGTTGCTGGCCTCAGAAAACAAAAATACAACTCGTGCCACCGCCACCAACATCACCACCAACGACATGAAAAACAATAGCAACAACAATTGTTGTTGTTTCTGTTTTGGAGAATGTGGAGTGAATATCAACCACAATCAGACACAACAAAGAATCAATGCAACAACAACACATAACAACACCAAAACAAAAATTAAAAATACAAAAAAGATTAGATGGAGGTAGATTAACAAAAAAAAATATTTAATTTTTATTAACTTTCTTTTAACAGGTCATCACCGTAGCAGTGACACTATCGTTCCTCTTAACATTGTCAGCACAGGTTTTCAATGCTTGACCGTCAACCACCATCCAACCAACCACATCTCACTGACACAAGAAAGGTCGCACATTTTCATAGCCATAACTTCTATAGAAGCCATCGGCTATCTCACGGCATTTGTAATTAAATCACCCCTGATGACGGCCGGTAGATCGTTGAGATGATGAGATCATGCTCTTTTGCCGTAATTTATAACCGTATAATGATCACTGACAATGAGTGAGAAAAAAACAACGCTCTAGTAGCGAGAAATGCCAAATGTTTCAAGTTTTGGTGTTGGGTTGTCCTATCCATGGGGTTAAAAATATAGAAGAGTTTCAGAATTCATCAGAAAACTTCTTGAGGTTTCCAATAGACAGAAGAGGTCTTTAAAAGATAGAGAACCTCTTGAGGTCTTTTATAGATAGAGAACCTCTTGAGGACTTCATATTTTATAGCCAGAGGACATCTTGGGGTCTTTTATAAACAGAAGACGTCTTCTATAGACAAGAAAGAAGACCACTCGAGGTATTCTGAGATATTATATAGACAAGAGACTTCTCGGGTTATTTTATAGACAGAATACCGTTTAGGTCTTTTATAGAAAACCTCTTGAAGTCTTCCACAAACAAAAGAAAAACTTTTTAAGGTCTTCTATAGACTTAAGACCTACTGAGATCTCCTACAGACAGAAGACCTTTTAAGGTCTATAGACATAGAAGACCAATTGAGCTGTTCTACAGACAGAAGACCTCTTGAAGGTGTCTATAGAGTTAGGACCTACTGAGGTATTACACAGACGAACGACCTACCTCTTAAGGTCTTCTATAGACAAATTAACTTTTCATATCTTTTATACGCGGAAGACCTCTTAAGATCTTCTATAGACAAGAGAAATCTCTTGATGTCTTATACCGACACCTCATGAGATCATCTATGGACAGAAGGCGTCTTGAGGTGTTGTTTAGGCAGAATAGCTCTTGAGGTCTTCTATAGACATAGAAGAGCGATTGAGGTCTTCTATATATAGAAGACCTTTTGAGACCTCTTGATGCCTTTTGAGATCTTCTAAAGACAGAAGACATCTTGAGGTCTTCTATTGACATAGAAGACCCATTGAGGCCTTCTACAGACACACCACCTCTTGAGGTTGTCTATAGACCTCTTGAGATATTCTATAGACAAAAGAAAATCTCTTGAGGTCTTCACTAGACAGAAGACCTGCTTGGGTCTTCTATTGACAGAAGAGCTACTGAGGTCTTCTACTGACAGAAGACTTAAGACCTAGTGACTGCAGACTTAAGGCCTAGTGAGGTCTTCAACAGAGAGAAGACCTCCTGAGGTCTTCTACAGACAGACGGGTTCTTGAGGTCTTCTATAAGCAAAATACCTCTTCAGGTCTTCTATAAGCAGAAAATCTCTTCAGGTATTCTATAAGTAGAATAACTCTAAAGACTTGGAAGACCTATTCAGGTCTTCCACAGACGGAAAGCATTTGAGGTCTTCTATAGATAGAATAACTTTTGAGGATTTGAGGACAAATCCTGGGACTGGATTCTCGTTCTATGAAAATTTGAAATGAAAAATATTTTCTTTATAACATTTCTCATATGACATTTATTTCCTTTATAAAAGTTTTTATTTCACTTTTTCATAGAAACAGAATTGAGCCCCAGGACAGAGACGTTTTGATGTCTTCTATAGACAAGAGACCATTTCAGACCTTCTACAGACTGAAAAGACCTCAAGAGTGAGAAGATCTCAAAATTGTTACAAAACATCTGATAAATCTAACACACTACTCAAAACATATTTCAACAAAGTTTTCTCATGCCGTTGAATAGCCAACCACAATCCTCCCATATTCTATCACTTTAAATACATATTATATCACTTTTTTAAATGAATTAACTCGAAAATATAAAAGAACTGAACCAAGAAAAAACAAAGAATGGCAAATTATCATCTTCATTATAAAATGACAGCAATTTAGGAAGCTATTGTGCAATCAGCGTTGCCAGCAAAAGCGGCAAGCCGTCAACACAACATCATTTGTCTTGACGCTTATTTGTTTGTTAGTTGGTCTGTTGGTTGTGAGTTCGAATGACTTTTACTTTTGTTTTGTTTCGTTTTTTTTTTTTTTTTCTTTAACAAAAAGACCCTCTCTTTGGAGCTGAATTGCCATTATTTTACAAACCAAACAGAGCGTCAAGAGGAAGAAAACTCTAAACAAAGATAAATTTGTTGCATATTGTGGGCAATAGATCGGCTGGTGGGGAAGATAGACAACTCCAACACCAAGCAAACGTTACAAAATGTCAAAATCATAAACAAGCGTCTACAAAACCGAACTTTTTGCACTTATGCCGGTTAAAAGTTCATGCTAAGGAAAAAAACATAATTTAATTGTTGGCCCTGTGAAAAAGACGAAAATGATGATGGGCTCCCCCAAATGTCATTGGGAGTATATAACATACAATTACAGAAGAAGAGGAAGAGAGAGAACTTACCATTTCTTTACGCAACGTTGCTATTTGATTATCCAATTTACTGCCCGGTATCGCGGGCGGTATTTCCGAAATGGTCTCATTGCCATTTATTTCTTTTAGAGGTGTTGTCGTTGTTGTGGCTATTGTTGTAGTTTCGGTTGCGGAAGCGGAAACTGCTGATGCTGTTGATGTTGTAGTCGCCGCCATTATTAATGTTGAATTGTTCAACTTGTCACCAGTATCCTTAATGCTAATGTTATTGTTGTTGTTATTGCTATTATTATTATTAATATTATTATTTTCTTTTTGGCTTTCACTGTTTTTGGCATTCCTGGCCATTTCGGTATCCACATCACTAATGAGACCGGAATCAGAGGCAAGCATTTTATTAATGCCGCTTAAGCTTTTTGGCAATGGTGGCAAATCATTGATGGACATTATTCTGAAAAAGGAAGAAAGGAAAAATAAAAAATTAATTGCTATTTCGAGCCACACACAAGAAATTAGATATTAACTTAAACTCTTTAAATTGATATACAAATGTACGTTAGGGTTAAACCTTTTTTTTTGCAGTATTTGCAAATATCAAAAATGCCAATAAACGTGGATTTTTTAAAGAACATTTTTTCATTGGCCATCAGATTGTGGATTTTTCAAAGAATATTTTTTTAGCCATCAGACCAATAAACGTGAATTTTTCAAAGAATATATTTTTTTTGGCCATCAGACCAATAAACGTGGATTTTTCAAAGAATATTTCTTTTTGGCCATCAGAGCAATAAATGCGGATTTTTCAAAGAATATTTTTTCATTGGCCATCAGACCAATAAATGTGGATTTTTCAAAGAATATTTTTTCACTGATTATCAGACCAATAAACGTGGACTTTTTAAAGAATATTTTTTCATTGACCATCAGACCAATCAACCTGGATTTTTTAAAGAATATTTTTTCATTGGCCATCCGACCAATAAACGTGGAATTTTGAAAGACTATTTGTTCATTGGCCATTTGACCAATCACCGTGGATTTTTTAAAGAATATTTTTTCATTGGCCATCAGTCAAATATACGTGAATTTTTTAAAGAATATTTTTTCATTGGCCATGGGACCAATAAAAGTATTTTTTTAAAGAATATATTTCCATTGGCCATCAGACCAATAAACGTAGATTTTCTAAAGAATATTTTTTCATTCGCCATCAGACCAATAAACGTGGATTTTCTAAAGAATATTTTTTCATTCCCCATCAGACCAATAAACGTGGATTTTCTAAAGAATATTTTTTCATTCGCCATCAGACCAATAAACGTGGATTTTCTAAATAATATTTTTTCATTCGCCATCAGACCAATAAACGTGGATTTTCTAAAGACTATTTTTTCGTTGGCCATCAGACCAATAAACGTGGATTTTCTAAAGACTATTTTTTCGTTGGCCATCAGACCAATAAACGTGGATTTTCTAAAGACTATTTTTTCGTTGGCCATCAGACCAATAAACGTGGATTTTTTTATATTTTTTTTCATTGCCTGACCGGTTTTTCTGGCCCATCAAATTATGTGCAAAGGCGGTTGGGCTTACAACATAGACTTTATCACTAATTAAATATATATAACCAAATAATCATTTGGGACTGTTACAAACCAAATATGTAACGAAATTAAATTGGCCTCCATTCTATGCTAAAGAGGGTATAACATTTCAAACCAAAACAACAACAAAACTATTAATGTTTGATTTGTAATATTCTAGTTCTTCTTTATGGTATATTTCGAAAATCCGACATCCATGACTACTGAAACGAAGTAACCAATCATTCATAAGAATAAAGATATTATTTTTCATAGATTGCAACATCAACCCAAATTTCAAGTAAATTTATCCAACCAAGATTATGTTCTGCAACCAATCCACAACAAAAGTGGATTTACCCCACCATCGACTGCAAGTCGAGTATTATTCTACTGACATTCTATTTTATCGGTTTAATTTATTCTATGCACCACAGAAACAAAAGAAGACTAAATACGTAGTTGAATGATGACAACGTTGAAGCTGAAGAGAGTGAGAAGCCACTAAAAACAACAAAAAACCAAGAATAATGGAGAGGTACAGAACAAAAATGTCATAAATTGTAATCAATATCATGCCAGTTGAACGTGATTTCTGGGTCAGAATAACACTCGAACTTCGAAGCGTATTGCTTGCTTGCCAAATGATCAGAAGGTATGACAAACAATGGCCCAATAACTAACTAACTCTCTAACGACAACTAAATCTTATGACAGCAACCGTACACCACACCATGCAATACAACAACTGCAACAGCAAACAACAACAGCAACATCCAGCAAGAATCAACAATGACGATGGCAACGACGATGACGACGACGTCAATGACAACAACTTAAAACATGAAGCAACTCTAATTTATGTTGCAATGTTAAAATGTCGTGACGCTAATAATCAACCACAACAACAACAGTAGCAACAATAGCAGAAATATGTATACCACCATCACAATAACCCGTATAAAATATGGCAGCAGCAGCGGCGGTAGAAATCATGACATAGTGGAGTAGAGCAAGCTGGCTGCCATAGCTCGGTAACATATAGATTGGTTAAGACATTAGATTAGTTTACAAGCTCAGCTCTAGCTAACGTTCATTATGCTGTTGGGCTACCGATCCGAAAACCCCCTTCTCAGTCCAAAAAGGTGGATATTTATATGTGGAATGATTGTTGTTTGGGGCAAATTGAATAATAACCCCTGTGCCCGACCGTACTTGCATCTGTGCGAATTCCGTTTTACATATGATTGTAGTAACAATAATAACAACAATAGAAAAACTAGATTTTATTTGGTAAACCAGATTCAAAACAAATCAATGTTCATATGATATGCCACAAACGAGGATCGTATGAAAAGTAGAGGGAATTCTTGAGAAAAAACCAAAATAGTGCTAGACTTGTAAGATATTATTGCTCTTCCTTCCGGCATTCCTTTAGAACCCTTGTCATTTCCTTAGAAAATTGTTATTCTTTAAGACCCAAAGTCCGCAAAAGCGACCAGAACTTTGCGTCAGCTTCCTTAATCGAAAATAAAACTCGACTTTTAATCTTGTTTGTAATTAAAAATCTTTTTCCCAATAACATCTCCGGAGGTATAAGGGGAGACTTCCTTTATATCAATAAATCCACAACGATTATATTTTATCTGCATAATATGCGACTTTTATTTGTCTGAGGCCTAAGCGACTTAATATTATGACACCACTTTTTGAGAAGTTTTTTTATAACCAAAATACTCAGAAAATGTGGCTAGAATGCGAAAATATCATTGTTGCCTTTCCGAGAATGGAACTTAAATGTATACTTGTCAGATTTCACATCCCCGAAGGTACACGGAAGACATCTCTCATATCAATGAGTGCACCCCGATTCATATTAGCTCAATGATATGGGACCTGGTTTTTATCACCGAGTCCGAACGGCGTGTCTTACGACACCATTTATAGAGAAGTTGTACATAGCTGGAATTATTCAGGAAAGTATGATGTTTTACCCCTGCCTGGGAATCGAAATACGGAGTGCAAGACTGACATTCTTACCATTGCACCACGGTGGAATCTATGAAATATAAATTGTTCATTAGTATTTTACCACGACCATCTGAAAAAAGAATACCCTGCCTGGGAATCGAAATACGGAGTGCAAGACTGACATTCTTACCACTGCACCACGGTGGAATCTATGAAATATAAATTGTTCATTAGTATTTTACCACGACCATCTGAAAGAAGAATACCGCTAATCTATGATGATATTATATTGACGCTGCGATGTCACCTTAAAATCAGCGTGGAGAGGAAGCACTTGTCAATTAATTTAACTCAACGCCAACGTTGAAATGTAAGTAACTGCAGTATTTAAAAGCATGAACTCTTAGCCTCTGGCCAGGAACTGGCTACTAGCCAATTATGTGCAGTTAGCACTGGAAACAGTGCGGAATAAAAAGGGCGTGTGCCTAAAAAATTAATTTTAAAAAATTTAAAAAAAAAACTTTCGTGACTCACGTGACCCGAAACACGACTTTTTTGAAAAGGCACAACACGCGAACATGTCTAGTTCTGAATCACTTCATCAGCAAAACACAAAGAAGCAACTACTCAAAGATGGAGAACCCATGAATGTCAAGATATGCAAGAAACACTGACCATAATGTTTTTTTTTCTTTGAATTTGCATGTACTAGCACGGCGATTTAAACGTTTGTGTATACGTGTATGTTTCGTGCGTGTTACAATTTTACAATAAAAGCACTAGCACTCACGGCAAAAACATTTTTCAGCACATGTGCCCCGAAACACGACTTTTTTGAAATGGCACGACAAGACATGCGCCCATGTCTAGTTCTGAATCATTTTATCAGCAAATCACAAAAAAGCAACGACTCTGTCCGTCCCAAAAGATGAAGTCCGACGTTCGAAAAGCCCTGTGCCAAAGGATAAAGTTCATTATAGGCAAGATTGCCACGAACGCTGCCATCGGCAAAATGCACGAAAGACATATGGCAGACAAGCATGCATATACTAAAATTACTTAAGATTATAAGAAAGCCAAAAGCTCACAAATCGAAGAACGTCCATCTACCTCCAAAAGAGAACATTTCTGAACTGAGGCCATAAAGATTGATTAGAGGAAGAAAATAAAGCGCAACTCAATTGTCTCTTCAACTACACAATGGCCGTTCAACGAAGGCGTTAGGGACAAACCAACGGCACTGTGCACGAACAGAATGAAGCGGACAACCTCACATAATCTAAAATCCAAAATCTCAGAAATTGACGAACGTCCGTTCATTTACCTCCAAGCGAGAACATTCCTGGACAAGGTCATAAAGCTAGCTAAGAGGAAGAAACTAAAGCACAACTCAACTACCCCTTCAACAACAAAACGACCCTTCAAAGAAGTCATTTAGGACAACCTGATGATTCCCGTGTCCAACGACAAGAACGAAAAACTGTCCCGTATCGCCAGTGCGGAATAGCGTAAATTGTTGTGTGAACAAGATATGAAATATGTTTTTATAAACGTAGATTCTCCTGTGCCTTATGTCGACCATGTGAGGTACATACATCGTTGTTACAAATGGAGTTCTCAAAAGGAAAATACTCTGCATTCAACCAAGATGTAATGACAGGAAAAAAAGACTACTAACAACAACGTCGAACCCCACATCACAATGCTAAGTCATAATGGACGGGGAGTTGTAAAATAAATGAGAACCGAAAATATCAGTTAATGAATTCATCACAAGGTAATGCGATAGCGGTGGTGGTTCCTATGTACGACCACTATTGCTAGTACGCTATCATTACGTCCATAAAAAACTACATCAGCCTGAAGCTGATCGCGGTTTTTACCCGCACTGGTGTATTTCTGAAACAATCAATTTCGATGACTACGTAAATTGTGATGAACATGTCCAGTGTTATGTTGTGGTGTTATACTCACTGATGACTAAAATTCTTATGGATTAAATAATATAACTTATATATTTTTAGACTTGAAATAATTTATTCTACTATACACCGATTTGTTTTTTGACGATTATGTTCTGAGATGAGATTTTTGTAACTACCCTTTCGTAACTGCCTTTCCCGCATAACTGCCTCAATTTGTTGGAATTTTATGAAAGGTAGTTAACCGGAGTGCAGTGTATCTTCCAATGGGCGAGTATTCAGTAATCACCACTGAGCCACCCAACCACAACAGCATGGCTATAGAGATTGGAGAACATAAGGAATTGGCATAAGGGAGGCCAAAGATGAATGAAGAAAAAATAATGCTTAAGGTCGTGCAGATGAATCTAAAGCACTCTAGAGTCGCATCAGATTACCTTCGGATTCTTCTGGTCGAGGGGGATATAGACATAGGATTGCGAAAACCAAGAAAAGGGATTGGATAACAGAGGCTACAAAACCGTATACCTGAAGCATTGTAGTAAGCCTAGATCGTGTATTAACAATTAGACACCACAAATGCTTTCTTATGTCTGCAGTTTAGCACAGCGGACTTTACCGTGGCAAGAGTGGAACTGGAGAAAAGTAAGCAGTTCCATATCGCCTCTTGCGATATGGCCCACTCGAGAGAAGATCCACCAAGTTAGGTCTGATGTAAATGAGGGTCATTCATTCTAACAACACCATCATGACTGGCTGCGATGCTAATGGAAGACATACCTTATAGGCCAGCACTGAAACTAACGAGTGGGAAGTTCTAACCCAGTTTTTATATTTCCAAAAATCAACGTCAATGTTTTCCCAATTCCAAAAGAAAGAACTGAATATGGGTTTGAAACATAAACTTCTACACAACGATGATGATAATACGGCAGTTATGGCTGTATCCATTCTAGAAAAATCCTTTTTTACAGTTTTTAAATTATAATGCCATGAACGTCAGATCTCTCAACTCTACATTAAGAGTCAACAACAGAAAAAAAACATTCCTGGATTGGATTCTGTGGATCGCTATATAGCACGAAAGATAAAGTTATGGCAAAAGGCCAATCAAATCCCACTTATATAAAGAGAAATAAAAGCACCTGGTCAGAAAACTCTTTCGAATCTCTTGAAATACTTCTTACGATGCACTTCCCGGTTCATCGAAAAACAAGCAAATATTAGCATAAATAAAAAGCTGGAAAACTGATTGTGTTATCTGTCGAGCAAACAAAAAACAAAATAAATATAAAAAGAAGAAAATATCTCTATCCGTTCCAAAGTTACAGAATTTTGATCAGGAAAAGACGATGCTGAACGACTATGCGGCGATCCTAGCATTAAAATCAAACACAGTCACATCAAAGCTGGTGAACGAATGAAAATACGGACTTGCTAAGTTATGACCTCCGGCTAGAGTAGTTCTTACACAGGTCATAAGGCACTTGTTAGTAACAAAAAAGCCGACAAAAAAACAGAACAGGATTGTCCTCTATTGTCTCCCAAATGCGTCAGTCACAACACCAATGGGAGTAGTTAAAAAGGATATCTTCAAAAGTTACTGATTAGCTAAAATCGCCAGAACCTGGTTGTTGTTATAGCAGCATGAAACCTACGTAGAAGCATCGTTTTGATGCTGGGTTGGCAACCGCTGGCCGAAACACTATGGTTTCGGGTCAAACTGGTACGTAAGTACCCGGCGCACAGTGGTTCAGAATCGTTTTTTCCTGGTCAAAATTCTGTAACTTTTGAACGGATAGAGATATATTCATAATTTTTTGTTAGACAGATAACACAATCAGCTTTCAGACGAATTATAAGCGGTAAAGTTCGGTCAGGTAGTTGCAGAGAAATTCAAGGTCAAAGTTAAACTTTTGAGTTTTTTAACTATTTTTCATCAAAATATGAGTGTTTTTGGGGTTTTTATATCTTCCTATGCATTAAAGATGGTCAAACACCAACAAATAAACAAAATAATTATCAAAAAAATTTAAAAAAAAATTCGAAAAAAAAATTTTTCAAAAATTTGTAAAAAAAATTTACAAAAAAAATTTAATTTTTTTCAAAAATTAAAAAAATTCTCCTTGGGTTTTAATAAAACTTATATAACTCGTATAAAAACTCATATACTCAAAAAAGTTGTAATTTGTGTCAAAAAACTGTAATTCATATGGAAACAGTATAGAAAAACACACATTTTTACCCATGTAATTTCAATAAATTGAAAAAAGTGTTAAACGGACTGAACGGGACGGGTACAAAAGTATATATGGGCTGGAAGAGGAGACTTTCGGGCATCTTTTTGTGAAAACAGAACTTTGTTTCATGTTGTTCCACAAAAGTTCTAGTCCACTAAATTTGGAATTTCATAAAATTTAGTACCCGAGGAAAAATAAAATAGATCATGTTGTGTAAACGCGACGGTAATTTACTAAAACGATTTTTAAAGGCCACAATCCTACCTACCTTACAAAAAACAATAAACACAATAACTGTTATAGTTTCAGAGAAATAGCTTCGTCTTTCTCCAGAAATTTGCAAAAATTACGTATTTCCCAAAAAATGGGGAAAATGCTCGTCTTTAGGGGCACGCCACGCCCACACCCTCCAATATTTGGGCCTAATTTTTTGGTTTCCTTAGTTTGAATATGTTTACTATCGAATCCCATATAGAAATTAAATATCTTTGACAAAACAAAATTTTGATTTTTGGCCAGGAAAATTGATTCCTGAACCATTGTGCGGCGCCGCTGGACTGGGCTAATGGTTGTTGTAGCAGCATAGAAACCTACGTAGAAGCTTAGGTTTGATGCTGGATCAATCCGCTACGAAAGAACCCGCTGCCGTGGAATTGGGGCTGGCTTTTGGTAACCATGCTAAGCGGCAAATATTTATTTAAGATTAGATAAAATGATCCTAAAAAACCCTCCCGTACAAAATGGTTAAAAAATAGAAAACTCATTCCCAAGTGGATTGTGCGGAAGGCATTTTTATAGAATCACCTTATCAAAATATTATACAGGGATACGAAGTTGTTCGTACCCTCACCAGTGCAACGAAGATTTAAAGCTCATGGACGTGCTTGTTGGATTCATATTTTTCCTGATTTTCACTTTCTCCCGGAAAACTCTCGAAGAGTTTTACAAAGTATGTGGGGATATATCGACAGTTGCACTTAAATTCCAAACAATTCTTATAACACCCTCCTTAAAAATATGTTCATGCAAATGCAAACTACTTGCAGATATTTCTTAGCTATGGATCAGGTTGATTTCAAACTAAATTTCAATATTTACATTAAGAAGTGTTTATTAACATTGGAGTGAGTGTAAAATTCAAAGAAATAGAATAATAATAAATACCATGGCGTGATATTCGTGCTTCAATCTGCAACACCACTCGTTCATACTTATATTCTAGTGGTGGTGTAGTGAATATTACGTTTTAAATATTTCCATGTACACCGTTGTTTTTATTGACTTCTTTGCAAATTTCAATCTCAGAGTCTGTGATGGTGTCTGGTGTTCGGGCAAACAACGTTGTACATCTTTGAACTTTTACAAGGTCTTCCTGCTAAAACAAACACAGTAATAAAAAGACGCATCAGCAAATTTCAATTTTTTGAAATAAACAAAACTGCTTATTGCAAGTTTTTTTCACATAGTCTGTCCGCAATTGGCATTTTTGGATCAGTTTTATTTCTAAAAACAACACCCACACAATATCTATAAAGTTTCAATTAACTTGAATTGTTTTGGACACTTGACTTTAGCCAAAATAAAGAGAAAAAACACAACAATGATGCAATGTTTGTTCCGTTGTTTAACTTGAAAATTCAGCTCAACGCCGTTGGTGCATTGTCCAGAAATTATTATTGAAACAACAACTTGTAGACGTGTGTTGAGATGAAAATATTTGTACAACATTGACTGGTAGTTTATTATAATTTATTTTCATTTTAAATGTATGAAATGTATTTCGGTTTATGAATAAAATAAATGAATAAAATGAATGAATGTAATAAGACTGCAAAAAACTACAACAGAGGCGAGGCGAGGTCGTTCATTTGACATAAAAAATCCTTAAAGTAATTTTAACTCAACATGAATGTAACGATTTAAAATCAATTTATTTCATTTTAATTATTTGAACTCAAACTACGGTTTTTTGATTTTTACCTTCAACTAAAACTCTATTTTTATACCCTACGGTAAGGGCTATGTCTTTGTGCATTTCTATGTAACTTGCACAGTTTAAGTCGATTTAAACATGTTCGAATGTATTGTCCAATTCAGATGAAGAAAATTTGTTGTACCCATACTGAGAACCCTATTGCTTTTGGACTTGGTTCAGATTGAATATGTAGCTCTCTCATACATTTCGGCCCAATTTTGTACAATTCATTCGATAAAGAACCTATATCAGTCCAATTTTGATGACGGAATTTGGAATTTTCGGTGCAGCTTTGGATGTAGCTCCCAACAACCCATTTCTCCACGAACGTAACAAAGGGTTTCGTGGATTCCACCGGAGCCTTCGGTAGAGTATAACAATGCAATCGTTTGTATTCGGTAATCAAATTTGTCGCAGTGTGGCAGCGAAACAAAAACATTTTTTTTTTTTTTTTGATTGGGAGATCCAATAATTTTTTCCATTTGACCCAAAAGCCTTATATATGAAAATTTATGACGATCGGTTAACTATAACCCGTGCCCCCTGACAGTTCCATAGTACTTTGATTGGGACCAAAGGCGAATTTTCAGAATTTTCAAAAGATAAAAAAAAAATCAGAAGATGAAAAATTCATTGTTGTTTCTAAACAACGAATCCTTCAGAAATTTATGAAAATTGGTCCAGATTTTGAGATTGCTCTAATATGTATATATTATAGGTAATTTGGTCCCTATAATATACCTAATATTAAAATCCGAGTCGATTTTTTCCAAACTTAGAACTTTTCTTACCAACTTTTTTCACGAGTGGAATATGTAAATATCCGCCACTAAATCTACGGACACACTATTCCCCACATGGATGGCAGAGGTGAGAACAGAGTTCAATGTCATGGTCGATGGTAGCAGTATTCCGACCACAAACAACCACAAAATTCTAGAGGTCACAAGTCCCTAGCCTAGCAGCACTTGGAGAGCAGATAAAGAAACCTTGTTGACACCACATAACGCGATAGGTCAGTTTGCGGTAAGCTATACCGCGTCAGTTTGGTCTGTGAATATAAGTGCAATGTGATGGAAAAATATTTAAACCTGGCAGAAACCTGAAAACTACAACAGGGTGCCTCTTCATGTCTGCAGTGGACCATCTACATAAGGAGGCAACGATTCTTTCACTACAGCAACACAATGGCATGCTTTCGTTGCAGTATTTGCTTCGATATTACCATAAGAACCATATTAATCAACATATGGTGGATAGGATCCCCACCCAGGAGGGATCTTCATGATCTAGAAAGAGAGGTCCGGGGTTACAGGGGAGAACCCCTAAATCAATAAGCCTATCAAGCAGGTATAAAGAGCATTCACACAGATGCAGTAGCAGATCCATAAATAACTATCGTGTTAATGCGGTCCGCGGAGAACATCCCCATCTATCGCAGCTGAGGAGAGTCAGAGTAGTTTTGGCTCAACTACGCTCAGGATGGTGCAGCCGTACAAGTCAAGGATCAAAGACACTGTGCAAAACATTTGCCCACAAACTGCGTCTTTTCAACTGCCCTGTCAAGCGTTTTCATGCTTAATATGGCTCTGGGTCTATCTCCAGTTCTAGTAATGTGACTGTTTCAATGGGATGTAACCACAAATCTACTAGAGTTAGTTGAGCTCTAGTAGATTTTTGGTTACATCCCATCGAAACAGCCACATTCCTAGAACTGGAGATAGACCCAGAGCCATATTAAGAATGAAAACGAGCATGCAAACATATTAAATACTGCTACAACAACAATGTTACTACACAAACACACAAATCGGAATAAATAATTTATTTTTTCCACTCGATTTCAATTTTAGAGCAAAGTCTGTTTGAAAATTGTGACTCCCACTTATATTTTCAAGAAGGAGTACTCGCGAGCGCTGTCATTTAAAACAAAATATTGGGGAGTAAACTTCTTGCAAAACTCGTATTCTCCGATTACTCCCATTCCCGACTAAAATTGGAGCTCTGGTCGTAGTGTTTCATCCAGATGTGGTTCATGTTCTGCCCAATGCTTCCGGTACCTCCCACATGAAATTTCAAAATCTTTTAATTTTTTTTTTTGCAAACAATTGTATTTTTACACCTGGGTTGACTGTTCCCGTACGGAGGTTTCGGATTTCTATTTAACACAGAAACACAGAGTTAAGACTATAAACCTTGTCTTATATAGACTCTTGTCTTCTGTCTCTCACTGATATTCGATTTTTTGTACTTCACGTCTTAAGACACAACTTCTAGAGAAGTTATTCATTGTTAAAATACTCAGGAAATGTCCCCAACATTGCGCTGAGGGAATTTTACAACGCCGCAAATTTTGATGTTTTGGTCAGGAATTCAACAGCAGACTTTCTGCTGAGTCGTAACAGATGGTACATGTATTACATGGTTAATTGTTTTGGCTGTCATTTTATTAGCGAAATTATACCATGTTATTGATGTTCATTAAAATACTATTATTTAAAGTATTTAATTTTCATCTTCCCCTTAGAAATATCGCTGTGAATTTATAAGTGATTGAAGGTCATAGGAATTGTCATATTTTGCGGGTGGTGATTAGCATTGTTTCTTTTACGCCAATATAAGTTCGTTATTTAATGATAGTCCCAAAATAACACAGGTGTTGCTAAATGCAGAGGTGTTTAACATTGTCCATTTTTCTGACAACAATATCTGCAATTCATTAACAAGTAGTACTTTCTTAAGTGTCCAATATTAAATTAATTCTATGTCCAATAGAACACTATTTCGTTGTTTCTGAATTTTTTCGTGAAAACATTTTTTTTTCAAAAATCATTTTTTTGCTTTTCTGTAAATTTGTCACAAAATAAAATATTTCTTAAAAATTATAAATAGTTTTGAGAACATTCGGGCTTCTTCACATTTATTAATATGTTTAGACTGTTGTTCGTATTATTCGAAAGCACCATGAACTTGATAATGACGATTTAACTTAATCACAAAAATGTTCACTTCTAACAAGAGAAACACTTTTAAAGAAATGTTTTCGCGCCATCTTTTCTTTCTATTGCGTGTTCATTAGTCGTCTATTAAATAAACACTTTTATTATTACAAAAAAACAAAAACACTAGAAATTCCTCCTTTGTGTTTATTGCCATACATGGACGACGATTGTTTTACGCGATTTGTGTCATTTTCTGTTCACCGTATAGAAGAAGTAACATTCACTCACCTGTTCTGGCCAATTTCCCCGTACCAGAACAAAATATTGATACTAATTAACAGAGTAAGACATATTATAAAGTAATTATAATATTTTCAAATTTCGTTGAAGTCAAACAAATGAATGAAATAAAATTGAAATATTTTATTAAAGATAAACGCACCCGGAACTCAAATAATAACACTGAAAATACAGGCAATATCGGTCAAGACATCGAACCAACAAAGGCTATTTCTTGAGAGAGAACATGTCGAATGTTAACAATAAACTAAAAGAAAATATACTAACAAAATAAAAACATATTTTGGCAAAAAAAGTTTTTTTTTTTATTTCGATCATTTTTGTTTTTGGGTTAATATAATGGGCAAGAAACGTGTGAATGCCTTCATATACACTCGCACCCATTATGAAGAGAGTATAAAACAGGGTGTCAACGACAAAATAGAAGCGTATTGGACAGTGTAACATGACAGGCTAAAAATCTTGTTGTTTTATTTGAACAAAATAAAGTTGTGTTAACAAGTAATATACTCGTAGTTCCGCAGGTGAGAAAGGTTCATGCTTTAACACCATTTATAGCCTATTCAAACAACAACAAGGACAAATTAAAATAAAAACACAGTGGTTCAACTTTATTTAGGCGTTTGTGGAGTACGTAACATAAACAGTGGCCCTGTTTTTTTCGCTGACAGACAGAATTCACACAGTCTACACTGGCTAAAATTACTGCATATACTCCTTTCCCTTCGGGGATGTTGTGGGAATATACATATGTATGTGTGTATGTACTCTGTTCCAGAAACTGCAAAATTTTTGAAATTTTTGTAATTTTATTCTTTAGAAATTTGTAAAAAATAGTAGATTAGATTCGAAAATCTAATAAGCATAGCGAGAAATAGAGATATATTTTCCTATTTTGTTAATAATTTATAAAAAACATAAATATGTAATTTTTTTGACAATTGTAATATGATCGCTAACATTCGAAAATCGAATAAGCAATAAAGAAGAAGAAGAAGTAGATTCTGGAACAAAGCAATTGCAACAAGGACTACAGGTACGTGAGATGTATGAAGGAGAGGCCCTAAGTATTGGGTCATTTCGAGGGTAATATCTCAGGAAGTATGGTCTTGCACTATCAGAAAACTATATAAATAAAAATCAAATGAAGTTCGTTGGTAATGACATCAGATGAGAACGTCATTAAAATTCATTACGAAGGGCCAGCAACGCGGACCGGGGTCTCTTAGTAACAAAATATATAATGTTGTAGTCAAGGTTACAATGACTACAGACTATTAAAAGTTTCTCCCGCCATAGTCCATCATTGAATTGGATATAATTTTGGAGTCATTCCTTTCAATTGTTATCGTTTAAAAATATACATTTTATTTGATCACCGTAAGATTTGTTTGATCCTTTGGGCCATTATGCCAGGAAGCATGGGTATGTTCACGAAAAATATTATAGGTATTCGTAGTTGTGATCAGAAGCACTCGGACTTACACCGATGAAAATTGCAAAACAATCTATGAACATTCCTTAAACTGAACTTAAGCAAAGTTTTGAACTTCTGTAGGGAAAGTGACAGAATTCGTTGTCCGATATAGACCTTCTTGGAACTTGATGTACGTTTGAGAGAAATATTACGATGAGCAAATGTTGGACCAATGTCAATCACTCCCTTTGATTATCGTGACCACCAGTCATTTGAGCTGGTCAGGCTATTTAAAGCTTTTGGTCCATTACGTCTGGAAGCATGAACTTGATCACGAAACATGTTATGTCGCTGTAAACAGGACCAAACGGTGTTCCTATGCTACACATTTTAAAAAGATCCTCGAACAGTCCTCTAATTTAGACTTTCTTCAATCTTTATATGCGATTGGAAAAAATGTACGAAGTGTAAAGTTTCGGCCCAATTTACTATTTCGGCCCCGATTTTTTTTCCTTGCATTACTAGTTATTTTATACTCAATTCGTACTCGTGCACGTCATTTTAGTTTGTGTATCAAATAGGAATCACGAGGACAGCGTGATACAAAACAGGTAAAAATGTATCAGTCAGCTGTGCCGACAGAGAAATACCCACAGCCTCGGATCTACAGAATGAAGTAAATATAATACTTTTGACGTCTATAGGGGTTTATTGAGATTTTGGTTCAAATTCTAGGGAAGTATAAACTTGCCCCCAACAAAATTGTACCGTCGTAACTTGGGACGCATACACAACATGTTGTCAAAAATTTAAAAAGGAACCGAGACGAATCCTGCACTAAACTTTCTAAACTTTGTGTGGTCCGATGTTTCAGCAAAATTCGTAAAGATTTGCTACCAAAAAAAAATCGTCGTCCCGTAAGAAGCACTTAATGTTAAACTGAAAATTTTCCAAATTTTGTGTGGGAGGTACACGAAGTATTTAGTTCATATTCAAACCTGATCTTTGCCTGGAAGTAATATTACATTATGCGAAGTTATGACCAAATCGGTTACTCCTTTCGAGAGATATCGTGCGCACAATTTTAGCGAAAGTATTTGAACTTTTGTGGGGTGAGGAGTGGACAGATATGGCCGGACGGTTGATAGGTTCGAAAGTTATCGCGTGTACTACACATCCAAGCAAAGATAAGGACGGACATGGCTAAATCAACTCCAAACGGATTTCGTCCAATCCGTAACAAACGTGTTGCAAAGGACATTGCACTTGTGCGACAATTTTTTTAAATTTTCAAACCTGATCTATGTCTGGAAGACATCTTAGGAGAAATACATGTTGGACCTAATGCACAATTTTAACGAAAGATGTTGAACTTTTGTAGGAGGGGTACCAGTGGGAGTGGACCGATATGGCCCATCTTCGAACTTGATATATGTTTGGGCAGAATACAGACGAAGTTTTAGACCAAATCGGTTGATCCGTTCGAAGGTAATCACGTGCTCCTGCCAACCAGAAAGACAGATTGGCTCCAAATTGTCTGAATCAGACTTCGTTCAACACATGTGGGGTCTAAAGCATTTTTCCGTTGAGACAGATTTTATACCCTCCACCATAAGGCGGAGGGTTTGTAACACATCGAAATATTCGTTGTAGACCCTATAAAGTATCATATCAAGAATATATAGATCAGCATACGTACGTCCGTGTGTCTGTGAAATCCAGATACAGCTCGCATTATTTAAGATAGAGCTTTATAATTTGGAATAGAAAATTCTTTTGCTCCTAAAATGTTTGGTATTGAAAGTATCGGTTCACGTTATGATACAGCCTCCATAGGTAAGGTTTTAGCCACCAAAATGACTGACATTTCGTATGTTGTCTTCGTTGTAGGTAAAAACATTTCTACAGAAAATTTTAGGCAGGTTCTCGTTTTGATATAGCTCCCCCAAAGAACGGTACATTCCGATTCTGGGAATTTTTAAGGTTTTAGCCAAAAAACTTTGCCGCAGAAAATGATCGATATAGGTCTAATTTTGATGTACCCTCCATAGAACAGCGCCGCCCTATTTTCGGAAGTTATCTGATCAAAGTGTATATACCCAGCATACCAAATGTCGGATGTCCGACACATGTGGACAATTTCGGAAGCAAAATCGAATTTTTGATATATCCCCCATAGAACACTGCAGCCCGATTTTTGGAAGATATCTTATCAAACTGTATATACCCAGCAAACCAAATGTCGGATGTCCGACACATATGAACAATTTCGGAAGCAAAATCGTTCAGATTTCGTTCCGATTTCTATACAATTTTTCGTAGGGGAATGCGCTCCGATTTCGGAGAGAATGTCGGAAGTAAATTTCCCTTCGAATATACCAATGTTTTTCTTCCGATTTCGGTAAGAATTCGGATCGACATGTCGGAAACAAATTTCCCTTCGCACAACAAACACCTCTGGTATATATCTAACAGCAAGGGGTTGGTATCATTGTAGTTTGTTGTCAAAAAACAAAATGGTTGGTTATAAAATTCGCATATACAAATTTTAAATATAAATGCAACATATAATTCAAGCTAGTGCTGATAGACTCAACATATTCGTACACAAAGTTTACATTGTTCTAATATAACTACAAAATGATAACAGCAGTGAAAATCATGAGAAACGTTTGAAATTACAATCTTCAAATAAAAAACATAACAAAGAAAAATGGATCAATAAAAAAGAGGCGTCAGAGAAACTTCTTCTTCTTCGATATTCACATGACATTATTCCGAAATTGTTCAGAAATCTTTACGAAGATTTGGAAGGTACCATAAAAAACATAACAAAGAAAAATTATCAACAAAAATGAGGCGTCTCCTTCGATATTCATACGACATTATTCCGAAATTGTTCAGAAATCTTTACGAAGAATTGGAATGTACCTCTGATATTCATACGACATTATTCCGAAATCGTTTAGAAATATGTACGAAAATTAGAAGGAAGAAAAAATTGGCCTTCCGGATTTCATAAGGATTTTCTTCCAATTTCGTTCCGAATTCTGCCCGAAATCCGATTTGTTTTCGACATTTCGTTCCGACCACTTCATACAACTTTCGTTAAGATATCGTTACGATTTCGGATCGGACGTAGCGTTTGAACTTTAGCCTAAAGGTTGAGTGTATAAGTAAGCATGATATCATCATCAAAATTGTTTGTATTATTAAAAACAAACAAGTAACAGCCAATTTATACATACAATTAAGTTAAAAACTTTAAAACTTCTAAAATCGGACGATATCGTTAAATTAAATCAAAACGCGGACCCATATCCATATTTTCTTGTACGGAAATTTTCTGACCACTATGAACATAAAAGCAAATTACAGCTTATCTTTAAAATACCTCAAATCGGCGATATCGTCGCAAGGGCGATTGACATGTGTTCACAATTTTTGGAAAGGCTACGAAAATGTGGACGTTCAAATTGACATACTAACCCATTATTTTAACAAGCGCATACCACCACAAATAATTAGTTATTTCTTTGATCACTAAAAGTCATAGGTGGCCAAAAAATAACAACTTATTTCTGGTGACATGCCCTTTTTGGGAGTCACCGTGGGCTAGTGGTAAGCATTTCAGTAATGCCAATAGAAACTTCTCTACAAGTGGTGTCGTAAGACACGCCCTTCGGACTCGACAATAAAAAAGTAGGTCCCATATCATTGAGCCAATATGAATCGGCGTGCACACACTGATATGAGAGAAGTCTGGGTTAGCAGGCCGATTTGTTATGAGTTGTTTTGCTGGGTATTTACCAAAGAATATGATAAAATATAACCAGCCTAACCTAATTTTTCTAGTCTAATAACTGTTATACAAATTAATTTTTATGTAAAATTTTGAACTATAAAATAAAAAAAAAAACTAAAAAACTTTACTTCTAATTCTGACCACCGAGCAAACACCCTGTATTGGCTATGGTATTTATAGAATAAATACACGTTTCCTCTTTTCGACATGCTGACAATGCGGCGATTTTTGTTGTTGCTGCTGAGAAATGCCATGCCATGTCGTCGTTGTTGCGTTTATTAAGCACATTGAAATGATTAAGAACAACAACGACAACAGCAATATAAAGGGAAAATCATTTTCAAAGATGAAAACTTTGTGTGTTGTTTTCAATGCTCGCGCTTTTCCGCGTCATCATCGTTGGTGTCGACGTTATGACTTTTCTCATAAAAACGACCAAAACATTTTCTCTCATGACTGTTTCAGTTCTCTGTTTTGAGTTGTAAATAAGGTTAAAGTTGCCACATTTTTCAACCAAATAAAGTGTAAATTCCCCAAAATTTTGAAGAAGTAACGGATTATCTGTGCATATAGTTGTTATAGAATGCATATATAACTAGACATCGATTTTGAAAATTCGGTCATAAAAAGTTGCTTAATTTAATTAAATATTCTTACAATTTCGCTATATTCATTGTCTGTAACATTCTTCTAGTTAGAAAATTTTACTCCTGTGCACATTTGGCCACAAATATCGGAATAAGCAAATAAAAATGGATCTTTTCTTGTAGAACAAAGAATTAGCAGCGTGTTTCCTAGCATCTGAATTATTGATGTGACGAATTTATGATATTTGTATCATATATAGGTTCCCATACATTTTGAATAAATTTTTGAGTGCTGTAGGTGTCGCTAACTTAAACACTATCGCGCGAAATTCTCATTTCGTGCTCTGGCAACACCATCTGAATAGGAAACAAAATAAATATAAAGAAATTCTCAGAATAAAAAATATACAACAAGCGAACCTAAAATCAAATACAAAATAATAACACGACATTTGTCCATAAACAAAAACGAATAAAACAGTGGTGGGTCAAATATCCAATATGAAACGAATGGGCATAAATTCCTTGTGGGAGAACAAATGACAATCTGTTTAGGGCTCTCTTTGTTTTTATCGATAAGGTTGCTTATGTACAGTGCTGTTCAAAACATTTTCAAACTGAAAATATTTTATATTTTCAAAGATTATTAAGGTTTTTACAATTTATTAAAGAATATGTAAATCACCAACATGGGCAACTCCTAGGTACCAATACCAACTACATACCTTATTTCTGATGTAATTTTCGTATTAATTGGTCTTACATTAGGTTTGATCGAAACTAGTGTGCAATAATCTTTAATCTCTTGAACCAACTTTAAATGGAAGGTGCTTAAACCTGGGAAGTTTTTGCGGATTTTTTAAATAAATCTCGGTCAAAGTTCATATTTTAGGGTTTTTAGGTTTTCACGATTTTGCTTGGAAACCGCAAGTCCTATGGAAATGGGATAGGAGAAAATGTTGTAGCAGTGAAAATTCTCTACAACATTGATATTTTCGTAGGTTTTACCGTTTCTAAGATATAGAAGTACAAATTGGGACAATGCACTAACTGTATCGCCTTCTTATGGAACAAAGTCATGTACGGTGAGCCTTAACTAACTTTAAATTAAAACCGCTTACACTGGGGAAGTTATTGCGGATTCTGAAACAAGGATCATAGATGAGAAAAATCCAAAATCAAGAAAAAATCGCTGGAGGTAGTTTTAAATAAATCGCGGTCAAATTTCACATTTTCAGGTTTATTATAGGATAGGTTTTTAGGATTTTGCTTGAAAACCAAAGGTTCTATCGAAACGGGGCTAAAGAAAATGTTGTAGCTGTGTAGAGGACTGACCTTTACGATTTGTTCGTAGGTTTTACCATATTTGAGATAGAGAAAGTTTGCATGAAAACGGCAAGTCTTATCGAAATTGGACTAGAGAAAATCTTATAGATGTGCAAATTCTCTACAAGATTGGCTTTTGTTATTTTTTCCTAGGTAATACCATTTTTTAGAAATGTGATTTTATGTTGGGAAATTGTAGACATGGCATTGACTGTATCAGTGAATTGTCCCAATTTGAACTTCTATATCTCAGAAACTGTAAAACCTACGAACGTGTCATAAAAGTCAATCTTGTAGAGAATTTTAACGGCTACAACATTTTCTTTAGTTCCATTTTGATAATTCTTGCGGTATCCAAGCAAAATCGTGAAAACCTAAAAAACCTTTAAAATGTCAACTTGAATCGCGATTTATTATCTTTCTCATCTATGAACATTGTAAACTCTCCAGGTGTAAGCACCTTCCATTTAAAGTTGGTTCAAGAGCACCGTGAATAAGTATAAAATATTCCATATTTGAAAGCCCAAAACTTGCCCAGATATATATAAAATTTGAAGGTAGCATTCCAGTTGCAAAAGTTTTGAGCGACACTGTATGCGACTGGCACATATGACCTTTACCATTATGAAAAATAAACAATTTTACTAGAAATTAATAAATTTATAACAAAGTAGTGTATAATAATAAAAAGATACTGCAATGATATTTCGATGATATTGCAAATTTATGTTAGTTTTGAAACGTCTATCCCGCTACAACAACACCAAATGGTGACGCAGTGTATTATAGCTGGCCTGAAAGTAGAGATAAGTTTTTCTGACATCTCGCCTCAAGGCTTACTCTCGGTGTATAAATGACTGGCGACAATTAGGATAAAAGCTTATTATATGGTATAGAATTTATACCATTTAAGAATAATAAGACAGCAAGAGGTGACGCGTACTAGCACCATCTGGCAAGAGGGAAGCTTGTTCAAAAAAGGCTTGTGTCTACGTGACTTGAACCGGGTGTTGCATTGATAGTAAATCAGAGAACTAAAGACTATGTCTCCAGATTACCTCCGATGGATGAAAAAATTGCGATGATGTGTATAAAATGCATGTGGCGATCGAACGAGAACATAAGCTATCTCTATATCTCAGCTGTCCTATTATCGAAATGGAATAATACACTCTGTGACACGAAAAAAATAACCGTAATCTGAGAACAATACATTTTGCTGTTCAGATATTGTCAGATTAATCATATAAACATGCAATCAACCCCTGGATCCTTGTTCTATGAATATTAGAAATTAAAAACATTTTCTTTATACATACATATTTATTTTTTTGTCATTTATTTAATTTATATTTTTTTTTTCATTTCACATTTTCATAGAAACAGAATCGAGCCCCAGGATAGATCAACTTTTTGTAGCAGCCAAAGAACGCATCTTATTGCGGCGGCGGTTCGAAAACTATACATTGAAAATTGGCGAACATATAAGTACACTACACTGCACTCTTTGGAAGCGCAATGATAATATGAAGCCGTCACCCTTCAAACCGCCGCAAAATGTATGTTTGGTCGTTAAGCTACTGAAAGGAAGAATGCGGCAAACGGGGCAACTCTGCTGTAAGTAGAAACTGGGAAAATATTGGGAGAAAAGGAGAGAAGCGCATTTTCAAAAGGAAATAATGTGAAAAAGAAAGAATTAAAAATAATTAGTCTCTACAAGTTCTCTTCTTGTCTAATGTGGATTTGGAGAAGGTGGTATAGTTGACGTTGGTTAGGCCACCAATCCCATTTTTGTTTAAATAGGGTTCCTGGACAAAGGCGATATCAACTTTCTGAGGGCAAGTAGAAGCTTAGCCGCTTTGCAGTGATGCAGGTTGATCTGCATATTGCGAAACAGTTGCTGCTTGCGCTCTTTTACTGCTTTTGAGCAACACGGAACCTATCCATCTTATCCCGAAATACAGTTTGCCCTAACGAATTTTTAAATACTACCGGCCGTGTGTATCTATTGCAGAGCTGCTCTTCTTTGCAAAAGATAGTATACTCAGCGATCCCTCTGAGTTGCCCTTGCAATTGCTTTTCTCCCTCACGTACACTATGCGTGGACAAAAACAAACAAACAAAAAATCATTTGATTGTTGCTTTTTTCACTTTGATTATTAATTTTGTGTGTAGCTTTTTTCACTTTTTGTATTCGTATGGTCGGCGCTGATCTATTGACACCTTGATAAACAGATTATTCTCCTGATTGTGACTAACAAACTTCCAAGAGCTGGAACCTTCATATTAACATTCGCTAGTCGGCAACTTTCCCAGAGTTTTCAAAGGCCGTCTATCGTGTTGACAAGGAAGTCTAAAGATTCCTTTTTTTCGCAACAAATGCCCTTGATTCTTCTGTAGGGAGTAGCGATATTGAACTGCGTGTGTTTAGGAGGTTCCCCATCACCCGCGAGCACATTGTCACGTATACGTTCTTCAATTAGTAGTCATCGATTGTCGCTGATCTTGCCTTCATGGTCTGATATGTTGATGACTGCTACTCGAAGTTCATTCGGTACCATTGGTCGTAAAACACTTTTTGGCTCAGTTTATCTTGAGAGGCTGTCTTGGCTATGATGTATTTCCGGCTCTCATGTTTTTTTTTTTTTTGACACCCGGCGGAAGATGTAGAACATTTGGGTCCTGACGGGGTGGTTCTCTTGGCGTAGGGTTGTGGTTCTTCCATTGACCTAACACTCTTCACCGTATTCTTCGACACTTACAGGTACAGGAGCCGATTCTGGGTCAGACTTCCCCACGCTTTGCGTTCTTGATTTTTCGTGGGTTCAGTCATCTCTTCTGCTTTCCGCTCCCTCAACTTTGGGGGACACAGGTCTTTCCTTTGAAGAGGGAGTTGAAGTCATGAGAGGTGAATACATCGCGGGGCTCTGGGTCAAGCCTCCCGATAAGCTGACATCGGCCCCAGCATTAGCACTACCCTGGCTGAGGCTCAGGACCAGCGTCCGTTCCAGTAGGACAGAAGTTGAAGGCT
This sequence comes from Musca autumnalis, assembly GCF_047663935.1. Classification (NCBI taxonomy): domain Eukaryota; kingdom Metazoa; phylum Arthropoda; class Insecta; order Diptera; family Muscidae; genus Musca; species Musca autumnalis. The sequence goes on from NW_027411644.1 coordinate 152,190,454, forward strand.
TTATTTAGCCAGCACATCCTTGACAACTACTAGGCAGTCGGTCATACGGTTGGCAGGACGGTAGTATCGGGAGGGAACGGACAACTCCCGATACTACCGTCCTGCCAACCGTATGACCGTCGATGACGCATGTATGGGGAAACCCTCAGACGTGGTTTCGTCAAATCGGAGTTGTAGTTTTTTTCTAATTTGTAATCAGATCTTCGAGTTAATTGTAATCGGATCATCGAGTTAATGGGGGAGGCGAGCATAGCATATCGTAGCCGTCCAGTGCCATGGCAAAGACTTGACAACTAAGTATGTACTACGTTGAGATACAAACTACTGAACACCGATAGTCACGAGTTTGCCTGACACCCGGACGTTAGGGAATCTCTAATAGTAACCTTTGGTCGAAAACTATTACACTCCCCCCATTCCCTTATCTCTTTCAGAATATAGGCTGAGGCCACGTGGGTAACCTTTGGTCGGAAACAATTATCTCCGAACTTCCAGAATATTGAGTGGAAGAAATTGTGCCGTTAAGCCCCCGCATCGCACCAAGATTTCTATCCATAGAATGAACAAACTTTTTTTATCAAAAACTGGAGACGAATAAGATATACCAGAAACACCGACGTAGTCAGAAATAGATCTCGACACCATTTCGGGGTGACCTAATGGACAAATTGTTGACTTTTTGGGCCTCACTTTGGCTCCGTCGATTACCAAAACAAATTTCATACCCAGCCAAAGTGATGTCAGAACTGCAATTAATGGGATACAAAGCACTTGCAGTCAAAATGGCGCTTGCAGCCGTACCCAATGAACCCTCGCTTGATATGTTTCAAATCTCCTACCCATCACATAGATCAAATCTTTACTCTACGCCAAATCCTAAATTCACCAAAAACCGATCGATACATTCCACATATTCGTCGACTATAAAGCCACCTTTGACAGTCCCAAAGGTGTTCCAAACCTTGCTCCGATTTAATTTGTTTTCACTGGACTACATTGTTCGCCCAAATGGGTTGCTAGAACAAATCCTCGCAAAAATTGTCGAAGTGAACCGTTAATATAGACACTATGTAACCTTACCTCCCGATATAAGGCATTTAAAATGTATTGACCACATTTTCCAACAGACCTGCCAGATTTTCATTCTGTAATCTCACTACATAGAAATTCTTGAACGGATAAAGGTTAAAGGTTGAAATTTGGTGTGAGAATCAAGGTTAAAAGGTACGGTTGACATAAGGAGTTGGTTTAGGGAAAGTGCACACATGTGTACGAAAAGTACTAAATGGTACTAAATTTGGTACAATTATGATTTGGGCGAACGTATAGAGCTGGAATCCTGAAATTTCGAACTAAGGCTACTGTTGAAGAGTGAATGGAAGCAGTTTTGAAAATTCGTACTTATGGGTACGAAAAGTACTAAATGGTACTAAATTTGGTACAATTATGATTTGGGCGAACGTATAGAGCTGGAATCCTGAAATTTCGAACTAAGGCTACTGTTGAAGAGTGAATGGAAGCAGTTTTGAAAATTCGTACTTATGGGTACGAAAAGTACTAAATGGTACTAAGTTTGGTACAATTATGATTTGGGCGAACGGATAGAGCTGGAATCCTGAAATTTTGAACTAAGGCTACTGTTGGAGAGTAAAATGGATGTAGTTTTACAAATTCGTACCTATGGGTACGAAAAGTACTAAATTTGGATTTAGATTGAACGGATAGACCTGGAATCCTGAAGTTTTGAATTAAGGCTGCTGTTAGAGAGTAGAATGGAAGTATTTTTGAAAATTCTTACTTATGGGTACGAAAAGTATTAAATGGTACTAAATTTGGTACAATTACGATTTGGGCGAACGGATGGAGCTGGAATCCTGATATTTTGAACTAAGGCTGATGTTAGAGATTAGAATGGAAGTATTTTTGAAAATTCTTACTTATGGGTACGAAAAGTATTAAATGGTACTAAATTTGGTACAATTACGATTTGGGCGAACGGATGGAGCTGGAATCCTGATATTTTGAACTAAGGCTGATGTTAGAGAGTAGAATGGAAGTAGTTTTGAAAATTCGTACTTAAGGGTACAAAAAGTACTAAATGATACTAAATTTGGTACAATTACGATTTGGGCGAACGGATAGAGCTGCAATCCTGAAATTTGAATTAGAGAATAGAATGGAAGCAGTTATAAAAATTCGTACTGATGGGTACGACAAGTACTAAATGGTACTACATTTTGTACAATTTGGATTTAGGTTGAACGGATAAAGCTGGAATCCTGAAATTTTGAATTAAGGCTGCAGTTGGAGGGTAGAATGGAAGTAGTTTTGAAAATTCGTACTTATGCGTAGGAAAAGTACTAAATGGTACTAAATTTGGTACAATAACGATTTGGGCGAACGAATAGAGCTGGAATACTGAAATTTTGAATTAAGGCTACTGTTGGAGAGTAGAATGGAAGTAGTTTTGAAAATTCGTACTAATGGGTACTAAATGATACTAAATTTGGTACAATCATGATTTAGGCGAACGGATACAGCTGGAATCCTGAAATTTGAATTAAGGCTGATGTTAGAAAGTAGAATGGAAGTAATTTTTGAAAATTCGTACTTATGGGTACGAAAAGTACTAAATGGTACTAAATATGGTACTATAACGATTTGGGCGAACGAATAGAGCTGGAATACTGAAATTTGAATTAAGGCTGCTGTTAGAGAGTAGAATGGAAGTAGTTTTCACAATTCGTACTTATGGGTACGAAATGTACTAAATCATACTAAATTTGGTACAACTACGATTCGGGCGAACGGACACAGCTGGAATCCTGAAATTTTGAACTAAGGCTACTGTTGGAGAGTAGAATGGAAGTAGTTTTGAAAATTCGTACTTATGGGTACGAAATGTACTAAATAATACTAAATTTGGTACAATCATGATTTAGGCGAACGGACAGAGCTGGAATCCTGAAATTTTTAATTAAGTCTACTGTTAGAGAATAGAATGAAAGTAGTTTTCAAAATTCGTACTTTTCGATACGACAAGTACTCAATTTTGTACAATTTGGATTTAGGTTGAACGGATAGAGCTAGAATCCTGAAATTTTGAATTAAGATTGATGTTGTAGTATGGGATGGAGATAAATTGGAAATTCGTACTTATGGGTTACGAAAAGTAATACATTTGGCGCAATTAAGTTTTGGGTCATCGGATAGATCTGAATTTCTGAAATTTGGAATAAAAATTGCTGCTGGAGTATAAGATTGGCTACTGTTGGATTGTAGAATGGAAGTTGTTTTGAAAATTCGTACTTAAGGTTACGAAAAGTTCTAAGTGGTACAAATACTACAGTTGGTACTGTTTGGATTTGGGTGAACGAAAAGAGCGTGAAACCTTAAATTCGTAATTGAGATTAATGTTGAAGTGTAGGATTGAGGTCGTTTTGGAAATTCGTACTTATGGATACGAAAAGCACTAAATTTGGTATAATTTGGAATCTGGTTGAAGTGTAGGATTGATGTAGTTTTGGAAATTCGTACTTATGGGTACGAAAAGTACTAAATGGTACTAAATTTGGTACAGTGGCTATTTGGCGGAACGGATAGAGCTGGAATCCTGGAATTTGGTAAGACTACGGTTGGAGTGTAGGATTGAGACATGGAGGTAGTTTTTGAAATTCGTACTTGTGGGCACGAAATATATCAAATGGTACAATTTGAATTTGAGTGCACGGACAGCGCTGGAATCCTGTTTTTTTGGAATTAAGGCTACTGGTGAAGTGATGGATTGAGGTAGTTTTGGAAAATCGTACTTATGGGTACGAAGAGTACTTAATGACACTCAATTTGTTGTTGGGTGTAGGGACAGTGCTGGAATCTGTATTTTTTGGATTTAGTGTGAGTATGGGGGTGCAATGTTGGTCTCGCTGTTGACATGTAAGGGTAAGATACGGCTGATTTTTGAAAATCGAACTAATTTTTGATTAAAATTTATATAAGTACAATAAAATTTTCAGTGTTCGCCATTTCCATGTTATATATTGTTTATTTGTTTTTTATATCCTTTCCGCATACGAAGTAGCGGGCACTTTGCTAGTTTTCAATATTTTCAATATGGTCTATGGTTATATATTTAGATAACTTAGAAAACTCACTGACAAATTTAAATTTACTTTCTAACGTTTCAACCATTAAAATCTGAATTTGCTTAAAGGCTCAAAACAAAGATTTATTCGCCCAATTGTCTTCAACATTAGAAGTCCAAACTAAAATAATTTTCTTTCAACAATTAATCAATTTCGATATTCTTCACCCAAGTGTGCTGTGAAACTTTGACCAACTTACAGTTTTTATTATTATTTTATACACTTGTTTTTCTTTTTGTTATTTACTATTAACTGGTTTACTTTTTGTTGCATTCAATGATGGATGGTAAAACCAACAACAAAAAATCATTATTCTGAATGCGTTAAAAGCAAAGGTAAGCAGCAAAAATCCATTAAATATTGTTGCTAACATTAACATCGTTAGCAAGTTAATTGTTGTTTAATTGTTTGGATCGCAGCTTGGAAGGAAAAAAACGGGGTCAGTATAAACAGCTTTATTTCGAATGAGAAAATGCAAAACACCAAGTGCAACAACTATGTAAAACTAAGTGTTTGAGTTTTTCCAACATTTAAATATTGAAATTGAAATTTTGGATTCAACAACAAGTATCACTCACTCACCTACCAACCAACCTAACTTCGCTCATTACCAACCAGCAACATCAACAGAATTTCATTATGGCCGGCCATAGCGAAAACGAACGAGTCTTCTTCTGGCCAAAATGGTCAGTCAGTTAGTCAGTCATAAAAATGCATGACAATGGCGAGTTTAAGAAAACAATTACGTCCATTGCATTACCGTCACTCACCCAGTTGTTAAGCAGGTTTGGCACAGCGATGGAATTGAAAGAAGCGCAAAACAAACTATGAAGAAGAAGAGCACAACAAAATCCCAAAATAAAGAAATAAACAAAACTGGGTAATGCAATAATTGAATTATGGCTTGTGCGTGATCGCCAGTGTCCATCCATCTATCCGAACACAAGTGCATTTGTTTATGCATTATTGAAGGTCGAATTTTTAAAATACTGAAAACGGAATAAATAAAATTGAAACCTTTTTTGTATTGTCAATGAGAAGGCAAACGTGCTGTTTGGGTATTGGATCTGCGTCATCATTTTGAATTTCCAAAAAAAGAAATTTTTTAAAAAGATTTGGGTCAATCTTAAACTTTTAGCCGCCCATATTATGAAGCGAAGAAGTTCAATGGCCACTTGTTTGCCGAATTATTATCAGCCATAAAAAATATAATGTGTAAAAAACGAAAAATGATATGTTGTTTATGGGTAAATGTGATATAAGCTTGGGTTTATTTTTGTATTGTATCAAATTTGAATATTTTACGAACGGAAGAAGTGTCAAAAAGTGACAAAAATTTTGAAGGTTTACGCAAAGATATCGTCCTTGTGAACCGTTTTATTCTTAAAGAAAAAATCGAATAACTTTGATTGTAGGAGTGAGAAGGGAGAGTGATGAGTAAAATTTTACTTTTTTTCCTATCTTTCTGTTCAAAACCTAGCAAAATAGATTGTGTCCGACCTTCGTTTGTTTAAATCAAAACTTAATTTGAGCAAGAGAAGAAAAAACAAAAAGTTACGTTATGGCCTCCAAACCATTTTTGAACAAATAGGACTTGGCCGTAAAAATGATTAAAGGAAGGCTTTCTGGCCACCCAATGCAAATAAATCGCTGGAAATATGACTGATCCCTTGAAACATCACATTTTTCGTGGTCACATCTCGCGATCAAAGTCAAATTAAACAGACAAATGAACACACGTCGAATGTTTTCGAAGTTATACGAGGGACACTAGAAAACCTTCTGGTCTAAGCAAGAGGCAGTGTCGCTAGGCGTCATTTGATATTTTTTTTGGAATTTTTGACAGTTTTTGACCTAAGCGTACTCAGGACAGTTTGACATACGACCATGTGTTGGGTTGATTACTGTGGCTTGATTGACGACGAAAATCGTTGACCACGGCTTTTTTTCTTGATGTGCTGGAATTAAATGAAGCCATTGGATTCCCTGTCAGGTCTGTACGACGCATCAATTCCACCTTTTGTCCGGTCAAACAGGCGCTGCTTTGAATAGATGTGTGAGAGCTCTCATTGTCATGATGCAGAACGATTCGTCTTCTCTTGTTCGTTTTTCGAATTTCTCAGGAGAATTCAGGCAAACAAATTGTAGTGTAACACTCAGAATTAACCGTCCTACATTTCTCAGGCGATAGTTTGCTTCTAAGGTCTTCTTCCATGAACAACTTTCGTTAAATTTGACTCGCTTTCGAAGACCCAAACGGTCGATTCCTGTTCTGTTTCAGACTCCTAATCATCAAAAAAAAATGTCAAACGACGCCTGGCGTCACTGCGTGTTGCCCAGTCGAGAAAGTGTTTTAGTTCCCCTCGTAATGGAATGGTTTCCGTATAAACAACAATGGAGGGAAATGGGATTCTCCTACCGACCGGGAAAGTGGCTACTGGGAAGAGGCTTCTTGAGACATGTTAAATCAGAACTGTCTGAGCCTAGCCTGTGACGGAACTGATTAAAGATGCCTTTTTATCGTTGAGATTCTTTTGAACCCTCAGTATGCTAGGATTTGAAAAGTGGTATCTTACAATGAGCAATCTCTAAAAGATAACGGCTTTTCTTTCCTCTGTATACTGCGGATCCTTTAGATCACCGTGGATCAATAATGGATCAAACAACTACGATGGGAAGACGAAAAGTAAAAGGAATAAATAAATAACCCCGGGTTCCACCGGCATGAATTGGTGTGACTACAAGTCATATGTCGTCGATATCAAGCGATTATGTCACCTACAGCTGCACTTACTACAAGTGCATTAAACATGACTGATAGAATAGATGAAGACCTGGCGATCTCTCAGGACAATAATGCAAACTGATGTACCGCTAACAGGATCGTAATTATGGGCTGAGGCGACCTACACGGGACTCTAAAAACTATAGAGGATATCTTAGAGAAACAAAATAATGAACTCCTCGACCAACTGGAAAGGCTTGTTCCAGAAGAACAGAACCAGGACATATTACTCAATCTGACCTTGACCGACGATTAAAAGGAAAGTAACATTGATGAAAGAGGTATATACTCAGATTCTCAACTGACAGTACATTCCGGTAAAAACTTTAGGGACAGAATACCACAACGACATTTACTGCGATGGAGAATCCAAGGAGACTCCAACGACGACCTCGAAAGCATAAGAAGTTTTATCACGACGTATTGACGTTCAAAGCCAAACTCATAACTTCCAAAGGCTGCGCTAAAAAGCGCTTGGAAGCCATGCAGGTTGAATGGGAAGAAGCTCATCACAGCAAAGAGCACATTGCATTTGAAACCTGTCACATCATTCGATGGTTGTGTGAGGTCGAATGCAGCTCAACTCCAACGAGAAAACTAGAGTAGCTATAATGTAATGAAGAATTTTCTAAAAAAAATGCAAGAACATAACTGTAATCAAAATAATTTTTTTTCTCTGCGCAAAAATTGATTATCATTTACATACCACATGATATATCTGTTAATTATCATTTCATTATTTAACTCATAAATTGTACGATATATTGTATTATTAATTTGTATTCAATTTACGAGTTGCTTTAACATTGGAGTAGCTATGATGTAATGAAGAATTTTCTAAAAAATGCAAGAACATAATTGTAATCAAAATAATTAGACTTCCAATTTCTAGAATTAAGATGAATGATATATATGAAATTGCATTTAGAGTAGCTATGGTATTTAGGTGGATTCTTTGTAATTCTATAAAATACATATATAAAAAAATAAAAAAATTAATAAAAATTAACATTAAGGACTCTAAGGACAGATCTGGCCAGAAGTTATTGATGTCAAGCACAACAAAAGTGCTGGGGAGTTTTTTTTTCGACACGACCTTCAGGTGGATAAGATCGTTCTCCCAGACCCTAAAGCGGCTCAAGCTAAAGCCTCTGGAGAAGCTGCGGCAATGAAAGAATTGGAGCGATGCAATCTAATGCCTCAAGCAACTAGGCGAAGTCAAATTCTCTTCCGAAACTGAACTTAACCCATAAAAGAATGTATGAAGAAGGCTAAAGAACCTAGCCTTAAACTGAGAAGACAAAACAATCTCCGCAGCAAAAAACTGTGAAAGGTGTTCGCTCCTTCCACCAAAAATTATGAACATAGATGCACGTTCCGATATTGTCCCCATGTAACCGTACCTCCCGATTTAAGGTATTTTGAATATCATGACCAAATTTTCAACCGACTTGGCTGTTATTTTCCATTCCGTGTTATCACTGCGTGTAAAATCTCCTTACAAAACATTTTAAATGTGGATTTATGTTTTGATGTAGCCCCTTTTATGGTACCCCCCGATTCACTGAATTTTTGCTTGTTATCCCATATTTATTACCGGATTTAGTTATAATATGGTATTTTAGGGTCTCCGGGAGTAGAACTCCTCCTTGCTAAAATTTCTCATGATATGTCCATATTTTGATATAGCTCACATAGAAATGCCCAGCTAAATTAGTATTAATTTCAAGCAAAATCTCATATTTTAAAAGTGCAGTTATTAAAAATTTGCAAATATTTGCAGCCCTAATGTGGTTATTCCGTATCCAAAGAGTCCAATTTAATTCCCCAAAAAATAATAGAACTCAAGTTCGGCCAAGTCTATGGAAAAACAGCGTAAAACCAATAAAAACCCTATAAAAATTATTTTTTTTTTTTAATTTTTTGCTATATAACTATGTACCTCCTGACACAAAACTATTTCTTATAATTTAAGTCACACCATCCACTATAAATTAAAAATAAATTATGTTCAGTTTTATTACGAATTTATCTAACATTTAAACAAATATGAAGACAATTTTTAGCAACAATTTTTTTAAAATCTGATGCAAGAAAATTTCTTGTATTTGATAGTAAATAACTGAGTGAATATTTACAACAACAAAAATGAAAAAACAAAATTTTTGTCAGCAAAGTGTCTGTAATCGATACAATGGAAAATATTTCGCAATTTTATAGTTTGATTTTTGGACTTTCGCGCCGCTAGATCGGTGGTTTCGGCCTTCGAAGGCCCTCAGTTTTCGCCCAAGAATACGATGGTTTCTCAACCCATTAACCTACTGTCCTTGACCAAAAACCAAGGAGAAAAGAATCAGCACTGAGAAGCCAATTATCTCCTCGGGAATAGCGACAATGTTAATCGGAAGAATGACAGTGGTGTGGGAAGCTTCGATCAGTTTGAGTTTTTAAGCAAAAGTCCAAGGAGTGTCTCCGGTAAAAATTTCAAAACGATTCTTTAACACTTAACTTAAGCACTTAAGCGAAAATTTTGAACTTTTGTACCGGAAAGAATTGTCCGATATAATCCACCTTCGAACTTGATTGTAGTTTGAGGGAAATATTACGATGTGCAAAAGTTGGATCAATGTCTCTCACTAGTTTCGATAGTTATAGTGCCCACCAGCCATTTTGGTTGGTCAGCGTAGGGATTTTTAGAGGTTTTACACTTTCATGTCAGAGAGCATCGACCGACAGGGTTTCTGCGAGCTTCTAGGCCATTATCTCAGGAAGTATGGACTTGACGCCAAAAAAGTGTAACGTCGTAATAGGGGCCGAGAGGAAAAATCGCTGCAAAAATTTCTAAAGCGATCCTTCAACTGCACCAGTGCGAAACATTTTGAAATTTTGTGTGGAACTTGATCTCTACCGTGCGTACTGTTTACGTGAAAAACTTTGAACTTTTTTGGAAAAGGTATCCGAAAGATTTTTGTTTGGACAAAATGTATGTTTGGACAAAATTTTACGAGATGCAAAGTTTTGACCAAATCGGCTGATCCGTTTGTGCGACAGACGGGCGGACAGGGATAAATCGACTCCAAATAGTCTGAAGCGGTATCGTTCAAATAAACTTGGGGTCCAAAACCAGTGTTTCGATGAGGCACATTTTTGATCGAATCAAAGTGTATTATATGGGGAATTCTGAGTGAAATTGGAAACTTTTGCAAAAAGTGATTTTTGATTTCCTTTATTTTTTGCTGTGTTGATACTGCTCCTCATCAACACATTTCACTATATTTTCAGTTTTTATTTTGGCTAATAGTTCCAGAGATATCGTGCCTTGAAAAAGTAAAATTGCTGATAAAAAAAAAAACACAAAAAAAGATGTTGCTTTCGATATTCATCTTACAAAAGAGAGATATTCGCTTTGAAATAAAACGTTGGCTTTTTTAAGTCAGTACCAAGTAGCTTGTTGACAGTGGTCAAATGTAAAACATATGGCAAAATGCGTCAAACTATTCCAATATGTATTTAAATTTTTCGAATTTTATTGTAATGGCCTTTTTATTGACAATTTTCAACTATCCATTTACAACATAAACTGTATGAATTTTATTGGAAATAATAAGTAGTTCTTTTCTAAAGGAATTTTGATCCGCAAAAAGCTTATATGCGGTGGTAATGGTGTTATGTTTAACGTGATAGACCCGATTTCGCTTTTGCTTGCTTCTTTTAGCAATGTTTGTTTCAAGAGCGGGCAATGGGCCTACTCTGTCTAAAATGCATGTTTATAGGAGACCCTATCGTACAATGAAAATCCATGATAATAGGTATGTTCGTTTACTCAACAATTTGTACAAATTTGTACAAGTCCAGCAACTTCTTGTAAACGACTAAGGTCTTTTGCATTGTACTGTAAAGTAAACGAACAACATCCAGTAACAATTTCTACAAAACTTTGAGTAAACGAAAACACATAATGATATATCATGAGAACTCCTAATCAATTTCCGTGATTAAAGGCAAACACTAGAGGACCAAAGTACAAAGTTGTTTTTGACAATTTTCAAAATATGTTATGAAATTTCTAACACCCAAAAATATTCTTGTCGAAAATGATTGTAAAAATTCGTGAATTAGCTTATCTGTCGATTTCGAATTGATTGAAAAAAATGATTTATTCCATTCTTAAACAAAAAATTTTTTAATGATATGCAAATAATATTCATTCATAATGGGTATTTTTTAATTTCTTTCTTTATTTATGAGTATTTACTAGAAATATATGTATGTGTTTATGTATGTAAATGACGACGACCGCTCTTTCTTTGTAATTAATATTCATATCTTTTATGTTTTGATTATTTCTTTACAAAAAAAGGTATTTTCTTCTGCTGCTTCTTCTTCGCCTGAAAAGGCTTAACATTAAGCGATCGCAATAGCTAATCAAATGCGTCGTGCCATGAAAGTTGAAATGAAAGGGAAATTTTCTTTTTTTCTGACTTGAGGTGTAAGAGTTGGAGACAACATTAACTGTCTTTAGTATCAGAACTTAGCATGATTGTCATGCTTTTGAATATTTAATTGATCATTTTGTTTGTTGGCATTGGTGGGTTGACCGCCCGCCCAACTGCTGCCTGAAGAAGACGTAGCGTCTTCGCATCAATAGTGTTGTTGTGGTGATGGTGGCGATCAATTGATTGAACATTCTTTTGATAATTTCTATTTAACAAAAAAAGCGAAAGTTTTGATTTAAATAGTAAAAGTGGACATTTAACAAATGACTATCAAAAGATAACCAAATTTTTTGTTTCAAGTTGGAAATTGGTTTTATTGTTAATTGGTACGTTAAAAAGGTTTAGCTAATAACCTTGAAAATGGTGAGCATTAATAAAGGAAAACATTATGTTTTTTTGTGAATATGGATGGACAGTTAGGAAAAATATGCGGTTCGTATCGGTAAAATGTCGACCAATTAGGCGGTTTATAAAATGCTGATAAAGATAAAGTGCTCTCTTTTAAAAACAGAAAAAAATGAGAACGCATTTTCATATACACTTTGCATAAATTTGGTAGTATTTATGAAACTAATAACAGGGTCCAACAAGTCTCATTAAAATATGTTGTGGTACAATAGGCTGGCTGCCTCTGAAATATTTCAACTGAATGTAGTTTGTTTCCTAAGCTTCCTTTTAAATGTTTGAGCACATGTTTTATCATTCAATACACTAATTATTTTGCCTTAACGAGTGCATAGGTACATTTCCAACAGTCAGTCATTGAGTTATTCTATGGATTCACCATCAATGATATCACGAAGTATATCTTCAAGGCTGTCTTAAAACTATTTTAGAAAAAAAAAATCATACATACATATATTTTAAATCCTGTACGTGTAATACTCACTATAGATAAGCTTCATTAGTAATCAAATTCAATGTTTACCTGAAAAGAAATAAAAAATGAAATATTATTATTCATCTACCATAAAATTGCAGATTTTCGAATTAAATTATCAGTGACATAAAATTAATATTAATAACAATTTTTAATTCATATACTCATAACCGCATTGAGGGGAGTGTATATTTTGACTCAGAAGTTTATAATAGCATGTTTACATAATTGAAAATCAACTCAATAGATTTAATAAATACAAGTGCATTATTATAACCAATCGGTAGTTAAATGTTGGTCGGTATCGGACAGATAAACCGTTTTTTTTTATTTTTACAAGTTAACTTTAAAGGAACACTGGGTTCACAAGTTTTCCTCTTTTCATCCCCTTCACCATATAATGTAGGGGATATTAAATTTGTCATTCCGCTTGTAACTCCCCGAAACAGTTATTTTAGATAACACAAAGTATACGAGTACATATTCTTGATCAGTGTTCAATTCTACATCAATAAAGCCGTGTCCGTCCGTCTGTGAAAATTCGAGTTCGAAGGGATTGAAGTAGGTGGGACTTTTGGTAGAACTTTGGTATTAAAATGGGCTATATAGGTCCACGTTTTGGTAAATCCCCCATACCATGTGACTCGTGAAGCGACGACGATTTAAGGAATTCTGAAGGTATTAGTCCAACTTGCCTTCCGATTTAGTTGTAATCCATGGTGCAATGGTATGCACACCCGCCTTGCACGCACCATTTTCAACGGTGGAAAATTACCCCTCAGTGATGTTGGCGACATTTCCTGAGTATTTCAGCCATGTAAAACTTCTCTACAAGTGGTGTCATAAGACACGACGTTCGAAGTCGGCAATGAACAGTAGGTCCTATTGATATGAGAGAAGTCTCCCTTGTCCCGTCTGGGATGTTTGTGGAACAATTATTATTATATTCCAAAGGATAAAAAACATTTCTACCAAAACTTGTTTATATAGGTCCACGTATTGGTATAGTCTCCATATAACCCGGCGCGTCAAGTTAACGAATTTTTAAGGATTTTGTACCATTTGACCGCCGAATTGCTTGTAATTTGGGATTTTGCGTTTCCAGAGGTAACAAAATATTTTTTACAAAAAAGTGTCTATATAGGTTTTGGTATATAGTCGTACCCCTCGATTTCAGCTATCTTGAAGATTTTATAAAAGTTTTGGGTCAAAAATTGGATGTAATTTGACATTTAAGGTTCCTAGTGTTCAAGAAATTTCTCCTCCAAAAATTGTGGACAAGTTTTGCAATAGCCCCATATAACGATACTCCCCAATTTAAAATATTTTTTTGTCCCAAATTGGATGCAATTTGGCAAACATCTTCTATCGAAGTTTTTAATCCAGAAAACAAAAAATTGTGGACATAGGTCCACGTGTTGGAAAACGACGTATTCGGCCCTAATTGGATGTAATTTGGCATTTAGGGTTCCCATTAAAAATTGTAGGCATATCTCCTCGTTTTGAAACAGCCCTCATGAAACAGTACCGTACAGTTTAGTCTACAGTACAGTTTTAACCTACACAGCAAATCACCACAAATTGTGGACTTTGGTACTTTCGTAACAGAAAGAAACGTAATTATTTAATTTTAGGCCCGCATATTTCATGGTGGAGGGTAAAATCTAATTAACTAAAGTTTTGTAAGTTTTCAGCGCCACTTGGGTCATTTCGGGACCTATACTCCAGGCATTTTCATTGGTCGCCGAAGTATTTTTAAAGTTTTTGGACCATTATGCCTGGAAGTATGGACGCTGTAAGCAGGACCACAAGAAATGTTGTCCGATATAGACCTTCGGGGAACTTTATTTTGGCCTAATATTTTATTTCGTCTAATAAAGGTAAGGATATAATAGGCCAAATAACGTCACCAATAGCTTTGTGGTGTGTTGTTTGGGTTTTCGGCCAAGAAATTTTAATAAAAACAAATGTGGCTGAGTGGACTTGATGAGTTTTCCTCACTGAAGTGTTTCCAATAGCATTCTAGGATTGTGATGGCCTCTTGGTGTCCACAATTTTATATCATCTTAATGACCTTCCCTAGTTCTTTACTGAATTAGACCGTTTCAATTGTGTTAAAATATTTTTTTGCCAAAAACCTATTGATTTTGGATAGGTATACAACGATTTCAATGTGTATAATATACGTCGGAAAAGTATGTCATATACATTACACTTTCTGACAGCCCATCTTTGATGAAAATTTCAGCAAAATCGGACACTCAATTAGTAAGTTATTGTGCTCATCAGTTATTTTTTGTGTCGGCAGGACTTCTTCGATCTTTTGGGTCATTATCTCAGAAGGTATAGACTTTACCGTTGTAATAGATATCCCAAGAGAAACTTGATTCAAAAGCTTCCAAAACGATCAAAGGGCAAAAATTGATGTCGGATATTTTTAGGCGGCACACCCCTATAGTGTTTAGTTTACTAGATTTTAAGATTGATTGAGATTAAAGTTTGAGCACAATCGGAATATGTTAACACGTGCCACTGGCGCCTCGAAGTTTCCATAATATTTCGTATGGGGCCAAAGGCGAATTTTCCAATCGATAAAAAAATTTTACAAGCTTTTTGTTGTGGCTAAAAAGATAATCCCACCAAAAATTGTGAAAATCGGTTCACATTTTAAAACCAACCTAATGGACTTATGTATGTCCACAATTTTAATACCCTGCACCACTATGTGGGGAGAGTATTATAAGTTTGTTTTTGGCAAAAAAGTTTGTAACACATCGAAATAATGGTCGTGGTCATATATATATATATATATATATATATATATATATATATATATATATATATATATACCAAAGTGAATGTCTCGACGAGCTGAGTCGAACTGGCTATGTCGGTCCGTACGCCTGTCCATCTAAACTGTGTATCCACGCTATAGTTCGCAATTTTAATCGGATCGTCTCCAAATTTTGGGTATTGATGGGGATCCCTGATGGGAAGGAGCATATTGATTTTGGTGATGGTCGGATAATATTCAACGTTCAACGTTCTATTCCAAAGCGAATATCTCCAATATCTGACAATGAAAGTGGAAAATGTCAGCTTTACAACGATGTAAAGTAGGTTGGCGTAGGTGTTCCAACAATGGACATATCGCAATAGTCGCTAATACAACCCAATTTTCATTTATGGTATTTTAATTATAATGACGAATATCACAGCTTTGGTTAAGGACCGCAAAGCATGACAATGAAAGTGGAGAATTCCACCTTTACAATGATGGAGATATCGCAATAATGCATCCAATTCTCCCGTTTTTGTAATCACGCTACATTTCGGAATTTTGATCGGATCCTCACAAAATTTGGAACCCCCTCAACCCCCAAGGGTCGGAATTGGCAAAAAACGTATGTGTGGTAGAGGGGTACTCAAGATGGAAGTCCCGTCAATGGTAAACGGAAGTACCACCTTTACAATGATGCAAAATAGGTGGCCAATGTTGGCCACACATAACACTTTCCCCTTTTTTTGGTTTGAATTGTACTGACCAATCTGGAATTTGGTTGGGTAAACTTCAACAAAAGTAACCTATATTAATGAAGATATTCTGAGCTTAAAATTAATCCCAATTACGTTGCGTGGTACATACTAGAAATGTGAAAAAAGACGATCGGGTATCTTAATTTCCAGGGTAGCTGATAAAAGAAACGTTTATCAGTGAAAAAGTTATGGACAGCGTCCTATATAAATTTTTGTGGTTGCTAGATTGTTTACCATAAACGGGCGGACGGACGGACATGAATAAATCGAATAATTTTACTCTGATCACTTTATAGGATCGTAAATGGTTATTTTAAAGCGTTGCAGATGGAAAAGCAAACTTAATATACCCTCCATACTATGGCGGTAGGTATATAATAGTCGTATTTACGGCCCAACCTTCCATAATTTTGACCTATTTTTATACCCTCCACCATATGGAGGGTATAATTAAATTTGTCATTCCGTTTGTAACACATCGAAATATTCGTCGGAGACCCTATAAAGTATATATATTATTGATCAGCATAAAATTCTATGTCGATTTGACCATGTCCGTCTGTCCGTCCGTCCGTCCGTCCGTCCGTCTGTCTGTCTGTCTGTTGAAATCAAGATACAGCTCGCAATTTTAAAGATAGAGAGTCAAAATTTGGTACAGAAGTTGCTATTACTTGCAGGATGGTTGGTATTGAAAATGGGATACATCGGTCCACGTTTTGATATAGCCCCCATAGAACGGTACCTCCCGATTTTCGGTATTTTTAAGGTTTAAGCTTCATTATCACACCGAAATGGCTGAAATTTGGTACGTAGTCTTCTTTAGGGGTATAAAACTTTCTCCCAGAATTTTGTCGGTGTCGGTCCATACCTTCATATAGCCCCCATAGAACGGTACCTCCCGTTTTTCGGTATTTTGAAGGTTTTCGTTTCATTATCACACCGAAATGGCTGAAATTTGGTACGTAGTCTTCTTTAGGGGTATAAAACTTTCCCCTACAATTTTGTCGGTATCGGTCCACACCTTTATATAGCCCCTATAGAACGGTACCTCCCGATTTTCGGTATTTTTAAGGTTTTAGCTTCATTATCCTACCAAAATGGCTGAAATTTAGTACGTAGTCTTCTTTAGGGGTACAAAACTTTCTCCCAGAATTTGGTCGGTGTCGGTCCATACCTTCATATAGCCCCCACAGAACGGTACCTCCCGTTTTTCGGTATTTTGAAGGTTTTCGCTTCATTATCACACCGAAATGGCTGAAATTTGGTACGTAGTCTTCTTTAGGGATATAAAACTTTCCCCTAGAATTTTGTTGGTATCGGTCCACACCTTCATATAGACCCCATAAAACGGTACCTCCCGATTTTCGGTATTTTGAAGGTTTTAGCTTCATTATCCTACCAAAATGGCTAAAATTTGGCACGTAGTCTTCTTTAGGGGTACAAAACTTTCTCCCAGAGTTTTGTCGGTGTCGGTCCATGTCTTCATATAGCCCCCATAGGCCGGTACCTCCCGAATTTCGGTATTTTGAAGGTTGTGTCCTCAATATTCCACCGAAATGGCTGAAATTTGGTATTTAGACTTCGTTGGGGGTACTCAAACTTCCCCTTTAAATTTGTCGGTATAGGTTCACGCCTTTATATAGCCCCCATGGAAAGGTACCTCCCGATTTTTCGTGTTTTGAAGGTTGGGTCTTCAATATTCCACCAAAATGGCTGAAATTTGGTATTTAGTCTTCAATGTGATATAAAACTGTTCGCCAGAAATATGTCTGTACAGGTCCACTCTTTCATATTGCCCCATTTCTGACTAAAATTCGTCGGTATAGGTCCACTTTTCGATATAGCCCCCATAGAACGGTACCTCCCGATTTTCGTAATACTGAAGACTGCGACGTCAATATCCAACCGAAATGGCTGAAATTCGTTATTTCGTCTTCCAAGAGTAATAAAATATTCCAGAAGAGTATTATCAGTATAGGTCCACGTCTTCCTATATCCCCATAGAAGCGTACTTCTTGACTTTCGGTATTTTTTAAGTTTTAGCCACACTCTCTTACCGAAATATAAGAAATTTGGTATTTAGTCTTCTTTGAGCCTAAAAACTTTCCGTAAGAAATTTGTCGGTATAGATCGACGTTTTGAAGTAGCCCCCATAGAATGGTGCCTCACATTGTTTTACCGAAATTGCTGAAATTTAGTATTAATTCTTCTTCATACACGAAAGGAAACAAATTATTCCATTTTACTTCAATACAACTTGTGGTGGAGGGTATAACAAGTTCGGCCCGGCCGAACTTAACGCCGTTCTTACTTGTTTTGTTTCCCGAATTTCGATATGCTTACTATCGAATTCTATATATAAATTAGAAATCGGTGATTGTAGACGGAAAGTTCAGTGTATATTGAATATATAAATCTGCATCATATCAAAGCTCCTGGTTGGGATCTCATCACTTCCTTCGAGAAAAAAACGAGTTTAATTAATTAGCAGGTAACGCTGTGTTTACTTAAGGAACATCATTTCGATCTTCCATCGGTTGATTCCATTCGATTTGAATTCAGTGTTGAATTTTTTTATATATTTGAATTTATATCAAAACTGTATATTCATACGTAAATTTGCATATACGCTTACATGTAACTACGAGGCCATGTGGGACGATTAAAAAAACTGATGATACCATACGATTGTGAGAATGGAATTTAACCATAAATTCCAATCAAGAGATGACTCGCTTAACACCTACACAATAATGAATAATTAATAAAAAAAATTAATAAAACGTTCAATATCATCAAAACAAAAGTTCAGCTCTGTAGGTTATACAAAAGTGGCACTTTGTTATGGAAATTATTTGAAAAAAAAAAAACATGTAATTAAAATTTTATTGGACAGTTTGTAAAAGTTCCAATTTTAGGAATATTTAAATGTTCTTAAAAACATCATCGATGGTTAACCCACTTAACGCCGAGAAATTTTTTGCGAGAAAACTTAATATTTTATATGAAAATTATATTTTTGAGACTTTTTAAGCATTTCTTAAAAAACAGTAACTTTTTTTTTTTTTTTTTTTTATTTGAAAATTTTGCCTATTAGGCGGAGGTCATTTTTTTTATTATTTTTTTAATTAATTTCTCGTTAGAGACGAGCTTACTGACCAAGATGCTTTTTGAAAAAGGAAAGCCGACGATACGAACCCACACAATCACCACTGTGTGACATGCATGTTTCGCCTTTGGTTTAGGAAGGCTCCTCAGACACATCGACTGTGGGGCGGCTTCGCTATCCTCTAACTTATTTCCTCTTTCAAATGCAAGTTGTTTTTTTACAAAGTTGAATTTTTTGTTCAAATCTTTGTATGGCTTTCATGACAAACGCTTAGCGTAGCCTTTGAAAGTTATGAGTTTGGTTCTGAACACTAACATGCCGTGACAACACTTTTTTCCATGTGTTTTTCAAGGACGTGGGTTCGAACCCCAGCCTGGCTCAAGCTGATTTTTATTTTTATTTGAAAATTTTGCCTATTAGGCGGAGGTCATTTTTTTTATTAATTTTTTAATTAATTTCTCGTTAGAGACGAGCTTACTGACCAAGATGCTTTTTGAAAAAGGAAAGCCGACGATACGAACCCACACAATCACCACTGTGTGACATGCATGTTTCGCCTTTGGTTTAGGAAGGCTCCTCAGACACATCGACTGTGGGGCGGCTTCGCTATCCTCTAACTTATTTCCTCTTTCAAATGCAAGTTGTTTTTTTACAAAGTTGAATTTTTTGTTCAAATCTTTGTATGGCTTTCATGACAAACGCTTAGCGTAGCCTTTGAAAGTTATGAGTTTGGTTCTGAACACTAACATGCCGTGACAACACTTTTTTCCATGTGTTTTTCAAGGAAAGCCATACAAAGATTTGAACAAAAAATTCAACTTTGTAAAAAAACAACTTGCATTTGAAAGAGGAAATAAGTTAGAGGATAGCGAAGCCGCCCCACAGTCGATGTGTCTGAGGAGCCTTCCTAAACCAAAGGCGAAACATGCATGTCACACAGTGGTGATTGTGTGGGTTCGTATCGTCGGCTTTCCTTTTTCAAAAAGCATCTTGGTCAGTAAGCTCGTCTCTAACGAGAAATTAATTAAAAAATTAATAAAAAAAATGACCTCCGCCTAATAGGCAAAATTTTCAAATAAAAATAAAAATCAGCTTGAGCCAGGCTGGGGTTCGAACCCACGTCCTTGAAAAACACATGGAAAAAAGTGTTGTCACGGCATGTTAGTGTTCAGAACCAAACTCATAACTTTCAAAGGCTACGCTAAGCGTTTGTCATGAAAGCCATACAAAGATTTGAACAAAAAATTCAACTTTGTAAAAAAACAACTTGCATTTGAAAGAGGAAATAAGTTAGAGGATAGCGAAGCCGCCCCACAGTCGATGTGTCTGAGGAGCCTTCCTAAACCAAAGGCGAAACATGCATGTCACACAGTGGTGATTGTGTGGGTTCGTATCGTCGGCTTTCCTTTTTCAAAAAGCATCTTGGTCAGTAAGCTCGTCTCTAACGAGAAATTAATTAAAAAATTAATAAAAAAAATGACCTCCGCCTAATAGGCAAAATTTTCAAATAAAAATAAAAATCAGCTTGAGCCAGGCTGGGGTTCGAACCCACGTCCTTGAAAAACACATGGAAAAAAGTGTTGTCACGGCATGTTAGTGTTCAGAACCAAACTCATAACTTTCAAAGGCTACGCTAAGCGTTTGTCATGAAAGCCATACAAAGATTTGAACAAAAAATTCAACTTTGTAAAAAAACAACTTGCATTTGAAAGAGGAAATAAGTTAGAGGATAGCGAAGCCGCCCCACAGTCGATGTGTCTGAGGAGCCTTCCTAAACCAAAGGCGAAACATGCATGTCACACAGTGGTGATTGTGTGGGTTCGTATCGTCGGCTTTCCTTTTTCAAAAAGCATCTTGGTCAGTAAGCTCGTCTCTAACGAGAAATTAAGTAACTTTTTTCTCTAAAAGGAATAGTTTTCCTGCAATCGGACCTTCTTTTAAAAGTACCGAAAACTTTGAAGGTTAATATAGGTGTATTCTTCCATGCCAATCCCTTGGTTTTTGATTGAGAAACTACTCTTACTATACTCCTAACAAATCCCCGACTTTATATGAATGTAACATTTATGAGTAAATTTTTATCGCATATTTAAATTTTTCATCAAAAGTCAAAATTACAACAAAAAAATCGTTTTTTTTTTTTTTTGAATTGCTTGCATTTTAGGTCAATTCTGTGGAGATCCATAGGCCAAATAAAGCTTTATGAGCATGGAATGACATATAACAGACAATAATATAAGAAAATGCAGAAAACCCCACAACAATGTGCGAAAATATCCAAGTTAACGTCAATTTTCGCAACCATTTTTGGTGGCGTTTAAACGGCCAGTGGCTTTAAGTGGGTTAAGCGCAAATGTGCTATACGACAGTTTGGCATACAGTCGAACTTCGCTATAACCAACGTCTCTATAATGAATAATTCTCCATAGTGGAGCGTTTTATGAAACAATGAAATATATATTCCCACACAAAATAGCCTCTTTATAAAGAATTTTCTTTTTAACGTAATATGTAATTCTTCGTCCCCAGAGTCTACGTTTTATTGAAGTTCGGTTCTATTTTAAAGATACCAGTAGTGGAATTCTATAACTTATTTTTGGAGTTGTCGGCAAAACTCGGTAAAATTAAAACGCAGAATTATAAATGAAAGGTAGAAATAAAAGTTGGCAACAGTGTTGCTAATGGTAGGACTTAGCGACAGCTTTGTTTTGGTTGTTAACTTATCGAAAAATATCGTTAATTACAGAAATTATAAGCATTTTAATTTTATCGATTTTTGTCGGTAAGTCAAAAAATGAGTTACAGAATTCCATTAAGCTGGGTACACATTGTCAGTTTTGAATGTCGATATTTCGCAATTATCGATAACTGTCAAACCGTCCAGCAACCACAAAACATTTTGTGGTTGCACGATGAATGACAAAAATGAACGGACACACTAGCAAGCAACAACAAAGCTGTCATTCAAAACTGACAATGTGTACCCAGCTTTACAGATATTATTATATTGTATGTGAGAATACAGGACCTCTGTATAGGAATTCAGTAACATTTATCGTTTGAAAAGTGTTAATTTTATTGTTTTTGAACAACAATTGTTGGAAAGTTAGTAAGAATTGTCGGCTGGTGTGGTGCTCAGTAGGGTATCAAGACAACCAATAACGTAGTTGTTTTAATTGAAAGATTGCATAATGTGAAGTATACATTTGTTTACAATTACAAATAATATTAGTTACAATAGTGGCTATGTGCAAATACAATATACTCGTACATGCACATACTATATGTATGTATGCAAGTAAACTACCAAATCACCTGTTGTTTTTCCAGTTGAGGTTTTGCTTTTATTGCATCCGTTGTTAGTACATAATTTTTGTGCAATACATAATTAAATGTTAACCAAAAAATCCAAACAAACTAAATTTTGTGGCAACACAACAACATGCAACTTAACTGCAGATCGATAGACCGACCGGTGATGGAAAAACAACCAAATCGATCCCATCCATCATGTGATCAAAGACATTTTCTTATGTCTTTAATTGTTGTTATCAAATTCCAACTCAACTATCGATTGCCATAATTGTAGATTTTAATTTTTGCATTTTTAATTTCTAGGAATTATCTTTGTTCGACAAGTGGGGGCTAGCATTTGTTTTTCTTTTTTATTTGTAGATTTTCTTCGTGTTTAATTTTTTTTCGAAAATTCCAGTTATTAAGAAAACAACACACTGCAGCAATAAGCTGCAACAGTTGGTCATCGAATCGAAAGATCAATGATAGCCACATAATAAAGATTTTATGCTGTAGAAAATCTTTGCTGGATATGCAAAGTCAAACTAATGATTTGTTTTTTGGGTTGTCTTCGAAATAAAATGGAAAGTTGTTGGCATTTTATAATATTCAATTCTTTTTGATTTTTGACACAATCGAAAAGAAAACCAACAACAAATGAAAATATCAAAAGGGAGGACTACAATGAGAAGCTATGATTTTTTGTTTTTCAAATATTTAATTTCAAAAGAAGTGGTGGCATCTTTGATAATTGTGTTATATAAGTTAAATTCGTATTTATTAATTGTGAATTATATTCATTCAGAGAGTTTGCAAAAATCTTGGAAAGCATGGATAATTTATTGCTTAATACGTGTGTGTTCTTATACTCAATAACAGGTAAAACTTTTCAGATTTAGGGCGATTATTATATGTGTTCCTTTACTATCTGATGGATTTGAAAACGCAAAATAAACCAATTTAGAGGCATTAAAAATATAATTTTTACATTAAAAGTTATTGCCAAGAAGCTGCTTCTTGAAATTCAATCGTCACTTTTAACTTTAGATTAACCGGAAAGCTATAAATCTGTTCGGTAAATCCAAACTATAACAAAATAAGACTTATAATAATGGGGGTTAATGTTTGTATATTAGGCTTGTATATTAGGGCGATCCAAAAGAAAATTTGTTTTGGAACTCCTTGGCCCTAATGTTTTTCATATGATCCAAAAACAATGTATATGAAATTTTATGGCGATCGGGTAACGTTAACCCTTGCCAACCTAGCAAATTGTATGGGGCCAAAGGTGAATTTTCATGAAAATTCTCTAAAGGCCTTAATTATGGTCCAATCAATGAAAAAACATTACCAGTTCATTGTTGGGCTAAAAAATGATTTCTACAGAAATTTATGAAAATCAGATCGGTTAGCTTTTTGGCCATATGTCTGGAAGCATGGCTTGCCCACGAAAAACATTGTATCGCTGTAAACACGGTCACAAGAAGTACCAATGGTAAAATTTCCATAACGATCTTCGAACAAGCCTCAAACTGTACTTAACCCAGCAAAATGTTCGATGCCAAAGATGACATTCAATCATGGGTGCAAGTGATCTAGCATGTCATCTGTTTTAGCATCTTCATCGATGAATTTTATATGAGCGTGGACCCCAAAAGATGACGTTCTTTTCTGGATCCTAAGCATGTCATTTCCACCAATGCTTTGGCATGTCATTTCCACTAATGATTTGACATGTCATATTCACCAATGCTTTGACACGTCATTTTCACCCATGCTTTGACATGTCATTTTAACCAATGCTTTGGCATGTCATTTCCACCAACCCCTTGGCATGAAATTTTCATGTATTGTTTGGAAAATGGAAATGCTGTATTGAAATATGGTTTTCATGAAAAACAAAACTCTTTATTAATTCAAACGAATTCATGAAATAACTACAATTAATTTATCAGTTTAGTTTTTCAAAAGTTTACATCCAAAATTGCAATGTAATCACCACCGCTGCAACGCAAAAGATTACTTCCTCCGTTCTCCGCAACTGATATTCTTTCATCTTACAAAAGGTTTTTTCAATTATCTTCCCATCACCAGTTCAGGTTTCGACATGGACTCCAAATGCACTCCTTTAAGTATTTTTATTTCGTAAATTACTTTTATTTTATAATTTTGTTATTTTATAACAACATTTTGGTAATTTATACTCTTTTGTTTAGTGACGGAAATATGTAGGGATCTACAACCCGGCTTGCTTTAGGGATCTCTAAGAACAAAATGTAACGAACGGGGAGGAGAGACTTTTTATGGAAAATACCATTTATGCTTAATTAATTTATTTTTAATTGTTTCTTTCCAAAAATAGGTTCTTCTTTATTTTCAGATTCTTGTTCCTTTTCGTTTCGGACTTTTTTTTCAAATTCCAAGAAACGAGATTTGATTGATTTCATTCTATGTCAAATTTAGAACAGACAAGGGAACTTTTAAAATAGCAATGTGTACAGTCCGATTCTATTTTTAGCTCGATGGTTGGGACTTCATATAATACCAATTGTTTAGAAGTTTTAGTTGTTTGATATGCAGGAAATGTAAGACAACATCACGACGACAGTTCTAACAACTTTGGTCTGTTCCAGAAACTGCAAGAATCTACTTATTTTTACTACGATAACAATTTTTCCTTTATGTTATCGGAAAAAATAGTAAAAATTAGTAGATTTTTGCAGTACTGGAACATACCAAAATGAAAATAAACAGTAGTGCGATTCTCTAACTCATTTTTTGAGTTACCGACAAAAATCGGTAAAATTAAAACGTAAAATTATGAATGAAAAGTTAAAAAAAAGTTGACAACACTCTTGCTATCGGTAGAACTTTACGACTACTTTCTCTTGGTCGCTAACTTACCGAAAAATATCGTTCATTACCGAATTTATAAGCATTTTAATTTTACCGACAATTGTCGGAAAATCAAAAAATGTGTTAGAGAATCGCACTACAGGTGTGTAAATAAAAACACAAACATCATCTCTATTGGATCGATGGAATGGGTACAAATGCTGATGAAAAGATCGGATCTTTCACGACTTCCTTTGCATTGGTTCAAATCCTAATGAAAAGATCGGATCTTCCACGACTTCCTTTGAACCAATGCAAAAGATGACATGAAATCACGTCATCGCAAAGAACCCCTTCCGTCAAATTTTGCTGGGTAAGCGAACATTTTAAACTTTGGGAGGGAGGTGTTGTCCGATATAGACCTTCTAGGAACTTGATGTCCGATGTGCAAAGTTTTGGCCAAATCGTATACTCAATAGGCCGGGGCGATTTGTATGGAAGGAAAAAAGTGATAGTGGGCGCCTGGAGTTTCTGATTCTTGGGATTGTACTGAGCAAAAAAAAGTCCACTAGACCATATGTCTACGGTGAAAATCGAGCCCCCGGATTTTGACTTGAAATTTTTTTCAAGGATATTTTGGCCAAACCATATCTCACAAATTTGACCTATCCTGAAAATGTCCTTTTGCGTTCTTAGTACCCTCCCCAAGGGCTTTCATCTCCAAAAGGAAATTTCCACCCACTGACTTTAAGTCAAATTTTGTAGCACAGTGAAATTTATCGATATTTTCCGAAAAATGTGCACATTCTCGGGGCCATAACTGCCTGAAGCAGCGTTCCAATGCTTTTGCTGTGTACTAGAGAGTTCTTAATTATTGTCTTGGCTACAATTTTTGTCTTTGTGTTGGATCGAAAATCTCAGTGGTTTGGCTGTTACATATATTCCAAAATATCCAAAAAACCTTGAAAAAAACTTCAAGTCAAAATCCGGGGGGCTCGATTTTCACCGTAGACATATGGTCTAGTGGACTGTTTTGCTCAGTACAATCCCAATAATCAGAAAATCCAGGAGCCCGTGGTGGTGTTCAAATCGCCCCACCCTAATACTCAATTCGCAAGTTATTGTACATATCAGTAAAAGTTGTTGTTATCCCTGAGTCTATCATTTCCAGTTCAAGGAATGTGCCTGTTACGATGGGTTGTAGCCACAGAGCTACTGGAGTTAGTTGAGTAGGTTTTTGCAGGGAAGCTGAAGCAGTGTGTCGTGCGGGCCGTGCTGCATTCTGGGCAAATGTTTTTCAGGGTGTTATCGATCATTGCCCGAAGCGTAGTTTAGCCAAAACTACTCTGGTTTTTCGTGGCAGCTGACGCTTCTCAGCTGCGATAGATGGAGGATATACTCCGAGGACAGCATTCACACGGTAGTTGCTGATGGCATCTGCGCCGCTTAGCTTACCATAGACCAATATATTGCATTATATGTGGTCAAGAAGGTTTCTTTATTTGCACCCAAAGTGCTGCCGGCTAGGGACTTAAGGACCTTGTTCCTACATCTCAGCTTATGGCAGATAGCTGTGACATGCGCGGACGACATGAACGTGTGTCAAATGTAACCCTAGAATTTGGGGGTAGTTTGTGGCAGCGGAATTCTGCTACCATCTACCATGACCTTCAACTCAGTGCTCACCTCTGCCATCCATGTGATGAACAGAGTGACCGTAGATTTAGTGGCAGATATTTGCATATTCCTCGCGTGAAAATAAGATAAGAGTTCAGCCTTTCACAAATGACATCAGGGAAGGTACCTAACTGCCTGGCGATTGGCGACACATACATAAAATGGATTATCCAACGTTTTAAAATGCTCGATGTCCTCAATCAGCCTGGAGAGCTTGACAGCATTTTCCAGAATTCGGGAATTCGGTTGAACAGGTTGAGAACTTTAGTGAGATACACAACTTCCGGCTTATAGTATTACCATGGAGATTTCAGTAGGGCCCACCGCTTTGGATGATTTAGCGTTCCTGATGACATTCGCAACGTCATCCATTGTAAATTGTGGTGGTTCATCCTCGGCAGGAAGATATCTGATGCGACGTAGAACTCTTCTTTTCGACCTGTCACTCTAGGTATGCTCTACAAACTGTCGTTTGAAATAACTTGCGCACCTCTTCGTCAGCGTGACGTCGTCAAGCGTGACTAAGGTTCTATCTTCCTTCTTTGCAGGGTTAAATAGTGACTTAACCGATTCCAACATTGCATCTTTTGAGATGATTTAACCGCTTGTACCTCTTATGCTCACCGACCAACCTGTTAACTTTCAGTGTCAGCTCCTTTCCATGATTGATTAAAGTGCGGTATTCAGAGATTATGAAATCGGGCGGTCTGCTGATGGAGGCCATTATGAGGAGATGGTTTGACCTACGAGGAACGACAGGTTGCCAGTGACGATGGTTATGACAGCCGAACTGCGCTAGTTCCCGTAGGGGCGGCCTCATTGACGGTGCAAAACGGAGAACTATTAATCTGCTCAGCCATCGATATACCTCTTTGATCGATTCCGAGGGTAATGGCACATCAGACGCATCAATCATTGTTGTTTGTGTCGGCGGGTACTACAAAGTTTTGATCCATTATCTCAAGAAGTATTGACTTGCCCCAGAAAATAATGTATCGTTGTAGTAGGAGCCGTGATAACAATCTGCTGCAAAAAACATTCAAAACGATTCGAGGCATGTCCTTAAACAGCAATTGTGTGAAAAATGTTGAAGCTACCCGTTGGAATGGATATAGTTCATGTTCGATGCTGATCTATGTCTGGATGAAATATTATCCGTTGGAATGGGCCGATATAGTCCATATTCAATGCTGATCTATGTCTGGATGAAATATTACGTGGACCAAACAAAATCGGTTGACCTGTTCTAAAGTTATGGTGCACACCATTTTAGCGAAAAATGTTGAATTGTTGTGGCAGAAGTATCAGAAGGAGTGGGCCGATATATTCTATCTTGGAGCTTGATCTATCTATGATGGTCAAAATATTACTAGTGGCAAAGTTCCGTTTGAGAGTAATCCTGCACTCTAGCCAGCCAATCAGACGCACGGACCATGCCAAATCGACTCTAAATTTTCTGAAACGGATTTCGCCCAAACATATGTGGACTCCAAAACTATTATTTCGAGGAGGCACACTTTAGTCGTATCAAAATATGAGTACCCTCCTTAGCTTAAAGTCTGAGGAAATGAAAATATAAAAATAAAACCATTTGTAAAATCCACACGCTTGCTTTTAGTGCATTTTTACACTTCGTTACGGATTTATGTTCAACTTAACCCCGTGTAGACGTTGTACGATTTGTAACACGATGGTTCGCTTAGATTATGATTCGATGATGCTTTACACTCTCCTTGACTCAACTAAGCATACAGCTTTACTTAGTGAGCTTTTGTTCGTGATCCACCTGCTGTTTCCGCGTATTTATACACGCTCGAAGCAGTATAGACTGTTCTAGGATTCGCAATGTAATATGTTCTACAATGGCCAGCGAAATACCAATCAATTCGCAAATGCAAAGACTCATGAATTTAAACAACTAATGGGGCAGAGGTAATAAATTCGAGAGAATAGGAAGAGTAATAATGAATGACTTCACAATGTAGAAGAATGATTAATCTAAATGTGAATAATGATCAAAACAACTATTTGAGAGAGTACCACAAAAACAAGAACAAAAGAAACAAAGAAAATTGAGAATAAGTGATAATTTCATAATTTAGAAATTCTATACAGTGGTTGTTGTTGTTCTAAAGCTGATCCAGATAATGTAACTGCTTAATTAAAATTTACTTTACAATTCAACATTTTAAACTAATGAAAATTCATCTACATTAACTCAAATCCACCAGTTACTTTCGTAACAATATTTTTCAATTTTTAACTTTTCCTCAGGCTATTATGAAAATATCGACAAACAACCATTTATTCTAACAATATTTAAATTTCTCAAAATTCCCTTAATTTTACAGTAAACGAAAATTTCCAATAACTTTCTAATGAACTTCACTTGACATGGTCATCAACAGGTGTTCAAACATTCTTCAGAAAGAACTTAATGCATGAATGGGTGGATGGATTGAAATTTTAAAAGTCATCTTCAATTATATCCACAATTTGTTTTGTTTTTTTTTTTTTTGTTTCTTCTTATGCGTTATTCCATTATTGTGGTTCTGAAAAAAAAAAAAACAATAATATTAAGTGCCTCAAAGGTTGTTTTTCACTAGACAAAAAGTTTCGTACTATTACAATGGTCGATACTCGCTTTTGTAAGTCGCTTTTAACGCCAGAGGGTAACAAATACACCAACAATTGAAACACAATGTTCCTTTTGTTCTCTTCTTCTTCTTTTTAGTTTTACAGAGGCCTTTTCCAGCATTTTCTGTCTGATAGACGACGTACCATTATAACTACGGTCCTGCCCATTTTATTGTGCTTGGAATTGTTTACAGACTGGAATTTGTTGTTGCCTGTATAACCTTAAGCGCGAAAACCGTTAAAGGCCACAAGCTTACAAAAGCCTAGTAGCATTTGTGTGCCCTCAAAGCCCGCCATAATCATAAACTAGAGAACCAACCAAACCAATAATAAAGATAATTCAAAGCTTCCTATGGAACCACAAGCACAGACACACACACACAAATTCTTATAATCGTACACACACCTCGGCTCGTCATGGAAATCTGGGAACAAGTGTAAATGCTAGACAAAGAATAAAAACCTACAAAGAATATGAAAAGAGCAAACAATGAGAAAAAAGCAAAACAAATTATGATCCCGACAATAGGAAAATAGTCATAGGTACCCATGCCAGCCAGCAGTGGGCCAAGCAGCTCAGTCAGCTACTCATATAAACAAGATCTCATCATCATCATCACAACCAGTTGGCTGAGAACCAAAACACCAACTAACGGACACCAGGCGTCGGACAGACATAGAGATCAGACTAAACAAGTGATCGAAACAAAAGAAGACGAAAATTACACACATTAACACCGTAAACGGTTAAGTCTATTAAAGCCAACGAACACTCTTTAGCTGTAGGCCAAAACTGTATGACTGACTGGCTGGCTGGAAGACAGACTCAATGACTGTCGAAGTACTTAACTTAAGTACAAATTAATTACAATTGTCAGCAATGTTTCTAACGGTTAGCGGTGTCGTCTGTGAGTGTCTCTATGACAAGCAATATTACAATGGTCTACGATGATGAAGAAGCAGAAGAAGAACTATTTCAACATTTAGAATCTTTTGTTAAATATTTCCAAAGAAATTAGAAAAAATCTACACTTTTATGAAGAAAATCTATTCAAATATAAAAATCTTAGAATCCCATTCAATTGGGGTCGTGGTGAGTTCAAAACTTTTTTTAAGCTCAATGGTAGTGGGGCCACACAAAGTTAACGGATGATTAATGCTTCTTGATTTGATCAGTGTAATTGATATTTGAAATGTTAAAATAGTGTTGCAAGAATGTCTAAAGTTTCAAAGAATTTCAAGCGTTGTTCATCATATGTAAGTGAGGCTTTAGTGAGAACATTAGCAAACGAAATGGTAGGCAATTTTTTGCGTTAATGGTTTGTTTTTAGTGAGTTTTAAAATATAGTATAAATGGGGTAATGAGTGGTATGTTAAGCCTCTACTCTGCCATCAAACTATAACTGAAAACGGTACATCCTAATGTTAACATATAAAGAGATGACGATTGGCCGTAGACAGAAAAGTATGGTGACCAATGAAGGACCACGATATAAAAGTACTTTTAGGGAATCAGATTAGCTTAATCCGGGATTAAGATTTTACATTGCTTTACTGAATTTACTTAACGCATTCGTACAAGACTTTACTTTACGAAGCACACAGCTTAGCACACAGCGGTTTGGTTTAAAACCCACTCACTCACCCAATTGCTATTTATACTGGCCTTCTACATCTTCCACACGCCTATCAATAACTTGTGTAGTATTCTCGAGTTCCTCGTTAATTTTTCTAGCATTATCCTCTAATTCTTCTTTGAGACTACTAGAACTTTCTTCTAATTTATCGACGAACTTACATAATTTCTCCTTCATGCTCTTAGCGATTCCTTGCACTACTCTAGAATTTTCTCAAAAATTAGCACTTAATTTCTCCTTTAATTCCATTTGCATGCTTTTAGAATATTCTTCTAATTTAGCCTAATTTCTCGTCTAATTCTATTTTGAGATTGTTAGAATTTTCTTCTGACTTTTGGAGAGTTCTTCTATTTTCATAATTATTTGCAGCATCATTTTAGAATTTCCTGATTTCATCCTCATCATCTTACATCACCACCTATCCGCAGCTGTATCTAACGATTCCTCCCCCAGTCGAACTCATATGTACGTTGTCTGTACCTAGGCCCTCGAATTATTCCAGAAGCCTTATTTCGGGTAGTCGGAAACTCAAACTTGCGAAGCTCCTTCTTCAAGACTTTTACTCGTAGATTCTTAAAATGCATTGTAGTATTTTGATAATCCCACTTCTGACACCAATTGTTACGGAATTAGGCTTAACTTAATTTTGTGTAGACATTGTTTTATTCCCGCTACAATTTGATCCAAATAAAACTCTTGTTCTTTAGATTACGAGTCTTACAATGATTTATTAACGTTACTACATTTATCCATACACGACTTCAATTTACTTAGTCTACACTTTTTTAGTTAGCTGACGGATTTAGCACGCGATATGATTTGCAACTCACTCTCTCATTAGCTCTCTCTCTCGTGTTTATACTCGATCGAAGAAGCATAAACTCTCTAAAATCCTCAATCTAGGAAGTTCTACAGTGGGCAAGCGCAATGTTAATCGACTCGCTAATACACATACAAACAGACGGATAAATGTAAACAATAAATGAGGCAGAGGTAATAAATATGAGTAGAAGTGGTAGAAATGAATGACTTCACAATGTAGAAGAATAATTAAACTTAAATCATTCGATCCAAACAAATTTTAGAGAACAAAAACATTGAAAATAGGGAGTGAAATTTTATAGAGTAGTTGTTGTAAAAGTGATTCAAACTAATTAAATGCTTAATAAAAGTCTACGTTACAATTCAAACTCGGAAATTCATCAAAATTAACTTAAAAGATAGAAAGCAGGCCCGGAACACTTGATGTAAGTTTGGAATAAATATTAGGACATGGAAAATTTGGGTGGCGTAGGGGGTGGGAGATACCAAGCAACGATCCTGGCTAAACATGGCAAAATCTTAGGATTTACATTGGTACATCTTTCATCTCATGTAGACACTGACTTCCCCGTGGTGTCGTCTGGTAATGTGCTAACATGTGCCGCGCGTTCACCCATAAGAAGAATAGAATTTGGGTTGGGTGTTGGGATAGTAATCCATTCAACCAACAAACAACATCATACTATTAAAAGGCAAAAATAAAGTTGACGACTCCAGCAAACGTTTAAAGGACCATGATCTGCGAATATACACCTGGAATGCTTTTAGGTGCAATTTGAACACTGAGCGATGCACTTGGTAAGTACAAAGCTGATATTATAGCTCAACAGGAAGTGCGGTGGTATCGGGCAGGCGTAAAGGTCATAAACGGTTATTATAGCTGAAAAAAAAATTAAAAATAAGCTAGGTGTGCATTAATGGAGGGAGCATATGACCGCAGCCGTGGCTTAATGCCATGGCCACGGCTGCGGTCATATTGTTCTAGGACATTTCAATGTTAAATTTGGTAGGAAAAGTTTCGAAAAATATACGGTCGGCAAGCTCAGACTTCATGAGCTAACCTCCGAAAACGGAATGCGGCTGATCGATTTTGCAGCGACAAAAAATTATTGTAGTGAGAAGCAGTAGGTTCCAACACATCGGAGTTACACAAGGCCACGTGTATGTCACCACATTGATCACGTTGTGATAGACGAAAGTCAATCTTCCAGTGTGTTAGATGCCCGATCGATTCGAGGAGCTAACATCGATTCGATGCATTTCCTTGTAAGAGCCAAGGTATGCACTCGTCTTAACGTTACGGCAAAAGTGCGATAGAAGATGGATGACGAGCTGTAAACACAACAGATAGCACAAGCCTACTCCGCTTAACTGACCTACATGTTGGAAGACGGCACTCTTTAATCCAATAATGTGAAAACGTATCGAGAAAGAATACTCCACCCTCTTCAAACTGCAGCAAAATCTATGCTTGGGAACCAAAAACCACCACCTAAAAATCCATGTACGATCAGTAATATCGTAAGGCTGCTGGAGAGAAAAACGCGAAACCTTGCAGTCAGTAGCAGCACCAAGCGCCAAGGAAAAATATCTCGAGAAAAGGGGAAGCGGATTTTCAGGAGAATAAGATGTTCAGAAGTCAGAATGAAGTCGAAAATTTCAATATAACACCAGACTGAATGTGCCTGCACATTCTCTTCCGAGGATGAATAAGGCAATATGGTAACTGATACAGAGAGTGTATTGAGGATCTGCGGAGCATTTTATCAAGCTTTTGGCATGGAATATGGTGGCGATGGAGATAACCCAGAACCAATCCCAAACAACGCATTGATTCTTTACAACCTAGAAAAAGTGAGGTCAAGACAGAAATTAATCGGCTGAAGAACAATAAAGCAGCAGGAGCTGTTGGGCTGCCTGTTCAAAAGGGGTAAGGGGTATGCATCAGTTGATTGGCAAAATTTGGCTGGAGAAATGCATACTCAACGACTGGAACCTCAGTGTGCTGTGTCTCGTGCACAAGAAAGAAGATAAGATGGTTTGTGACAACTACCGAGGCATTAGTCTCCTACCCATCGCACATAAAGTACTGTCGGGCGTTTTGTGTGAACGATTAAAAACTATGGTCAATAGAATAATCGGTTCATACCAATGCGGTTTTAGAACTGGGAAATCTTTAAGGTAAGGTCACATTAGGCAAATATTTGCTCTAAATTTGTTTCATCATATTTGCCGAAACAAATGTGAATTTCATGCAAATTTTTGTTTGCGTTCACATTAGAAGCAAATATTTGGCCTATTTTGTTTGCTCAAACAGTGACAAATAACGCAACGGGCAAACATATTTGCCATGTGTTCACATTTGAAAACATATTTTCACCCAAAAACTGTTTGAGCAAACTGTCGAAAAACATAAATTTATTTGGACTAGAAAAATAGAAAGAGAGAAATAAAAAATATGGCGTTTCGTTTATTGTTTGTTGTGGAGAATGAGAATAAAATCTGTTTGGCAGTGAGTGCATTGTCGGAATGAGTTTATTTGCGTATTGTTGCGAATGTATGTACATACATACATATGTATATGATGGTACATTGACATTGTGCTTTGGAAAATTATTTTTATTAACAGCTTTTAATTTTTAGTTTGCAATGTAATGTTTTCAAAACCAAAAAAGGATTTTTATGTTAATTTATTAAAATTGACAGATAACACTGTGCGCCTGAATCAATTTGGAATGGAAAGTGCTTACACATGGAAAGCTTTTTCGGATTTTGAAACTACAATGTTCAATGAAAAATCAAAAAACAAAAAATCGCCTAAGCGATATCAAAATATGTCGCGGTCAAAGTTCATATTTGTCGGGTCTTTATAGGCGTTCAAGATTTGGCTTAGAAACCGCAAGTGAAAATGTAGCATTGAAAATTCTATATTGACCATTATGACTTTTTCCTATTGTTTACAATGTTTGAGATATAGAAGTTCAAATTGGGACAATGCACTGACTCCATCGACTGCTTATAACTGCATGTGACTGCAATGTCACAATTTAAGGTTATATATCTCAAGAAATATTACAATCTAGGAAAAAATTACAAAAGTTGTAGAGAATATTTACAGTTATAAGATTATCTCTAGTCCAATTTCTATAAGACTTCAAGCAAAATCCTTGAAGAGAATTTCCATTCAACGCCTTCTTTAGTCCCATTTCGATAGGACTTGCTGTTTCCAAGCAAAATAAAACACCTAAAAAAACCCCAAAAAATATGAACTTTAAACGGCAACGCGTTTCAGAATCCACGAAACTTCCCAGGTGTAAGCACCTACCATTTAAATTTGTTTGAGGCGCACCGTGATAAAGATGTAGTTTTTTTGTAAAAATTGGCCGACTTCTTGAAGACAATAGACACTAAAAAATAAATCCACGAAGTAGTACAATAATAACCAAAATAATTATTTAATTGTAATGCAAGCATTGAAATCAATGTTCATGGCATTTTTCCAGTCCCACTGACTAAATGTAGAAATATTTTCTATAGCGGTATTCTACTTCCAAGACATCCATCAACGATAGATTTCAAATAAATTTTGCCTCTTCTATTTTCCGTTATAAAAAACAGCTCGCCTATTCCTATACCTAACAAATCTGCACCTAAAATGATATCAAATTTGGTCCAGAGAATTCGAAAAATTGAATTTGGGCATCATTCAGTATATAATAATATAATATATAAATCCCTCACCTTTCAATTGTTTACTTGTTTATTCATTAAATATTCGCTTTGTATTATATATTTACAAGTAATGTTAATTTTTTATATTCATAATATCCTTTTTTAATAGGTGACAACAATGTGTTTCAGCAGATATTTGTCCTTGTTTGCTCTTACAAAACTTTTGTAAGACCAAATAAATATTTGCACAAAAGAGTGAAAAATATTTGCTCAAGAGTGTTCACATTATGGGCAAACTGGAAATTTTTTTGTTTGCTGGCAAATGGTTTTGTTTCCCCAAAATCAGCTGTTTTCTTGTTTGCCCTTGAAAAATATTTGCTGGTCAGATTGAAGCAAACAAATATTTGTCATTTTTCGGCAAATATTTGCCTAATGTGACCCTACCTTTAGTATACCAAATCTTTACTCTACGTTAAATCCTAGAGAAGGCCCATGAAGGATGGGACGATTATTAAGTCGCTTTCAACAGCCCAATAACGTCAAAGGAGTTTCAAGCCATGTCTGAGTTTGGTATTCGTTCAAAATTAATACGATTATGCAGAATAACATTAAGTGACAAGATATCAGCAGTAAAAATAGGAAAGAACCTCTCCGAGACTTTTAATACAAAACGGAGTTTCGGGCAAGGTGACAGTCTATCGTGGGACTTATTTAACATCCTACTGGAAAACGTCATACGAGATGCGAATGTATGTCGTATGAACCACGAGTTGTTCCAGCTAGCCACAACGATTGCATCGGCTGGGCCATGTCAGCAGAATGGATAAATATGCCAGCAAGTCATATGAATACGAGCCACTTGACGGTATACGCTCCAAGGGAAGGCAAAAACATCGATGGAAAGATCAACTTGAAGATGATTTCACAAAACATGGCATCGAAATTGGAAAAGTAAAGCAGAAGGTCGGTGCGTTATGAAATCTATTCTTAATTCGGTTTATGGAACAAAATGTTATTTTTAGAATAAATGACATCTAAGTAAGTACGAAAGGACAATTTTGACCTTTCAAAATAAGTCGTGTGCAGAGGCCAAAAATAAATTCCGACATGGGTAAATGAACCGAACATTTTTTGAAACGGATTTCATACTCCAGAAGTGAGGACTTTTCTTAGTTCCGATCCAAACTATTGTTCAAATTGCATTCACAATGTTTATGAATATAAATATACATTTCCCATTGTAACATAACCAGTTTAACTTGACATTTATTTCCCCTACTTTAAAGCAATCACATCCATCAATCAGTTTGTTTGTTGTTTTTTTTTTACTTGCAACAGTAACCAGACACAATGCCAACAGCTAAACATCAAAATATTCTCCGTTAATGAAGATCATGTCATAATTTAAATGAACAAAAAAATCACAATTTTCCCCATTTTCCATTTTCATACGAAAACGAAGTGAACCTGTTTGAGTGGTGAATAAGCGACGTGCCGTTAATTAAACTAAACCCCGGATAAACTTAAGGCGGACATACGCTTGAGAGCCTATGCAGATAATTTGTATTCAAACAAAGCCGAAACAACAAAAATGAAAAAAAAAACGAAACAGTTAAAAACAATAACATAGCAAACATTTAAAATATTTCAAAAAACGCCAAATACACCCGATAGTGTAATAGAGGAGTTTTGAAAAACAAAAACGTCATTAACGCCGTACAAGGCATCATTGTTATCATAGCGGATTTTATTTAAGATTTTTAAAGCACTCCAAATGCTATACAGTGAGGTGGAGTAGAGATGCACATTTTGGGGGTTCATAATTTTTTAAAGTAAAAAACATGTGCAGTTTCTCTAAGACAAAATTTGTTCGAATTACTGCCAAACTCATGTTATTGTAGAAAATTTTTGTTTGTTTGAAAACAAAAATGAGTAAAATAATTTTCATAAAACATTAGTTTGGAATTAGGTTTCGAAACGTCTTAGAGAATCAAATCCATAAATTAAAAAATATAGAAGAGATTTTTTTCAAATCCAAAATAACCGTTACATATACCCCACTGTACTCTACCAGTTGTTGCTTGTTTGATCGCCAGTTATTTACAATTGAACTTACAAGGATGGAAGCTAGTAAAATTAATCCACGTGATTTTTAAAATGTTTTCACCATAGCAGGCATCAACGAGCCAAGAAATACATCACGTCATACTTGTTACTAAAAACAGAGTTGATTGAGGTCGCTAACATAAAACGTCACTTGCTGGGAAAATAAAAATGCATAAAATGTTTCAGTTATATGAATATATTTAACATCCTTTTCTTCTGAAGAGACAGGGTTAAGAAGTTCATAGATATCGTAAGGAAAAACGAAAACAGTTGAGAGTTGAGAGCCTGGAAGTTGTTGTTTAAGGCAGGTATCGGCACTAATACAAACGCATTGTTTGCGGTCTCACACATACGTCTCTCTCTCGCTCTCTCCACAAACAGCGTGTGCTTTAATGCATTGCTAAAACTAAAAATCATTGAAACAAGCGACAGCAGTACCTTCTTCATTGACTTCTGAACGAAGACTGAGCGGTGGTTGTTCTCTTGTTATTCTCACCAAGGGCACGTGTGCCCCTTTTTACCGGATGCTGGTTTAAGGTTTTAATAGAGAAATAAAGTTTCATAGCAAAGCGCGAAATAATTTCTCAAGACAATAAGAGAAACATTTTTCGAAAACTGTGGGAATATTCCACCACCCTCTTAGAATGTTATATTTACCAACGATCGGTCCCAAGTACAGTAGTAACTCTAAGTTAATGTCAGGAGCATGACACACTAATAGCCTACATATAAACAGAACTAATGAAAAACTTATTCTAAAATGGCAAATTGAATTTAGGTTATACAACTCAGAACAACATTGTCTTTCTTCGAACTGTTGTAAATTCCAACATTTACGTTAACTTTGAAACAAAATAAACAAATAGCTTTTGGATATCGACATATTTTAGGCCTAATGACCTGTTTTTTTAATATCTTTGTCGTTTTAGTCGAAAGGTTTACTTTTAAATTCATTAGATTTTTAATTTTGTGTCATTCTGAAATTTCCAATATACAGAACAAATGTAAAAGAAAGTACTGTTATGAATGTTGCAGATGGTTTTTAGTTAATTTAGATGAATTTACGTTAATTTAAAAATTTGATTTGTATTGTTATTTTAATTAAGCAGTTACTTTATTTGAATCAGTTTTACAACAACAACTACTGTATATTTTTTAATCGTGAATTATCGCTCAGTCTATATTTTCCCTGTTTATTTTGCTATTGTTTTTGTTGCCCTCTCTCAAATAATTGTTTTGATCATTCAGTTTTAGCTTAATTATTCGTCTACATTGTGGCGTCATTATTGCTACCTCTTTTACTGCCTCGTATTTATTACTTCTACCCGATTTGTTGTTTATATTCAGCCAGCCATCTCTTTGTATATGTGTGTATGTGTATTTGCGAATCGATTGTCACTTCGTCTAACCATTGTAGAATTTATTAGATTGCGGATCTTAGAAGAGTCTATACTTCAGCGAGGGTGTATACATACGGAAGAATAGCGGGTGGGTGAGTGAGTTGTTAATCAGACCGCGAACTAAAATCGTCAGTGAAGTAAAGTGTAAACTAAGTAAAGCTGTGCGCTTTCTGAAGAAGTAATGTCGTATGCGAATAAGTGAAGAAATTCAAATAAATTATTGCAAAACTCGTAATCTAGTCGAACCCGAGTTTGTAACAACATACATATATATGACCGTGCCAGTGGCTTCAATTAGAAACATTGGTGTCGTTTTTTTATTGGGATAGCGTTTGCAATTTTGTTCTTTTGGCATTGTTCGTCAAGCGGTGACGATTGATGTTTGGGTATAAAAAGTTTTTTGTTGAAAATGTTATTGAAAAATAACTTCGGTGGAGAATATACACAAACAAGAAAGAAGAGAACTGATGAGATTCTGTGGCAAGAATAGAAACTATAGTCTTCCCTTGCCTTACCCCTTGGCGAACAATGCCAAATTTTCTCCACTAATAAATTGGTTGTTTAAAAATATTAAAGTATTAAAACAACAATGGGAATAAGCCAGATTATTTTAAAAAAATCTTTTGGCTAACGAAGGTATGTATGTACACTAGGGCTATAACCAAAAAATACCACGATAGCACCATGTTCGGAATATTGTCCTGATAACGAAAACGCGTGTTTTAGTTCGATTTCGTGAAAAAAGTTTCCGCACCGACTACGATTTCTAATGGCCTTTTGATAATTTGTTCTTTGTAAAAATTTATTTGATATGATTTATTTCAGTTTCAGAATTGTCCAATATTGAAGGTTTTTTTTTCAATTACAATAAGAAATAACTTATTTAATAACGATATGCTATTATAATGGAAAACATATAAAAAGAACTGCAATGAACAACTTGTATGCAATCGGTGCGGAAACTTTTTTGACGGTAGAGGAAAAGTGATAATGCACTTCTTAATATTTTTTCATGCTCTATAGTAAAGTTATAACCCTAATATACACTTTGATAAAACCAAAAATGTACCTTATCAAATTAATGGTTTTAGAACGAAAATTTGGACGAAGACAATTTGGAGTCGATTTAGCCATGTCCGTCTGTCTGTCTGGCTGGTGCGCACGATAACTCTCGAACGGATCAACCGAGTTGGTTCAAAATTTGGCACTCGTAATATTTTGTACAAGTTCGAAGATGGGTCATATCGGTCCACTCCCTAGGATACCTCCCAGACAAAAGTTCAAAATTGTTGCCAAAAAGTGTTGCGCACCATAACTCTCGAAGGGACTAACCGATTTGGCCTATACTATTACACATCGTAATATTTCTACCAGACATAGATAAAGGTCGAATATGGACTATATTGGTTCACTACTTCGGGTTAAAGACCTGCAGGTTATTCTTGGAAATGACACGAATGCTGTAAAAACCCCGCAAAGCCACCATGTCTAGTGGCTGGTGCACAGAATAACATTTGAACAGGATTCCACGTTGGTCCAAATTTGGATATCGTTATATTTCTGCTCATCTTACATTAAGTTCGAAGGTGGTTCTTATCGGTCCACTCCTTCCGGTACCTACTCCGCAAAAGTTCAATTTTTTTTTGCTAAAATGGTACGTTTGCTATCTCTTAAACGGAGCACCCGATTTGGTCCAAACTTCGGATCTCATAATAGTTTGTCAAAACTTAGTTTAAGTGCGAAAATGGACCATATCAGTCCACTTCTTATGGTACCTCCCTCGCAAGAGTTCACAATTTTTCTTTAAGTGCAGCTTAAATTCTGTTTGAATATTCTTTGGAACTTTTACCTAAGGTATTCTTTGTGGTACTCTTTACAGCGATGCTATGTTTTTTGTGAGCAAGTCCATGCTTCCTAACATAATGGCAGAAAAGCTCTAAATTATACAGGGACCAACTGAAGTGACTGGAGGGCGCGATATCTATCGAAAGGAATGATTACTAAAATCAGATCTACTCCCAAACTGGACTACGTCGGTACATTCCTTCAGGCAAGTCGGTACGTTTATACCAGTGTCGCCCACAACATTTCCATCAATACTAAAGCATGTGTGTATGCATGGGTGAAAAAACAACAACCACATGATGTTCATCGTTTGTTTATGTACACCAGGAGGAGGCATTGTGACTCACAAAAGAGCCCATTTGCTCTAAGTGAGCGTAAATTTGTTATCGCTCACAGCCTGTGT
Organism: Musca autumnalis; assembly: GCF_047663935.1. Lineage (NCBI taxonomy): Eukaryota > Metazoa > Arthropoda > Insecta > Diptera > Muscidae > Musca > Musca autumnalis. Next base: position 152,231,731 of record NW_027411644.1, read on the forward strand.
AGATCAGGAGGAGGCATTGTGACTCACAAAAGAGCCCATTTGCTCTAAGTGAGCGTAAATTTGTTATCGCTCACAGCCTGTGTAGATGCTAACACGTTGTGAACAACAACAAATTTACGCTCATTGAGAGCACAAGAGAGACCCAAAAATGTTCTCTGCCTCACTCTGGTGTAGATGCTAACACGTTGTGAACAACAACAAATTTACGCTCATTGAGAGCACAAGAGAGACCCAAAAATGTTCTCTGCCTCACTCTGATGTACACTTACACTGTACGTGAGAGAGAAGCAAATGCAAAAACAACTCAGTGGGCGCCCTCACTATACTGTCTAGGCAAAGAAGTGCGTCGCTGGTTTATGCGTTCAAAAAGGCCCACAAAATTTTGAACCCCAAAGTACAATTTTTTGTGAAAAAGATTTTTGTTGTGAAACCGGTTTTCGATCTGTTTCAATTCACACAGGCTGAGGGTATACATCAGAGATGAACAAGACAGTACTACTATATGTTCGTGTATGGTGAGATTTAATTTAAATTAAAGGCGTGTACATTAGCGGTATATATCTTTCGACAAAGCCGACTGATACTTTTTTACTTGTTTGAAGTCACGTTGTCATTAGAGAGGATGAATCTCAGTGAAAGGTTGTCTTTGTTTCGGCAGGAGTTGTATAAGTATGCTATCTTTGATTGCACCCTAATAGCAGTGGTTGCTTCGCGCAATGCAGATTGGAGATTTATCTTTTTTCCAATGGGTCTTTGAGAGCTTTTGTATAGTCATTCAGGACTACAGATAGTTCGTCAAAATCTTCAGCCCGAGAGTAAGAAATGAATTAACAGATATTACGCAACCTATTACGGTTTTCAGGCATCACAATAAACAGAAAAAGAGCTGGAATGACACGAAAGTTCCAGCGCGGATCACACTCCTAACAGTGATATGAAGGAAGATAAACTTCATGTCGCCTTTACAACCGCATGTTTCCTTAATCTCAGTTTTGCTAGTGGTGATGAAAGCAGCCATTGAGCACAATTTCTCATCAAATCCTGCACAAAGTAATCGGTGTTCGGTGGCTTAGGCGACTCATAGATCCCAACTTCCACAGCAACATTATGATGAACTTGTGTGTGGAGTAAACTTTCACTTCGAACATTTATTGCAATCGAACCACAAAGCCTGTAATTTGGCTGCTATTCACGCTTTTTATATCGACAACAATCATCACAGGTTGAACACATCTAACACATTCTAGATTCCTTCTGCGATTGTTTGAGTTCTCGCATCTTTCAATTTAAGCGCAGTCAACATACAAGGTGTTTCTCATTAAAGTGCATGATCTGATTCTCCAGCTAAAACGTGATTGCCAAGTACTCCCGAGCAGTTTCGTTGTAGATAGTGTTGTGGATTCCTGACTGACATGGGAAGCCAACTTCATCAATGCCTTCAGAGAAAAGCTGTTGGAACACCGTTGCTACTTTGGAGGACGACAGCTTTGATATTATAACAAAGCGTCTTGCAATGCCTATTGGGATATTCTTCCTTTTTCTCGGTGATGCGCTGCATTGTCATCCTCCCAAGGACTATCTGTCTGATGAGTCTTTCGGAACAATCAGATATCGATGATCTGGTAAGCGTGGACAAAGTTGCTTCTATTGTCCTCCTTCGCTTGGATGTGTGGATGGTATTGGCACCAGCAACTTTGTTGCTGATATAACCTATGCGGCCTTTGCTCCAGCAGACATGACGCTGTAGTAGCCAACGCGGCCTTTGAGCTCAATATGAAGTTAGTAGATGTTCTTCCCTCTTTGCACATCCATTTGCCTTTTTCCTTTGTGATGTCAAACAGTTCCTTCAATGAATCAACGTTTTGTTTTTTCCGTTTTGTATATGCAGGAAGTTCAGTCTTGTGCTCCATAGAGCTTTAAATGGGGCTTTTAATATTGGCCGCTAATAAATGTGATTTATGTAAAAAAATCATGCCTAACAGCTACTGATTACTTAGTTATGAGTAAAGTAAGTAGTTTTGCCTTTTTTAAGAAATAACCCGGACCAACCGATTTGGTCCATACTATTACACATTGTAATATTTCTACCAGACATAAAGGTCGAATATGGACTATATTGCTCCACTATTTCGGGTACCTCCCACACAAAATTTCAGAAAAGTAACTGTACTTGCAGGTAGTTCTCGGACCAGGTTTTTCTCAGAAATGGCGCTGGTACGCACAATAACATTCGAACAGGATTCCGAGTTGGTCCAAATTTGGATATCGTTATATTTCTGCTAATCTTAGAATAAGTTCGAAGATGGTTCTTATCGGTCCACTCCTTCCGGTACCTCATTCGCAAAAGTATCTCTTAAATGCAGCAACCGATTTGGTCCAAACATATGGTCCACTTCTTATGGTACCTTCCTCACAAGAATTCACCATTTTTCTTTAAGTGCAGTTTAAAGTTCTGTGTTGTGCTCCATAGAACTTTAAGCTTTAAACGGGGCTTTAAATATTGACCGCACATAAATGTGGTTTACATAGCTTTGAAATGGACTATTCGGCTCGTGCGACTTCCAAATTTTTGCTGAGTTACTACCAATTGTTCAAATTATTGGTTATTTTATTTAAAGTGTCAGATCAATATAAAAACAAAACAACGATATTACTTATTTTATTATTTTTCGTTTTTTTCTTCATTTTTATCTGCTCATACCTAGAGTAGAAATGCCGTAATAAAAACAATACAAAACAGAAACGGAAATTGATTGAATGTTTGTTCTGTGATCTGTCCGTCCAGCAGCTGAGATTAAAGTTGCGAATGTTGCATTCGTACGTGTATATAAACGTTTCTGTTGTAGTTTTTTTTTCAGTGATACCATTGATTTCTTTTGTATCTGCTAATAATTGTTATCTCAGAGTGGAGTTTTTTATCAGATTTTTTTACAGTTAAACATTAAAGTCTATTTCCGTCTTCTGCGAGACGAGAAAAACAAACGCAACACAAAGAAATTATTTTGTTTTTTCTTAAAAAAAATACGAAATTCAAGGTAATATCAACACAATTCCATTGCCATATTTATTTGAAAAGATAGTTTAGATTTTGCCCATAAATGGCGCCTATTGACAATACCCGCGTAATTGGCCAAATCAAGGTTATGGGGTCTTAGTTGAGTAATAGGCTCAATGTAAAAAAGATAAAAGTTAACTAAATGGTTTTGAGAGGAATAAATGATGTTATAAGTTCGTAAACAAGTTGATAATTCAATACTTTGTTATAATGCGTATGAACGTACGCATTTCGAAACAATATAAACATACATATAAAAATAACACATAATTTTCAAGCAAATATGTATGTATGTGTGTCTAAAAATTAGTTTTGGAATGGACTCAACCTACTAGGCTTCTCCTGGAGACTGGCACAGTGAATTTAAAGAATGAATGCATTTTCAGCGCATTGTTTGGGGTCAGCCTAGCAATATGTATTGCTAGGATCGTAATACTATATCGTTTAGTTGTAAGATTTCACTTTGAACATTTGTCAGGGTTTAAAGAAAAATAAAAATTGTTAACATATAAAATGCATTTTCTTGGACTCTCTCACGTATTGGGATGTAAAGAAGTTTGATGAGAGGTAAGCTTTTCTCTACATATACAACAACAAAATTCTCTAATACAAAAAGTACTGCTTTAATTGCACATTTTAATAAAGAATCAAGCAAAACAAAATGAAATTATAGCGCAATGAAATTTTTAAATTTATTGGTAATATAATTTCAAATTTCTTCAGCTAGCTAATGGTGATGACAACTCGTTTATATTAAAAATATTTAATGACAATGCAATATTTATTCAAAAAACAACAATTGAGTCAAGACTTTATGTAAACTTATCTCATTTGAAGATCACTGAAAATGAAGAGACAACCCTACTACAACGTTTATATTAAAACAAAAGGAGTGATGGATCTCAAAGAGCATATTACACATAGAACATACATATGTATAAAAATATATAATGCTGTCGTCGGTGCCAAAAAAAGTTTTGGAAGTTTCCAGAATAAATTTTAGGACGTTTGTGAGTGGGTACCGTAAACGGTGGGCCTAAAAGACCTAATCCACACTGTCAACACCAAAAAAAGAAACATAGTCCTTCTTATATTGCAAGAATAGCACTTAGGCGGGGTTTTTGGAACATAAGGGCCATTATCAAGAAAAGTATGTTGTAACAGAGACTTCTAAAGTATTTAATGTAAGAGTTGTGAGTTGAGATGGACTGGCCCTAAATATTTGGTCCACTTCTCAGAAAGCATTAGTGTCAGCTACCAAACAAAATGTAATCTTCCAATGCTCATTACAACTACTACCCGCTGTTAAAATTTTAAAATGATCCGAGAAATGGCTTTAACTGAACGTTTGGCAAGGTGGTACCTGAAGGATTGGACCGATAAATTCAATCTTCGAACTAGATCTGATATTGAGAGTCATTCCTTTCTACGAATACAGTCACTGTACCAAACGAATATTTTAGATGGTCACCGTAGGATTTTTTAAAGTTGTTGTACTTTTACGACAGGAAGCGCGGACTTGTCCATGAAAAACATTATATCGCCATGAACAGGACCACAAGCAGTACTTTCAAAACGATTCTCGACTTTCGTGAGGGAGGTACAGGAAGAAGCTTGGGTAAAATTTATCCGTTCGAGAGTATCGTGCGTATCAGACAGACGGACAGGGTTAAATGGACTACAAATTATCTTGGGGTGAGACACATTTTAAATCGTATCAAAGTTTATAATAGGAGGATGACATTTCGTCTTTTTCTTCGAAAAATTTTCCTGTAGGAGGAATAAGTTGGCTTTTCCTTTTTAATAATATTTAAATATTGAAAAGATCACGCACAAACAATTTTGAAATTATATTTTTGTTTCATTGAAGGAATTGTCTGACATCACCAATGAAAAATGCGAATAGATATGCAAAAAATACAAGAAACTGCAAAATGGGAGCAAGGGCCGCATTGGTTCCTCCAGCGTCAAACCTGCCAGTGCCAATATCATCCTCCCATCCAAACGAAAATGGAAAATGAGAGCAACTGTATCCACTCCTTCCAGATTAGCAATGGCTGATTGTAGCACGGACTCAACCGGCAGCACAACGGGTAGTCCTTGGGAGGTTGACAATGTAGCATCAACGAGCAAAGGGAAACATAACCCATAGGCATTGTAAGACGCTTTGTTCTAAGCTCAAATCTGGTGCCCCAAAGCAGCAACGGTGTGCCACCAGCCTTCCGCTGAGGCCATTAAAATGACAACCTCATGTCAGGAATCCACAAGCAAGGAAGTTGCTCGAGTGAAGGAGAGCTTGGTAAGCTCTCTTTATCTGAGGAAATGGAGCATGCTCTTTGATGACCAACTCTTATTGAGCTTTGAATATCAGGGCTAGGGTGTCCAAAAAAACCGGTTTTTCCAAACAAAACGGTTTTCGGTTAACCGAAATTCTTAATTTTTTCAAAAACCGGTTTTCAAAAATTTTCAAACCCGGTTAACCGGTTTTGTTTAGTAACTACAAATTTGCTCATAATTGATATATATTTGATTAAAAATGTGCGGCAAGGGGTAAATTAAGTATAACGACTTCGTTATTATATAATTATATCGTAATAACCTTGTTATTTGACATTCAACCTCGAAGTAGCGACAGCAAAATTAAGACCGAAATTCTGTCCTAAGAATAGTAAAAGTCCTTACAAATATAAAATTGAGTACCAAAAGAATTAAGTTTACATTTTATTAAGTTCGGATTATTCGTGTTGCTTCGCCAACCTCAAATTATCGTGAAATGACTGACAATCGGGGTGCACTCATTGATATGAGAGAAGTCTCCCTTGTCCCGTATGGGATGTTGTGGAACAATGTTTTGTGTTTTTTTTTTTGACTGACAATTAGGCGGTCACTTGAATAATGACTAAGTTGTACCAAACATTCGTTTTAAGTTGTAGCTAATATAGCTCTAGTTTCTAGTTCAGTGTATTAGTTCCAAAATATATGAGAACTTCATACAAACTAATGTGTGATATCACTTATACGCAGATTTTTCATACAAATGGTGTGTACCATTGGAACTGCGTAGTGAACTTTATACTTTTACACAAAATATTTTTCAAATTTAAAGGTATCTGATATTTAATACTTTGCCGTAACTTGTGTTAGTTAAGTTTAGTTTACCTTCAAGAATACAATTGTAACGAAATATTAAAAATATTACTATTTTTTTAAAACCGGTTAACCGACACATATAACCGGTTTTTTTCGGTTATCCGAAAATGACGTTTTTGGCGAAAACCGGTTTCGGTTTTGTAACTCAAAACCGGGTAACCGGTTAACCGGTTTCGGTTTTGGACACCCTAATCAGGGCGTAGTCTTCAAGAATGAAGAAATTAAGTTGGCTGCGCTCAAGTTGAAAGATGGGAAAATCAAACAATTGCAGAAGGACTCCAGAACTGTTAGAACGTATTTGAGGGGATCAATTGGAATGAGTGTTGTTGTTGTATCAGCAACAAGTGCGAATACCAGCTACATGACAGGCGTTGTAGTTCGTCTGCAGCAAGTTTTCAAAGAGAATAGTCACCCCCCACACCCATGTTCATCAGTTGCCTTGTCATGGAAAGTAAGTTGTAAAGTTTTGGGGACATTCCAAACATTTGTAATGCACGCTGCAACTCTAGTGTCACTCTAGCTTTTCTTGCGTTTATTCTGACGCCTAAAACCCGAACAGCTTGCATTGCACTACTGTTTTTCATAATTACAAACAACGAATTAACTGAAAGAAATCCCAATCATTATATACATATGTATTGAAATCTTAAGACTTTCCGTTACAACAATTGAAACTACAACTGTCACTATTTTGCACTTTTTATTAAATTGAATTATTTTGATTGGAACTTAACCCAAATTTGTGAACGGTCACTTCAAACAATATTGGACAGCTCTGAATTTTATTGCAATTGCCTTGATTATCTTGAAGATGATGTTTACAATCAACACGTAGTTAATACTGAAGCCCAGGTCGTTATAAATAAAAACAACATGAGGCAGCGAATTAAAGCTATTGTTACTCGAACTTGTTTTTTACTTAGGCAAAGACATGGGCGTAGGTAAAATTTGAGGCAAGTAAATGGGATCTCTTGCCCTTTAAACATTTATTAAAATTTTTCGAGTTTGTTTAACAAAAAGGTTTGGAAGTTTTTAACAGCTACCTATGTAGATTAAAATTCTTCATGCTACGCCAATACTTAAGAAAGACTTATTTATGCTGGTTAATTTATTTGTTTGTTTACAGATGAACATGGATAAAATAAATTCAACGGAAATTAGCAAATATCTTATCACAGATTTATTATCTGATAAATGAATTTATCGCCATGATTCCGTTCTTTCAAATTTAAACTTTTTGTCATTTGTAATTTTTTTTAACTTGTTTCAATACAGATTCCCCACTGCTTTGTAAAAGATAAGAAATAATACTCACTCCACACATTGACAAATTTCTCAAAATAAAGAGTCGTAACGCTCGAATTGATTCGCTGCGAATGGACAGATATACATACATACATAAGTGAACAAGTGTGTAATGTGCTACAAGCACGAAAGTAAAATTTTTGAGCCCGGGAACAATGCAAGCAAAAACCCACAACAACAAAAACAATTAAATATTTTTATTTACTTGCATTCACACACTCACAAAAATATTCAATTATTTCTTCAAATGAATTGCAAATTGTCTGTAAATCACAATAAAACTATTTTCAAATTATAATTTGCAATACAAATTATTTGAAATATTTATTTCCCATTTTACAATTAGACACGGATGCGATATGGGTTTGTGGGATAATAAGTTGTACCGCAAGTGTTAAACTAAGTCAATAGAGTTAATGGCGTCATAAACAGTTTATTATAAAAGTGCGGCCTTATTGTTGAAAAATATTAATAAGTATTTAAAAAACTTTACATTCTTTTGAAAGAAAAGTTGAAAGATTCAAAGTAATCCAAAAATCCATCAATCTTCAGAAATGTTGGTGTCGATATGCAATTTTAACATACCGCCAAAAACTGATGACTTGAGGCATACATTTATTTTATTTGCTGCAATGGTATAACTGGAAGTGTTTGTCTGATATCTAAATCCTTCAAGAATCGATCTAAAGCTTCTAGGGAAATTTTTTGTGCCATCGTACAATTGTTTCAGATGATAACTTATATTTAATATTGCATGTGTGCCCTTCATTCAATTGAATGTCCAATGATGAACCTATATCTATCGATATGTTGGCTTCTAATTTAAACATTTCCAAAAAGACCAAAGCTTCGTTATGAATAATGTCTGGTATTTACAATGATTTGTAACATATTTAAGAAAGTGGGAGTGGTTGGGTCTTATGCTTCGTAAGTTATATATACATATATAGCGCATTTTACAAAATAAGGCGCAGGGCATAACCCGCACCTCCAAAATTGAACAAAATATATCGCCCCTTTTCCAGCAAGGGCCATCCCAGTACATCATCTGAAAATGACGTGGAAATCGGTTTAGTAGTTTTGGAGATAAATAAGTGCCTCGGGTCGGAGACACAACCACCATTGTCTGTCGAATTAATTTTCAAACCCCGCTCCGCCGAAATTCCACAAAATATTGTTTTTTTTTCGTTCGTACCCACGCCACTCACACCCGCCCCTGCCGACCGATGGGGCCACCTCCCCTTACGTAGGGAGCACGTACACACCATGGACCGGTCAATGGCGGGTTAGTTGGGGATAAAACTACCGGCTACAAATTATATCAGCCGATATAAAAATTTAATTACAAACAAAATTACAACAACATAATTTAATTAGGGAAATTAATATGTATTTACATTAAAGGCTCTTTAGGCTGAATACTACTGGTTCCGCTGAGGGAGATGTAGTTTGCCGTTAAACAGAGCTCAATTTTTTAGAATGAACGACGGTGATAGATATAAATTAAAAATAGTTTCTGCTCATTAGCTGTGTTCTACTGTTCCGCAGAGGGAGTTGTAGATATACATATGCTGAGCTGAAGGGTTCCTAACAGGCACAAGTAGTTTACAGAGCAATAGATTCTAAACTAAGTTACTAAAAATGTTAATACTACATTAAAGAGGATTGGCAACCTGCTTGTTTATACATTATGAATGCAATATTAATTTTTTTAAAGTATGTAATGGTTTAGTTAAAGGTATCGTATTATAGATGTTATTGTATATATCACACAATGAACGTAATGGGTTATTATCTTCATAATTAGTTTTCACAGTAGGCAAATTAATTGGCAAGAAATTACGGGTTATACGTGAAGGAACATTAAATCTTATTTCTCCTATTAAGTACGGACAGTCAATTAAGCCGCGTAACAGTTTAATAAAAAATAGCGCTCTTAGTGTAAATCTTCTTTTTTCAAGAGTAGGAAGATCAATTAACATTAAACGGCTTTCATAAGGTGGGAGTAGCGCGGTCGTGTCCCAGTGCAGACCACGCAAGGCAAACAGTAGGAATTGGATTTGAACCGACTCAATCTTATCAGAGTATGATTTGTAATAAGGGCTCCATAGAATGCAACCATATTCCAGAACTGGGCGGACGAGGCTAACAAACAAACGTTTCGTAACGTATGGGTCATCAAATTCTTTAGACCAACGTTTTATAAAACCCAATAACGATTTAGCTTTATTAACACAAGAATCAATGTGCAAATTGAAGCGCAATTTATGATCTAATAAAACACCTAGATCTAGGAAATAGTCAACATTTTCCAATTGATGTGAACCAATATAATAATTGGAGAAAAACGGAAGTGATCTAGATAAGGAAAATTTTTTACACTTTTTGAGGTTCAAAGTCATCCCATTTGCGTAACACCAATTAGTAAGAGAGTGCAGATCATATTGTAGATATATTGAATTACTTAATGAATTCAGTTGAAAGAATAGCTTTACATCATCAGCATACATTAAAATTTTGCAGTAACGTATAGCTGAAGGAAGATCGTTAATATATAGTACAAATAAAAGTGGGCCCAGGTGGCTACCTTGCGGCACACCGGAAGAAACGAACAGGTCCTTGGAAAATGACTCGTTAAATAAAACTTTTTGGGTGTGTCCTCTTAAATAAGAGGAAATCCAATTCAATAAAGATTGTGGAAATCCCATGATATCAAGTTTATAAAGCAAATGTTTATGCACTACGGTATCAAAGGCTTTACTAAAATCGGTATAAATAACGTCTGTCTGTTGTTTATAAGAAAACCCTTTATAGACATGAGTTACAAACTCCATGAGATTAGTAATTGTAGATCTGCCTTTCATAAATCCATGCTGAAAAGGTGAAATTATAGATTTAACAAAGTGAGAAAGTCTTCGAGAAACTAAAAGTTCAAAAAGTTTTGGGATAGCACTAAGTTTTGCTATACACCTATAATTTTCAACAAAGCATCTATTACCAGATTTGTGTAGTGGAATAATGAAGCTAGATCTCCAGAAAGTTGGAAAGTAACCATTATTTAAGGAATAATTAAAGATTTTTGTAAGAGGTTGATAAATTTCATTAGCGCAAGATTTAAGAATATAAGTAGGAACACCATCTGGACCGGGTATGTTTGAAGAACGAAGCGACTTTAAGCCAACAAGGACTTCATCTTCAGACAATACAATATGAGGTAGATGATTCAGCTTGTCAATACTATAGTTATATTGTTCATTTAGAATTTTAGAAGAGTAGGAAGACTGAAAGAAGTCGGCAAACATATTAGAGATTTCGGATTCGTCCGAAGATTCTCTGCTACCAAATTTCATACAGCTTGGGAAATTATTAGCCTTTCTTTTAGAATTAACAAATTTAAAGAAGCTTTTCGGGTTATTTTTGAAATTCCTACTCATTTTATCAAGATAATGCCGATAAAAATAAGAATTGGCAGAATTATATTTATTTCGGGCTACAATATAGCTAGAGTAATTCACTGCGGAGTTAATTTTTTTAAATTTTTTGAAGCATCTACTTTTTATGTTGCGCAACCTCCTTAACGTTAATGTGAACCAAGGAGGGCCATGATCAGAAACTTTTGTCATATATGGAGTTGTTTTAGCGAAGGCAGAGTTAAGTTGATTATAGAAATTAGAAAAGCTTAAATCAATCGTATCATTAATAACAAATCTTGTACTTAATAAAATTGATTTTAGCCGATTAATATCTGTTTTTCCAAAATTAAATTTAGGATTAATATATTTTTTAGACCTAGGGGTCGGTCTAGAAATTTGTAGTTGAAGGTTAACTGAAAGTGTAGGATGGTAAACATCTTCTGGCAATACGATAGGTAGACATCTATTCAATGCAACATTGAGTGTAGATGAAAAGACTAGATCTAAAGCCCGATCCTTTATGTTTAAAACATTATTAACTTGGTAAAGACATTGACTAAAAATTAAATCCCAAAAATCGTCAATTCCATTGCTAGTTGCAGGTATAAAATCTACTCTATTGTCCCCAGGGACCCATGAGATATGAGGAAGATTAAAATCACCCATACAAATTAATTCGGAGGTAGTAGACATTAAAGAAGAAACACTTTGAATTAAATTGGCATGTCTTAGATAAATGTCATTGCCCGAGTTTGGTGCAATATAAGAAACAGTTACAAAGATTATATTCCCAAGGTAATTCAGTTTTACACAAAGAAACTCATCATAAGTTGTCACTGGTATTACAACTAATTCAGATGAAATAGAATTGTGCAATTTAAACACCAACACCAACCTTGTTTAATCTATCTTTCCTATAAACTTGAAATTCTTCGCAAAAGATTTCAGTATCACTTATTTCAGGCTTTAACCATGTTTCAGTAAACACTACGACTTTATAATCACAATAAAAACTTTTTAAATATAAGCTACTGAGTTTAGTTTTCAAACCTCTAACATTTTGATATAAAAATGGCAATGACTCTAGTTTTTTGGAAGCATATATATGCCCTGATTAAAATAAGCTATTGTAGACAATTATTGAATCTACAACTTTTACTTTAGCCGGCTTTTGCTAAGTCTTACCGTTTTTGAAAAAAATTAGAAAAACTGAAAATGCCTCCAAAAATGACCTTTGACCCCGAATAATTTGTTTTGCACACATGGGATCGATGGGGACTTTTAGGACGTTGCTTCTAATGGCTAACCCTAGCTCTCCACCAAAATTCAGCTTTGTGGGAATTTTTGCTATTTCCCTCTTATACGCTTGTCTATTTTGACCGGACTAATAGTGAGAATGTGGACCGTTGTTATTTTTTTTTAAACTATCCCAATTTAAATATGAATTCTTTTAACATACTTACGTACTCATCATTGGCTTATGAAGAATAAAATAATGCGTAATTCGCTTTAACTTGAAAATAATTTAACTCACTATTTAATTAGCTGCTGGGCAGCAATAACTGTTTTTAAGACAAGAAATAAAGAAAACCCAAAACACCGTGCAGTAATTTTAATAAGACATTTAAATAATTTTAATAACCTTGAACAAACATCAGTTAATTTGTTGTTATTGTCTTTGAAATTGTTGTGGTTATAAATGAAACCTGTAATCAAGATTACCTCATCCCGGTATGAGAATGAAGAACCTGATCGCTACAACTAAATTCCACCCGTAAAAAAGGGTGTTCCACAGACCCACCTGTAGGAAACAAACACACTCGAATACAAACACACACACAATAAATATTCTTTGTCAGATAAAACCGACGACGGATCGAATTCAAAAATATGTCACATTCTTAAGAAACCGTCAAAGCAACTAAGTTTGCTTTGGGTGCCGCTCAATTGGATATCTATCTCTTGGTTGGTTAGGCGAATGCATATTTCCAGTTACATATTTGTCTTCTTACATCCCAGAACCGACCAACGTTCTATATTCATTTATAGAAACATTCATATGTACAGATGTGTGTGGTTTTTTACTTGTACTCGATTTGTAATTATTATTCATATGAAGAAAAAATAAAATAAATTATATAAATTGAAAATGAATTTGCATACAAGTTGAATTTTGTTTCTTTGTTTTACTTATTTACACTTGCGTCAAAGCTGACAACAAATTACAACAAAACCGCAATTTGTTATTGTACCTTATATTTCTTTGGATAGTTTTATAATGCAGCAATAAGGAGGAAGAGTAATTGAAAACTTGAAAATATGTTTCAAATTTGAACTATGTGAAATTCTTTAAAGAATGGATTCGGTTATAGCGAAATAACCCTCTAAAAAAAGAAAAAAATGTCCACTTCATGTTTTAGAAATTTTCAGTGTTTATTTTGCTATTGTTTTGCTGTACTCTCTCCCACAATTGTCTTGATCACTCAGTTTTTACATAATTATTCTTCCACATTGTGACGTCATTCATTATTACTCCTATTCTTTCTTATTTACTACCTCTAACCCTTTTTTTGTTTACATTCATCCGTCTGTTGGTATGTGTATTTGCGAATCGTTTAACATTTCACTTGACCATTGCTGAACATCCTAGATTTAGGATTCTAAAATAGGCTATGCTTCTGCGAGCAAGTATAAATACGGAGAATAGCAGGTGGGTGAGTGAGTTGTAAATCAAAACGCGAATTAAAATCGCCAGCTAATAAGGAAGTAAATCGTGAATTGAGTCAAGTCGTGAAGTAGTCAATGCATTAAGGCTTTGTAGAATCATAATCTAAAGAACCCTCGTTTTCCTTGGTACAAATCGTATCGTTGAATAAAACAACGTATATGCTGGGTTAAGTTAATCCTTATTCCGTAGCAATGTTTTTAAAGCTTCTGCATTTCTCTCTTGATAGAGCAACAAAGTCTATTTCAATTAATTGAGCTGAGAAGTTTTTATTAAAAAAATGATATCTAGCGAAGTCCCATAAATCAACCTCAATGCGACAATAGTTTCGTTAACTGGTTAGGTGAACATCATGAGGCATAGTACATGTGGCTAGGCAATTTTCGACAGTTGGAAATTCTATTTATATGTACAATATTGCAATTATGCATGTGCGAATTTAAATTGAAGCAATTTGTCCTAAAGTCGAGTCATTTGCATAACTTTTTAGGAGGAGGTTACTTATCATTGATATAAAGAAGCGTATCTGGGAAATAGTTTTTTTTTCGGAATGATATATTTATTCCTTAAAAAAATATATATCCCTAATGTACATCGAAATAGAAATAAATATATAAAATGCCGTATGGAATTTGGCACTAACGTTACAACCCAGTTCAACCACCGTTTACAAATGCCAGTGACAGTTCGAAAAATTCAATACATACACAATATTTTACTACCACAATTAAATTTTTGGTATTGTCGACTCCACTGGCACTAGATTTTTCATTCCAGTAAAATTTTGAACTGGCTGCCAGTGATATGTCGAAAATGAAAAAAGAGTTGCCGAGGCTATTTATACCCTCAGAATTTATGCTAACGAGGGTATATACACTTTCATACGGGCAAAATGTGCCTCATCGAAATAATGGTTTTAGACCCCAAGTATGTTTGGACGAAATGTGTTTCTGACAATTTGGAGTCGATCGAGCAATGTCCGTCCGTCTGTCTGGCTGGCTGGAGCGCACGATAACTCTCAAAGGGATGAACCGATTCAGTTCAAATTTTGGCTTTCGTAATATTTTGCGCAAACTTAGTTTAAGTTCGAAGATGGGCTATATCGGTCCACTCCTTCCGGTACCTCCCACACAAAAGTTCGAAAATGTTCGGAAAACTTGTGCGCACGATAACTCTTGAAGGGAGTAACCGATTTGGTCCATACTTTGCACATCGTGAAATTTGTACCAGACTTAGATAAGGTTTCAATATGAACTCAATCGGTCCACTCCTGCGGGTATCTCCTACACATTTCGGAAAAGTTCAGTTTAGGGCCATCTCTCGAATCGCTTTGATTTTTATGTTAGCAACTTGTATTCACTGCCCCCCATACGACGGTACAAGTTTCATTAGCGGCAAGTCCACTCCTTCCGGTACTTCCCCCACAAAAGTTCAAAAATGTTCGGAAAAATTGTTCGTACGTTAACTCTTGAAGGGAGTGGCCGAATTGGTCCATATTTTACACATCCTAATATATCTACCACATATAGATCAGGTTAAAATATGGACTATATTTGTCCATTCCGGTACCTCCCACACAAAATTTCGGATAAGTTCACTTTAAGGCCTGTAGGCCTATTCTGTAATTTTAACGATTGAGAAGATGTTAAAATTTCTTTTGTTTTTGTAACAACTACAAAACAAACAAAAGAAATTGTTGTAAAATAAACAATGAGTAAAGTTGTTAAAAAGTTACAGAATAGGTACCCAGATATCGAATCACTTTGATTTTTGTTGAAGCAACTTGCATTCGCTGCCTCAATTACGATGGTAAAAGTTTTTTTCAGGGACAAGTCCGTACTTATTGAGCAAACAGCCCGAATGGTGTAAAAACCCCCTATGGCACGATATGTAGTGGCTGGAGATCCACTTCCATAATGGCCAATGTCGATCCATTCCTTTTAGTGTCTCCTCCGCAAAACTCCGTTTTTTTGGGGAAAAATTGTTTCAATATACACAGGCTGAGGGTATATATCTGTCGGCAAAGCCGACTGATACTTTTTTACTTGTTTTTTATCCATTTACTTTTTTTTCTTTTATGCCATGTTCATACCAGCACTTCAATTATGTTGTTCGTTCTCACAATTACGTATACGAATTAACCCGTCCATACGACATGGTACATACTTCATACCAACATAGTTCATATTTTCATACATTTTGTTTGCTGATTTTAAAGGAAGTTTCAACCAAAAGACATGCAAAATTAGTTGATATGAAGTGGAAAAATACTTTTCTTTCCTTCAAACATCCATTTTATTTTAAATTCTATTCTTTTCATTCATGTTTTCTATTTTTTCTTAAAATTGTGGTGTTTTCAACAAATTTTTCAAATTTTCTATTTTCAAATTTAACGAGAAAGAGAGGCCTGCCAAACATGGTAGAACAAACCAGGTAAAGTAAATACTACAACAAATACAACTCAACAACAACCACATAGGAATTTGTTTTTGTTTGTAAATGTTAGTGTCAACGTAAATGTAAACAAAATAAGGAAATGTCTATAAATTATTGGAATTTAAAAAAAGTAATAATTTTCACATTTGATTGAATATTTTGAAAAACATGAATGAAAACTCATTAGATTTTCAATTTGAATGTTTCCATATCATTCCACCAAATGCATAATTTCTCGCAGAAAGTAGAATTCTTGCAAAAATGTTTGGGGTCGCTGGTAATTCATTGAAAAAAGAGAAGCTGTTTCAATCGTTTGCTTTTGAAAACAAAAAAGCAAATGTTTATTAGAGCTTTGTTCTTTTTAAGTTTAACTAAATACCACACATATTAACAAATATTGTACCGCCTCTATAAGCGGTGTTTTAGTGTGCGGCATGTCGTTCGGACCTGGAGGAGGTTACATGTCAATGATATGAAGGAGTCTTTATGGGAAATAGTTTTTTTTCTGATGAATAAATTTGTTCTTCAAAAAATATATATCCCTAATATACATCGAACATAGAAATAAATATACATACATATAAAATGTCGTATGGAATTTGACACTAACATTACAGCCCTGTTTAGTCAGCTGGGTATTGCTGCTACCTTTTCTTGTTCTACCATGCCTGCCAAATAAATTTTTGGTTTACAGACTTTCAGACAAGCATTTAATTTTTGTATCTAGATTTGTACATGAATTTGAAACAATGGACAAATATGCAACTGCAATGGAAGAGAAGACAAAATGTACTATGATTTGAAGGCATACTAATCGTTTCACCGTTTACTTTTCATTCATGTTTTGCAGTTTTTCGAAAAAAGTTAGTGTTTTTCATAAATTTTAAAATTTTTAATTTTGTCTGTCAAAATTTATTTATTTCGATAAATACTCTCATTTGTTAGAGATGGGACATATTTTATCGTCGTTCGGAGAGTAATTTAAATTGAACAACGTACAAACATCGTTCTTCGCTCTCAGAATTTTGTATGGAAAATGAAGTTATTTATACATAATTTGGGCTCGAACAACGAATGGAGAGCGAATTGCCGTCAGTATGAACAAGGCATTACGAATGCAAAGATTTAATGCATATTTGTGCATATTAATGGTAAATAAAGACATAATTTTGACGTTTTTCATGAAAATATAGGTGGGCAAATAATTTCCCCTCTGGGATTATACAATATTGAAAAGACGGCAATACCAGAATCATTATGTTTATGATTGAAAACAATCTTTTTAAAACGAAATAAAAGAAGAATAATAAAATATATTGTAAGTTGTGTTTTAAATCTGAAATATAATGCAATTTTGTGTGTTATATGCGGCTTAAAATAATTTTGAAATTGAACTTGCACTGGCATGTGTAAACACACAAGAAAACTGCATGCTAGTCGAACACTTTTTCGGAATTTTCGAGTATAATACATGCACTCAACTGTCACCAATTTACTGGCATGTGTAACTGCAGCGTCAGTCAGCTGTGTATTGTTGTAACCTTTTGTTGTTCTATCATGACTGGAATGTTTCGAATTACATGTGAAAAAGGTGTAGTGTGGCTAAAACTTTAAAATTTGATAAAATCGGGAGGTAACGTTCAATAGGCGGCTAAATCAAAACCTGGACCGATTTAGCCAATTTTCAATGCTAAACATCCTTATAGTAATTAAAACATCTGTTCTAAATTAAATACCAGTAAGGAAAGAATCATAGTCGGGCGGGGCCGACTATATGATACCCTACACCACTGTGAATATGTAAAACATATATAGGAGATATATGTATATCAACTTGAACTGATTTCTGTATATTATGGTACCCTTTTATTAGACAAAATTCCGTCTCACATTCCAAATTTTATCAAAATTAAACAGATATACGGTGTTTGGTGCAACAAATACGTGAAATCGGTCGAAGATATATATGGGAACTATATCCAAATCTGAAGCGATTTCGATGTAATTTGGCACACTTATTTCTTGACGGAATACAATCAAACATTTCAAATTTCATCAAAATCGGACGTGTATAGCGTGTTTCGTGCAGCAAATACGTCAAATCGGGCGAAAATTTATATGGGAGCTATATCCAAATCTGAACCGATTTCGATGTAATTCGATGGAATTCAGTGACACACTCCATATTTCATTGAAATCAAACATACGTAGCTTGTTTGGTGCAGCAAATACGTGAAATCGGGCGTAAATACATATGGGAGCTATATCCAAATCTGAACCGATTTCGACATAATTTGGCACAATTATTTCTAGACCGAATTCAGTCACACATTCCAAGTTTCATCAAAATCGGGCTTATATAGCGTGTTTGGTGCAGCAAATACCTCAAATCGGGCGAAAATTTATATGGGAGCTATATCCAAATCTGAACCGATTTTCACCAAAATAAATAGCGTTCTTCCTATGGCTAAAAAAAATTGTATTCCCTAATTTTCAGCTGAATCAGACTAAAAATGCGACCTGTACGTTGCGAACAAAAATACATGGACAGACGGACGGACATGCATAAATCGACTCAGAAAGTGATTATATGTATATCCCCAAGAGGAACTATGGGTCTATTTCGTTTCCTTTTGTATGTTACTTACAAATGCAGAAAGACATAATACCCCTTACCACTGTGTGGTGTAGGGTATAATTACGGTGGGATAATGTGTAATTCTGTTACATTTGAACGCATAGAGATATTTTCATAATTATTTATACCCTACACCACACTGTGGTAAGGGGTATTATGTCTTTGTGCATTTGTATGTAACATACAAAAGGAAACGAAATAGACCCATAGTTCCTTTTGGGGATATACATATAATCACTTTCTGAGTCGATTTATGCATGTCCGTCCGTCTGTCCATGTATTTTTGTTCGCAACGTACAGGTCGCATTTTTTGTCCGATTCAGCTGAAAATTAGGGACTACAATTTTTTTAGCCATAGGAAGAACGCTATTGCTTTTGGTCAAAATTGGTTCAGATTTGGATATAGCTCCCATATAAATTTTCGCCTGATTTGAGGTATTTGCTGCACCAAACACGCTATATAAGCCCGATTTTGATGAAATTTTGAATGTGTGACTGAATTCGGTCTACAAATAAGTGTGCCAAATTATATCGAAATCGGTTCAGATTTGGATATAGCTCCCATATATATTTTCGGCCGATTTCACGTATTTTCTGTACCACACACGCTATATATGTCCGATTTCGATAAAATTTGGAATGTGTGACTAAATTCGGTCCAGAAATAAATGTGCCAAATTATATCGAAATCGGTTCAGATTTGGATACAGCTCCGATTTATATTTTACAATTTGAGCAAACACTGTTGTCAGTGCATGGTTTTTCAATTAGTGAGTGGAGAGCGAGGCTCTCTTCGCTTGCTATAGTCGAACCCGCCCGACTTTGATCCTTTCCTTACTGTTTTTTTTTTCGACAGATAACACATCATATTTGCGGTGAGTCAAGTTCGCTTAAGCAGCTGCAGAGGAATTCACAGTCAAAATTAAACTTTTGAGTGTTTTTGTATTTTTTTTATATCTTCCTATACAAACATACATATTATGCTAAATATAAAAAAAAAACTTAACATTTTGCAACCTGCAACTACTAGACCGAAAAATTACAGAGTTTTGACCTGGAAAAAAAAAAACAATTCTGGATCACTGTGCGTCGTGAGCATCCCTGTCACGATTTAAAGACAGACTTCTCCCACCCTGGCACGTTAGGAGAGATCTTAATGATCTAGAGAGTGGTGCAAAGGTCTAAACGAGAACCTCTAGACCAGTGTTCCCCAGCGAGCCCTTACTGAGCGCAAGTGAGCGTAGATTTCAATGTAAAACACTGATGGGCAGAAATGCTCGGCCTCACACACAAAAGTGTAAAAAATACATGAGTCTCTCGCAATTTGCCCACCATTGATGTAAAAGATACAGTAAAATATGCTTACTTGCTCTCAGCAAGGGCTCGCTGATGAGCACTGCTCTAGACCAATGTCGTGCTTTGATATTGTTAAAGTTACGAAGTTTTTTGGCAATTCACACACACACACGACCCGAACGCAACGAAAGAGCACACAAATGTTTTGATTTGTTTTGCAGCATGCGTACGTTACTAACACACTGTCAAAAGTTGCAAATATTGAGAATTTTGTTGCCCTCTTCTTGGTCGGCTGTGCTCTAGACCAGAGGTGCTCACATTGAAGATGTGTTTCTCCGTTGCAGGCCAAACAACGACTGATGCTTACTCTCAATTTACGCTACCGTGAAGAAATTAGCAGCCCTACTCTAGACCAGGAGGAGGCATTGTGACTCACAAGAGAGCCCATTTGCTCTAAGTGAGCGTAAATTTGTTATCTCTCACAGCCTGTGTAGATGCTAACACGTTGTGAACAACAACAAATTTACGCTCATTGAGAGCACAAGAGAGACCCAAAAATGTTCTCTGCCTCACTCTGCTCTAGACCAGCAATCGGCACACAACAACAACAATTTGAGCAAACACTGTTGTCAGTGCATGGTTTTTCAATTAGTGAGTGGAGAGCGAGGCTCTCTTCGCTTGCTCGCGAGTAAAGGGCTGCCGAATGCTGCTCTAGAGCATTGATGCTCAAAATAAAAAAGAGAGTAAAGTAGTGAGAGAATCACAAGAAAGTTTGTGGTTGCTAGAACTGCGACCAGTAAACATATGGCGGGTGTGTGCGGTTTTGTTCAGTGTCCCCACTAAAATTATGCGTACATCCATGCACATGTGTACTTGTCGGCTGCTCAACGACGACTGATTGTTATTCTCATTGTGAGTATACATATCATGTAGTCACGTTAACGTATATGGATGATCTTGGCTGCTCTAGAGTCTAGACCAGGTATCGGCACTAATACAAACGCATTGTTTGCGGTCTCACACATACGTCTCTCCACAAACAGCGTGTGCTTTAATGCATTGCTAAAACTAAAAATCATTGAAACAAGCGACAGCAGTACCTTCTTCATTGACTTCTGAACGAAGACTGAGCGGTGGTTGTTCTCTTGTTATTCTCACCAAGGGCACGTGTGCCCCTTTTTGCCGGATGCTGTTCTAGAGTCTAGAAAAGTATGGTGCCTGACCTGGTTCTAGACCAACGAGTCTACCAGGCAGGCTTGGATAGCACTCACACTGATGCAGTTACCCTGCTACATAGTACAGAGATACAGTGTGCACGCCGTACTTGGTGACCAATGACCACCCCCATTCGTCGCAGTATATAACGTTGCTGCTATGAGACACTTTGCTATAGAGAATTTTTCGTAATAGAAACGTTCTTTATAGATGAGTTCGGCAGCTCTTTGCAAGTGCCTTTGCTACGAAATTCCTCACAATAAGCTCTTAGCAGTTTGTTTTCTACTAACATCAATTACAGCTGTAGCTGTAAACCACAAATTTATAATTTGCATATATAGATGTTATGTGTTTTTTTTTATTTGTTGTAAACTTTAATTATTGATAAAATGACATTTCATTCTTCATTGTTGTCAACAAATGAAATTAGCTATTGCTTGATTGCCAGCTGTAAGCTTCTGGATTCATTCGTTGAGCAGTTTGTTTGAAAGTTGCGGCATGTATACTGGTATTTTTTACCATTGAACGCCGCCTACATTTCTCTCGCTATGAGAATTTTTCCCTTTGATATTGTTATTTGAAATTGCAACAACAATGCACGAATGCCATGTGAACAAAAACAACAACAACGACATCAAGGAAAGACGTTTAGAAACAACGCAGAAAACAATCAAAATTAACGATAAACAAAGTAGGAACTCAATGTGAACTTGAACGGCGTTGTAACTTTTTAAGTGATTCTCAACGCGTGTAGGCTTTGAACAGTTTGTAATTATATTGGGAAGTACATTTTTTAAATAATCTGTAGATGGATGTAAATACTATACAAATCTGTTCACTTTGAAGGTCTACTAAAGTTGTGGGTTTATCGAAATCTTTTCTTTCATCAATGATTAGTCTCCTTCCATTTCTATCAAACAAATAATTTAATGACGGACCGCTAGAGATGGGCACATGTCAAAATCATGTGTGTCATGATCATGACACGCGCCCATTTCTATTGAGCACCATCATATCGAGCTACAAAATAATTTCAAATACGAAGTATTACAAAATAGAGCCCCTTCTCCTGAAATCTTTTTCCTTTGACATTCTCTCTCTACTCTACTAAAAATATTTAATTTTGAATTCTTCCTATTCCTTAATGATTCTAATGTCCCACTTACCTTTTAACACTGCGACTGTTACGTTTCGTTTGCTGTTGTTGGTGCTGCTGCTGTTGTTGTTGATGTTGTTCTTGCTGCTGCTGCTTCTGATGGTGATATTGCTCAGCCTCCTTAACGCTATCCCATGAATCGCCTACACCGGACGAAGACATTTCATCCATACGTTCTTCGTCTTCCAAACCAGAATCTTCCAGACTTATGTGACAACTGGTTAAGGTAACTTGTTTACCATTGTCACCCACTTCTATCCAATCTGAGGTGCGTATGCGTGACGAACGTTCTGTACCATAAGGAGAGGAATCCGATGAGCAACCAGACGGGGTACGTTTGCGTGGTGAATTCTGATGATTTCCATTGATTACTTTTAGCGATTTCTTGAGGGCATTTTCAATATCCTGGCCATCATCTTCGCCTTCATCACCATCGGCATCTTCAACGTTATCGGCATCAATGTCATCATCGGGATTTGATTGTTCGTCCTGCATTTTCTTATTGTTATTGTTGTTCTTGATCTCTGGGGTTTTATTTGAAACATCAGAAAATTGTAATGGTAATTTCTGTTGTTGTTGTTGCTGTTCCTGCTTTTGTACTGGTGGTGTAGGGCTATGGGATTTTGTTTGCAAATTTTCCATGGAACATGATCTGGTACGCATTGCCGCCAATTCGGAAATAAGCATTTCATGAAAAGCAGCCGATTTCTTCTCCGGGGAATTAAAAGCCGAAACAACTTGTCTGACACCGATGTGTTGCTGCTGGTGTTGATGCTGTTGTTCCTGGCCATTTGTTGTGGTGTTGTGTGTTGGTGTTGCCGCAGTTGTAGTGGTTATAATATTTATACGAGTGCAATTGTCAGCGATTTTCAATGAGCCGCCTTCCTCGTTAGCCGTATTGACCACAGTTACATTATTTTGTAATGGTGCCGCCGAAGAAGGAGTACCACCACCGGTTTCCACCACAGTTTGATGTTGTATGGCTCTTTCGTGTTTGGTTATCACCATATTGGTGAGACCATACACAGATGATGATGAATCAGAGCCACCATGCTTCTGTTGATTGACCATAATTTCCGAAAATAGACGTTCTGCAGCATTCTTCAGATTGTTTTTGATTTCCACCGTTTTACCGCTCAGATAACCACCCGCCGTGCCTGTGGACACTGTTGTTATGTGAGCCCGAGAGGTAAAGTTGTCCAGTGTTGTCTTAGAACGTTTAAAGAGGCCAACACCGTGAGAGTTTGATGAAGATGATGTTGTTGTTGATGAAGAATTGACCGAATTGGTATCCTCCATGTCAATAGTGGCTACAGGGATTTTGACAATTTTCCTTGGACGTGGCAAAGGTTGTGTTGTCGGTTGTAAGTGGCTGAGATTGATTTTATTGCCAACTCTTTCGAAATCGGCCCTTCCCAAACTGAGGCGGCTATCCTTGAGGCTTGTTGGAGGTTTGGTGTGTGTTGATGGAGTATTCATTGAGTGATGGCGATTAAGGGTCACTGATCCCTGAGATGACTGTACAATGACAATATTGTTGTTGTCACGGTTCTCATCGACTACGTTGCCTGCCGGTTTAGTTGTCGCCGACGTTGTGGATTGTTGTGTGGGTGCTGTTGTTGCATCTGTTGCTGGTTGAATGCGTGCCTTGGCTGTGGGCACATCGGGAGCTTTTCTCAACTTAAGAGGGGGTTTAGGCGCATGCGTGCCATTTGCCAATTTTGCTGTGGTGCTTGTTGCCGTTTGGGTCACAGCATTGGCTTTTGTTGTTGTATTCGTTGATGTGCCACCACCGCCACCTTGCGATTCGCCACCACGTTTCTCACGTTCCTCTTGGCGCTTTTGTAAATTCAACGATGGAGATTTGTAGATAACCGTGCGACCGCCACTTGCAGCATTGCCACTCATTGTGGCAGCTACCGGTGCTGGTTTCTTAAGAATTTGAGGTTGTTCTAGACCTACTTTGCTAGACGAACGCTGCGGCATATTTGTGGCGGAGGCGCCAACAGCATCTCTGTGCTGTGTTCTCAGCAAACTGGATTGTTGTGGTCTGGGCGGCACTGGTGGACCAGGTCTTTTGGCAGCCGTTGTTTTGGCCGAGGGGGTAGGTATCATTGTTGTAAATGTTGTGGTTGCCATTTTGCTTGCACCGCTGTTTTCAATTCCTCCAACTTCTCGCCTGATAAGGTGAGTTGCTTGCTTGTCTCAACTGGGTCTGCTTGTGGAAGGCAGTTCTTGTTGCTCACAGACAGACAGACACACGTCGTCTTTAACTGCAAAGAAAAAAATCACAAACCTGTCTTTGTAGGTCACTTCTATAACGACGTCTGACTGCTTATGAGATTGTCGTCTCCCTGCTCTTGCCCGAATATGTTATGGTTGTTTATCTTCTTCTTCTCTACGACTGACTGGCTAATTGACAGACAGACTGACTGGCTCACTGGCTGTTGCGGTATTTAAAATTTTCGTTTCAGTTGTTTTGGTTGTTGAGATTTTCAATTTCTGTTTAGCATACAATTTTTGTTGATGACGACGGCAACGACGAAGACATATAAAACGCTAACCAGAGCCACCACAGAAACTTGTTTCATTTTAGCTGATTTTACACTGGCTGTGGTAGGCAGATTTAGACCGACCGACCGACTTCGTTGCTTCTATGCCATTCGTAGAAGCTTAGCTATTCAAGTTTCTCAGTTGTTTTGGTTTACTCGAAAATGAAAAAAGAAAAACAATCCGCAAATAAATTCATTGAATATCCGCCGCACTGTCTTGGAGTTCTTTTCTGCAGAGTTTAGCTGAGGGGGTGCGAACAAGTCCTGCTTCTTTGTGGAATAGTTGTTTGGTTATTGGCCGCTGCTGTTCCGCTGTTACATGAAGTTCTTCGACACTGGCTATATTTCTTGTGGCTTACTTTTTGGCGTTTATTGGCCTAGTTTGTTTTGTTAACTCGTTTTTATTGATCTAAAAAGAGAAGAGAAGAACATTTGTATTAGTGTGCATCATATCGATACAGACAGACAGACTTGATGCATTTCAAATCGTTCTAAGTATAGCATATGGTTCGCTCGGCACCTGTTCTACTTTGATAGTTGTGAGAGGTTGAGGGTTGCAATTTTTTGAGGTGTGATAAAGATTTTGTTTCAAAATGGTAGAAAAATAAAACAATAAATTATTTAAAATGTCAAAGGTATATTTTTACCAAAAATAAATAAAAAAATACAATTAAAAATTATAAAACAGGGTGTGTTGTGAATAGTCAGGGTTACCGTTTTAAGATTCTCATAAAATGCTTATGGAAAAAAATTGAAAGTGATGCTTGAGATCAACAGGTTGAACGACGATCAAAAGCGAAACAAGTGGCTAGATTACCTACAGAACTGCAACATATCTATGTATGTAACGACACAGTTTTCCAGTACTGAAGTTGCAAACGTCATAAAGAATACAAAATCTTCTAATGCGATTGGACCTGAAGGAACTTCCATTGCCATTTTAAAACAGATAGGGAAACGAGGGGTGGAGTATTAAATAAAAGTTCTCAATTTGTCATGATCCACATCGAAGCCTGGAATGTAGACAGGATGATCCAATCACATAAAATTGAGAAAGATGTGAGTAAGGAAAATCTCAGAGGATGATTTTTTTCAGCTAATGCCTTTGAAGCCGTTTTACTTCCGAGACATAGATAAGTTGTCAGCATGTTTTTCGTATGCAGCACCAACGTTCCCCAAATCGGAATCCTTTAACGGCCTCCGCACCATAACTTAGGGAGAGTTTTTGTGCTTCTCGGCATTATGGTGGATGACAGGCTGATGTTTAGCTCGCCATCCTACCATCCATCCGAGATTGAATCGTTGGATCAGTTATTTTCGGATTTCAGTAACGTCAAGTCAAAACGCTTTAGAGCGAAACATTTAGTACCCCATATCACAATTGTGGCACCCGATCGGATAAAAGATGTGTTCTGGCAGCTCGTCATTTCTCTTGGCCCAGACCACCTGTCCATTATCGCCCCGTTAAAAGACCACCAGACTTTATATCCGCCGACCGCCTTACTTCTCTGCCCATTCCCTCAGATGCTCTGGTAGCTGAAAATTGTTTTCGGGACATTACGAGTATCTCAGCTGCAGCCACATGACATAAAACTGCTGGTCGACGGTACTAGCAAATGATTTTCGTCGTATTAAGAGCTGACGCTCTTGATCCGCTTCATTTCTGATAAAATAATAAAGAAGGCCCAGCCAATTCCGGACTAGGGTTTCCTTTGCTTTTTACTCCTTTATCAGAAATGAAGCTAGCATGAATGCCAGCCGCTAGTGTACCTAGGCCTTTACTCTTGAAATCAACAGGCTAGTGGAAAGTGAAAAAAGTGGCTAGACCACCGGAAGCAATGCAACATTGGTGCAGGATTAAGTAAATTGTGGGCAACTGTTAAATCAATCTCGAATCCGGCATGACAGATCCAAAGAGGAGCGTGCTATGCCTTATAAGAGCCCTCTCAGCCGAGGAGATTCAACCACAACTTACGATGTTACAGATGTCATTCGAAAATCGAAAT
Source organism: Musca autumnalis (assembly GCF_047663935.1). NCBI lineage: Eukaryota > Metazoa > Arthropoda > Insecta > Diptera > Muscidae > Musca > Musca autumnalis. The sequence goes on from NW_027411644.1 coordinate 152,258,678, forward strand.
CATCCAAAGGTTTGGGCCCACACGGAATTGCAATGGTAATGCTTAAGCAACTGTATGAATCCAGAGTTGAGTCTTTGACAAGAGTCCTCAATTTATCGCCAGCCATACATATTGTTTTAAAAGTTGGAAGGGAGGTCCGCTACTGAAGCCATGCAAGGATGCCAGCACAGGCGGATCGTACAGGCCGATTTCTCTCCTGTCGCCAGTAATGAAAATTCAAGAGGCACTACTCCTCTCCATGATGAGAAGCAGTTTCCTAGTTGCCCAAAAACAGCACGGATTCTGGAAAATGCACAGCACCACAACAGCATTACACACCATATCCACACATATCAGTCGAGGACTGAACTAGAACAGACCGTGCGAGCGAACAGTCATCCACACCGTCAAATACGCTAAGCTGCTCAAGGACATAGAGAATACTTCCCTCCAGCAGTGTTTGAAACGTGGCGTAGTCAACTGTGTGTGTGGACGCCAGTCGCTTGTGGAATTCAGAAATAAGAAGTCCAAGGCCCGTAAAGCGGTATAGGGAATTCCCGAAAGCGAGGTGATATTTCCGAAAATGTTGAAAGGTTTTGGTTAGAAACCCACTGCCACACTGTTTACCATCTGAGGCTACCCCTGAACACATTTTTCGATGGTGCCCTTATTCCGATCACTAACAAGCCAAGATATTGGACGTAACGTCTGACAGCATGTTTGAATAGCCCGCTCATTTCTCAGCTATTTGCGACAAGATCAGAAGTATGAACAAGTTCCTCAAGTCGCTGGCAGGCAGCAGACTAGCCTTGTTGAAATCTTACAAGGCAAAATAATGGTCTGCCGTAAGCTATGCGGCACAAGTGTGGTATGCCGCAGTGGAAGAATATCCAAACCTGCTTTATGAGTAGGGAAGATTTTTCCGCGTCATCAGCACAATAGGTTCACTTCTTCCGGTACTTGTACCACAAATGGTGCGCACGACAACTCTCGAAGGCAGTAACGGAATTGGTCATAACTTTTAGAGCTGACAAACTATCGATAGTCCGACAATCGTTTTGATTGCTGTCGTAAAACAAAGGTTACGTCGGCCACCAAAACAAGTTATTTGGGTTATCTGTCGAGACTAATTTAAAATATAATTGTTCCCGAGTCCGATATAAACAAAGCTTAAGGACAGTGATCAAAACAATAGTCCGACTCGATAGTTTGCCAGCTCTAATAACTTTGCATATGGTAATATTACTTCCAGGCATAGATATGGTTTGAATATACAGACCAACAAAGAGGACAGAAAACCTTTGAAGGTCTACTAAAGAACACAGAGGACTTTTGAAAGTATTCTAAAGACAACTGAAGGCCTTTGGAGGTCTTTTAAAGCCCTCAGTAGACCTTTAGAGGTCTTCTAAGGCAACAGAAACCCTTTGAGGGTCTTCTAAAGACAACAGAAGCCCTTTGTAGGTCTTCTAAAGCCAACAGAAAACTTTTAGGGGTCTTTTAAAGCCAACAGAAAATCTTCTAGAGAGGACAACAGAAGACCTTTGGATGCGATCTCCAGACAATAAAAGACTTTTGGAGGTTTTCGAACGACACAAGAACGCCTGGTTCTGCCTACGGTTTCCTCATTTCATTCTTGCGGGCCGTTACGGCGGCGAATTTTTTTCCCCTGAGATAATGGTTCAAAAGCTCCGAAAAAGCTTGCCGAAGGGAGAAACCGATTTGGTCCAAGCGTTATACATTGTATTATTTCTTACAGACACGGATTATGTCCAAATACTGACTACATCGGACCACTCTTTCGGGTACCTCCCTCACATATTTGGGAAAGTGTGCAGATTAAGGCTTGACTGGGATCGTTTTTAAATTTTTGGTAACATTTAGCGTCAAATTTTTTTCAGCAGTTCACAGTCAATATCTTCCAACTCACAATCTAAGTTTGTCAGTTTGTTTTTTTTTTGGATTTTTTCTGATGCTTTGGAACGGACATAAAGGCCTAGGTACATAAGTGTTTGTTCAGTCGTTCTTTATTCTTTTACCAGAAGAAACTTAAGGCCTCGGTACATAAGCAACCTCGTTGCCTGCCTTCCTTGCCTTTCTTCATTTCTGACGTAATAAAAATAAAAGAATAAAAAATGCCGATCCTTTTTCGTTTTTATTCTTATATTTTTATTATGTCAGAAATGAAGCAAGGAAACGAGGCTTCTTATGTATGTACCCAGGCCTTTAGGAAAGAATGCCATGCCGTTTTTGTACCGAGGCCTTAATTTTGTTTTTGAAAAATTTATATTTTTGTATCTGTCTTTTGCATGCGTAATTGCTCTCCTCAAACTTTAATTCTAGGAAATTTTAGTAGGCAGCGATTATCGTACGCATCTTCGGGTTTGGTATCTCTTTCAGAGTGCAGTCTTTTAGTCGAAGGACTACAAGCAGCTAATTAGATTTTGAAATTTTTAATAATTTTAGGAGCTATGCCCTGGCACGTTAACGAGGTGATGTCATAACTCTTCCCCATTAATTCAATATATATATTTTTTTATTTTTTTATGTCAATAATTTTGTTTTTCACCCAAATTTCTGGTGAAAGGTTTTACAAGTTGCTGATAACATGTCTATCTGTTCGCATGCGCACCCATATGTATGGCTGTCCGTCCATACGTCCGTTCAAGCGTCCGTTTGTCTGTCCGTGCATTTAACTATCATCTGCAGCAGCAGTGGAGGTACTACATATTTATCTTTTTTTTTTGTCCGTTTGGAAATTTATCGCTCTATAAGTTTTTAGTTTGTTTTGGTTCGTTCGTTCGTTATTCGAATATTTGCCTCTTGGAATCATATAGTATACTTCTGTTGTTGTTGTTGCTATTTAAAAACAAACCAGATAAGTAGGTGCTTCTCTAATTTTTTGTTTGGTTTGGTTTGTTGTGATTATGTTGTTACGACTACCGCTTTTGAAGCCCAAAACGTGGTGAGGCTGAGGCCAATGTCGAAGCAGATATTGGTAGTTTGTTATTGTTGTTGGTTGTTTCTGATGCTGATGGTCATCGCGATGTGAAGATAGTAAAGTCGGATGTTTGACTATCTATAAATGTATCTTTCTTTCATTTTTCTCTCTTTCTTTCTTGGTGATAGTTCCTATAATTGTTGTTGTAATTTGGAAAGTGTTTCTGAAATTGTTGTTGCCGATTGAATAAACAACAACAACAGCAACAAATGGTCCAATATGCATGCGTTGTATGGATGTCTGTATGTGTACTATATACACTATAATCAAATTTGTTTGTTTGTATGACTGGCTGGATGGCTTGGCCGAGTCTTGTTTGCATATTGAAGATATGCGAATGAATCAGTTCGGATGTTTTTAATAATTTTCTATTTGTTTTTGTTAACAGTTGGAGGGAGTTGTTGATTGCTGGCTGTTGTTATTTGGGATATGTCTATTCCCGTTGTTTTTGTCGATACTCTGTTTTCTGGATTTGTTTTATGAATGCAAAAATTACCCCAACCACCGTCAACAACAACAACAACAACAACAACAAAAGTACTTCTTTTGTAGGAGTTCAAACACTTGCATTTCTATCGAAAATTAAACATAAATTACATTTCCGAATGTGCACACAAACGCATGTAGAAGCATTTGTATGTGTGGAGAAGATAAAGTAAAATCAATGAATTTCTTTCTTAAGTAGGGAATAAAATTAGGGCATTTGTAAAGAAACGAAATTGGTGATATTCTATGAATATAAATATTGAAAATACACCATAACCAAAAGAAGAAGGGGAAATGCGGGGTATCAGAAAAAGGAAAGAGCATCACTACACCACTAGTCCTGGGCAGAAGCTTTCCACTGACCTAACTTGCGTTAGGAAAAAAATGCTGCGTCATAGGACGTGAGAGTTGGAAAAACTTTAGAGATTTGTGGTACGTGGGCTGCACGATAACTTTCTGGCCTAGGCAACACTGCGTTTTGCCAGGCGCTGTTTGACATTTTTTTTTTGGAAAATTTTACAGTTTTTAGCCTAAACGTACTCAGGATAGTTTGACATACGACCATTTGTTGTGTTGTTTACATTGACTTGAAAAAATCACTTTGCAAAAAAAGGAATTTGCTTGTGAACATTTTCGTCCGATAATTTTTCACAATTTTCGACGTGAATAATCACGGCAAGAGTGCTTCGATCAAATTAAATATTTGTATGCCGGTAAAGGGCCATCCTACAGCACTATGAAAAACTGGTTTAATGAATACCATCGTGGTAGACGTGAGAACGTGGAGGTCGTGAGGGTCGTCCAAAAACGGGCATTGTCCCAGAAAAAAATCAAGCCGTGCGTGAACGAATGCAAGATCGACACGTTATATACGGTGATATTGAGGCATCCTTGGGCATTTCTTCCACCAAAAATAGGGTTTTCTCGTTAGATCCAGCACATCTTGAAAATTGCTAAAATAATGCTCTTGTCGATTGGTGCAAAGAAATTGTGAATAAATACGATAGCGGTGCTTCAAACGAAGTTAACATGATCGTCACAGACGAATCTTGAATCTATGCATATGAGCTAAATCCAACGAAAGTTATCCATGAAAAAGCACTTCGAATGGTCGTTCTTCGGCAAAACTGACCATGTGCGACTATACGGCTGAGTGTTACACTACAATTTGTTTGCCTGAAATAACCTGAGAAATTCGAAAAACGAACAAGAGAAGGCGAATCGTTGTGCACCATGACAATGTGAGCTCTCTCACATGGATTCGAAGCAGCGCCTTTTTGACCGGACAAATGGTGGTAATGACTTTATTTCATTCTCGCACATCAAGAACAAAGGCGTCCCAAAACCATTTTCCAAACAGATTAGCAGTCGGCATTTTGAGTCCTACATGGTCCTATGTTTTGGTGGAGGTCTCATATAATGATGATTTCTGATAGTTGCAGTTGTTTAGCCACATTTCCAACCGAATCAGTAGTAATTGCTATTTCGAATTATATATGTAAACCAGAGGACTCCTTATCAAAAATTGTCCACTAAAATTACGGACATATGTCCAACCTTTGGTATAGCTCTCATATAACAGTGTCACACGATTTCCCAGTGGGTTCCCAGTGGTCAAGAAACTTCTCCACAAAAAATTGTGGAGATATGTCCACGGTTTTATATAGCCCCCATTTAAGTGTCATCCGATTTTAGATATATTGAAGTCTTTATCTACATTTTCGACTTGGCATTCATGACACCCAGTGGTATCAGTGGATCAAAATGTGCCTCTTTGAAATAATGGTTCTAAACCCCTAGTATGTTTGGGTAAAATCCGGTTCAGACAATTTGCAATCGATTTAGAACTGTCCGTACGTCAATCTGCCTGGTTGGAGCGCACGATAACCCTAAGTTCGAAGATAGGCAATATTGGTGCACACCATCGAGTACCTGCTCCACAAAAGCCCACATTTTTCGTAAAAATTGGTTGCTTGATAAAACTTGAAAGGAAAAACCAATTTGCTCCATACTTTGAATATGGAATATGGAATACGAACTCTTTCGGGCACCACCACAAAAATTTCAACATTCTTTTAAAACATTGTAGTTTAAATCCACCTCTCGAATAGCTTTGATGTATTTGCAACAGCTTGTCCTCGCAACCCCTATTACGACGAAGAAACGCCTACGGCTTTGGTCGAAATTTTCATTTTGGAATTTATCTACGAAAAATAGATAATATTCGAAAATGGGCATCGGTCCACCCCTTCGCATACCGCTCCGTCTAAAGTTCGAACAATTTCGTCGCAATGCAGTTAACGACTTTATATACCTTCAGCCGTTAGAATTACGAGAGTATATACACTTTAATACGACAAAAATGTGCCTCATCGAAATAATGTTTTCAGGCCCCAAGAATTTATGGACGAAATTCGGACGGATGTCCGCTATCTGTGTGGAGCGTACGATAGCATTTGAAGGGATTAACCGATTTGGTCCAAATTTTTCCACTTATAAGTTTTTGTCCAAACTTAATTTAAGTTTGAAGATAAGCCACAAATTTTCAAATTTTTCTCTAAAAAAATGTGCGCACCGAAACTCTCGAAGAGATATTCGGTTTGCACATCGTTATATTCCTACCAGAAACAGAACAGGTTCGAATAAGGATTATACCGGTACACTCTATTGGGTACAGCCCCCACATTTGGAATCGTTTTTACGCTTATTGCAGCATGTAATCTACGCGGCTCATACTACAACAGTACATTTTTTACCATACTCACTGAGATACGAGGGGAACTAATAAAGTTTCTGGCCTATTTTTTGGAAAGTTTGACAGTTTTTAGGGTTAACGTTTTGTTGCTTACAGTGGTTTGATTGAGACATCTCTAAATTAGAAATGTGATATGGCATTTGCATTTCTCTATAGACATTTAATATTTTTACCAACAATTTTCGATAAAGGCCCATATTATTGATAGTTCCTATCGTTTTCATAAATTTTAAGGGTTTTATCCACGTTTTCTAACCGATTCATTAAAACTATAGCGGTTCGTTTTACCGACAATGTCGTACTTCCCGAAAAAAGCCACAAAAATTCTAAAAACCCACTGCACAAATCACGTTTAGGACAAGGTGATTGAAGTGTCAATGTCTGTGCTGAAGATTTCTTATGAGAGCTATATCCAAATCTAAACCGATTTCTGTGAAAATCGGTGTAGCTATTCAGGGGCCTATGAAAATAACACATATTAAATTTGAAGGCTATTCGATCAAAATTGAACGAGAGCAAAACCGGGAAAAGATATATATGGGGGCTATGCCCAAATATAAACCGATATGGACAAAAGTTGACATTTGTCATTCCTGTGCCCTCATAAGTACTTGTGCAAAAATTCATCAACCTAGGTCAACGCCTTCCACTTGTCCACTTTTGTATGGAAGCGGCAACACTGAGCGCCAGGAGTATAAGAGTTGTTATTATATACATAGTCAGCAAAGCCGACTGATACTTTTTCACTTGTTTTCCATGTTTTTCATATAACGAATCGAATAGTTTTCGTCCAATTTCGATGTTATTTGCGACTGCTTCTGAAGAGATGAGGAAGCTTTCAACAAGAATTTCATACCTAGTCGATATACGAGCATATGTAGCGGCTCAAGATGGTCTGTTTAAAATCACTTGAATTATTTTTAATAATTATCATGCTAAGATCTATATGAATCGTTTAGCTAGAATTCCAACCTATGAAAACTTTCCTGCAAAATTTTGACATATTTCCATCTGAGACAACCTGAGAATCTTAGGTACAAATTAGGTTGCTCTAATAAAAATAATGATATTTTTTACTTATTTTTTCGGGTGCAAAGTTGGTGCCAGTTTTCGATGTCAGAAAACATCACGTTTTTTCAGTATTATGTAGGCGAAATTTCATATGTATTTAGTCATATAAAACTGATATATACATATGTATGTGATGTCTTTAGGCACGCCGTTTAGACTCGTCTATAAAAAAGTAGGTGCCATAACATTAACCTAATATGAATCGCGATGCACTCCTTGATATGAGAGAAGTCTGCCTAATCCCTCTGGGGATGATCATGGAAAATGTATGTATGTCATAGTTTGGGGAATAATACATAACATTTTTCTTTGCTGTTTTTCCCAGACTGAAATCTGTATTCTCAGGTTACATTCAAAATGATAAACACAAAAACTAGAATTTTCTGTTTTCATCTTCGACAAAATTTATTCACTTTTATAACAGATAACATAAAACCATTTTCCAATTCTCCATCTTCTTAACAAAAAAAAATCAATTTAGAACCTCATATAATTTATAAGCCTTTAATTTCAATTAACCCCCTCTCGAGTTTGCAATGACCTCATTGATTAGCAATAATCATAATTTCTAATTATTTTTTATCAATTTGGTTAAGAGGGTCACGAAACGTAACGTTGTGTGCATCAGTCGTAACAAATCAATCTTATCACATTCTCATTACGTTTTTGTTTTCGTTTGTAATTAATACCCCCCAACAATAACAAACATCGATCGATTCGATCCCATCCCATCCCATCCATCGATCCATTCATTTATTCACAAATTGAAAACATTTTGAAGCAATGGAATCATTTTTCCCTAAACTTGTACTCTTCCACCACCACCACAACAGCATTCTGCCAAATGGCGGGTTAGCTAAAGTTGATGTTGTTGTTATTTTAGGCGTAAAATGAAAACAGTTCACACATTAAGTGGGTCAATTAAAATTTTTATCAAAAAAACAAAATGGGAATATTGTAAAGTGTTTGTGATTTGATTTCTAATGTTCTGAGGCGTCCGTCAATTGTAACGGCTATAACTTTGAAGATGCACTAAAATCGTCGAGCTATATCAGTTCTGTCATTTAGTTGTTTGCTTTTGGGGATATGTTTACATCTGTTTAGATTAACTTTAATGGATATTTTAAGAAAGGTTTTGTAGCAATCTAATCAATCTGTCAAATTATATTATTAAAAGTGAATGTAATTTATTTATTGATATGCATCAATTTAAATATATTTTTAATGGGAGACGTTATGACAATAAAGGACTTAAGCGTAGACTTTTTAAATTGTAATCGCTATAGGTTTATTTTCTATACCCTCCACAATAGTAAGGAGGGTATATTAAGGTTTTTTTTTTCGTTTGTAATGCATTGAAATAATCATTTGCGACCTTTTAAAGTACAGTTAGACGACAAATGTATTGCAAAGACCAACATTGTAAAAAATTGCATATTAATTGTTCGTTTATGGCAACGAATTATGTAAAAATTATACGGTTTTTGTGTAAATCTCTTGCTATTAGTCCTTAAAACAATATTCTGTCAAAATATACAAAGGTTTTTTGCGATTTATAACAAATGCAAACTAAAATAAGAATTATCTACTACTTTGGAGTGACAATAAAAGAATTGCAAAAATGATCAAATCTATGGTTTCTTGGAGAATTACCATGTAGTGTTCTTCAATAAGTTGTTTATCCACTTTGGACCCAAAATTCGAGGTTCGACATGTTACACTCTAAGCGTACTTGTTCCCCAATTTTTAGTTTTTCCCCAATTTTTAGTAAATCTTGATCTTTCGTAGGAGGACCTTTTTCGAGTTGTATTCTTAAAATGAACCCAAAAAATTTATAAGGGTTGATATAAGGATTTTGGTCCAAGATATTTATTAGTTTAGTTTCGTTATATTACATCAGCAATTTACACAAATAAGATTAATATGTCATGATCTGGCCTTTGGTATGGTGGTAGTTGAACTTGTTTGAGCTTTCTGGATCCCTTTTACTGACTTTCAGAATAATGACTATTAAATATTCCATAATTATGTCAGTGGGGATGTCTTCCCAATAATTTTTATGTCTGTGAGCCCGATTTCGCACACTTTTTTGCTTGGTAAAGAATATTGTTCCCAATAATTCGGTATTCCAGCTTTTGCAGAACGGGTTTAATTTCCAAATTTGATGGGGTTTTATTGGAATGTATAAAAATCGAATACTTTTAAAAGTTGTTTGCTATTGTCGCCTTTAATAACCGTTCATAGACAGTTCCTATGTTCCAGAAATTTTTTACTGATGTATTTGCTACATTATTGTGGTTGATTGTTTTCTTGAATTTTGAACGGTTTTGTATCTATGGAGCAAAAGCCGATAAAAGAGGATAAAAATGGCAATTGTTTTGCTATTTTGATCACTAAGAACCGTTTCTACAGAGTTCGTATGTCCGAGAAAGTTGTTTATTGTGATATAAGGTACATTTTTGTGGTTGGTTGTTTGCTTCAATTTTGATTGGTTTGGAACAAAAACCGAGAAAAAATTATAACGGAAATTTGACTTTGACGATATTTACCTTGAAGATGATTTTGAATGGATTTTATATGTTCGCAATTAATATTCTTAAAGACGAGAGCTACCACTTTGCTCCCACGAGTGAATTCAAATTCTTAGAGGCTTAAAAGATATGAGCCTGACAAAATGATACCTTTTGTCATCAAGGCCTCAGGTCTTTGGGAGCCCATAACCGCGAAAGTTGAAGTGATAGGGAAAAAGCCGGGACACGTGTCTTCTTAGTTTTGTTCTTCTATCACGCTGCGGTGTCAGAATATGATTAATAAACCATGACTCAAAAAATTATAATTATAATAATAGGAAGTAATAAATTGCTTTATTTTTTTTTTTTTTTTTTTGGGAATATTTTTCTGCAGATATAAATTCTTGAATTCTTAATTTTATTTCATTTCATTTCAATTTTAAAAATAGCACAGACAAATATAATTGTACAAATCTGCACACGCTATGCCATTTTCCATAAAAATATTTACGAAAACTGCATAAAAACATTGCCTCCATTATGCGGGAAAATCGATTATCCGTAATGTCTCCGGTCTCGACCATTACGGATAATCAAGTTCCCACTATGCTTATACTTATTAACCGAACTGTATGTAACTTGACATTTGAGATTCTCAGTGGTCACGAAACCTCTTCATGTTATGTTTTGGTATAGCCCACATATAACGGTACCTGCCGAGTTTCGGTATTTTAAAGATTTTAGTACAAATTTTAAACGAACTAGCTGAAACTTGCATTTGAGGTTCTCAGTGGTTCTCAGTTCTCTCACTAATAAACGTCAACGTAGGTCCATGTTTTGTTATAGCCCCCATATAACAGTACCTCCCGATTTTCGGTATTTTAAGGGTTTTAGCTACAATTTTTAACCGAACAAGCTGTAATTCGATATTTGAGGTTCTCAGTGGTCAAGAAACTTCTTCACAAATAATCGACAACATAGGTTCGTTTTTGGCATAGCCCCCATTTAACGGTACCTTCCGAATTTCGGTATTCTTACCCAGCAAAAATACTCATTACAAAACATCCTATTAACCCATTATTTTAACAAGGGCATGCCGTGCGAAATCTGTTGTTATTTTTTGACCACTTAAATAAGTAGTTAAATAACTAGTTAGTAAAAGTCGTTAAGAATATTTTATGGTGGAGGGTATAAAAAGTTTGCCCCGGCCGAACTTAACGACTTTTTACTTTGTTATTTTTTGTTAGGAAGCATTTATAATATAATGTCGTTATATGGTCGCGTTCCGCTAAAAGTTTTCCCTGCTGATTACTCAAAACTGAATTAAAATATTTTTTATTCAATGTTCTTCATAAAACCATATCACACCGAAGACTTACGAAATAATTTTGGCAAACACAATCTGACTTCCGTGTCTGATTTCATATATTTTAAAATTATAGTCTCGAAATCATTCATTTTTTCGGCTGAAATTATGTTGTTAAAAAGCCAATGAACAATAATCAATCGTGAATCATCACAACGTCTCCAAACTAAAACAAGCTAAAGTCGAATGGGTACTCAATATCAAACCAGCGGACATTTAATTTCAAAAGATCTAAAATTTAGAAATAGCATTCGCTTCAAGAGTCCAAAAAAATCTCGCTTTGAATATGTAATATTAACATCTAACTCCCTCCAACTCCCTCTGGGGTTATTAGATTCAAGGATTTTTGCTTGACCTCTCCATGACTTGGCTGGCCTACATAACTTACTAAATCGCATTCCTCTAGAGAATTATTTTTTTCGTTAATTTCAATAGATCTTCAATTGGGAACAACAAAAGTTTCTCCTTAGGCAAATAACCTTAAATCCACCATCAACAACTATTTTCATACTTTTTAGAGTAAATTTGTCCGCACAAACCTACCTACGAGTACTACGTTAATTAAAATCACTTATCGTTCAATTAGCACAACCATCAATGAATAGAAGTGGAGCCAGTAAAAGAAGAACGTGATTCAGAATTGCCCTAAAAAATGACAGAATCTATTTAGTCGAATAGTCAGCCAGCCTTTGTAAGGCAAAATGCCAGGCAAATTCGTCTCCATTATGTTTGTGTGTGCATATGCAAAACGACAATAACAACAACAACAACGAAAATATCAACAGCAAATAACTTATGAATAATAAATTGGCAATTCAACAATTCACGAATGACTCATAAAAAATTAAATGGCGAAGTTTTGCTTGTGGACTTTTGTTGGCTTATTATTGTTGTTGTTGTCGTTGTAGTTGTCATTCAGATGAGCCATAAGATTTTACGATGCACCTCAAACGTAAATACATAAATGACCGGTCGGTTACTATTTAGGGAGTTATTTATGAATGCATATCGTGACAACTTATAATACGAAATCAAAGACTTCATAGAGTTCTATGTTTGTCTAGGAGCATAGAACTACAAATAAAGACCAAACCAATCAATAACAAGTAAAATAACGTTAATGTCGGCCGAGCCGAACCTTTTATATCCTCTGCCATACAATTTTCTGAACTACAATGGAATAATTATTTTGTGACCACAGATGTCCCAAATGCCTAAATAAGGTTAGCAAATGTATCTGAAAATGTCTTCAAATTGGCGGCAACTTTATATGGGGGCTATACCAAAACATGGACCTATGATGACAATTTTTAATTGAAAGGTTTTGAGACCACTAGGAACCTCAAATGTTGAATTACAAATGGCCAAACCACCTAGAATCGGGGGGCACCGTTATATGGGGCCTATACCAAAACATGGACCTAAGTTGACAATTTTTAGTGTAAAAATGTTGTAACCACTGGGAATCTTAAGCTTCCAATTACAGGTAGTTCGGTTAAATATTGTAGCTAAAATCCCCAAAATACCGAAAATCGGAAGGTACCGTCACAAATGGGGGCTATACCAGAACATGGAGATATGTTCAACTAGGAACCTCAAATTCCAAATTACAGCTGATTCTGTTAAAAATTGTAGCTAAAATCCTCAAAATACCGAAAATCGGGAGGTACAGTTATATGGGGGCTATACCAAAACGTGGGCCGATATAGTCCATATTCGAACTTGACCTGCATATGGAAAAAATACTCGTGTGCAAAAATATAGCGTTCTAGCTCAATTATTGCAGACGATAGAGTCATTACAACAGACGGACGGAAAGGCAGACATGGCTAGATCGTCTTAGAATTTTATCCTGATCAATATGATGCATGAAGAATGAATGATAATACCCTAGAGGCACATTTTTGGTCGTATCAAAGTGTAAATACCCTCTACACCAAAAATGTGCCTCATCTAAATAATGGTTTTAGACCCCAAGTATGTTTGTACGATATCCGTTTCAGAAAAATTTGAGTCGATCTAGCAATGTCCGTCCGTCTGTCTGTCTGCCTGGCTGGTGCGCACGATAACTCTCGAATGGATCAATCGATTCGGTTCAAATTTTGGGTATCGAAATATGTTGTCCAGATTTGATTTAAGTTCGTAGATGGGCCATGTCGGTCCACTCCTTCAGGTACCTCCGCCACAAAAATTCAAAAATGCTCGGAAAAATTGTCCGCACGATAACTCTTGAAGGCAGTAACCGAATTAGTCCATACTTTGCACATCGTGACATTTCTACCTGACATAGATGAGGTTCCAATATGGACCCTATTGGTCCACTCTTTCGGGTACCTCCCACACAAAATTTTGCTTAAGTCCAGTTTAACGCCTGCTCTCGAATCGCTGAAATTTTTGTTGCAGCCACTTGTATTCACTACCCCCAATACGACGATAAAATTTTTTTCAGGAGCAAGTCCATACTTCCTCAGAAATCAGCACGAAAACTGCAAACAACCCATATAATACCATGTGTCGTAGTTGGAGCACACGATAACTCTCGAACGGATCAACATATTTGGTTCAAATTTTGGGTCTTTCAATATTTTGTACAAACTTAGTTTAATTTCGAAGATAGATCATATCGGTTCACTTCTTCCGGTACCTCCCCCACAAAGGTTCAAAATTTTTCGCCAAGATTGTGGGCATGATAACTCTAGGAGGGAGTAACCGAATTGAGCCAAACTTTGGTATTGCTAATATTACTTTCAGGCATAGATCGGGTTCTAATATGGACTATATCAGTCCACTCATTTGGGTACCTCCCACACAAAATTTGGAAAAAGTATAGTTTAACAACTCCTCTCTGATCTAATTAATTTGTGATGCAGCAGGTTGCACTTGCGGCCCCTGTTACGACGTTGTAATTGTTTTTCGTGGGCAAGTCCATACTTCCTGAGATAATGACCCAAAAAGGTCCAGAAAATCCTACCGGCACTACCTAAACTGGCTAATGTGTAAAAAACCCTTTAAGAGAGAAATCGATTTTGCTCAAACTTTGCAAATTGAAAAATAAAATTGTAATATGTCCCAATTTACATTAGGCGAGTTTACTTGCGGCAAGTCTCTGTTTGTAGGAGAGACACGTATGGGGAATGGAAATGGAAAAAAATTGCTCGTACCGGCAATTTTCAGGCAATTCCTTTTATATTTTCCGTATTTGACATTATTTTCATTGTTTAAATTCAGAAAATTAAGTACAACATTTTTAATTATATAGTCTGTAAGGAAAATATCCATAGACTAAATCCTACAGATTTGTATTAGGTCCGAATATGTACTACATAGGATCACTCCTACGGGTACACCCTACCCAAAGTTTGGAAAAAATGCACTCGTCTTGGATCATTCTGAATATTGTTGCAACAGCTAAAAAACCTACAGAAGTATTGTGTTAACTTTTTTCCTTCGGGTACATGGCTGAGGGTGTATCTCTGTCGGCTCAGCTGACTGATGCTTTCTTACTTGTTTTATATATATTTTTGTCATATTTGTATATAATGTAATAAAATGTGTAAAAATAATGCAAAATATATTAAAAATCACGAAAAATTATCAAAATATTCGTATTTGATTTTTTTAAAAAAAGCAAAATCAGATGTCTATTTATCAAGAATATATATACTTTAAAGGGTCGCAAATGATTATTTCGATGCGTTACAAACGGAAAAACAAACTATGGTGGAGGGTATAAAACTAGTAAGCAAAGGCTAATGTGCCTTACACCACTAAGTCTGTACGAAGCTTTTCACGGATAAAAAACGTAGAAGTATTTGAAAAAATAACCTTGTTGGATTCCACACACGTTATGTCTGGTAGACTGGGGATTATAATGGGAATATAAATATTACATACTAGCTGAAACCGGTGCGCTTCGCTACCCCGACTAAGATAAAATATAAAGGAATAACTATAATTATATTAACTTTAGATGCTACCATTTTGAATAGTTAAATGAATAAATAAAGGAGATAAGAAAGCGATCTCTACCCGTTCAGTGCTGTGTATGGTGCATGAAATCCTATATCCAGATCTGAACCGATTTTAATATAATTTGGCATACTTATTTCCAGACCAAATTCCATCACACATTCCAAATTTCATAGCGTGTTAGCATAAAACACATAAAATCGGCCGAAAATATAAATGGGAGCTATATCCAAATCTGAACCGATTTCAATATAGTTTGGCAAATTTATTTCTAGACAAAATTCCGTTCGTTATATATCAGCATGCAAAATCTAAATTTTTTGGTGGTACCTCAGATCCAGATCGACGCGGAATTTCAAAAATGCATATATCCTATATTACTTTCAGGCGATGTTGCAGTATACCCTCCATTTTTCAGGAAGATCGGTTCAGGGGTTTTCGATTCCATAAATTACAATCAAACAAACTTACAAACATTTGTCTATTTTTATATATAGATAGATTTTGCAATAATAAGTAAAAAGGTATCAGTCGGCGTTGCCGACATAGATATGTATACCTCGTCCCCTGTGAATTGAAACATTAATCTATAGACAGATTGAATACCGGCTACACAAAAAGATCTTTTACCAACAATTTTGTACTTAGGAGGTTTTCAGAAATTTATGGTACTCTTTTCAGTGGGTCGCCATAAACATGAACTTGACGACAAAGACATAATATTACTGTAAACAGGACCACTAGGAGTAACATCGATATACATTTCCAAAGGATCTTCGAACAGACCCTAAACTGCACTTAAACAAAAATGTTAAATTTTGGGGGGAGGTATCCTAAGGAAAACCCCGAAAAAAAATAAGAGATCCAAAGTTTAGACCAAATCTGTTGCTCCGTTTAAGAGAGGTACCAGAATTGTTTAGGGGGAGGTACCCGAGGATTGACCGATATGACCCATCTTCGAACATGATCTAAGTTTGGACAAAATATTACGAAAGCCAAATTTTTAACCGAATCGGTTGATCCACTCGTGAGCTATCGTACGCACCATCCAGCCAGACAGTTCGATAGACAGCCAGACAGACGGGTGGTCATGGCTAAATCGAATCCAGATTCTCTGAAACCGATTTCGTCCAAACAAAAATAATGTAGGCAATTTGTAACCTCAGCCTCACGAGGGTATATGGTAAATTTCAAATTTCCTTTACAATTACATAGAAAAAAAATTAAAAACTTTTTTGGCGAGCACATCCGCCATGTTTGGTACATGGGTTACGAAAAAAATCGTGGTTTCAAATCTGTTCGCGTTCACAAAATTGGATGCTGCACTCAAAAGTTATATGCGGTTTTACTCTCTTGTAAAGAAAAAATATTTAAAAATTCCTATTGTGTTGTAATAAGAACATGTACATATATATGAATCGTTAGCAGCATTTGATATCTATCCGTAGATGCTAAAATAGTTGCTAAATTTATTTTTATTTTCGCGGAAAATCAAAAAATATTGAAGAAATCTTGGAATAAATTTTATTTATTCTAAATCAGAGTCCAAAAAATCTCTAAAAAAATAATTTAAAAATACGAACAGAATCTAGACAACGCGTAGAAAATGTGAGACCAAAATTATAAAGATCGCGTTTGAAACTTGCATATTACAGCAACAACAAAGAACGGAAACTTATTGTTGGAAATTATTTCAAAAATATATTTTTGGTTAAATACGAAAAATTTGAAAAGTAAATGTTGGGAGTTTTTCTATTATTTCGCTAAATTTCGATCCAAATCCTGAAGTATTTTGCTTAAACTTCTACGAGAAATATAATTAGTCATCGTGAAAGTATATTTGCTTTCTGTGATAAGCAATAGAAATAAGAAGTAGAGACTAATATTGAAACTACAATCAAAGAAAAAACATAGAAGTTAAAAACCGTATAATTCGCGAATTAGTTTAAATCGGTTGAGGTGCATGTGCTTTTCGGATACAGGGAGTCCATGTCTATCAATATGCATGGGTTTTCCCATGTTTCATTCAGCGGCCAAAGTGTGCCATCAGTTGCATCTTACTATTCAAAAAACCTTCAAGTGGGCAAAAATTACGCGTTGTACATATGATTATAAGGTGCATCCGATTTCAATGGCTCCCTATTAAAAATACGTCAATATAAATTATTTTAGACAGATTCGTCAAAAACTGCGGATGTGCCACCGCATTCTATTTTGGGATAAATAGGCATATTATTCCTGAATCTTTGTAACTTGTGACACACCTTTTTGGCAAGTATTATAATCGCGTATAAAGGATTACATTTATGCAAAAATAATCAAAGAAAATCGCGGTTCAATTCGCGGAATTGTCAAAATAAATTTTTGCAGATTTTTCTACTTTCAAGGTATCTATATCCGGCGTTTTAGTGGATGGATTCGACCGCGGAAGAGCTCATTAGATCCGGCACGTAAAAAAAACTAAAATCACGCGGGGTTCAGGGGTACCTGTACGACAGTTGTAAATTTTAAAGCCAAAAAATAGGTTTTTTTCAGAAAATTTACGCACCAAATTTTCGCCTTTGGACTCCTGTTACTAGGAAGCTGTACGGAGCACACTCATGAGATATACATGGAACGACGTGGAATCGCGAGTTCTACAATCCTATAAACTAGTTTGGATTATTATCTAGGTGCACCCTCTAATTATAAGAAAAATTCGAAAAACACTGAAATCAAAACTTCAAAATGTCAGCATCGATTTTAGGGGGATGCAGTGTATATATCCAAAAGTCATACACTAGAACCATGTTGCCCAAGGGATATTGCTTAGTTCTTTTTTTGAGCACAGGTTCGAATTTTGCGTGGTTTGGCCAGAAATCAAAAAAGAACACAAAAAAACATGTTTACTTCAACACATTTTTCCCATTTTTTATATTAACACCAACGCAGCTTCCACGAAAATTATTTGTTATGGTCCATATTATGAGATCGTGGCTAAAACACTTCAATTAATATAAATATATTCATATTTTATAAAATATATTAACAGTTCGCGACTTATTAAATGGTGAACCTCAACTTCAACGATTGAAAAACTTTTTTGAATATTACCATATACACTTTGATACGATGAAAAGGTGTCTCATCGAAATAATGGTTTAAGACCTCAATTATGTTTAGAAGAAATCCGTTTCAGAAAATTTGGAGTTGATTTAGCCACGCCTGTCCGTCTGCCCGACCGATCAATCGGTTCGGTCTAAAATTTCGTATGAATTTGGTATCCGATTTTGCCGAAAATTGTCATATCGTAATTTTTTACAAACTTACTTCAAGTTCTATGAAGGGTTATATTGGAAAGCATCTTCGAGTATCTCCTTCACAAAAGTTCCGAAAGTACTTCTTGTGGTCCCGTGAGTTTTGTCTCTCTGCCATTTCAACATAACGGAGAGGGTGAGAAAACTCACGGGGAGTTTCCATCCAATAGTTCCACTTTAGACCACTTACAGTGCAATCAACTCTAAACTTTCATATGGGGATGTTCTTGAAATCAACCAATTGACTCTGCATTACCCGTAGATGGTACTGTACTATTCCAAGTTAACAGTCATATACCACTATGTTGTATCGCTCCTCTCTTCTGTTTTTATATACAAAAGTGGTGGTTTTTATTTGAGATCTAATGTTTGCAAATGACGCCTTTTCGTTTACTTCAATTTTGTACCACTACCGCTTAGAACTAGTTCTGGGCTAATTTAATTACGACAACTGAAATGTTCATTGCTAGCGGGTTTTTCGTGGGCAAGTCAATGCTTCCTGACATAATGGTCCAAAAGCTCTAAAAACATCCAAGCTGACTAACTGAAATGCCTGATGGGATCAGAGTGATTAACATTTGTCCACTCTTTGCGCATCGTAATATTTCTTTCACATCTGAATCATGTTCGAATATGGACTATATCGGTCCACTCCTTCGGGTACCTCCCACACTCAGAAGGTCTGCCGTTCAATCCTGAGCAGAACATGGAGGTAAAAATTACCTCACTGTAATGTTGACTTACATTTCCTGAGAATTTCAACCATGAAGAACTTCTCTACAAGTGGTGTTGTAAGACACCCCATTCGGATTCGGCGATAAGAAGTAGCCCAGCTAACCAAATATCGGATGTCTGACGCGTCTGAACAATTTCGGAAGCAACATCGTTCAGATTTCTAAACGATTTTTTCGGAGGGGAAATTATTCAGATTTTGTACCGATTTCGTTTCGATATCGAAGCGAATGTCGGAACTAAATTTCCCCTCCGAATTTTTCTAGGATTTTCTTCAGATTCCGACATTTTGTTCCGAAATTATATCAACCACTTCATACAACTTTAAATCGGCGTTCACTCACTGATATGACAGAAATCTCCCTTGTCCCTTCGGGGATATTGCGGTAACATACATATGTACATATGCATGTATGTATCGACTAATATTACCACACTATATTTTCTTCGGGGATAAGTCCATACTGAGTGAGATAACTACCCTAAAGCTGTGTTTTTGCGGCCACCAACTATAGATCTTAAAGGAAGTCTTCGATTCGGTCCAATCTTTGCACAACGAAATCGCCCTTCCAAATTTATGTTAAAATCTAAACTACAATATCGGTTCACTTCTTCCGGTACCTCCCCCACAAATGTTCAAAGATTTAGACTTAAGAACAGGTTGAGACGTGTATAAATAAGGATACATTTTAAACTAGATTTCGCATAGTTCTCACTGTGATCAAAACAATAGTTATGTTTTGGAAAACAACCTAAACTGGGTATGCTTCTTTTCTTTATATCGAAGGCTGAGGGTATATCTCAAGAATCTTCCAAAATCGTTTTCTTTTATACTATTCACCATATTATGGAGGGTATATTAAGTTTGTTTTTTCCGATTGTAACGCTTTGAAGAAATCATTTGCAACTCTATAAAGTGTATATATTCTGGATCAGCGTAAAATTCTATATATACATGTCCGTCCGTTCGTCCGTGTGTTGTAATCACTCTAGCATCCACGAAAAATTAAGATAGGACGCTGAAAATTTTGGACCGGACCACGTTTTGGTACAGCCTCCTATAACGGTACCGACCGATTTTAGGTATTTTGATGTTTTTAGCAACATTTTCAGACCGAATTAGCTATAAATTGACATTTAGGGTTCCTAGTGACCAAAAAAACTTATATTCCAAAAATATGGACATAGGTTTATGCTTTGGTATAGCCCCCATATAACGGTATCTCCCGATTTTCGTTTTTTTCCGAATTTTAGTTACAATTTTTAACCGAACTACCTGTAATTTGACATTTGAGGTTCTCAGTGGCCACGAAACTTCTCCACCAGAAATCGTCAATATAGGTCTATGGTTTGGTATTGCCCCCATATAACGGTACCTCCCGATTTTCGGTATTTTGAGGATTTTAGCTACAATTTTTAACCGAACTAGCTGTAATTTGACATTTGAGGTTCCCAGTGGTCACGAAACTTCTCCACTCAAAATCGCCAACACAGATCCATGTTTTGCTATAGCCCCTATGTAACGGTACCTATAAAACGATTTTCGGTATTTTGATAATTTTAGCTGTATTTCTTGGCCGAACTTGCTGTTTCTTGACATTTGAGGCACCTATTGGTCACAACACTTCTCCAACAAAAGTTGTCAATATAGATCAATGTTGTGGTGTAGGCCACATATAACGGTATCTCCCAATTTTCGGTATGTTGAGGGTTTTGGCAACATTTTTTGACGGAACTACCCGAAATTTGGCATTTGAGGTTCTCTACAGTCACGAAACTTCTTAAGACTCTTCAAACTTCTCACGACTTAAGGACTCTAGATCCCCATTTGTTGACATTAAAATGAATGACTGACCTTTTTTTCTAGACCAAAATAGTTTCGTTAGCTAGGTCCTAATATTTTGTTTTGCACCGTAGCTGTTTATGTGTACTAGAATTTTTCTATGGTTGGAGATTTTATCAACTTAGTTTCATTTGGTACTATCAGTGAGTTTAATTTATCCATTGATTGGCAACATTTCGGCCGAGTGTATACTCGTAAACCCTTCATAACCTGTCTATGAAGTTACAAACCCAGACGGCAATTGCCATTTTCGTAATTATTTGACAATTTACATTGTCATTTTTTTGATTTCGATTATAACAATTCCAAAAAATAGGTTACAGCTTCATTTGCAATGGTTTCTTTTGTGTCTGGATTTTTTTTTGTATATTTTTTGTTTTAATTTGATTGAGGTAGGGGGTGGTAGGTTGGCTGGTTCGTTCGTTTGTTTGTTAGTCACATATCAGACACAGATACTTTCAAATTATATTTCAATTGTTGTTGTTGTTTTTGTCTGATGTATTTTTGGATATTTGTTGTTTCTTACTTTTTCTCTTCGATATTTTCACTATTTTTGTATGGGACGGAGTTGTTGCTGCTGTTGCTGTTAATTTCCAGAGTTTGGTACACACACCCACGCAATGTTGGATCAGTTTGTTGTTGTATGTTTGGATGGATGGATGCACTACACCAACAAGCAACTTCATTCACTTGCTAAACAGAAAAATACACTTTGTTTTTGTTGTCGTTGTTGCTATTTCAAGCCGTTGCAACTGCTGTGGGCCTGGCAGGCTGACGGACGGACAGACAACATTAACTTTCAAACAATTTTTTAATATGCACACGCACCGCTTTGCTCTGAACGCTGCACTGACTGCACTGCAGATAGAAATTTTGGTTTATTTTATTTTTGCTTTGTTGTTATTTTGGCTCACTTTTTCCTTTTATTTCTTTTTTCTTTCAAAGGCACTTTTCTTAGGATTTCTCACGTAATGAAGAAAATCTCGCGCTAACAACACACACACGCACACACACAAATACGTTCATTCACAGATTTCTGTGTATTTATCTTTGATTTTTGTTTTGTTTGGCACTCCACTTCAATGGAGATATTTATTTGCCTCCTTGTGAATTTTTCACTTCACTTCATTCGCCATGAATTCTCCGCAGAATGAGGAGACAACACCAACAACAAACACTGGGGTCCACAAGACATCCGCATTTGTTGGATGTAGTAATGTGCAGCACATGAATTGTTTGTTGTTGTCGCGTATCTTGTTGTTGTATTGTTTTGTGTTTACTCGTCGTCGTATCGAAAGAAAGAAACTATCTTCTATAGCGTACCACCGATTGTATCGCGTCTTTACTACCAAACCGCACGAGAGCCCAATGCTAACTGATGGCTGGCTGAACTGAGCCCACCTTAACCGAATGCAGTAGTGGTGACTTGTTTCTTGTTGTTGTTGCTGCTGCTGTCGAGTTTCTGGTTTTGTTTTGTTTGCAATTCATTCGTTGGTGGTGTTCATTTTGTACTTGGCGTTCACTATGGGGGGAACTCTCTTGTTTATATTGGATACCAGAGAGAATGAACACAACTCCCCCCAATTTGCTGACAAAGACAGTGAGCGAGCGAGGGAGAAGTGGAGCAAAACTAGCAACTAATTGAAAAATGTAAACAAATTTGTGTCATGCAAAATAAACCGGCATCGAGGCCGGTTACTTTTTGGGGCTGTGTTTATAACAATGGTGTGCACGGGCATCCACTGGTGGCTGCTGTAAAATACTCTTACTTTTATTAATTCAACAAAACTCAGACGTTTAAGTATTTTGTGTAATTATTATTTAATAAATAATTTCATCCACGATTTTAGATTAAAACTGTGTTTTCACAATTAAAAAAACAATTTAGAAAAACCATGAAAAACGACAAATGTTAAATTCTCTTATATTCTCTTAAATTCTGTTTTGCTCACCATTGGTTTATATTATAAACTTTATAAAAAAGACTATTTTTTCGCTCTCTTATAGTGTTTATTATTCTCTTAGTCTGCGGTAAACAAATTCAAATGGCTTGATGGGGTATCTTCGATGCGACCCTTAATTAACCCCCCGAGCTGTGTTATGAAGGAAGGATAAATTACTGGATTGTTTCCTATAGAATGTTTATTCTTAAAATCCGAATACAATATAAACAAACAGTTTGTATCCAACTCAAATGCGCTAAAATGCGTTTAAGGTGGACCCCAAGGGTTCTTTTGTTTGCGTATTAAAGTTGATGAATTCATTCTTAATATGTATCTGGGTGCGGATTAGTTTGAATGACTATTATAGTACATTTAGAATCTAAACACTATGAAATTGATATTTGAAACCGAGTGGATTTATAAATCAATTTCATAGTGTATACGTCAAATAAATCATAGTTTTAAATCCACTCGATTTGATTTGACATAGCGGCTAAGGAATTGACATTTGAAATCGAGTGGATTTTTTAAGTCTAAACGTACTATTACGTTATCGGCTGTAAATATTGCACTATTTACAACCGATGACGATGGTAGTGATGCTACTCTTGTTTTAAGTGAATATTTTTTGTTAGTTTTTTTACGTATTTATGCGACACTGATAATCCTGAGGATGCAATTCAATGTAATTGCGAAATATCGATAAATAAAGATATTTTTCAAATCTAGACCTCGAGCTTGATCAATTTATTTCATTTCAAACAAATATAAAGGTCGAATAAAGAAACCAAAATTGCTATTACGTTATGTTAAAAATTGTAACTTAAAATACATTTTATCAAATAAATTATATGAATTAATAAATAAATAAAAAAAGAATATTTTAAACTGTAACTTTAAATTATTGATATGGATAAAAAATCGTTTTAGGAAAGAATTAAATTTACTCTTTCAGTTTAAGAACTTCATTAAAAAAAAAAACAAGTAAATATGTAAGTATCAGCTTTGCCTACAGAGATATATCCTCAGCCTCGGACCTAAAGAAAAGAAGTAAACACAAAACTTCTGACGTCTTTATAATACGATGTACAACGTTTGGACCAAATCAGTTTCACCCTTTGAGCGTTATCTTACGTACTACCCACTTTATTTTTTACCGGCAGGCATTTTTGGACCATTATTTCAGGAAGTATGGACTTGCCCCAGAAAAAACTTGTACCGTCGTAATGGGGGCAGCGAGTACAAGTTATTACAACAAAAATTAAAGGGATTCGAGAGCAGGCCTTAAATTGCACTTTTCCAAAATTTTGTGTGGGACCTACCCGAAGGATCTATGTCTAGCGGAGTGATATATTACGATGTGCAAAGTATAGACCAAATCGGCTACTGCCTTCGAGAGTTATCGTGCACCCCAGTTTTGCGACAAATTTTGAACTTTTGTGGTGGAGACACCCGAGGAATTGGACCTATGTTCGAACTTGGTCTCAGTTTGGACAAAATATTACGAATGTCAAATTTTGGACCGAATCGAGAGTTATCATGCGCTCCAGCCACTACACATGGTGTCATAGGGTTTTTGAAGCTTTAGGGCCATTTACTCATAATATATGGACTTGGCCTGAAAAAACTTTTACCTTCGTAATGGGGCAGCAAATACAAGTTGTCGCAAAAAGAAGCAAAGAGATTCGAGAGCACTTTTTCGAACTTTTGTGTGAGAGGTACTCGAAGGAGTGGACCTATATAGTCCATATTCGAACCTGATCTATGTCTCGTAGATGTATTACGACGTGCAAAGTATGGACCAACTCGGCTAGTGCTTCCAGAATTATCGTGCGAGTAATGATAGTATTATGATTACGAATATAATAATTATATTTATTTAATTAATAATTTAATAGTTTTAATAAATGAATATCATTCCTTCTTCCCACTTCACTTCATTTATCCAATATCTGTTTATAATTTCTCAACACATATTCTTATTATAATTGATCAATTTGTAGATTTTGTGCTTCCCATTATGATTTTCCTCCTATCAACATATTTGAAATTACTGTTTCTTTACAATTTTCATTTCCTGCTAAATAGTCCGGTGGTGGATTGGTCTTTATGATTCTTAAAAAAGACTTACCATTTTCGAGATATCGCGATCTAAAGGTCAAATAAAAAATTAGCCGCGTAAGTACATTATGAGACGAGCCGGTTAAAGTAACGACACTATGTGTTAGATACTTCCGTAAGCTTTCAAACGATATCAACTTTGCAGTAATCGGTTCAGTAGAACCAGGTCTAACCCGGTTTTAAAATTTGGCCTTTCGGGTCGAATAACCGGCGAACCGGATCCGCAACCGTTGAAAATTATACATTTCCGTAATCAGCGCAACAAACCCTACCTTCGGACAAAACTTGAAAAAAAATCGGAGAGTTTTCGTTAGGGTCGTTCCCGTTGGGCTTTCGATTATACATGTGGGTTAAATGGGCTATTTTTGCATAAAATGACTCTAACATTGAATAACTCTACTAAACACGCTCAGATTTTGTTGAAATTTTTTTAGAGGATAGCTATAATTTCGCTCTACAAGAAAATATATATATTTTTTGGGGACAGACCCGATTACTTCGCTTATTTTAGCCCTTCGTCTGAATATGTGCATGTTTCCCTTATAAGTGCATAAAAATCACGTGTTTTTTAGAACAGCTATATCTCAAGAATGGTTCCTTCTAGGAAAAAAATTATAAAAGGTCAAACTTGTAGATAATTTTTCTGTCTACAATATTTACTTTAGTAACTTTTTGATTAGATCAACCGTTTTCAAGAAATAAATCCGAAAACCTAAAAACCCTTAAAATTTGACCTTTGACCTCGAATAATTTTTTTTGCACACATGGGATCGATGGGGACTTTTAGGACGTTGCTTCTAACGGCAAACCCTAGCTCTCCACCAAAATTTAGCTCTGTGGGAATTTTTGCTATTTCAATGTCTATTTTGACCGGACTAAAAACATATTTTCCTATTTTGTCACTTTTCAATTTCCCTTCAAATAAATAAGTTCATTATTCCGAAAATACATTTATTTTAAAAATATTCAATTCAAATAAATTATTGAAAACTAATTACAAAATCGAATTTTATCTGGATAAAGAAGCGGTTTACATTACTTGCATGGTGTAATAATATAATGTGTAAATGAAAATCATACGGTTTTGAATTTTTTTATAAACTGAATTGTCAGAATATATTAGGATCTACCTCGAATATTCCAATATTTAATAAATAGACTTCCAATCTGTTCTATTCTGTGCCGCCTTATAAATATATGTGTAGGATGTATCACTTTATGTATAGAGCAAGGCAGAACTACCAGGTAGTGGTATCACACCAGCTGATCGAATATGAAAAGTCAAATCCCTTTATAAAAAAAATATTTTTGTTGTAATTTCCCCAACAACATAAAGAAAGAATTGACATAACATATTAACAATTTTACGAATTAAAATTAAATTTTAAATCTGTTCATTTATTTCCTGTACATTTTTCTGAACTATTTTGGAAAGACCCTAGTATTCAAATGTTACCATTGACATTTAGTTCTCATAAAACCATGTTGTTATTGTAATATTGTTAGTTGTTGCAATTCATGTAAACACCTTACTTCTTACACCATGATTACGTGCGTACCATTCTTGCGAAAAATTTGGAATTCTTGTGGAAGAGGTACCCGATGGAATGGACCGATATGATTCATCTTCGTACTTAAACTAAGTTTGGACAGAATATTATAAATCTACTGATCCGTCCGTTAGCATAAATGCTGACGGTGTAACAAGTTAGCAAAGGCTATAGTCGGAATCGATCAACATTTTTTACGGATCAACATTTTTTGGGAGATGCTAAATTTATTCATTACCCTTGCTTTTAATACCAGATTACTTAAGGCAAGTGGAGAGGTAGGGGATGAAAGATACCAATTAACGATCCTGCCAGACTTTAACCTGACAAAGGCCAGGGCATATCTTGGTACCTCTTTTATTCCAAGTCGACACTGACCTCCACTTGATGTCACCTGGGGAGCTGTCTTTAACACTCGTTAAAGATTTTAAGCTAATAGATGCCGTGCGTTCACCCATAAGAACGTTAAAAACATGGTTTGGACGTTGGGGTTGAACATAAAATTAATAATAATAATAATGTTCCACAAACATCTCAGAAAGGACAGGGGAAACTTCTCCCATACCAATGGGTGCCCTAAGCCTACTTTAATAGCCGAGCCCAAAAGGTGTGTCTTAAGACACTACTTGTAGAAAAGTTTTACATGACTGAAATAATCAGGAAATGTCGCCAACATTACACTGAGGGGTATTTTGCCACCGTATAAAATTTGATGTTGTCTGGCCTGGGACTCGAACCGCAGACTTTCAAAGTGCTAGGCGGGTGTGCATACCATTGCAAGACGGCGGCACGCCTCCACAGATTCGATGCCAAAAGATGGTATTGAGTCCATTCCATCTGGCCAAGATGAGCTAATGACAACAATAAACCGGCTGAAGAATAATAAGATAGCAGGAGATGATGGCTTACCAGCTGACCTGTTCAAAACCGAAGACGACACGCGGATAAGGTATATACATCAGCTAGTTAGCACCATGTGGCAGGAATAACGCCAGGGACGTAGACATAGGGGGTGGTGCAGTAGGTTCGAATTTTGAATTATATCGGTCCATTCCTTCAAGTACTTCGAACACAAAATTTGAAAAACATCTTCGGGTACCTCCCTTACAAAAGTTTAACATAACTACAGTTTATGGGCTGTTTGAGAATCCTTTAGGTATTATGACCAAAGGTATTCCTTGTGGTCTTGTTTACAGCCGTATTCTCATGAACAAGTCCATGCCTTCTGACCAACTAAAATGGCCTGGCTCTCAAAATAAGTTACACTTTCAAAATGGATTTGTCCACTGTTGGCCAAATTCAAATCTATCTGCGCAAAAGTCCGAAAACTTAACTAAACTTAATTGTGTTGGACCTTAAAATAATGAACAAGTTTGTATTGTATTGTTGTTGGCCGTAATAGCCGTACTTACATTCTGGAGTTTTTATTCGTGACGGTTACATCAAATTTTTTGGTATTTATTTTGATCGTCAAAAATTGTTTGAAAAATTAATGTAAGCAAAGCTTAATTATACCCTCAGCATTTATGCTAACGAAATAATGGTTTTAGACCCCAAGTATGTTTGGACAAAATCCGTTTCATACAATTTGGAGTCGATTTAGCAATGTCCGTCCGTCTGTCTGTCTGTCTGTCTGTCTGTCTGTCTGACTGGCTAGTGCGCACGATAACTCTCGAACGGATGAACCGATTTGGTACAAAATTTGGCTCTCGTAATATTTTGTCCAAACTTAGTTTAAGTTCGAAGATGGGCCATATCGGTCCACTCCTTCCGGTACCTCCCCAACAAAAGTTCGAAAATGTTGGGAAAATTTGTGCGCACGAGAAATCTTGAAGGGAGTAAACGATTTGGTCCATACTTTCCACATCGTGAAATTTCTACCAGGCTTAGATGAGGTTCTAGTATGGACTCAATCGGTCCACTACTTCGGGTACCTATCATACAAAATTACGTTTAACTTCTAAGTTTAGTGGAGGTACCTTAGGGAACCTCCCCCACAAAAGTCCAACAGTTGTGTCTAAGTACAGTTCAAGGTCTGTTCGAAGATCCTTTGGAAACGTATACCGATGCTGATTGTTGCGGGCCTATTTACAGCGACATTATGTTTTCCGTGGACAAGTCCATGCTTCCTGACATACTGTTCTAAAAGTTATACGATGACCCACTGAAATGACTAGAGAGCGCTATATTTATCGAAAAGATATGGCTCCCAAAATAAGATCCACATCCATAATGGACTATGTCGGTCCATTCCTTTAAGTACCTCCTTCGCAACACTTTTGATCTTAAAGCCATATCCACATTTTTGTCGGCAAGTTCAAATGCCCAAAAGGGGCCACAAAATTCTGAAAGACCCTAAATACATTTGATCTGTCCGTAGATGAAAGTTTCAATTCACATAGGCTGAGGGTATATCTCCGTCGGCAAAGCCGACTGATACTTTTTTATTTGTTAGATTTTTTTCAATAGCTTGGAAGTGCTGCTTTGAAAAAAAAGTGATTGCAAGATTATTTACTGTTGTAAATATTCTAAAAAATAATCTTTGAATATTAAGGCTCGATTTTTATACCCTCAGCCTTTAGGCTAGAAAGGGTATATACACTTTGATACGACCAAAAATGTGCCTCATCGAAATAAAGGTTTTAGACCCCAAGTATGCTTGGACGAAATTCGTTTCAGACAATTTGGAGTCGATTTAGCCAGGTCCGTCTGTCCGTCTGTCTGACTGGCTGGTGCGCACGATAACACTAGAACGGATAAACCAATTCGAACCAAATTTTGGGTATCGTAATATTTTGTCCAAACTTTAAGTTCGAAGATGGGACATATCGGTCCACACCTTCGGGTAACTCCCCGGCAAAAGTTCTAATTTTGTCTGTAAAATAGTGTGAACGGTAACTCTCGAAGGGAGTAATCGATTTGGTCCAAACTTTGCACGTAGTATTATTCCTTCCAGATATAGGTACCTCCCACACAAAATTCGGATAAAGTGAATTTTTTTGAAACTTGTTTCAGTAAGTTGTCCTTGCGGCTCCCTTTACGGCGGTACAATTTTTTTCTTGCGCAAGTCCATACTTCCTGAGATATTGGCCTAAATGTTCCAAGAAACCCTGACGGCACAAACCAAAATGGCAAAATCCACAAGATAATTCTCGCAGGGAGTTTCTGATTGGTGAAGACTTTGCATATGTATAATTTTTCAAAGAATATCACGGTTCAATGCGCGGAATTGCCAAAATATATTTGTTTAAGTTCCTTTCCGGTCAAAAAGTCTTAAAGGGGTTCAAAAACTACAAATCAGTTTTGGAACCGAAGGTATGCAACGTAGTTGTTGTACCGTGACAAGCAACCATAATAAATTGGATGTAGCACAAACATACACAACACAACAAGTATATTGATAACAAACAAATTAAATAAAGTTGTTTTAATTCACTAAGACGCTGGCGGTCTTCACTTTATTTAATTCAAAAAGATTAAGTAAGTACAAAATTGACGATCTCACCTTTAACCTAGCGGCTAACTCTCTTGTTCGTTCTTAATACTAATACAAAAAAGTTTCTTCTTCTGCAAGAGGTGAACCAACATCGATAATTTATTCATCGATTTTGAGTAAACCCATGTCGATGTCATCCCCAGGTTTCTTAGACGGTTCATTGACAATATTTTTGCAGATTTTCATATTTTCAAGGTATCTATTACCTCTGTTTCAGTGGATGGATTCGAACGCGGAAGAACTCATTAGATAAAAAAAATAAATCACGCGGGGTTCAATGGCACCTGTGTCACAGTTGCAATTTTTAAAGCCAAAACATAGGATTTTAAGAAAATTTACGCAACAAATTTTCGACTTTGGACTCATATTACTAGGAAGCTGTACAGAGCACACTCATGAGATATCCATCAAACGAGTTCTACAATCGTATAAATTGTTTATGCCATTATCTGGTTGCGCCCTCTAATTATAACAAAAAATCAAAAAAAAAAAACTCGGAAATCAAAACTTCAAAATGTAAGGATCAATTTTTGTGTGATGAAGTGTTTATATCGAAAACAATACATTAGACCTGTCTTGCCCAAGGGGCATTATTTAATTACTTTTTTGACCACAGGTTTGAATGTGGCGTGGTTTGGCCAGAAATAGAAAAAACACAAAACAACTTGTTTACTTCAACACATTTTTACCCATTTTTTATCACCACCAACACAGGTTATATATTCATATTGTATAAAATATATGTATTTCCAGTTCGCGATTTATTAAATGGTAAACCTCAACTTCAACGATTGTAAAACTTTTTTGAATATTACCATATACACTTTCATACGAGCAAAATGTGCCTCATCGAAATAATGGTTTTAGACCCCAAGTATGTTTGGACGAAATCCGTGTCAGAAAATTTGGAGTCGATTTAGCAATGTCCGTCCGTCTGTCCGTCTGTCTGGCTGGCTGGTGTGCACGATAACTCTGGAATGGATGAGCCGATTTCGTCCAAAATTTGGTTTTCGTAATATTTTGCCCAAACTTAGTTTAAGTTCGAAGTTGGGTTACATCGGTCCCCTCCTTTTGGTACCTCCCCCACAAAAGTTTGAAAATGTTCGGAAAATTTGTGCGCAAGATAACTCTTGAAGAAAGAAAGTAACCGGTTTGGTCCATCGTGCACATCGTGAAATTTCTATCAGGCTTAAATAAGGTTCTAGTATGGACTCAATCGGTCCACTCTTTCGGGTACCTCCCACACATAGTTTCGGAGTTCAGTTTAGGACCTGCTCTCGATTCGCTTTGATTTTTGTTGTAACAACTAGTATTCACTGTCCACCATACAACGGTACATGTTTCATCAGGGGCAACTCCATACTTCCTGATAAAATAGCCTAAAAGTTGCAAAAAAAAACCCTACGTCACGGTGTGTAGTTGATGGAGAGCAAGCTAACTCTCGAACGGATCAACCGATTTGGTCCAAAACTTGGCCTTCGTAATATTTTGTAAAAACATTGTTAATATGTGAAAACATGCGATATCGATCCACTTCTTCAGGTACCTCCCCCACAAAAGTTTGAAAATGTTGGGAAAATTATGCGCACGATAACTCTTGAAGGGAGTGACCGATTTGGTTCATACTTTATACATCCTAATATATCTACCAGATATAGATTAGGTTCGAGTATGGACTATATTTGCCCACTGCTTCGGGTACCTATCACACAAATTTTCGGATAAGATCACTTTAAGACCTGCTCTCGAATCACTTTGATTTTTGTTGAAGCAACTTGCATTCGCTGCCTTATGTACAACGGTAAAAGGTTTTTCAGGGGCAAATCCATACTTCTTGAGAAAACAGCCCGAAAGGTGTAAATAACCCCTATCGCCCCATATCGTCGGTGTCATGCTTAAGTGTTATATACGCCATTTTTGACTTTTTGAGATACAGGTAGTTTCTAGGGGTTTGGCTTTCTACTATCTACTCTAATTTCCGAGATATCTACGCTTACAAGTTGAAAAACACATTTCAAAAATCAAAACTTTAATATTCGATTTAAAAGTTTATAATTTATTGAGACCAAAAGGTGGAAAAATTTTTTGTCACTTTGTTCCATATGGTGTTCAATATTTCAGATTTGTGTCATGAGTGTCGATATGGAACAAATCGACAAAAATTCTATTTTTATAAAATTCTCTATAACTTTTATATTCCAATACATATTGATCAATATTTTTGCAAATATGTTCTATATACTATTATTAATAATTCAAGTCAAATATATAAATATTTTCTTTAGTCAGCTCAACGCAGTTGTGAAGCAAAACATTAAAATGCGATTATCTCAAAACGGACAAATGGTGTATGGAACACTTGAGCATGACACCGACGGTATGTTGTGGCAGGAGAGCACGATAACCCTCGATATATCTTGAAGAAAATTAGTCCATACTTGGTATCTTCTAATATTTTTTCCAAATATAGTTTAACTTATAAAATGGAGGTATCTCAGGGTACCTCACCCTCAAAAATTCAACATTAGTGTCAAAGTGCAGTTTAAGGTCTGTTCCAAGATGCTTTGGAAATGTATACCGATGCTGTTCGTCGTGGTCCTGTTTACAGGAATATTATATTTTCCGTGGACAAGTCCATGTTTTCTGGCATACTGGACCAAAAGTTATACGATGGCTGACCCACTGATATCTCGATATCTATCGAAAAGATATGACTCCCAAAATAAGATCCATTTCCATAATGGACTATGTCGGTCCATTCTGTTAAGTACCTCTTCTACACCTTTGAAGTTTAATCCTATTCCACATTTTGGTCGGCAAGTTCAAATGTTCAAAAAGGCCACAAAATACAGAAAAGACCCTAAATACATTCGATCTGACCGTAAATGAAAGTTTCAATTCACATAGGCTGAGGGTATATCTCTGTCGGCAAAGCCGACTGATTCTTTTTTACTTGTTTTACTTAATATTAATTCTGCAAGCTTGTCTTTGTTATTGAAGAGCCTCCGTACCTTTTTGATAATAAAAGCATATTTTTATTAATATTTTAATCTTTAAAATAATTGAACAATAAATTGGATTACGCACTTAGCACACCATCTACAATATATTCCGAACATTACCTCTACTTTACGAATGATTCAAAGAATTTACGGGCGAAGTAATAAACAAATATCACAGTGCTCTTGAACCAAATTTAAATGAAAGGAGCTTACACCTGGATCTCAAAAGTAATAATAAAATGAGTTTTATTATTATGAAAAATCATCATAATATGGAGGGTATAATTAAATTTGTCATTCCGTTTGTAACACATCGAAATAGTCATCGGAGACCCTATAAAGTATATAGATTCTTAATCAGGGTAATATTCTATGTCGATATAACCTTGTCCGTCTGTCCGTACGTCTGTTGTTCTCAAGATACAGCTCTCAATTTTTAAGATAGAACTTTGTAATTTGGTATGGAAGTTTCTATTACTCCTAGGATGGTTGGTATTGCAAATGGACTATATCGGTCCACGTTTTGATATAACTCCCATAGAACGGCACCACGCGATTTTCGGTATTTTGAAGGTTTTAGCCTCATTATCACACCGAAATGGCTGAAATTTGGTACTTAGTCTTCGTTGGGGGTATAAAACTTTCCCCTGAAATTTGTCGGTATAGGTCTACGCCTTCATATAGCCCCCATAGAACGGTACCTCCCGATTTTCGGTATTTTGAAGGTTGTGGCCACAATAATCCACCGAAATGGCTGAAATTTGGTACTTAGTCTTCGTTGGGGGTACAGAACTTTCCCCCAGAAATTTGTCGGTATAGGTCCACGCCTTTATATAGCCCCCATAGAACGGTACCTCCCGATTTTCGGTATTTTGAAGGTTGTGGCCACAATAATCCACCGAAATGGCTGAAATTTGGTACTTAGTCTTCGTTGGGGGTATAAATGTTTCCCCCAGAAATTTGTGGGTATAGGTCCACGCATTCATATAGCCCCCATAGAACGGTACCTCCCGATTTTCGGTATTTTGAAGGTTTCTGCCACAATTATTCACCGGAATCGCTTAAATTTGGTACTTAGCCTTTGTTGGGGGTATAAAACTTTCCCCCAGTAATTTGTCGGTATAGGTCCAAGCCTTCAGAACGGTACCTCCCGATTTTCGGTATTTTGAAAGTTAGCCACATTGTTTTGCCGAAATTGGTGAAATTTGGAATTTAGTCCTCTTTATAAACTAAAGAAAATTAATTGTTCCATTTTACTTCAATACAACTCGTGGTGGAGGGTATAACAAGTTCGGCCTGGCCGAACTTAACGCCGTTCTTACTTGTTAGGTTATAAAATTGGATTGCTTATTTTGTCAAAAACCTTGTTTTTTGGCTAGCTTTACGACGTTTCTGACGTAAGTAATATACGTCAGAAATGTATGTCAGATACGTCATAATTTTCGGCAGACCATCCATGATTGTAACAAACGTTCCGTTTTGCCAGCCTAGATAATTTTTTTAATCATTAAAGTCAAGTCTTCATAAGCTATGCAGACTCAATAAAATTGATGTATGTACGTATAAAAACATATTGAATTTACCATATTGGCTTTTGAACATACAAATATTAGCACTTTTTGTGGTTATAAAACAAAATAAAACACATATGAATGTACATATGCAGCTTAAATTGACCCAAGCAAATGCAGTGGAGTATAGAAATTAAATCTTCTCATAGATATTCAGATTCAATTATTCCAGGTGTGGTCTGCTTGTATTTGTATGCGCGTTCCAAATGTATTGACATATTGATATTCATTTGCATCCGAATCGTTTGTGTAAGCCGGTAGAAGTCCCTCCCGCCATGTCCCATTAAGGCGTCTATAGACTAAAACTAAATGCTAGAAAGCTTTATTTCTCTCTCTCCATTTGGCAATAAATTTGTGAAGTTTTTCCATATTGGCATGTAGCCAAAATTTCTATAGTACCACACATTGCCCTCTACCACTCAATAGTGCAGATGTATAAATGTTCATTGTGTGTACATAGATTTTTATGTAAGTACATATGGTATGTTTGTATCTATGGATGTTCATCCATTTGACCAGACCATCATCCATCCATTGAGTAAACTATGAGTGGCATGCAGCATTTTTGGGTTTTTCTATGTGTAGTTGTGTGTGTGTGCGCGGCATACATATAAAAAACCGGCAAACTTCATAAAAACTTTTCGGTCTCCATTTCGTCTCCTTCAAAGTCCGGAAGAATAAGTCAGACTGCCGAAAACGGCAGCTAAAGAATAATGTCAACCAATGTGAGATCTATGTCCTGAGCAGTTCATGCCCCTTCCGATGATACAATGACTGAAGACAAGAGACTTCAGGCTTTCGACACCACTTGACAATTTGTTTTTATGTTATCGTTCCGGCCCGTCTTTTTCTTGTTGTTCTTCTTCTTCTGTTTATATTCCACGAGTGAATTTTTGGCTTCTTTCCGCATTGATTTCGTTGTCGTTTGACAATTATTTTCCTACCCTAGAGGATTTGACACAAGCAAGAAAAAATGCATTTAACCTATTCTATTTAGAATAGGTAATAGTCAATTTGGAATGATGAAAATTGTTCAATACGTTTATGGAAGTAAAATACAAGTAATAATTATTGTATATTTATCTCTGTCAGTTTATCATAGTGGGATCCTTATCATAGTGGCCGAATGACGAGACGAACTTAGTTTCGTACTACTATAGATAATATTTTCGGTTATGGAAAACTTAGAAAAGTAACCGGTGTCACGGAGGTGTTAAGCGGCCACTAAAAAATATATGACTTACCAGAGTTTTATCCGAAGCTGAACATGATAAACATAGAAGAGCGGCGACTTCGCAACCCCTATTTAAATTTGCAGGGCTCAAATGTTTTATATTCTTCATAATTAGAAAAAAACTATTTGATTTAAGTATAAACGCCGAAATAACTTAGCAATTTAGACTAAAATCCTCTCCGATGAGGGTTTTGTCAAATTGCAGCTAATGTGGCAAAATTCCTAGAACTATCTTACTTATTAACATAGTTGGCCCTCTATAATAATAATAATAATTGTTCCACAAACATCCCTGATGGGACAAGGGAGACTTCTCTCATATCAATGAGTGCACGCCGATTCATATTGGCTCAATGATATGGGACCTACTTTTTATTGCCGAGTCCGAACGGCGTGTCTTACGACACCACTTGTAGAGAAGTTTTTCATGGCTTAAATACTCAGGAAATGTCGCCAGCATTACTGAGGGGGAATTTTGCCACCGTTGAAAATTTGATGTTGCTTGGCCTGGGATTCGAACCGCAGACCTTCTGAGTGCAAGGCGGACGTGCTAACCATTGCACCACGGTGGCCCCCTAGTTGGCCCTCTACAGGACATTTATCCTATAAGCCGAAATAAGAAAAGGTTTGTATTCCTCTCTATTTGTTGTTTTACCTCTCCAATTCGAAATACCGTGTTTTTATATGTAATGTACTGGAATAATCATTTTCGATCCTATAAAGCAGGAGGAGGCATTGTGACTCACAAGAGAGCCCATTTGCTCTAAGTGAGCGTAAATTTGTTATCGCTCACAGCCTGTGTAGATGCTAACACGTTGTGAACAACAACAAATTTACGCTCATTGAGAGCACAAGAGAGACCCAAAAATGTTCTCTGCCTCACTCTGCTATAAAGTATATGAGTGAAGGACAAAAAAAATAGTTTCCATAAATCCAGGGTTTGCACTATTATAATACGCGAACTATTGTAGTTTACCAGTAACTATGACTATTACTGGATCAAAATAAGTGTTTTTGAACAAAACTAAAAAATTTAATTTGCGCGGAAGTTATGGCCGCGTAAATAAATAAACATAGGCAAAAACACGTTGAAGCTAGCGAGGTTTAACCATTCAAAAGATGGACATCTGTCCAAAGTAAAAGTAGAAGAATACAAAATGAAGATTACACTTCTAATGTATCACTTTTCAAAATTTCCACTGCATCCACATTTTATGGATGCTGACATTTTGAAGCATTTTTAGGAGTTTTTTTTTTTGTATTTTCAAATTTCAAAAAACCAATCATAGGATTAAAGTACTCGCGATTACGCATAATTTGATATGTATAATGACTAGACAGCGGAATTAGACAGAAACTCGTTTTATCACAAAATAAAACAAATTAGACCCAGAAATGTTTGCATATCGTGCATATTTTGACATATTTTTACATATTTGCATAAAATGAGCATATGCAAAACCATATGCAAAAATATATATAAGGATTATTAGTATTAAGTCTTCGTGAAGGGTATGAAACTTTACACTTGAAATTTGTCGGCTTGGGTCCACGTCTTCATATAGCCCCCATAGAACGGTACGTCCTGATTTCCGATATTTTGAAGGTTGTGGCCTCAACATCGCACTGAAATGTCTGATATTTTGTATTAAGTCTTCGTTGGAAGTATAAACATTTCCACCAGAAATTTGTCAGTATAGGTCCACGTCTTCATACAGCCCCCATCGAACGGTACCTGCGGATTTTCGGTATTTTCAAAGTTGTAGCCTCAATATCCCAGTGAAATGACTGAAATTTATTATTAAGTCTTCGTGGGGGGTATAGAACTTTTCACCTGAAATTTGCTAGTATAGGTCCACGTCTTCATACAGCCCCCATAGAACGGTACCTCTCGATTTCGGTATTTTGAAAGTTGTGTCTCCAATATCCTACCGAAATTGCTGAAATTTGGCATTTAGTCTTCGTTGGGGATATAAACCTTTCCACCTGAAATTTGTCAGTATAAGTCCACGTCTTCATATAGCCCCTATCGAACGGTACCTCCAGATTTTCGGTATTTTGAGGGTTTTGGCCCCAATATCCCACCGAAATTACTGAAATTTGGTATTTAGTCTTCGTTGGGCGTACAAAACTTTTCACCTGAAAATTATCGGTATAGGTCCACGTCTTCATATAGCCCCCATAGAACGGTACCTCCCGATTTTCGGTATTTTGAGGGTTGTGGCCCCAATATCCCACCGAAATGACTGAAATTTGGTATTTAGTCTTCATTGGGGGTACAAAACTTTTCACCTTAAATTTGTCGGTGTAGGTCCACGTCTTCATATAGCCCCCATAGAACGGTACCTCCGGATTTTCGGTATTTTGTAGGTTGCGGCTGTGGTTATACATTTCTCTATTTTATTGACTTGTCTGAAGAGAATTTTAAACAGAAATATTTTACACATAAACATTTTTGTACCTATTATTGAAATATTTGATGCATAAGAAAATATGTAAAATGCATAAATTTTGAATATGCACATATTATTTTTTGCATATGCAAAATTTATGCATTTTGCATATGTCATATGTTTCGATTGCAATTTAATCAGAAGCCAAAAATATGCCCAGTCCCAAGATTTGACATAATTCGGACCGAAAATAGGGGTGCGTAAAATTCCGCTGTCTAATTATTTCCATGCGATTGCTTCTTCGTCCAATAAAATATTCCAATTATTTTTTTTGTAGACCGATATGTTTATTGCGGGGGTCTCATTTCATCCGTCCACGTGGTGAAAAGTGTGGCAGTGGATTTATGTTCAGAAACCGATTTTTTTCTGCTGGAGAGTAGTCTTCTCTATATCCTCGAACAGCTTGGCATGGTTGACGGTATCGAAGGCATTCGATAGGTCAAATGTCACCATGACTGTGTGGTCGCACAACCTGTTCTTGTGCAGTCCTCTATTGATATGTCTGAATATGACGTATAATGGTGTTGTAGTACTATGAATTTTCCGGAATCCATGGTGATGATGGCAACTGGAAAACAGCTTTCTATGGTGGGAGGAATAGTGCCTCTAGCATCTTTGGTACTGGCAACAGGATGGAAATCGGCCAGCACGATTCAATCCTGCTGGCATCTTTGCAAGGCTTCAGTAGCAGGAACACCCTGTCAACTTTTCATGCTTCTGGTACAATATAAGTGGCTAACGATAGGTTGAGGACACTTGTTAAATACTCCACTCCGGGTTCATCGAGTTGCTTAAACATTACCGTTGATATTCAAAGTTGGCCCATCGCTACTTTCATGCCGTTGAAAGTAACAGCCGTTCTATCATCCTTCTTTCCTGTTTTCGAGAGTAAGTATGTATTTATGTGGCTATCTGTTGCAGCTTATCGATGTCCAACTTCCGTGTTGTGTCCTTATTTGCTACGTTTAATCGGGTACGTACCTTGGCTGCAACTAGGTGGTGATTCGAGTCGATATTTTCTCTTCGAAACGATCGTACTTACAACCCGATCCATTAATGTCTTCCATCTATCACATCGTGACCAATTTGATTTCTTGTTTTTGGTCTGGAAAAAGCCAAGTGCCTTTATGAATGTCGACATGTTCAAGTTTGGTACTGCGAACTACCATGTTTTTAGCCGCTGTATTTTGGCATTAAAATCGCCTAGAATAATTTTAACGTCATGGGCAGGACAACGGTCATATGTGTCTTCAGTGGGATCATGGGCGCAAATAAAACTGATGTTAAAAAACGTAGCTCTTCTCCGAATTGCAGCATGTTTTTCATTCAACGGGGTAAAACTGAAGACCAGATGTTTTAACCTCCGGCCAACTAAACATCCGCTACCAAACTCTTGTCATGGCAACTATAACACAGTGCGTCATATTTAGGTGTTGTTGTGACGCCTTTCCCAATCCATCGTATTTCCAGTATTTAAGTAATATCGGCTTAGTACTTTGCAAGTACATCTGCCAGTGTGTAAGCTGCACCTTCTCTATAAGGAATTCGACTATTCCAGTTGCAGAAAAAACACATTACAATCTAATCAACCATTGCAAAAGTAATGAACACCCTTTTGATAAGCTGCATGCAATTTAGTCAGATGACAGCGACTCCAGTAATCACAACTTGTACGTAGATACTTAAATATGCATGTCGGTGTGGACAAACAAAGTTCTGCTTCGATATACAATACTGCGGCTGGGCTGCTGCTACTGACAAAAGCATAACACCAGTAGTGTGAGGTAGCGGCGGCCTAACAACGTCCATCGCACAATGTTTGGCTTCATTTATTATGCGCTGGAATGGTTAAGAATGCCTGCTAAAGCGCAGCACCGCATATCCACACTGTTGTGCCTGCTTCCAATGCAAGCTTACTCGTCAACTAAGCAGAGCAGTACAACTGGGCGCATCACAACCAGTGTGAGATTGAACTCCTCCGTTGCTGGTAGACAGACGAGCCAAAAAAAAACATTGCAGACAATTTGTTTGAATCGTCAGTCAAACTTTCCGAGAGTGGGAGGAGAGCTCGCGTGGCGACAAAGAAAGTCGTTGAAAAGTCTTAATGGTTTTCTTTTTGTTTGTCTCGGCTTTCGTTTTCATTGAAATTTACTGCATTCTCAAAGCAATTAATAATTGAAATGTGAATGAATGCATGAATGAATTGTGTCCGCATGCAAATGCAGATGTGCCCGACTGTGGGTAAGCTAACATGGGCAAAGCCAAGCTCACCACATCACACACAGCAAAATATCGTGTCACTTTTCCCGCCCCTTCCACTAACGGCAAAAGAATTATGCACCTAACAAAGGGTCGTTTTTTAATATTTTATGATTGACATGCTTCAAGGAATCACCAACAACAGCCTCAAGTATTCGATACATGAGAGGTAATCATCATTGTTGTTGTGGTGTTGAGAGAGTTTGCCCAATTTGCCAATTTTATGCTGTTGGTTATTTTCTTTTAATTAATCCAAAAAAATACACACATTTGACAAAACCCAATGAACCGAACTGAACGTGTTGAGGACAATACGAAAAGTGTTCCACAAAAGTGGTGGTTTTTGTTCCAAATTTTGGCAATAAAAACAAACAGCGGGAGGATAAAATCTCAAAT
This sequence comes from Musca autumnalis, assembly GCF_047663935.1. Taxonomy (NCBI): domain Eukaryota; kingdom Metazoa; phylum Arthropoda; class Insecta; order Diptera; family Muscidae; genus Musca; species Musca autumnalis. The sequence continues at coordinate 152,299,708 of NW_027411644.1, forward strand.
GTCGAACTTATGTTTATCTACCTTTAAATATGAAGTGTACCAAATTTAGCCGACGATGATTGAACTCCAGTACGATGCCGTGCTTGAATAAATCATATTGAAAGGGTGTTAGAACTTATATACAGATTTTCAATTACACTGTGCAACAATTTTCGGGTCATGGTCTGGGACGTTGAAAAATCCAAGTGGCGGTACTATCACCTTCGGGGAGTTTATCATAAAATGAAAAATTTGCCTGAGAGTTTAAACCCCTTTTGGGGGTTTGCTCTTCTGGTCTAACACCATGACCTCCATTTGGAATTTACCACACCCCATTCCAAATCGGTTCGGAAAATGGATTTGGACTTTACTAGTTCATTCATTATTGTGGCTAAAAAAACGATTTCTACAAAAAGTTTTAAAAATCTGATCGGATTTTGACATAGCTGGGTATTTGGGCCCTATATAGATATATCAAAATCCGATCCGATTTTCAAAAATTTTTGTAGAAATCGTTTTTTAGTTCCAATTATGAACTGGTGAAGTTTTTGCATCGATCGGACCATAATTATACCCTACACCACTATGTGGGGAGGGTATTATAAGTTGGTTTTGGCCAAAAAGTTTGTAACGCATCGAAATAATGGTCGTAGACCCATACTTATATACCAAAATGAATGTCTCGACGAGCTGAGTCGATCTGGTCGGAATGGGCAAAAAACTTATGTGGATAAAAAGACAAAGCGAATATCTCAGCTTCTATACAGGGTATACCAAAAGCAAAACCTGACAATAAAAGTAGAAAATATCGCCTTTCTAATGATGTAACGTAGGTTCTCGTAGGTGATCAAACAACGAAGATATCACAATAGTCGCAAATAAAACCCAAATTTTCATTTTTGCGATTTTAATTATAATGACGAATATCACAACTTTGGTTGGGGACTTTCCAAAAGCAAAGCTTGCCTATGAAAGTAGAAGATCCCGTATTTACAATGATGTAAACTAGGTCGGCGTAGGTGACCAAATAACGGAGATATCGCAAAAGTCGGTAATACATCTAATTTTTCAAATTTTTTGGAAATCACGCTACATGTCTCATTTTTGATCGGATCGTCACGAAATTTTGAGGGTTAATGGGGGTCACACAGATGAAGAAGCCTATTGATTTTGGTGATGGTCGGATAATACTTAAGGGTCGTAATGGGCAAAAAACTTATTTGGAAAAAAGACGACGTTTTTTTCCTAAGAGAATATCTCAGCTTCAATATGGGGTATACCAAAAGCAGAACCTGGCCATAAAAGTAGAAAATATCGCCTTTCTAATGATGTAAAGTAGGTTCTCGTAGGTGATCAAACAACGAATATATCGCAATAGCCGCTAATAGAACCCAACTTTTTATTTTTGCGATTTTAATAATAATGACGAATATCACAGCTTCGGTTGGGGATCTTCCAAAAACAAAGTCTGACTATGAAAGTAGAAAATCCCATCTTTACAGTGATGCAAAGTAGGTTGGCGTAGGTGGCCACATAACGGAGATATCACAATAGTCGGCAATACATCCCATTTTTTCACTTTTTTGTAATCACGCTACAGGTCGCAATTTTGATCGGATCGTCACGAAATTTTAGGGGCTAATGGGGATCCTACAGAGAAAGAAGCATATTGATTTTGGTGATGGTCGGATAATATTCAGGGGTCGGAATGGGCAAAAAACTTATTTGGAGAAAAAGTCAACGTTTTATTTCAAAGCGAATATCTCCGCTTCTAAAAGGGGTATATCAAAAGCAAAACCTGCTAATCAAAGTAGAAAATATCACCTTTGCAACGATGTTACGTAGGTTGTCGTAGGTGGTCAAACAACGAAGATATCACAAAAGCCGCTAATAGAACACAACTTTTCATTTTTGCGATTTTAATAATAATGACGAATATCACAGCTTTGGTTCGGGACCTTCCAAAAGCAAAGTCTGACAATGAAAGTAAAAAATCCCATCATTACAATGATGTAAAGCAGGTTGGCGTAGGTATCCAAATAACGGAGATATCGCAATAGTCGGTAATACATCCCATTTTTCCACCTTTTTGGAAATTACGCTACAGGTCGCAATTTTAATTGGATCGTCACGAAATTTTGGGTGTAATTGGGTTCCCACAGAGGAAAAAACCTTTTGATTTTTGATAATGGTCGGATATTATTCAGGGATCGGAATGTGACAAAAAAAATATTTGGAAAAAGACCAACGTTTTATTTCAAAGTTAATATCTCCCTTCTGTAGGAGGTATATCGAAAGCAAAACCTGGCAAGGAAATTATAAAATATCACCTTTACAACGATGTGAAGTAGGTTGTCATAGGTGGTCAAACAACAGAGATATCGCCATAGTCGGTAATGCATCCCTTTTTCCATTTTTGTGGAATAACACTAGGAAATTTTGATCGGATCCTCACAAAATTTTGGGGGTTGATGGAGGTCTAACAGAGAAAAAAGCCTATTGATGGTTGGCATACATCCCACTTTTCCATTTTTTATTTGGGTTGTACTGTCGATCCACTTAAATGCGTTTCAAAAAATTGACCTGTGTTAATGAAGACATTCAAAGCAAAGGCGCTAAGCTATCCCAATTTTAATATTTTGAATTTTATTAGTCAAAAGCTTATGAACAGGGGTAGTGGTGTAGGGTATCACATAGTCGGCCCCGACCCGATTATAGCCTTGGCTCACTTGTTGTGTCATTTAGAGAATTTTGGTGAAAATGCGCCTATGGCCCTATAGAAATTACTATGGAAACAATAATCTATAAGTTGGCACGGGTTAATGTTAACCGAGTAGGAGGTTTATGCCTCTGTAGTTGGCACAAACCGTCTTGTTTCCTTTCTTGTGCACGGCACAAAGTAGAGCATCGTTGGGGTTGCATTCCTCCAGCCAGTCAACTGATGCATACTCCTTATCAGTATATCGCCACCATTCTTGAACAGTTCGGCAGGAAGTCCAACAGCTCACACGGCAGAGACTGACTGCTCCGGAACCTTTTGGTACGTGTCGAAACGAAGGAAAGCCCGGGACCAATTTATATGAGCTCAGTTTGTCACAACGGCATCCCCACATTCAAACTTCGGTGATATGCAATAGATGTCAGGAGTGGGTGATTCTCAGGGGTTGTTCTGGACTCGTTCATGCGAGGGATTACGACAGGGAATAGGTTGCTGCATGCTGCGTTCACTGAACACAGCCCACAGCTGTTGTCATCAGAATTCGCGACAGCAATAGCAGCCGCCCACTCAGGACTTAACACAATAACAACACCAGCCATTGCTGTTTTATTCCTGGAAATTCATCCTTTTTGTATTTTTACTACAATGGACTCCAAGGTAGAATTGGGGAAATTGTGGATTTTTCGAGTCGGAAGGATATCATGGTCATGACAGTGCAGAAAACCAAGCTCAACAACAACTGCAGCTTACAGCATTGTGATGGTTACAACGTACGGATGAAGGATCGCACCAGAAGTGGAGGTAGGGAATTAGCTTTCCTATTGTACCAGTCTGTTCAGTACAGACCTATCTCGCTTGAGCCTGGGTCTAATTACCCGTACATGGAATGTATTGGTATACATCACCTGATATAACCATTACGTCACCTGATCTCGGTAATGACCAAGGTGGTATAGTTAGCACGGCGCTAACTGAATTAGCGGAGTGTGTCACAGTTCGCCAGACATAACCATCGTGTCACTTAGTTTGACAAATGGCGGCAACTAGTCGTTTCTCTTGGATCAGACAATTTCCCCATAATTGTGCCAATCAGCAAGCAGACCGCCCCATTTCATTACCTCTGACGCCGCAATTTCATCAATCATGGGAAATCTAATTGGCTGAGTTTCAGAGTGTTCACTAATCACAGCTTCAGAGATATCCAGTACAGATGTTCTGATCTTCGGTAGCAGGGATTAGCAAATGAGCATGATAAGCTTCATCGTGCCAAGCCCAGTGACTCCAGAGTCAGTGAGCTGACACTGGAAGTTAACAGGTTGGTCGGTGAACATAAGCGGAAGAACGGTTAAATCATCTAAAGACTTGCAACAGTGATGCCGGAATAAGTGAATTTTGGGCAACAGTTAAGCCACTCTCGAACCCTGAAATCACGTTTGGCGACGTTGCGCTGATGTCGAGCAACCCGTGAGTGACAGGGTGAAGAGAAGAGTACTGCCGACGATGAATCACCACAATTAGTATCGATGATGTAGCGAATATCACCAGGAACGCTAAATCATCCAAAGCATTGGGCCCTGATAGAATCTCCATGGTAATGCTCAAACAGCTGGATAAGCCGGGCGCCGAGTATCTCACTAAAGTTTTCAATCTATCGCTAGCCACCCACATCGTTCCCGAAGTCTGGAAAATAGACAGGGTAGTCCCTCTACTAAAGCCAGACAAGGATGTCAGCAAAGGTGTTGCGAATATCATCAGGAAAGCTAAATCATCCAAAGCATTGGGCCCTGATAAAATCTCCATGGTAATGCTGAAACAGCTGGATAAGCCTGGTGCCGGGTATCTCACTAATGTTCTCAATCTATAGCTAGCCATTCACATCGTTCCCGAAGTCTGGAAAATGGGCAGGGTGGTCCCTCTACTAAAGCCAGACAAGGATGTCAGCAAAGGTGAATCGTACCGGTCGATTTCGCTTTTGTCGACCGTTTCAAAGACCCTTGAGGCTTTAGTCCTTCCCAGCGTCAGAAATAACTATCCAATTGTCGACCATCAGCATGGGTTCCATAAGCAGCACAGCACGACAACAGCGCTGCACGCCATCTCCACATATATTACAGAACGGTGATGTATTGCGCTTGACTTGTCAAAAGCGTTTGATACTATCAAGCACTCCTCACTGTTTGAGGACATCGAGCTGACAATCCTCCTGCCAAGTTTGAAACGTTCGATAATCAATTATATGTGTGGACGCCAGTCGTACGTGGAATTCTGAAACAAGAAGTCCAAGCCCCGTAGAGTGAATTAGGGAGCTACTCAAGGTGAAGTGATATCTCCGAAATTGTTTAAGGAGTGACCCCCACATGTAAGGCCCAATAAAAGCCATTTTTTATGATTTTTTCCAAGAAAACTACGAAACATTCTGAAAGGACATATTACGTATTACGTAGTTTTGTGGTAAATAGCCGTCTACGAAACACTGTTTTTATAAAAGTGTTTTGCGATGCCAACTCTAGTTCGAAAACTAATGAACCGATCGTCATATATTTTTAGGTTCTAGTCCTTCAACGATCGATTTTTTTTTAAATATTAGGTTTTACAGAAATGGTGGATACAAAATGTCTAAATTTCTTATTTGTTTTTTGAGCTAGAGTTGGCATCGACTTCAAAATGTCATTTTGTCAATAAATTTGTCACTTCCAACAATCATACGTCGAAAGGCACTGTGTTCGTTCCTTTCATTTAGGGGTGGCCCACTAGAATAAATATGAAATTTGTGAAGAAGAATGTTAAAAAGTGTGTGAAAAATTTGTTGCTCTCGATCGTTTGATGACTACGAGGTGTGATTGGTAGGATCCGCGGCAATACTGAGCTATTTAGTCCCTGCACCTTAACTTTATCTTCAGTTTCACTAATCATATTCCATTGTTGTTTTTTTGATTCAGGGGATCATCCCCATTTCAGAAACAGGTGATCATAATACTCTACTTTAAAGCAGGTCACATCACAAGTGATTTCCCTGGTTCGGAGCAGAGTAGTATGAAGTTTGGAAGAAATATTAGCGACATATTTAGATCGACTAGAAATTATATGAATCGGATTTGGACTTATGAGCCATTATCACGATGAAGCCATTAGCCATAAGGATGTGGGTATAATAACCTAATTGGTTCAAAAAGAAATGTTATGTATTTTGCACGAAACATCAAGTGTTATGTTTGAACAATTACACTGTACAACAAAATCTAACTTTTTTAAAATTACAAGAAACCCCGCAAAGATTATGAAAGAGGGCCGAAAAAAAGAAGACACGTGTATCGGCGTTTTGAAAGTTTACGTCGGGAAGTAACCTAAATAGGTATGGCAAGTTCCGCCCATTTATACAGGTTTTGAAATATTCTACATCAGATTCCTTGGAATCCTTGCATTCGAGGTATAAAGTGTCTTTGGCAATATTGCAGAGAACAATGCGAGGTATCTTTCTATGAAAAAATTAACCCTCATGCGAGTCACTAAAGGGGTCTTTTTGGTCACTTTTCTTAAAAACTTTTAAAAACTCCTTTAAAATGTGATCGTATCAGATCAAAATTCTACAAAATTATTTGTCATAAAATTTTACTATAGGTCGCCGAATACACCAAAACTCTAAATCGTACCTAAACGCCAGGAATCTGGCAAAAGTAAAATCACGGTTTAGGGTTAATGTTGTACTTTATCTGAATTTATTAAGTTTTGTCCCACAAAACTTCATTCTAGATAGAAGACGTCAAAGACAAAAATAATCTCCATCAAATATCAATATAATTCGCCAAATAAATGAAATATATATTTGCAATATATATCACTAAAATATGTACATCAAGTTTGCCAACAAAACACTAAAATATTTTTTGAATAAATTTGTTTTGTTCTTTTTTCGAGTTGGTGCATAAAAGTAGCATAAAATTTAGTTCTAGACGAAAGGTGTTAAAAGAAGAAATATTTTACACAAAATTTCATTGTAAGTCCCAGAACAAACTAGATATCTGAGTAAAATATTTTGTTAAGAAAATGACGTCACAAAATTAGATATTATAGGTAGAAATTATTTCTTAAACTTTAAGACTCTTAATTAAAATTTATTCCATACTGAGTCAAAATCTCCTAAAATATCACTTTTGGGGGGTTGTGTCAAAAAATTAATTGTTCCAAATCAAATTTCATTGTGAGTCTCTGAACAAAAGAAATTTGTAGCTATTATATTTAACATCTCCAGAAGCTTCGCTTTTTATATATGATTTAGGACCTTTTAACGTTTTTTATTCACATTTTCGTTATCTGCGGTCACAAAATACAATTTATTGAAGTTTTTTGATAATAAATTCTTTCAGAAGATTATGTGTGCTCAATTCAAAAATATTTGAGTGTTTTGTTGGCAAACTTGATGTATATATTTTCTTGATATATATTGCAAATACATGTTTCGTTTATTCGGCGAATTATATTGAAATTTGATGGAGATTATTTTTGTCTTTGACGTCTTCTATCTAGAATGAAGTTTTGTGGGACAAAACTTAATAAATTCAAATAAAGTAAAACATTAACCCAAAAACGTGATTTTACTTTTGCCAGATTCCTGGCGTTTAGGTACGATTTAGAGTTTTGGTGTATTCGGCGACCTATAATAAAATTTTATGACAAATAATTTTGTAGAATATTTTGATCTGTTACGATCACATTTTAAAGGAGATTTTAAAAGTTTTTGAAAAAAGTGACCAAAAAGACTCCTTTAATGACGCGCATGAGGGTTAATTTTTCATAAAAAGATACCCCGCATTGTTGTCTGCAATATTGCCAAAGACACTTTATACCTCAAATGCAAGGATTCCAAGGAATCTGATGTCGAATATTTCAAAACCTGTAGAAATGGGCGGAACTTGCCACACCTATTTAGGTTACTTCCTGACGTAAACTTTCAAAACGCCGATACACGTGTCTTCTTTTTTCGGTCCTCTTTCATAATCTGGTCGAATTATCTTGTAATTCTTTTTTGTGTTGTACAGTGTTATTAATTCCACCCACAGTACCTACATAAATATCTGCAATCGCAAATTTATTCTTTAAAAAATGTTTCATGTATAAGATAAAAACATTCAACTACATTATTTTCGCCTTTCAATTTCGCCTGCTATTATTCAAAGCGTGCCTTACTGTCTGTCTGACATTGTATGCAAATCTTTAATTGCAAAATAATTTACTTTCACTAGAATTTTGATGAATATTTTCTCCGGCTGATAAATAAACTGAGAATTTGATGACTCCAAATCGCATTTAAGTAATGAAACTTCACCTAAATCGTAATAAAACGAAACAAAAAGATTTACTTGAAGCCGCAAAAGAAGAGTTTAAACTTTCGCTAGTCACGCGTTTGTCTGTCACTTTTGATGTTTCCTTAAAAATGACGATAGAATTTTAAGTGTCCAACAATGCGGTGGTGATTTGTTGTGTTTTACCGCCACCACAATCGTCAATAATCAACCGTCAACAACTGGGTTCACCGGTAACAGCACACATTCATAAGTATTTACATATTATTATATTAGGGTAGAAGTAAGATCAATTCAGAATATTAAAAACCCTGAAGACCCTTTGCCAGAATGTGAAAATGGAAATGTTGAAATAAGCAAGGTTCTGTTTCTCTACCTGTTCTAACATTTTATTTCACCCTACAACACGGTGGAGAGGGTAACGTAAGTTTGTTTGGTATAACGATTGAACATCCGTCCGTCCCGTCCCTACCAGGTTCTAACCAGAATAGACATGGACAAATTTATGTTTGTGATAGGTTAACGTTTTGGTACAGGTTCTATAAAAAATTTGATTCGAAGATTTGCCCCCTTTCTCCAATGGAGCCTGCATTAGTGACAAATAAATACTGACAGTGTAAGGGCAATGTTTTAACGAATCAAGTTTACACGTAAGAGATCGCATAAACGCCAAATTCGTTACACCCGAATGTATTTCCAGCGTTTTTTTATGAGACTGCGATGGTATGCCAACTGCGGCAGTAGTACACATCTGGACGTGCACATTTCTTACAAGAAAGTGAAGTGATGATGTGACGACGAATGGTGTGATGACCTTAAAAAAAAACAAATAACAAAACATATAAAAAACAACGGTAAAGAAAAAGAAGGCAAAAAATCAAAACACCAACTGACATAAATTCAGCAGTACTCGAGAGAATGTAAATTAATTAAAGCTAAGTTTGCTTTGCATTTCATTCAACCTGTGTCTCACAGACTGACTGGCTGGCTGTCGGCCCCACTTCACCAACCCTACATGCGTGTTATTGTCATTGATGTATGTATGTTTGCTACCATCATGTTAGGTGTCGTCTTCTTCTACTTCTTCTCTCTACAAACCTTTTTTTAATGAAATGTTAATTGTTTTTTCTGCGCTTTAAGACACAACAAGAAGACAAGTGTCAGTTAAATGATAATTACGCTCACATTGGAGTGACACTCGACGCAACATTTCCGGTTAAACTATCGCATTTCAGCAACATTTCACCATCTTTTGACAAGTTTGTTTTACGGACAAACATTAATCGAGAGCTGTCAGCGATGTCAATGATCCCACATAGAAATCATAGTTTTCAGTCATAATTATTTCGATAAAAACATGGTGGCACAACAGATCGAAATCCTGTCTTAGCAGTAGTAGGCTTCGCTCAGCAAGTAAACAATAACACATAAATTCATATGTCCCCACAACAGCCCCGATGACACAAGGGGGATTGGCTTAATGATATGGGACCTATTTTTATCGCCGAATCCGAACGGCGTATCTTACGACACCACTTGTAGAGAAGTTTTTTATGGCTGAAATACCCGGGAAATGTAAGCCAGCATTACACTGAGGGGATCTGCCACCGCCAAAAAATTTTTATATTCTGGTCGGGGGTTGAACCGCAGACCTTCCGAGTGCAAGGAGGACGTACTTACCACTGCACACAATCAATAACACACCAGTAGTGAAATTCTGTAACACATTTTTTGAGTAATTAAAACGCAAAATTATGAATGAAAAGTATCAATAACAGTTTGACCATAGACTAATAAATGTATAGACAGAGAAATTGTAATGTGCTTGTTTTTTCTAGGTGTAGCCCTTACGGAAACTGCGCAGCGTTTTCACTCAATTGCATAATGTTTTGGGGTAAATTGCAATATTTTGTTGAATATTATTATTATTACCAAAAACAACTATTCCACAAAGTCGGGCACACACGATCTGTGCCACCGTACTCATTACTTAATAAGTAGTAGCAACGTAAGTTTTTTTCTACATTTCACGGTGCTCTTGAACCAATTTTAAATGGAAGTAGCCTACACCTGGGAAGTTTCTGCGGATTCTGAAACTACAATGTTCATAGATGAGAAAAATCAAAAAACAGAAAAAATCGCCGGAGTGATTTTTAAATAAATCGCCGTCAAAATTCACATTTTTTAACTTGTTTAGGTTTTCACGATTTTGCAGGGAAACCGCAAGCCCTATCAAAATTGAACTAAACAAACTGTTGTAGCAGTTATCTACAAGATTGTCATTCATGACATTTTCGTACGTTTTACCATTTTTGAGATATAGAAGTTTAAGTTTTGACAATTTACTGAGTGTATCGTCTTCTTATAAAATAATGTCATGACTGCAATTTCCCAACTTAAACTTATATATCTCAAAAATGGTACAACCTAGGAACAAATTACGAAAGCCAATCGTGTAGAGCTATAAGATTTCCTCTAGTCCTATTTCGATAAGACTTACCGTTTTCAAGCAAATCGTGAAAACCTAACAATAAAACCTAAAATGTGACCTGAACTTCTATATCTCAAAAATGAACAACCTAGGAACAAATCATAAAGGTAAATTCTCTAGAGAATTTGTACAGCTACTACATTTCCTTTAGCCCCATTTCGATAGGACTTGCGGTTTCCAAGCAAAATCGCGAAAACCTAAAATAAACCTAAAATTTTGAACTTTGACCGCGATTTATTTAAAAATCCTCCGGCGATTTTTTCCTGTTTTGTCGACTTTTAGTTGTCAAAAAATTATTTATTTCTGTCGACATGCCCTTGTATAAATAATACTGGTCAACAAAATTAAGAAAATTGGATGTTACGTCCGAATTTTGTTTTGTTTCTAACATCAGCTCTTGTAGTTTTTTTCTGATTTTACCTAGTATTTCGTTATTCTCGAACCACTAAAAGTCGACAGTAATCAAAACGATAGTCGGTTTGTCAGCTCTAGTTGTCGAGCTCGTTATGTACCATAAAGTCCAAAAAACGCTTAGATGACCCATAGAAACAGTGACGTATAGAACATAAATTTCTAACGTATAATACATACGTATACAGCGTCGTATACTTTGTAAAATATTTGGGTTTTTGACAATCGAAACAAGTAAAAAGTATCAATCAGTCGGCTTTGTCGACAGAGATATAACCTCAGCTTGTGTGAATTGAAAGTCTTTTTTCCCTAAAAAATTATGCCGACACAAATATGGATTTGGATAAAAGCTCAAAAGTGTTGTGGGAGAGGTACCTGAAGGTATGAACTGACATAGTCCATTTTCGAGGAGGTTCTTATTTTGGGAGTCATTTCTTTCGATAGATATTGGGCCCATTAGTCATTTCAGTTGATCACCGTATAATTTAGAGCGTTTGGACCATGTACTCGCCAACGAAAAACATAACATCGCTGTAAACAGGACCTTCCACATTTCGATGATTAGAATGACTAGGTCGTCCGCATAAGCAATTACCCTAGTTCCTAATCTATCGAATTACTTGAGTATCAGGACTATAACGGAAAACGCAAATTCAGAAATGTGGTTTGCAACACTTCTTCAGACCGCAAATTCAGACATGTGGTTGGACCTTCGTAAACATTTCCAAAGAATCCTAGAACAGACCTTAAACTGCACTTAAATAAAAATGTTGATATTTATATAAACACACTACGATATGCAAAGTTTGGAACAACCCCGTATCCAGTTGGAGAGTTGCCGTGCTCACCATCCGCGGTAGTGTATTTTTTAACGCATTCGATCCATTTTTTCAAGAAGTATGGACTTTGTTTTGTGGAGAAGGTACCCAGTGGATCGATATAGTCCATATTCGAACCTGCAATGTATCCGTTAATATCTTCGAGAGTTATTGTGCGCATAATTTTGGTAAAAAGTTTTGAACTTTTGTGGGGGAGTTACCCGAAGGAGTGGACCTTTGAACTTAAACTAAGTTTGGACAAAATATTACTAACGCCAAACTTTGGATCGTTTGAAGTTGTAAATCTGAGAAACACCGTTTCTTCTGTACATTTACCATTATAAAATCAAAAAATGAAGTGACCAAAAAAACCAAATCTATTTTCGTCTTCCATTGACTCTAACTAAAGTGAAATTGTACCTCAGAACCCCTGCATAACTTTGGTGAAGCACAGTGTTATTTATAAAGGGCGGTTTCAAAATTTTGTGGCCTCTATTCTATAATTTGAACTTTCTTGGAGGATGGGTGGACATATATACTTTATCTTCGAATTTGATGTAAATTTTGATATTTATATCTTTACAAACGTACATTGTCGAATTGGGGCCTAGAGCGTAAACTGCACTTTTTGGATGAAGTTTCGGGCACCTTCCACACAAGGTTTGCGATAGCTTTTACATTTTTGGCAACATGTTATGTATGCGGTCCTAGTTAATTTTTTTCGGGGGCAAATCCATGCTTCCTGAGAAATTGGCCCAACAACTCAAACCCCCCTATATACGTCAGAAGTATTATGTTTGCTTTTTTTAGTTCGGCACAGCTGACTGATACTTTATTTCTTGTTATAAAACCATTGTCCTTGACATCAACAATAAAAATTTGCTATCTAAATATTAGCTTCTTATTCATTCCTTCATCAACTTAAGATCGAGGAACTTAAACCTGAGGTTTTCTGTACTTCTATAATAGGCATCTATCGTTTAATAACTAATGCACATGACGTGGGTCCACACAACTGTTAAAACTAATACTTTATTATAAAAGCCCCGCATATAGTACATAGGAAAAACGAATTAATCCATCATAAGAAATATTTTAACCGTTTCCTTCTCTTCCTAAATTCTGCTGCAGTGGTTGTTATCTGATAGATTTAGCTGATTAGCACCGCAATATGTCTTGCCAGCTTCCGTCGATTTTTGCAAATCAGGAACATTGTACGTTTGATGTGATATGTGGTCATGTAGATTTTTCTATCTGATCTCTGTTTGTGATAGATAGTGCTTGAAGATATCCTCTTTAACTACTCTCATTGGCGATGCGGTGGACACCTTCGGAAGTTCGTTAGAAGGATATCCGGCTCTGGCCAATTCTTCTACTTTTTCGTTATGACCTGGGACCCAGAGAGAACAACTCTAGTCTAGTCCTAACGTATCAGTTTTTTTCCGTTCATGAGCTTTGATGTGACAGCGCACAGTGGTTCAGTAGTGGAATTCTGTAACTCATTTTGTCGATAACTCAAAAAATCAGTTAGAGAATTCACTACAGAAATCGATTTTCCTGGCCAAAACCCCCATTTTTTGTTGTCACCGATTGTTAATTTCTATATGGGAGTCGATAGTAAACAAATTAAAACTAAGGAAAGCAAACATTTAGATCAAAATATTGGAAGGTGTGGGTGTGGTGTGCTCCTAAAGACGAAAAATGCTTCCCAATTTTGGAAAATACGTAATTTTTGCAAATTTCTCGAGAAAGAAACAGCTATTTCTCAGAAATTACAACAGATATTGTGTTCTTTGTTTTTTTTTTTTTTTGTTTGGTAGGTAGGATTGTTGCCTTTACGAGTCGTTTAAACAAATTGCCGTAGCGTACTAAATTTTAGTGAAATTCCAAGTTTAGTGGACTAGAACTTTTAGGGAACAAAGTTATGTTCCGTTTTCGCAGAATAATGCCCGAGAGTGTCCTCTTTCAGCCCATATATACTTTGGTACCAGTCCCGTTCCGTCCGTTTTTGAAGTTACATGGGTAAAAATCTGCGTTTTTTTCCATACCGTTTCCCCATGGTAGAACAAACCAGGTAAAGTATACAAATACAACTCAACAACAACCACATAGGAATTTGTTTTTGTTTGTAATGTTAAAATAAATGTAAACAAAATTAGGAAATGTCTATAAATTATTGGAATTTACAAAAACTAATATTTTTTCTCATTTGATTGAATATTTTGGAAAACAAGAATGGAAACTCGTTAGGTTTTCAATTTGAATGTTTCCGTACCATTCCACTAAATGCATAATTTCTCGCAGAAAGTAGAATTATTGCAAATATGTTTGAGGTCGCTGAAAATTCATTGCAAAAGTAGAAGCTGCTTCAATCTTTTGTTTTTGAAATCAAAAAACACATGTTTATTAAGGGGAGTACACACTATCAATCAAAAATTACAGCCAACGTACTTTTAGGAAATTTTTCCTGCAAATAACAACTTTTATTTAGCGAAAAACCTTTTAAATACAATATATACGGTATTATTTAGATATTACAAAAGAAATTTTTCAGTTAGGCTTTGATATTCACGAAATAGACCTCGATGACTGTCAGTTTTGCTTGTCAATGTGTACTATACTTTAGGGCTTTATTTTTTCAAACTTATCAAAATACCACACTATATTATAAATGTTGCACCGCCTCTATAAGCGGTGTTTTAGTGTGCGACACGTCGTTCGGACTTGGAGGAGGTTACATTTCATTGATATGAGGAAGTCTTTATGGGTATATGAATATATTTTTTCTTCAAAAAATATATATCCCTAATACACATCGAACATAGAAATAAATATATAAAATGTCGTATGGTATTTGACACTTACATTACACCCCAGTTCAGTCAGCTGGGTATTGCTGTTACCATTTCTTGTTCTACCATGCCGTTTCCCATATAAATTATAGCTTTTTCACACAAATTGACATTTTTTTAATACACATATGAGCATGATACAATAAGAAGGTAGCAGCAACTGCCTGACCTAAATTCAATGCAATTGACACATTATGTTACCATCAGCTGGGCTGATAATGCTACCTTCTTATTGTATCATGCATATGAGTTTTATAAGAGTTTTATGAAAACCCAAGGAAAAAATTTAAATTTTTTGAAAAAAAAAATGATTCCAAGTTTTTTTTATTTTTTATTTTTTTTTTTTGTCTTTTTACGGTTTTTTATTGGGGTTTGACCTTTTAAATACATAGTTAGAATATATGAAAAACTCAAAAACATTAAGACCTGCTCTCGAATCACTTTGATTTTTGTTGAAGCGATTTGCAATCGCTACCTAAATTACGACGGTAAAAGTTTTTTTCAGGAGCAGGTTTATATTCCTTGGGAAAACATCCCGAAAAGTGTAAAAAGCCCTATGTCACCATATGTGGCTCTCGAACTGTTCTACCGATTTGGTGCAATATTTGGTCTTAGTCACATTTTATCCAAACTTAGTTTCATGGGGCAATACCGGTCCCCAACTTCCAGTATTTCTCCCCAATATTTTAAAAATGTCACTAAAATGTTAGGACGATATCATTTGAATGGTGCAACCAATTTGTTCCAAACTTCGGATCTCCTAATATATTGTCAAAATTTAGTTTAACTTCTAAAATGGCCCATATCGGTCCTCCCTAAGGGTACCTCCCCCACAAAAGTTCAACATTTGTGTTAATCCCTAATCCACATTTTTGTCGGCAAATTCAAATGTTGAAAAAGGACCACAAAATTCTGAAGATACGATAAATACATTCTATCTGTCCGTAGATGAAAGTTTCAATTCACATTAGCTGAGGGTATACCTCTGTCGGCAAAGCCGACATTTTTACTTGTTGTATCACAATTCTATTACAATCCTAGTTTATTTGTCAATTTAAAAATGTTAGCCTCTATTAACTTACGAATAGACATTTGCAATGATAATAATATGATCCATGTTTCGCAAACTTTCACTAATATTGAAAAACGAAAAATAAAAAACAACTAAAAACAAAAGGGGTATTCATTAAAACAGGCGTTAAGCGCAATTACCCGTGCACCGTTCCATTTCATTTCTTGAAATAACCCAAAGGTGTTTAATTTCTAATTGCAAAGACACTTTCGTTTCGATTCGAGTCCCTCGCGATGCGAATTGGAACAAGTGAATGAATATCTTCGAAGTAGTCGTCGCCGCTGTAGATTTAAAACAATTAAAACTAATTATTGACACGCAAACAAACGTTAATACGCCTCAACACAATAATGGTTTGCAAACAATTTCCTCAAAAACACTTTTGTTTTAATTTGTTACACAGAGACAAATCGACAACAGGCGGACGGACAGGGAGTCATGGTGTATGCAATTCTCACAGCCGTAAATGTGATTGATTTTGTAGTGTGAATTCATACACAACACTGATAATTGTGAGAAGAAAAAATACAGTATTCAAACGTCATTACGCCTTGATTATGTGGTGTTATAGTAATTTCGATTTCATTTCAATGTTAAATTTTAGTTGGGATTATGTCAGTGAGTAACGCAACATGCTGTTCACCGTCTAAACTATCATGTAGTAATGTTCGAAGGTGACAAAATGCTTTTCTTGAGTATATAAAGCGATTTGCTTCTTAGATGGCCTGTCGCAGCACATTTCTTCCATAAGACTAAGAATTTCAAACGCGGATACGTTGATTACCTTGGTCATCCCAGCGGAGTTTTGCTTCTCCTCTTCTGTGCGTGCTTTCATTAAGATGTATTTAATGGTCGTTTTGTCGAGCGTGCTTTAAGGTAAACGTGTTGACTAGAAGATATGTACGTTATTTGAGTTTTCCATCAGTTTTCGAATATTCACGTCGATTAGGCTTTCGGGAGTTTTAAGCAGAAATGATAAAGGCTTAAAGTTTTTAGCATTTTCGTAACTACGACTTCCTGCTTTGAGTATGAAAACATCTACTGTACATGTACACCAGACGTGTGCACGGCCATCCACTGGTGGTTTCTGTAAAATACTCTTAATTTAATTAATTCAACAAAACTTTGGCGTTTAAGTATTTTTTGTAATAATTCTTTAAAAATTCATTTGTAGCACGATTTTAGGTAACATTAGTGCTTAAAAATGTCTAAATATGTAATGAAACAACAAGAAAAATTAAATAATAATTCTCCCTTAAATTTTCTCTTTTTCTATTTTGCTCACCATTGATGTACACTATCCAAGAGTTAATTATGCTCTCCGCGCTTTGTGGCATTTTGGTATAATACCATCTCTCATGTAGGGAGAGAAGCTGTTAATAGCTCATATGACTTTACTCCAATGATGAACACGAAGAGAGCATTTGTATGGTGAGTGCTCATCTTGTTCATCTATGCTTTACTCGAACTTATTCTCTTGTCGGTTTCAATGTTGTCATTATTTATTGTAGTATTGGTTTGATCTTTGATGATTCTATCAGTGCAACCGGGAATGTGCGCCGTAAAAAGGATTTGAAGAAATCTCTATATTGTATATGTGGGATTTGAGTGACTCTTTGCCCTAACTTTACTTAGCCTTACACTTATCCTTGTAAGGCTGACAAAATCCGCTTTAGTAGCTGATGTTGAAGGCTTTTCTTGACTGTTTACGTAGGTTGAGGGCTCGGACGTCCACATGGCGGATAGTGTTTCTTCGAGCGCGTTAGGGGCTGTATCTGTGTGGAAGTTTATCTTTCAATTGCGAAAACATTTAATTAGAGCTGATTATTTATATATGGTAAAAACTAAATTTCTTTTGCAATTCCATTTGACAAAATTTTAAATTTTTTTGCGAGCACATCTACGATTTTGGGATATAGGTTAAGAAAAAAAATTTTGGTTTCAAATCCGTTCGCGTCCAAAATATTGGCCGATGCGCGCGAAATTTATAGCGGGTTTTATTCTCATTTAAAGAAAAAATATTTAAATATGTCTTATTTATTTGTATGAGAAAATTTATGCATAAATCGCTAACAGCATCCCATATCTATGCGTAGATGTTTAAATACTAACTAAATTTATTTTTATTTTCGTGAAAAATGAACAAATAAAAAAAAAAAAATCTTGAAGAAAATCCAAATTATCCTGCACCAGAGTCCGTACAAAAATCTAAAAAATAAGTTAAAACAAGTAATAAAGTATCAGTCGGCTTTGCCGACAGAGATATACCCTCAGCCTGCGTATATTGAAAAAAAAAAATTCCAAATACGTATGTATTTAGGGGGTCTTAAAAATTTTGGATATTTGAACCGACAACAATGTTGATTAGGATTAAAGTTCAAATCGACATTGACCGTTATGGAAGTGGATCTCCAGCCACAACATATGGTGCCTTACGATGTTTTTACACTCTTCAGGCTGTTTGTTCAAGAAGTATGGACTTGCCCCTAAAAAAACTTTTACCATCGTAATTGAGGCAACGAATGCAAGTTGTCTCAACAAAAATCAAAGTGATTCCATAGCAGGTCTTAAAGTGAACTTATCCGAAATTTTGTGTGGGAGGTACGGGATGGAGTGGACAAATATAGTCCATATTTGAACCTGATCTATATCTGGTAGATGTATTAGGATGTGTAAAGTATAGACCATTTTGGCAACTACCTTCAAGAGTTACCGTACGAACAATTTTTCCGAACATTTTTGATCTGTTGTGGGGGAGGTACCTGAAAGAGTGGACCGATATGGCTTATCTTCAAACTTAAACTATGTTTGGACAAAATATTACTAAGGCCAAATTTTGGACCGAATCGGCAGTTCCGTTCGAGAGTTATCTTGCGCTTCAACCACCTCACACGGTGTCATAGGGGTTTTTTGCAACTTTCAGGCTAGTCTCTCGGGAAGTATGGTTTTGCCCCTGCTGAAACTTGTACCGTCGTATGGAGGGCAGTGAATACAAGCTGCTAAAATCAAAGCGATTCGAGAGCTGGCCCTAAACTGAACTTTTCCGAAATTTTGTGTGGGAGGTACCCCAAGGAGTCGACCGATTGAGTCCATATTGAAACCTTATCTAAGTCTGGTACACGCTCCACGATGGGCAAAGTATTTTCGAACTTTTGTGGGGGAGGTACCGGAAGGAGTGGACCGATATAGCCCATCTTCGAACTTAAACTAAGTTTGGGTAAAATATTACGAAAGCCAAAATTTGAACCGGATCGGTTTATCCGTTCGTGCGCTCCAGCCAGCCAGACAGACAGACGGACGGACATTGCTCAATCGACTCCAAATTGTCTGAAACACATTTCGTCCAAACATACTTGGGGTCTAAAACCATTATTTCGATGAGGCACATTTTGCCCGTATGAAACTGTATATACCCTTCATAGCCTAAAGGCTGAGGGTATAAATATTTACAGAATCTAGACAATGCATAGACAAGTATGAAACCGAATTTATAGCAATTGGGTATATAAATTGCATATTATAGCAACAACAAAAGATAAAAAAGCTAATTGTCAAAATATTATTACTTACTTACTTACTTAGCTAGCCCATTACAGAACATTTGTTCCATAGGCCGAACTAAGAAAAGATCTCCATTTCTCTCTATTTGTTGCTTTGCACTCTGGAATACATCGCTTTTTCATCTCATCATCCACTTGTTTGCGCCATCTATTCCTTGGCCTGCCAATTCTGCGTGCACCGCCGTATTTATACGCGTTTTTAGCGGGTTCATCATCGCTCATTCTTATGATATGGCCTAACCAACGCAGTAGCTGCATCTCGATACGTTTAACAATATTGATGTCGTTGTATAGCAGATACAACTCGTGGTTAATTCGACGTCGATATTCACCGTCAACGCAGATTGGTCCGTAGATCTTTCGAAGAATTTTCTCTCAAACACACAAAGCATTGTCATGTCTGCTTGCGCAAGTACCCAGGCTTCGGAGCCATACATCAGCATGGGTAGTATCAGCGTTTTGTATTATGTTATTTTTGTTTGACGAGATGTGGCTTTGTTTTTAAACTGCTTACTTAAACCAAAGTAGCATCTGTTGGCCAATACAATTCTTCTTTTTATTTCACAACTGATGTCGTTTGTTGTGTTTACGGAGGTGCCGAGGTAGACGAAGTCTTTTACTACCTCAATATTATAGGAACCAACTTCCATAGTCGGTCCGAGCTCAATGGACGCATTGCGCGTCGACACCATCTGAAACCTCTTTTGGTATCAAACTCTTCGGAGAGGTTCTTTCCTATTTTAACTGAGGACCTCGTGTCAGTTAAAGTCATTTTACAAAGCCGGATGAGCTTTGCAGGGATACCAAATTCAGACATAGCTTGGAATACCTTTGAGCGCAGCGGGCTGTCGAACGCTGCTTTATAATCGACAAAAAGGTTGTAGGTGTCGATCTGCATCTCTTGGGTCTTCTCCAGGATTTGCCGCAGGGTAAATATCTGGTCAATGGTGGACTTGCCAGGTCTAAAGCCGCATTGATATGGTCCAATTATCTCGTTGACCATTGGCTTTAGTCGTTCGCACAATATCCCTGACACGATCTTGTAGGCAATAGGGAGTAGACGTATGCCCCTATAGTTAGAGCATACAGTCTTATCTCCCTTCTTGTGGACGGGGCACAGGATACTCAGGTTCCAATCGTCGGGTACTCGTCCTTCCTGCCAGATGGTGCTAACTAGCTGATGAATACACCTTATCAGCGTGTCGCCTCCGGTTTTGAACAGCTCGGCAGGTATGCCATCGGCTCCTGCTGCCTTATTATTCTTCAGCCGATTTACTGCTGTCTTTACCTCATCTTGGCTGGGCGGTATACATTCAATACCATCTTCTGGGATTGGGACTGTGGTATCTTCGTCGTCTTCGCTGCTTTGGATACCAACAGTTTTGAAAAATGTTTTTTCCATATCCTGAGTACACTACCTGTATCAGTTACCAAATTACCTTGCTGGTCTCTACAGGAGAATGTGCTTGTACCAAAGCCATCAGTTTGATGCTTGACTCTTTGGTAGAATTTTTGGACTTCATTCTGGCTCCTGTACATCTCAATTTTTTCACACTCCCGCTTTTCCATATCTCTCTTTTTCCTGCGGAAAAGACCAGGGGTGCCAAGTTGGTGATTTTCCCGCTACTTGTGGTGATTTTTGACAGGAATGTCAACTGTTTTAAGGTAAAAATCGCTACAGACCTATGGTGCGTATGTGGCTGTAGCAATTTTTACCTCTGAACAGTTTGCATCCCTGGAAAAGACGTTTCTCCTCTCTTCTTCTCTCCCTGTATCTCTCTCGTGCGCTACGCGTTGCTACGGATTGTAAAGTAGCCCTATATGCCGCATTTTTCTCTTCGGTGGCAGCACGACACTCCTGGGCATACCATGAATTCCTTTGTGGAGGTCTCTGGTATGCAAGTATGGATTTTGCGGCTGTTTGCATGGAGTGGGCAATGCTTTGCCATTGCGCTGATATGTTATCGAGATGAGGAGTGCTTTGATTAAGCAATTGGGATAGTTGAGTGGAATGTGCTGTGGCTATCTGTTGTAATTGCAGCTTACCGATGTCTTACTTTCGTGTTGTGTCTGTTCGTACTTTGTTTGCTACGTTTAAGCGGGTGCGTACCTTTGCTGCAACAAGGTAGTGGTCCGAATCAATGTTTGCGCCTCGGAACAATCGTATATCCAACACGCTCGATGAATGTCTTCCATCTATCACAACATGATCAATTTGATTTCTTGTTTTCTGATCTGGAGACAGCCAGGTCCCCTTATGAATATCCGGATGATTAAATCTGGTACTGCTAACTTCCATGTTTTTTGCAGCTGCAAAGTCTATCAGCCTCATACATGGCATAGAATGAGTAAAATGTCATGGGCAGGGCAACGGTCATATGTTTCTTCTAAGCGCTCGTAAAATAGATCTTTGGTCTGTTCATCCTTTTCTTCAGTGGGAGCATGAGCGCAAATAAAGCTGATGTTGAAGAATTTAGCTTTTATTCGAATTGCAGCAAGTCTCTCATTCACTGGGGTGAAGCTTGATACCAGATGTTTTAGCCTCCGACTAACTACGAATCCGCAACCAAACTCATGCTTTACGTAATGGCAGCTATAATACAGTGCGTCACCTTTAGGTGTTGTTGTGACGCCTTTCCCAATCCATCGTATTTCCTGTATGGCAGTAATATCGGCCTTGTACTTTTCAAGTACGTCTGCCTATGCGAAGACTGCACCTTCTCTATAAAGAGTGCGAACACTCCAGGTGCAGATTCGCAGATTATGGTCCTTAAAACGTTTGCGGGGTTCGCCAACTTTAGTGGGCTTGTTTTTCTTTTCTTTCGTTTTTTCATAGTAGGTTACTAACCCGACGCCCAAACCCAAGTTTTTAACGTTCTTATGGGTGAACGCGCGGCACATGTTAGCTCACTACCTTTAACGGGTGTTAAAGGCAGTTCCCCAGGTGACACCACGGGGAGGTCAGTGTCCACTTGAGATGAAAGAGGGACCAAGATAAATCCTGGGCTTTGCCATGTTAAAACCGGTCAGGACCGTTCCTTGGTATCTTCCATCCCCTACGTCACCCGTTAAAATATTATGCAAAATATATTTTTTGGTTCGATTAGAGAAAATATTTGGGAGTTCTCCAACTATTTCGCTAAATCCTATACAATAATTAATGTATACTGCTAAAACTTCATCAAGAAACATGGTTTATCATCGCGAAGGATTTAATGCTTACTGTTATAACTTATAAGGATAGGAAGTTAAGAGTAATATTCAACTTACAATCATTAAAAAATATGAAAATTAAAAAGCCTGTTAATCCCGAATTATGCACATCCGCTTTTGGATACAGCGAATTAATCTCTTTCAATATTTATACATATTACTATGTTTCACACAACGGTCAAAGAGTGCCGTCAGTTGCATTACACAATGCAAAAAAAAACTTAAAGTGGGTAAAAGTCGCTCAATGTGCTTACTATTTTGATGCGCATCCGATTTCAGAAGCACCCATCAAGGAGCACCCATCAATACGTCAACATACACCAATTTCAAATAGATTATTCAAGAACCGCGGATGTGCCTCCATATTTTATTTTGCGTAAAAGACCCATATCACTCGCGTATTTCTGTAATTTATGACATGCCTTTTCGCAAATATTATAATCGCGCATAAAGGATTCCATATATGTAAAAATGTTCAAAGAAAATCTAGGCTTAGTACGCTGATTTGTCAAAATATAGTTTTGCAGATTTGCCTATTTTCAAGGCATCTACATATATCCACCATTTTAGTGAGGGGCTCATTAGATCCGTCAAATAAAAAAACTAAATTCACGCGGGGATCAAAGGAAATTGAATAACATTTGTAAATTTTACACGCAAAAAATAGGTTTTTTAATAAAATTCACGCATCAAATTTTGGCCTGAAGACTCCAATTACTAGGATATCTCATGAGATATACACTAACCACATAAAATCACGAGTTCTATAATCCTATTATGAGGTTTGGATATTATCTTGTTGCGCGTCCGAATTATTAAAAAGATTCAAAAAACCCCGAAATTTAGTCTTCAAAATGTCAGCATTAATTTTAGGTGGATGCAGTGGATATACCGAAAGATCATATATTAGTATCATATCGACGCCTCCAAACAATAGTATGCTAAGTCGACGTAGCATGGTTTCAAGTTCTTTAGATTTTTATATTTAACGTCCTTTAACCTTAATTCTGTCAAATTTTGGTAATAATCGGACAATCCGAACAGAAGTTATAAACAAATATTTGCTTTGCATGGTACTGAAGGTCAAAGAAATTTCCAAACTTTTAGAGCTTGTCCTGCAAAACTCACTGTTCAGAATTAGCAAACTATTATTTGGAGGTGTCGAACGTCCTTTAACTTAAATTCTTTCAAATTTTGGTAATGATCGGTCAATCCGAACAGAAGTTATAAACAAATATTGACTTAGCGTAGTACTGAAGTTCAAAAAAATTTCCACACTTTGAGAGCTTCCCCTGCAAAACTCACTTTTTAGACTTAGCATACTATTATTTGGAGGTGTCGATATTGCCCATGTAGTACTCTTTGAGTCTTTTTTTGGGCATAGATATATAAAATGTAAGGTTAAGCCAGAAATCGAAAGAGAGCATAAACAAACTTGTTGACTTCAATCCATTTTTACCCAGTTTTCTACATGGATGCCAACACCGCTTCCACGTAAATTAATTTTAATAATCGACATTATGGGATTCCTCCTAAAACATATCATTTTAAAGCATGTCAGTCATACTATATAAAATATGTTAACAGTTCGCGAATTCTGAAAGGGCGAAACTCGGATTCATTGATTGTAAATTTTTTTTGGTTTTTACCATATGTATATTGAAAAGTATTCAATTGTGATCTGACAAAGACTTCTTATCGGATACAGTTCAATTATCTACTTTTGATTTGTCTTCTATCGGATACCAGAGTTATGCCCATGTCCAGATCCACCTCGACCAAAAAGATCCACAGATTATCCAAAACGATTCTAGAGTGCTTCAGATTGATCTGTACGACCTTAAGCATCAATTTTGTAGGACAGTGATGTGGGTGTCTCTTACAGCTGCATGTTGTTCAGCAGCCTTTCGGCGTCGTCCTTCCATTCGTGCCATGTGGGCGTATGAATTTAACTTCGGTTTTTTTTATGTGCCAAAGAACAGCCTGTTTCCCAGTCTATGATCATACTATCATACAGATACGATCAAGAAAACCAAGTCAATATCTAACATATGTATAATAATATCTAAAAATATGTATTTTACAATGTATATATACACATTTATTTGTATGTATGTAAGTATGTGTATAAATTATGTCAGGGCTTTAATCATTACACTTTAAAACAAAGACTGCTGTAAAAATAAAAACAAAGACTTTCTGTTATGACAAGAATGTTATTAATTTTCATATGTAGAAAATCATGTGGTGTGGTGGCTTGGCTTAAAGTGTCATAACTTATTTGCATCAATACAAAACAAAAACAGCATAGAAAATTATGAACCTGTTTAAATGGCTACTTTTAAATCCAATTAGAGGTTTTTAACTTTTGTCGTAAACAATTTACGTCTAAAGGTCAGTCTATGGGTGGGATACTAATATGTCCAATATACGTAAATGTTAGGCCACAACTGTTTACACTTTGTCAATGTGCTCCGGAATGACGTCTCTGTTGTTCTCATATTTCTATAGTATGACTGAATTTCTTGTTTTAAACATTTTGTTAAACATATTGGAAAATATTGAATTCTTTCTTTCATTCAAGAAAAAGGAAGCCCTAGAAAAATATTATATTTACACATACATACCTATACTGTTTAAAATGTGAATAATATTGGACAGTGGCAGCTGGCAATGGTCAAATGAAAGTCAAATTTTTAGGTGCAAATATACCATAATTTAACATACCTACTCGCCATATGTTGTTGCATGCTGTGGTAACACAACCCCCTGAATCGTCGTCATGAAAATACCCCGCAGTCCCCCTGATCCAATCCCTGAAAATGCATCCTTTTTGCAATTTAATTTCAATGAACTCCAAGGTAAAATCGAGGAAATAGTGGATTTCATGAGCCGGAAGAATGGTTGGGGCGCTACAGGAAACCAAGCTCAACTGCAGCTTACAGCGTTGTGATGGTTACAACGTACTGAAGAAGAATCGCACCAGGAGTGGAGGTGGGGTGTTAGCTTTCCTATTGCACCAGTCTGTTCAATACAGACCTATCTGTAATAAACCCGTACATGAAATGTATGGGGGTAGCAGTCAGGTGTGGAACAGCCCACGTACAGTTACAGTTATCAGTCCAATATTACGCCGCTTCTGGAAGGTCATAAGCGTTTAGTCTAGGGGGACTTTAATGTTCTACATGAGTTGTAGCATTCCGTCCTCGGAAACTACCACAGGGGTATAGTACTGCCTGGGCATATTGAAAACTCTACGTACTGCACGGTCCATGACGACGCCCCTACCAGAATTAGAGGAGAGTGTCACAGTTCGCCTGACATAACCATTGTTTCACTTGGTTTGGCAAACGACGTCACTTGGCAACCCGTCGTCGTTTCTCTTGGATCAGACCATCTTCCCAAAATTGTCTCCATCACCAGACAGCCCGATTTCTTCACCTCTGAACGAAGCACTTTCTTCAATCATTCAGCGAGATCACTAATCACCGCTTCAGGGATCTGCCCAACCTTTCTGATGTTCGGATAGCAGAAAGGACTTCCGAGACATCATCACTGCTGCAGCCGCTCGCCATGTACCTGCTGATCGAAGAATCACCGAAGTGAGACCAGATTTCCGAGCAGAGACGACAAAATTAGGAAATGAGCGCCATGAGCTTCATCGAGCCAACCCCTGTACCCAGAGTCGGGGAACCGACACTGGAAATTAACAGGTTAATTAGTTAGTATAACATCTGAAGAGTAAGAATAAGACTTCAGTCATGTTTGGCGACGTTACGCTGACTTGTACGAAGAGGTGCGCAAGATATTTCAAACGACAGTTTGTCGAGCACTCCGGTAGTGACAGGGCGAAGAGAAGAGTACTACGTCCAATTAGATTTCATTCTGCCAAGGAAGAACCACCAAAATTTACAGTGGATGATGTTGCCCATGGTAATGCTGAAACAGCTGGATAAGCCGGGTGTCGAGTATTTCACTAAAGTTCTCAACCTGTCGCTAGCCAACCACATCATTCTCGAAGTCTGGAAAATGGACAGATTGGTCCCGCTATGAAGCCAGATGAATCGTACAGACCAGAGCACCGAAATACTCGCTCGAATTCTACTCGCGAGTGAAATTCGAGGGAGTTCGAGCGGGAGTACTCGCGCGAGTAGTCTATTTTTACGCGTCACTCGCGAAGCATATTTCAGACTTGCTCGTTTTTACTCGCGAGTGAAAAGTGTTTGCAAGTACGAGTACTTGAAAGTACGAGTTTTGCAAGAAAACAGAGTGGGAGTGAAAATGCTCGAAATAGAGTACGAGTTTACTCGAAGAGTAAAAAGAAGACGGGCGTATTGAGGGGGGTATGTTGAGGGTGGTCATGTTGGGGGCGGGAATTGCACCCCACCAAAAAATGTCTGGTACAGACTAATTTTGCTTTTGCCGCCCGTAGCAAAGACTCTTGATGTTTTACTCATCCCTAGCATCAGAAACAGCGCTATCCAGTTGCCCTTCATCAGCATGGGTTCCGTAAGCAAAATAGTTGCCGTGCTGCATGCCATCTTCACATATATTAGTCGAGGATTCAACCAGTGCAGGCCGTGCGATAAGACAGTGTTTGTGCCGCTCAACTTATTAAAAACCTTTGAAACTGTCAAGCACACAACGCTATTTGAGGACAAGCCCCCGCCAAGTTTGAAACTTTAGATAATCAATGATATGTGTGGACGCCGGTCACACGTGGAATTCAGGAATAAGAAGTCCAAGCCCCATAGATTGAAACCGGAAGTTCCCCAAGGTGGGGTGATATTTCCTGAACTGTTTAACCTGTATTCCATCTCCCCCAGACACCGTTGAAATCGTAACGTATGCTGATGGTTGTACCGTATTGTCATTTGTGAAAGACAGAACTCCTATTCGACTGATCTTATTGCAACCTTTTCCCACGACGATTCCCAAGAATATGCAACGGCTACTCTGTTCACAACATGGACGGCAGATTTGAGTACTGTGTTGAATCATGGTCGATGGCAGCAGAATTTCGACCACAAACAACCCCAAGATTCTAGGGGTCACATTCGACAGCATGTTCAACTCGTCCGAACATTACGCATCTATCTGCGACAGGCTGAGATGTAGAAACAAGACCCTCATGTCCCTAGCCAACACCATTTGGGGTGCAGACAAAGAAACCTTGTTGACCACACATAACGCGATAGATCGATCTGTGATGAGCTATGCGGCGCCAGTGTTGTCAGCGAATATAAGTACAACGCGATGGAAACATATTCAAACCTGTCCGAATGTCACACTGAGAAGTACAACTGGATGCCACCTCATGTCTTCGGTGGAACTTCTAAATGAGGAGACAAAGATTTTGCCAGTACAACACCACGGTTTTCTGAAGAACGTCAGCTGCCAGAGCCGTTTTGGCTCAACTATCCTCGGGATGGTGCTACCCAGCATGTCCGCATGACATACTGCACCTTTTCAAGTGTCTTGCCAAACCTGCTCAACTAACTCCAGTAGCTTTTTGGTTACAACCCATCGAAGCAGCCGAATTCCTAGAACTGGAGATAGGCCCAGAGCCACATTAAGCAGAACAAGTAAAAGTAAAGTTTTTCGACAAAGGATACACCAAATACCTAAATTAGGTCAGGCAATATTTATAAAAAATGTCTTAACTCAGGTGGTACCTATATGTGGGAGACGCTATATCAAAGTGTGAACTTTTGTTGGTAGAGAAATACAGATAGTTTGGCAAAAAATGTAGCTAAATGCCCCAAAACACTGAAAATCAAGAGGTACCGTTATGTAGGGGCTATACCAAAACATAGAAATATGTTGACCATTTTTGGTGAAAAAGTTTCGTGACTGCAGAAAACCTCAAATGTCAAATTACAGGTAGTCCAGTTAAAAAATCCGAATATCGTAGGTGCCGTTATATGGGTGCCATACAAAACGAACGGATCTATATTAACAATTTTGATGGAGAAATAGTACGACCTCTTAGAACCTCGAATATCTAATTAGGACCTATGTTGACAAAACACGAACCTATGTTGACAATTTTTGATGGAGAAGTTTTGTGACCACTGGGAACCAACAGTGACAAATGACAGGTAGTTCGGTCAAAAAATGTAGCTAAATTTATTAAAATACCGAAAATCGGGAGGTACTGTTACTGTTATATGGAGTCTTTACCAACATACGTTGACAGTTTTTGGTGGAGAAGTTTCGTGACTGCAGAGAACCTCAACTGTCATCTTAGCCATTTATTAGCCGATTTAAAAAATTAACCCAATCCCTGCGGTGGTACCACATGGTACCACTTGTGGTCGTTTACTCTATACTCGTAGAATAACAAATTCACAAATTGAACATATTTATATTGATATTAGTATTTTTTCTAACTGTGAAGGAAGGAAGGAATCCCGATTTTTTCTTTTGTTTCGGTCTTCCGAGTTGCCTTTCATGCCCTAAAAGCACGATAAAGTGAAAATTTAAAATTTTCCCTAAAATCTTCCGCAAATAAAATCTAAGAAAACATTTGACTGCAAACTTCGAAGGTTGATTTTACCATGGTTTTAGGCTTTCTTGTCCAGTCCTTGCTACAAAAATGATTGACATCAAAAGAAGACTAAGGCCTGAAATCGCCTCCTGCGTAACCTTGCTAAATAAACCTTTATGTAGATGTAATGTGCGCTAGGTGAATTTCTATTCCGCAAATAAAAAATACGAAGAATGATATATGATAAATCCGCGATTATTTGCCAAAAAACACACACATTGATGTCGAAATATTGACTAATTTAACCTTCCACACTCACATTTGCCTGAGGCGAATTGGTGGATAACGTGTGAACGAACCACAGTTCAAGAACTCATAGTAAATGCCGGCATTACATTGGCGGTAGTCAATGCAACTTGACGAAGGCTACATGGTGAATAATTAACCAGATGATTTGATGAACTCTGCGATTTACTGTAACAACCTCATCTGATTATGGAACATCGCTTGTAATCAGCATTCAATAAATATTGTGTAACTACAGTTCGATGACATGTTATGTCTCTTACCCGCACATACTTTTTATGTACAGTAGATACATACGTTGGTTGGTATTTGCTTATGAACTGAGGTAATTTTATATTAACAACAGCCCATTACCCGCAGCCCTTTTTTTAAATTGACTTTTAAACCGCTGTCATTTGAAATACTTAGAGGCTATGTGCCGTGCCGTCTTTTCAGATTGAATTACTTTATATTGCCCAGATGTGCGAATGTTCAAAATGAAAGTAAAGATTAACGATGATGAAAAATTCATTTTAATAGGGTTGCCTGTCATAACGATCAATGGGAACAAGGTCTAATTTCAGGTTGGGCGTTATGGTCAACCTATACTTACCTACTGAGATGACTTTTATTCTAAACAGAACATTTTGTTCCATACACCCAAGTTAGAACAGATTTACAAACGCACCTATCTTCTAATTTAAAAATATAATAATTGTAGACTTCTTTCATATCAATAAGTGCACACCGAATCATATTAGTTCAATGGTATGGGGTTTAATTTTTATCGCTGAATCCGGTGTCCTAAAGACACC
Organism: Musca autumnalis; assembly: GCF_047663935.1. Lineage (NCBI taxonomy): Eukaryota > Metazoa > Arthropoda > Insecta > Diptera > Muscidae > Musca > Musca autumnalis. The sequence goes on from NW_027411644.1 coordinate 152,329,713, forward strand.
ACTTGTAGAGAAGTTTTACATGGCTGAAATACTCAGGAAATGTCGCCAACATTACTGAGGGGTATTTCGCCACCGTTGAAAATTTGATGTTGCCTGAACCCACGACCGTCTGAGTGCAAGGCGGGTGGGCATACCATTGCACCACGGTGGCACCCTCTTCTACTTTACTTCTCCAATTATGGATTCCATGTTTTACCATTACATCGTCAATTTGTCTTTCCATCGGAGTTTTGGCCTTCCATTGGGGCCTTTACCGTCAATTGCTTCATATGCATATGCTTTTTCTGGTAGGGGCATTTTTATCCATCCTACTGACATGGCCAGCCAACTCAATCGTTGTAGCTCGATACATCGTTGTAGTTGGCTGCCAACTAGCTCGGTGTCGGTCGGCTGGTACAGTTCGTGATTCATACGACTCCGGTTGTTATTGAAACATTATTTTATATTATGTATATTATATTATGTATGTACTTTTTCTGCTTAATCTGCATCTATCTCCAGTTTTAGAAATGTGGCGGGCCGCATGCTGGGCAGATGTTTTGTACGGTGTCATTGATCCTTGCCTTATAGGAATTCAGCCGGCTGCATCATCCCGAGCGTAGTTGCGCCAAAACGACTCTGGTTTGTAGTGCTAACTAACGCTCCTCAGCTGCGATAGATGGGGAATGTACTCCGATGATCGCATTCACACGTTAGTTGTTTATGGTATCTGCGACTGCATCTGTGTGAATTCTATTTAAACCTGCTTGTTGATCTAGGGGTTATCTCTTGTAACGTTGGCCCTCTCTTTCTAGGTCATGAAGATCCCTCCTAACGTGCCTGGGTGGGGTGATTAGGATGGCTCTGACGGTAACACCCTAGCAAATACTGCAACGAAAGCATGTCATTACATTGCTGTACAAAAGGAATCTTTGTCTCTTCATGTAGATGGTTCACTGAAGACATGACGAGGCATGTATTTAAATATTTATCCATCGTGTTGCACTTATATTCCCGGGCCGTAATGACATCACATAGCTTACAGTAGACCGACCTGTCGCGTTATATGTGATCAACAAGGTTTGTATGAATGCAACCCAAGTGCTGATGCCTAGGGACTTCAGGACCTTGTTCCCATATCTCAACTTGTCTCAGATAGCTATGGCATGCATGGACGACATGAACATGCTGCCGAATGTGAGCCCTAGAATTTTGGGGTAGTTTGTGGTCGCAATTCTGCTACCATTGACCATGACATTCAACTCTGTTCTAACATCTGCCGTCCGTGTGGTGTGCAGAGTGGCCGTAGATTTAGTGGTGGATATTTGCATATTCCTCACGTGGATCAGTCAAATAGGAGTTCAGCCTTTCACAAATATCATCAGGGAAGATACCTGACGCCAAAATCGTACAATCATTCGCATACGTTACTATCTCAATGCCGTCTGGGGCGGAATAGAGGTTAAACCGATCCGAAGATATCATCCCACCTTGGGGACTCCCTGTTTCACTCTACGGGATTTCAATTTTTGTTCCTGAATTCCACGTACGACTGGCGTCCACACATATCGTTGATTATCCAACGTTTCAAATTTGGCCGGAGATGGATGCAACAGTAACAAAGGCTTTTGAAAAGTCAAGGGCATCCATCACTGTTCTATCACATGGCTTGTTCTGATTGAGTCCCCGCCTAAATTTTGTGTGGAGATGGCGTGCAGGGCTGTGTTGCTTATGGAAGCCATGCTGATGATCGACAACTGGATAGCTATTTCTGAAGCTGGTGAGGACTAAGGCCTCAAGGGTCTTTGCTACGGACGAAAAAATTGGGGTCACTGTGTTTAACAAGACGAAGTTCATCATGCTCATTTGCTAGTCCCTAGTTTGGTCTCACTTCGGGTATTCGACCAGCAGGAATACGCAGCTGCAGCAGTGATGATATCTCGTAACGTTCTTTCCGCTACCCGAACATCAGAAGGACCTTGGAAGCGGTGATTAGAGGACTCTATGAAACTCAGCAAATAGCTTTCCCATGATTGATGAAAGCAGAGCGTTCAGAGGTGATGAAATCGGGCGGTCTGCTAATGAAGAAAATTATGGGGAGATGGTCTGATCCTAGGGAAATAGCGGGTTTGCCAGGTGTCCTCATTTATCAGACCAGGTGACTGTAGGGTAGGGGCTTCCTCATTGACCGTGCAAAACGTAGAGCTATCAATCTGCTCAGCCAGCACTATAATCCACTGGTTAAAATCCCCAAAGTCCAGACGGTGTTAAGTGCTGCGTGTGGGGTTGTTGTTGTGGTGTCTGCGTGGGAGTTGCGTAATCGGATGACGATAGGGCTCAACTTGCCGACCGTGGGACCAAAGATATTCCCCCCCCCCCCCCCCCCAGTGATCATATGTTCTTTCTAGGTGCATGTAGAATATATCCTTGGTCTTTACATCTTTATCTTTGGTCGGAGCATGGGCGCAGATTGTCCCAATTCTCTTATAAACCAGTGTGAATCTGAAGACTAGGTTTTAAACCCTCCGATTTACCATAAATCCAGCATCTAATGCGTAATTGTATGTGATCTTGGCCAATATAGGCCCTAAGGTCAAATTGTTAGGAATGTTTTCTTATTAGTCATTTCTCAACAATGGCAATCCTAACACCAAAGTTCGTAATTGAAGGCTGAAAGTTGTAAATAGATTTTCTACCGCCATATTTTACGCTGACTTGATTAATTGACAATTGAAAATTTCTGCCAACTTCCAAAGCTTAGACAACAACAGAGTGTGTTGTTGCCAAGCCGATCAAAGCAGTCAACATAAACAAACGCACGTCATCCATCCGCCCGTTTACTTTCTTTTAAGCCACAAAACTAAATCAGGCCGCAACAAATGTTCCTACCATCGATGTATCTAAGCCTATCTATCGCAGCATCATCATCGTCATATAGCTGGCTGAGCGGGATGGCTGGATGAATAGTAAACCAAGAAAAAAACACTAAAACCCAAACGACAGATGTTCGTTCAACTGCAAATTGAAAATGTGTAACTTAGACAACGACTAACCAGCCCAAAGATTCGTTCGTTCGTTGTCTTCCAGTGAATCTCTGAACTTTCTGAAGTCATTTCTTTCTTTCTTATTGCATTGAGTGCACATTTGAATATGCCGCATACAGAGTCGGCTTACGCCGTACATTCTCATATTTAACAATAAACCTCAAAGTGACATGTCAGCTGAATGGTGGCAATGAATGCAAGCAGCACCACCGAACGGGTGACAAGAGAAATTTTTAAACAAAACTGAAAAATCATTCAGACGATCATTAACACTAAAATAGTTGGAATTTACATTCCATTCTCCTGACAATGTGTATGTTTACACATGTATGTACTTTGTAAATTCTAGTCAACTGTCTCCGACAATTACAGAAATTCACCAAAATCTTAGGGAATTTTCAACATAATGTCACCAGTTCACTTGTTATCAATTCTGCTGCCTTCGCGGTAGCGAAGATCTCAAATTGCAATACACTGCAGTCGCTGTTCAACTTGTACAAGACCTAGCCTTTCACAGTAGACGCCAACACCAGTACATTCTTCTATGTTGGAGCCGTCCGTATACAAGTCCAGACCGTTCAGAGCAGGGATACTTTGTTTTAATTCATGTCTACTTGGGATAACGACCTCAACAATTTCCAATTTCATGACTGGTGATATATAGTCGCCAGATTTCCCATCACTTTAAAATTTTAATTCATTTAGGATACATCCATGCCCATAGCTGATGTCGAGCCAAAGATTTAATACGGGTTGCCTGACGTTTAATTTTGTGTCCTATAGCCTGAAATTTCAGCATTGCTTTCAGTGCAGCATTTGCAGCACTTCTGAAAGCTCCCATTATTAAAGTCGAGACTGCTCTTAGCACCTTGTCCAGTTCGCTGGATATCGATTTATTGCGTAATTAGTGTCACCAGATAAGGATAGGTTGGGCATTACCACGGTGTTCTACATCCAGCATATGATCGATGACTTCAGTCCACAGCTTTTCCCAATCGAAAAGAGTGCAATTAACCCTATATTCGTCCGCTCTTCAAGTAACAAACTAAGAGGTCCAAGAAGGTTGTAGAGTGTATACAGTGAGATAAAGCTTCTGAGCAAATATGGAAAGTTACAGGACACTCTAAAACATGATGTTGGAACTGGAATCGTTTATTGAGAAATAACGAACTGATAGGGAACAATAAGTGGTACCATGACAACATTTGCGTGGCCCTTCGTGAAACCATGTGGCCAATTTCAATATTTTGTGACAAAAAAATTTCAAATTTAAAATTGCTAGGACATGTATGTAGTTGCTAGGGTGATGGCCCCTGGCAGAGATTATCCATCATATCACCTGGTCTGAAGAATGACGTGATTTGGCAACCGCCATTTCCCTTTGGTCGCACCATCTCTCTATTCTCCCGACTTCATAACCCCTAAACGCCGTACTTTCCGTTGTAATGGGAAAGCCAATTTAAAGAATTCACCAACCTACGCTTTTTATAATTGCCCAATTCATCTGATACTGCAGCTCCTCGCCATATTCCTGCTGGTAGAGTTCATACTTATGTCCCCACTACATCCCCGATGAAACAATGGGGACTCTCTTATTAATGAGTGCACACCGATTTTTGTATATTGGCTCAATGATATGGGAACTACTTTTTATCGCCGAGTCCGAATGGCGTACCTACGACACATGTATAGAAGTTTTTATGTTACCAATTGAACCACAGATGGTGAAAACACTTCATTTTCTAGCAGAGGCGACTGGATTAATGACTGAGCGTGATGAGCTTCGATGTACGAAACCTAGCTACCCCAGAGTCAGAGAGCTGGCATTGGAAGTCAACAGATTAGTCGATGAGCACTTAAAGCGTTATCGAACACTGGAAAAAGAATGATCGGACGTCCGTCACGTCTAGGGCGCGGTTGTGACAGATGCGAGAACAGGACCACTGCCACTGAACAGTGATGGTAGCATTAGATCAGATAAAGCATTTGATACGGTCCGACGTACTCAGCTGTTCGAGGATGTCGAAAATACTACCCTCAGGCATTGTTTGAAACTTTGGGTCACCAATTATATATTTGGTCGCCAGTCGTACATGAATTTTAGAAACAAGAAGTCCAACCCCGTTGGGTGAAACAGGGAGTTACCCAAGGAGTTTCTCTGGTATTTATACTGATGCAGTCATGGAGTCTATAAGAACCTATGTCTGAATATCGTATTGTAACTGCTACAAAAAACAACAAAACTACTACTAAAGTTGCTAATGTGCGAGATAACTCTCTAAAGGAGTACCCGATTTGGTCCCAACCTATGCACATTAATATTTGATCGAAAAATTTTAATAAAGTAGAACCAGTTAATATAGCTTTTTCCAAACCTACCTCAAAACCGAAGATAGGTAGGATTAAGAACTGTTTGTGGATAAATTTTAAAATTGATTCCGTATAGTTTCCGCGGTTTTTATTACAATGGGAATAACCAAAAATGGTTGACATAGTTCAATATTTTGGTATAGTCCCATATAACAGTCTGGGAGCTTTTTGTCCATTATCTCAGGAAGTATGGACTCCCCATTAACAAATTGTACCTTCGTAATATGGACCATTATATATCTATATATATAAAAGAGCTCAGTGAGTGAGTGACTGACGGACAGACTGACCAGACGAAACGACTGATGCGCTCTAATTTGAGGTCAGGATGGCACCAGGTGTCCTGTAAGGATGCCTGTTAATCTGCTGATGCACGTTTTACTTAGTAAAAGTAGTTTATTTGTTTTGTCCTGGGTTCCATATGATTTTTGTGTTTTTTTCCTTCTCTTCACTACTCCGGAGGGATATATGTGCATTTTTTGTCCATGCCTTTAGCTCTAGACGCGTCGGTTTTTAAGGGCATGGTGTTGGTTGCTCCCTGGCTTGTTTTGCCAAGGAATTTGCTATTTCGTTACCCCCAATTCCTATATGCCGTGGTACCCATGTAATGTTTACCGTACCATGTTGGGAGTAGTTGTTTATAGATTTTATACATTCCAAGCCAGTTCTAGATTTCACTGTCTTGGTTTTTATAGCCTTGATGGCTGCTTTGCTGTCCGTAAGGATGTTTGCAGTGGTAGGGGTGTGTGAGTGTGAAACCAGTATAGACCCTCTGTTATCGCTCGGATTTCCGCCTGAAGGATCGTATTTTGATCCGGCAGTCGGAGGGAGATTTTCGTTTCCGGTTCCATGATATAGAGGCACAGTCCGGTTCTCCCCCCTAGCAAAGCACAATCCGTAAACCCGCAGCTTCCAGCGTGAATCTGTGCTAGAGTTCCATCAATCCACATGTCTCTGTCTGGTATTAAAGCTTCACACAATACTACTTCACTAGTTTCAGGTATACGGTCTGATACTATTTGATTTATAGATTCACCCGTTGTGACCTTTAGTATGTTTTGGTGGTATGCTTGGTGGTCTTTTTCAATCCACTCGCTCATCGACTTTAGCCTTGAAGCTGCGAAGGCTGCATCATACCTTACTTGAATTTCTATTGGGTGTACAAACAAAATTGTTTCTAAAGCTCTAGTCGGTGTGCTCCTCATTGCCCCGATAATGTTTATGCAGCATGTCCTTTGGAACGTTTCCTGCGTAGCAGACTGGGTCAAATCCTTCGTCGGTTAAGGTCCTTAAGAAACTATTTATAGTAGTAACCCACAACAGAGGAGATAGGATCCTCTCTGTGGCTTTCCCTGTCCGACTTTGTTGTTGTTGTAGCAGCTTCTACAAGAACATGTATAAATTCATTTTATTGATTCGGCTCTGCTTCCAGCTCCAAGTTCAGAAAGGACGCCACCTGAATAGGATTAGTCCAAAGTGAGCGCGGAGTCAGGTTAGTCGGGTTTGTTGGGCAGTTACACAGGTGCTGCGTAGTGTGCGGGCTGGTGCCACATGCTGGGCAGATATTCCGCGTGCCATCAATCTTGGCCCAGTAAGAATTGAGGCGACTGCACCAACCAGATCTTAGTTGTGCCAGTAAGACTCTCATTTGCGTTAGCATCTGTTGCCCCTCCGCTGCCACGGGTGGTGGGTGATCATCGAGGACGATTTTCGCACTATAGGCTGCCAGAGCCTCAGCAACCGCATCAGTGTGAATATATCTCAAACCTGGCTGATAAGAACGTTGACCTAGAGGTTCTCTTTTATATCTCTGCACCTCCCTTTCCAGATCACGATAATCCTATCCACCAGATGGTGATTTGGCTGGTCTTGCCTATAGCATCCAAGCAAGTACTGCATCGTCAACATCCTGCTGTGTCGAGACACAGGAAGGATCTTGGTCTCCTCATGTAAATGGTCCACTGCAGACATGAGGTGACACCCTGTTGCTGTTCTAAGGGCAGCATTCTGGAAGATTTGTAAGTTATCCCGTTGCGTATCACTCACGTTAACAAACCACGCTGGCGCCGCATAGCTTATCACAGACCAACCTATCGCGTTGTATGTGATTAACAAGGTTTCTTTATCCGCACCCCAAGTGCTGCCGGCTAGGGACTTGACAACTTATCGCAGATAACTGTGGCATGCTCGGACGACTTGTACATGCTATCGAATGTGACCCCCTTTGGGGTAGTTTGTGGTCGGAATAATTGAACAGTCGCCCTGCACATTCAGTGGGTGCTTCATTTGCGCCGTCCATGTGGTGAACAGTGAACAGTGTGGATGTGGACTTAGTGGTGGATATTTTCATATTTCTCTCGTGGAAAAACTCTACAAGATCAATGAGATAGGCGTTTAGTCTGTCACAAACGTTACCGATGTTGGAACTTGACGCCATGAGTGTACAATCATCCGCGTAAGTAATTAACTCAATGCCGTCGGGAGGCCGTCGAATTGCAGAAAAGTACAGATTAAACAGTTCCGGAGATATCACCCCTCCTTGGTGGACTCCCTGCTTCACTCTACGGGGGTTGGACTTCCTGTCTCTGAATTCCACGTATGACTGGCGACCACACAAATAGTTGATGACCCAGCGTTTCAGAAAAGGCCGGAGGGTGGTATTCTCTATATCCTCGAACAGCCTAGCATTGCTAACCGTATCAAACGCTTTGGTCAGATCCAATGCTACCATCACTGTTCTGTGACATGGTTTGGTCCTCGTCCAATATATGTGAAAATGGCGTGCAGCGCAGTCCACTTCCCTCTGTAGTAGGGTCGGGAAGATCTGGTCTGGTCCAGCTGTTTTGTATGGTGAAAAACTCATGATAGCTTATTTGATCATTAAGCTGCCGATTTTTGGTGCATCTTCTGATCAGTAAGCCCACTCAGACGATGCCTCAGTTCTAGCCGGGAAATGTGTTATCAACCCTAAGCCTTCTGCTGTTTCCATCCTTTTTTCCTTTTCATCAACCATTTGCACAGTCTGAGTATGTGTTTTGGATAGAAATTTATTTTTTACGTTGTTTACGCTATCCACCTGTTCACAAAATAGCTTCCAGGAGTTTCGTTTGGCGTTTCTTGTTATGTTGTTGTATTCCTTTAATTTGCCTGGTAGTTGACTCAGAATACAGATGCTTTTTTACGTTTTGCCCTGCACTTGTTTCGAATTGCCCCTGTCATCCAGCGTTTTTCGTAGGCAGATTTCCTTTCTCAAAGTGCAAATAATTATAAGTGAAATAAGAATGACTAATTGAAATTCTAATAAAAATATCCCCTGAAGAAGTCGGAAACAAGCCGACGAAACGTTGGGAAAAATGATGAATTTAAATTAGATTTTTATTCATTCTCAATTCGACCAATTAGCCCAAACAAATGCACAATTGTGGACATTTCTATCTGCTTGTCCGAACTCGTTTTCCGAACTTAGCCCAATTTGTTTTGGATTTTTTTCGGAAGGTTATATTTTAAATAAAATATATCTATGGTCTCTAAGACCCTCCACTCATGTACCTCGTTTATTAGATTCTCTGAACATATATATTTCCTTCCATACCTACTTCTCCACCCTGTGGAAGACCTTCCATCTCTTCACTGTAAAGGTCTCATTTTAGACACCAAGGACCTAGAGTAAACGCTCCGTCTCGAGCTTGCAGCCGTACCCCTTGACGTACACCGACGCTATGGTCAAATGAGAAATTTGTGTGTTGTTGTCGATAACTGCATAGCGGTTAGACTTCTTTCCTGGGTCCCCGACGATTTCAGAAGATTTCGAAGTCCCGCTCACCCTCTTCATGTCCGAACTCCTCTCGATAGTCTCAGTCGAAGGATACTTGGCAGTCTGCTGTTGTTATTTCTTTAGTCGAGTCCGGTTTCTTTTGAATTTGCGTCTTTGAGCCCCTGACAACTGTACTTGTTTCGTTGTTAGCTTTGCGATGCTCTCGCTCACTCCTCCACTTACTCTTTTATGTCGTTTCCCACAACGGTGATATTGGTTTTGCCGCAGCTATCCTCAGATGATTGCGAAATTTGGAATTATGATTACTGTTGGAGTATAGGACTGAGGTAGTTTTGGAAATTAATACTTATGTGTACGAAAAACACTAAATGGTACCAAATATGATACAATTTGGATTTGGGTGAACGGAGAGAGCTGGAATCCTGATATTAGGAATTAATATTACTGTTGCAGTGTAGGATTGAGGTATGAAGGTATTTTTGGAAATTCTTACTTATGTGTACTAAATAGTACTAAATTTGGTACAATTTGAATTTGGGTGAACGGATAGAGATTAAATCCTGAAATCTGGAATTAAAATTTTTGTTGGAGTATAAGATATGGAGGTCTTTTCGGAATCATAACTTTGTGTACTAATTTTTATTTTGGAGTTAGGATAGAGTTAGGAATCCGGAAATGGAAAATTAAGATTTTAGTTAAAGTGTATGATTGAGATATGTGCGTGTGTGAGAAGATAGATAAGAAATATGGATGTAGTTTGGGAATTTATTCTTATGTGTATTTATAAGTACTACATGGCTCCAAATTTGGTACAATTGAAAGCTGGAATCTTGAAAAAGTACTAAAGGCGATGAGCTGTAATTCAAATGGAATGGAATTAAATTCGGTATTTGGATACAGTTGGTGTATTGAGTGGGCATAATGAGTGGGCATAATGAGGAGGTTTTTGTAAATACACACTTATTTGTACTAAATGGTACCAAATTTGGTACAATTTTAATTTGGGAGAAGAAATAGAGCTGGAATCCTGAAATTTGTACTAAATATTATAGAATTTAATATAATTTGTTATTGTGTAAAGGGGATGAGCTAGAATTTTGAAAAATTAGGACGAGATTTTCGAATTCTCTTATACCTACATATGTGTGAAATGAGCACGCCATTGTCGATTTGACAACGAGATGTTGTCAACGGTTTCCAGAATGGACAACGTACCGTAATTAAGCACACATATGTTCATATTGACAAGTTTCGTGGTCAGATTCAAAAAATGACAACAGCCGTTGTCAAAAACATTGAGCGCGCCTGTGCTTATGCTAACACCATACGGTGTTGATCTTGAATCGACCAAAAGTGTAGGGCGATATAGTTCATATTAGAACCTGATCTTTGTCTGGTAGAAATATTATGATGTCCAAAGTTTCCCCAAATCGGTTACCCTCTTCGAGAGTTTTATTTTCAAAACTCTTGAGAGAGATTCTCGTCGTAGTGAAACGATATGGCAGTACTTGATCTAAATATTACGAATCCCAACATTTTGGACCGAATCAGTTGATCCATCCAGACAGACTGACTGACGGACATAGTAAAATTGGGTTCCAATTATACCCAGATTTCCAATTATACCCAGAATTACTTAAGAATTTACCCAGTATTTGTTACCGACCAACCACAAGAGATGATTCTGCAATTCAATTCTGTGTTGTTTGTCATCTCGTATGCTATCATTGCTTTATTATATACGAAGACAATTATAGACCTCAGTTGCAAGTGCTTAATCAGTATTTGAATTTAATTTATATGTATAATTTATCTATTAATTAACTTTTTCCATTATAGCAATAAGTAAAGAATCTACCGCACAATTATTAGCCATAAATTTAGATTAGAAAAAACAATCACTCAGTAAAGACCGCAAACTGCAATTTATAGAAGATAAAGAACAAAAAATAAATGAAAACCTTATGAATGCTATTAAAACAATATCTCTTGAAAGAGTATTAAACTAGTCATCAATTGTTAGTTTTTTCCGACAATTTTTCTATATGTTTTTCTGTATGTGCCACTCGTGTGGCATTAACATTAAAAGTTCAAATCCTTCAAAGAATTTAATAAACAAAAACAACAATCACAACACTTTTCATCCGGCATTGGCTCTTCAATGCAGAAAAAATGCATATTTCATTTCATACTTCTTGAAGTGGATTGCCGTAAAAAACTGCTATAAAAAGTAACGAAACTATTTTTAAATGCGTCTATTAAAAAACAACAACACCACCGATTGTAGTGGAAAACATTTGGCATTTAAAAGACGGAAACGAATGCCGGTGCTGTTTGTTGCAATGAGGATGACAACGACGACAATAATGTTGGTGGTGCTAATGGTGTTGGCATTACCACCAAATCCCTACTGATGTTGATCTTGGTGGAAATAAAACTTAATTTACATCCAAAGAACACACAAAAGTTTACGATACTTTGGAGAAGGAACAAACCACCATACGCCGTCCATAAAATATCATAGACAAATTGTCAAGATCCGGCATTTAATGCTTTAACATTTTTACTTTTTTAAAAGCCCTGCAATCAGGATTAAACAAATTTTTTTTAGTGGATGTTACTCACGCTTGCACTTTGAAAATAATTTGAAACTTTTCCGTTCTCGAAAAATCAAATTCTGAAGTTGTATGAATATGTTGCAAATGAATAGGGTTGTTTATACGAAGAAAACATATACTAGAGTAGTCCAAAAAAGCAAAAAAAAAACTTTTTTCGTTTAATACCAACACCCTAAATAAGACATATTATGGTGATCGGTGATGTTAACACTTGCAAACGAAACGATCTCAAGTTACAAATCGGCCAAAGCCATACTTGTATACCAAAGGCCACCACCAAGGAACCTACCAATTGCAAGCCATCAGATTGATGTTTTGGATTTACAGTCACACATATATCAGAAGGTTGCAACGTGTCTATCTTCTGTAAGAGGTGTTTTTTAGGGTCAAACAAGACTACAAGTGGCTACTCTTTAAAGAATGATTCGCTACCTGGACCAACTTTGATCGCAAATAAGGTGCAAATTATAATTTTTTGGCCTTTTAAGAAGTTGTTTTCACTGGTGACATACAGAAGGGGTACCGTCAGATATTGGTGCGTCCGAAAAATAGAGTTACGAACAAGCTGTAAAAACATACCAATTAAAGACAGTTACTTTTGGCCTTGAGGACTTTAATTTAGCTTGGAGAAGATAGCAGTTTCACAGATCGTCTTTCATCCGAAATCTATATATATATAAAATTCTTCGAGACTGCCATGATGTTCGAAATTAAACTCCTCCGAAACGGCTGGACAGACTTCGATGAAATTTTGTATGAGGAGTTTTTAGGTCTGAGAATAGGTTTTTAGCTATTTTTTATATTGGTCAGTGGAGTGACCAGGGTACCTCCACCACAAAATTTTTTAAGAAAACGTGAAATCAAACATATTTTTGAACGTATTGCTTAAAAATTGCTTCAATACTATGGTAATAACTGCATTCATCCTGCATGGTCATCTCGGAAGTGGAATATCGCGGTCAGGCCAATTTTTCAAAAATGAATAATTATAGATAATATCTTTAATTTTAGTAAGTGTGACTACAAAAACGGCGGATTCAATAAGTGGGAAAGCGCGATCAACCCCACGTTTTGGAATACAGTACAAAGCCGATAATGTACAATGTCACTTGGCCGAAATTCAAAAAATTATTGAGAAATGAAGCAAATCCTAATTTCAGTTTTGGTTAAATAAGTATAACGTCTAAAAATTGTGCAGTTGTCACTAAAACGACGGGCCAGCAACGCGGTGTATCTATAATATATCTAAATCATCATCGGGCACCATAACAATTACAGGCAAAATATTGTGCATGTATTGTTATTGTGCTGGACCGAAGTTGATGAAATAAGAGAATAACGATAAATGGAGGGTTTGAACAAATTGCAAAATCTCAATAACATAACAATTGTAGCCTCTATCATTAATGGTTGTTTTGTAAGTTGAATACCACGATTGCGTCCGAAATTTGAAAACTTGATACTTATAGACAAGATTTCTAAATTTAGTAATTGGGTCAGCAAACATGACATGAACATTGACTTGAATGCTTGGAATAACACGATCAAGACCACGATTTTAATACATCAAAGTCTAGATAAATCGAACTAGCATTTTGAAGTAATTTTATGAATCACTGAGGGTTTCATGTTAAGGAGTATAAAATAATAACGTGTTCAATGAATCAGCACTTTTTTAACAAGAATTAAGAACGATGTTAGGTTCATTCGTGCCGAACTTCTATATCCTCCACCATAAATTTTATTGAAACCAGACTTCAGCCATTTCTGTTGGATAATGTGGATAAATCATTCAAAATCCAAAAAAAAAAAAAATCGGGAGATATCGACAGTTTTCTGCTAAAATATTTGATACCTCCAAGGGAGACTAAATACCAAATATAGCCGTTTAACCTTGAAAATACCTAAAAACGGAAGTTACCGTTTTATGGAGGCTACATAAAAAACCTGCAACTGTGGGGAATATTTTATGCGCGAATGCTTTATACAATGAAGACTAAACACCAGATTGTAACCATTTCGGTGGGATAATGAGACTAAAACCTCCAAAATATCGAAACTCGGGAGGTATCGTTCGATAATTCTTTGCAGAAATGTTGTATGCCTCCAAGGGATACTTAATACCGAATTATTGCCCTTTCGGTACGAAAATTCGGCTAAAACCTTGAAAATACCGAAAATCGGGCGGTCAGTTCTAAAGGGGCTATATCAAAATGTGGATTGATATATCCAATTTTCAATACCAAACATCCTACGAGTAATAAATAGAAACCTCTGTACCAAATTGAACAGCTCTATAATTTTCATAAAAAATAACAATAAAATAGGTAAAATCATTAAAAATGTAGAAATATTAACTAAATTAAAAAATTTGAATAAAAATTCAAAAAATTGTTTTAAAATTACAAGGATAAGCTTAAGACAATATTAATTGCATAAGCTTATTATACAATTACAAGGTTAAGCTTATATACAAGGGTTCCGTTTCGATTATTCTACAATTATGACTTAAGCTTTTTGCAACTAATGTCTCAAGTCTTTCATAAGCTTAAGGCTTATGTTTGTAAGCTTATTATAATATAATTCTCAAGCTTTTTTGGTATGTTGGGATGTTTTTGATACGTATGTCCAATTTATAAATAAAAGTGGGAGTTATCTATCCTAAGAGTAATTCAAGATATCACAATATGTTAAAATGTATATGGCCTGGAAACAATAAGTCCCCTGTACATATAAAACAAATTAAAACTATCCTAAAACTTAAGGTTTTCAAACCTGGTTCTAAACTTAAATAAATTCAGTCAGGAAAATCTAAATCCAATCTGTAGAAATAAAGATAAATTAATAGTGTAAGATTATAAGGCTTTAGGAGGAGTGTTACCCACTGAAACATACTGTTACGAAAATAACTGATAGATTTAAGAAATTTAGATGAATACCTGTTAAGTTAAGAATTTGAATTGTAACGTAAATTTTTAGTAAGCATTTAGTTCATTTAAATCGAGTTTACAACAACAATTACGCTATAGAATTCCAATCACTTTCGTTTACGTAGGCAATACAATATTAACGGTTCTCAATTATTAACTGTAGCATCATTCGTTGATCTTGGCCTTTTGATGGATCGAAAATTAAAATTTAATAATCATGTAATTTCTATTGTTAATAAAGCGCATGGAGTTTTAGGATTTATAAAAAGATGGGCCAAAGAATTTTCAGATCCCTATATAACAAAACAACTATTTACGTCACTTGTAAGACCTATATTAGAATATGGTTCTGTTGTATGGGACCCTCAATACGCAAGGTATTCTGATAAAATTGAATCAGTGCAGAAACAATTTTTGCTTTTTGCATTGAGAGGTTTACATTGGAATATCGATTTTGTCTTGCCTTCATATACAAGCAGGTTAAAATTAATTCGATTACCTACATTAAAAAGTAGACGCACAATGTTAAACACTATGATGGTGCATAAAATTTTAATGGGTAATATTCCCTCGGATTTCTTAATATCATCTATTAGAATAAATGTTCCTTGTAGAACAATTAGAAACTATCAACCCTTATTTAGAGATTTCCACCGCACGAATTACTCTATGGGAGATCCTATTAACAAAATGTGTGTAGATTTTAATTCCATGTATTGTAATGTAGACTTTGGCATGAGCCTTGACCTTATAAAATCTAACATAATTTTATTTTTAAATGAATAGTATATAAAAATGTATTAGTAAGTAACTAACTAGCTGATGAAGTAAATTCTGTAGCTGGTTTTCAATTTCCCTCTCATACCCCATCATGATGCGGATCATGGTGTGTACGCGATCCCTACGTAAAAGGGAGGTCGCCCCCTCGGTCGGCAGTGGTGGGAAAGTAAGTTCGAAACTGTTTACATTAAATTTGTCTGTTTGTATACGGGTATGTGTGTATGTGCATCCGGATCTCGTTGGAACATAGTGGAACATTCTACATGAGGGATGCTAGAAACGTCTAAGCATCGGCGAGCGGATATAAATACGCGGGTGCAGTTGCCGGCCTAGTTAGTTATGATCTGAACGCGATATTTAAACCGTAAGTGTAAGTAAAGTGGAAACCAACTAAAGTGAAGTCTTGTGTGAATAGCTGAAGTGAATAAAGTCAATAAAGCATTGTAGAATCGTAATCTAAAACGAACCCTGTTTTATTTGGTACAAATCGTATCGGGGAATAAAACAACGTCTACACGGGATTAAGTTCAAACCCTAATTCCGTAACAATACAAAAATACCATAGTATTTATACGTTAAAAAATAACAAGTAAAAAAGCGTTAAGTTCGGCCGGGCCGAACTTTTCATACCCTCCACCATAAAATATTCTGAACTAAAATGGAATAATTAGTTTTCATTCCTGTCCCCAACTTTAAGTGGGTACGTTAAAATGTCAGATAATGTAAATAAAATGCTTAATTCGGGAGGCCCTTTTTTATGGTGCCTATATCTAACTATGTATGTTGACAATTTTTGGTGGGCGAGAAATTGGGAGGTACCGTTATATAGGGGTTATAATAAAACATGGACCTATGTTGACAGATTTTGATGGGAGCCTTTAATGTCAAATAACTCCTAATTCGGTTAAAAATTGTAGGTAGAATTCTCAAAATACCGAAAATCGGTAAATAACGTAGGAACTTCAAATGTCATTAACAGCTAGTTCGGAGGTATGTGGGCTATACGAAAATATGAACTTAAATGAAAAATTTTTGTTGCAGAATATTTGTTGGCCTTTAAATTTCAAATTACAGAAAGTTCGCCCAAAAAAATAAAGCTAAGGTACGGAAAATCGGGAGGTTTGTTTTGGGGCTATACCAAAACATGGGCCTACGTGGTTAAACATTTTAAGTAAAATCCGCAAAGTACCGAAAATCGGGAAGTATCGTTTTATTGGGGCTATGTTGAAAATTGCTGATGCAGATGCGTGGTGACCACTACAACCTTCAAATGTCAAATTACAGTTAGTTCGGTTAAAAATTGTAGCTAAAATTGCCAATTACTGAAAATTGGGAGGTACCGTTATATGGGAGCTATATCCGAACATGGTTCTATGTTGACAATTTTTTATGGAGAGGTGTTGTGACCACTAAGAACTTCAAATGTCAAATTACTGCTAGTTCGGTTTCATATTGTAGCTGAAATAATCAAATTACTGAAAATCGGGAGGTACTTTTATATGGGAGCTTTATCAATACATCGACCTTTCTTGACAATTTTTGGTGGAGAGGTGTGGTGACCACTAAGAATTTCAAATGTCAAATGTTCAAATTACAGATAATTCGGTTCAAACTTGTAGGTAAAATTCTCAAAATACCGAAAATCCGTTATATGGGGATACCGAAATCCATTATACCGAGGTATCGTTATATGGGGCTATACCAAAATATGGACCTACGTTCATAATTATTTCGAATATAAGTTTTTTCGTCACTAAGAACCCTAAATATAAAATTATAGCTAATTCGGTCTAGAAATGTGAATTTAAACGTCAAAATACCGGAAATCGGGCGGTAACGTTATATGGGGGCTATTCCAAAACATGGACCTATGTCCACTAGTTTTGCTATATAAGTTTATTGACACTTAAGAACCCTAAATGTCAATTTATAGCTAAATCGGTCTGTAAATGTAGTTAAAACGTCAAAATACCGTAAATCGGGGGTACCGTTATCTGGGGGCAATACCAAAACGTGGACCTATGTCCACAAGTTTTGTTATATAAGTTTATTGACACTTAAGAACCTTAAATGTCAATTTATAGCTAAATCGGTCTGAAAATGCAGCTGAAAACGTCAAAATACCGTAAATCGGGGGTAACGTTATATGGGGGCTATACCAAAACGTGGACCTATGTCCACAACTTTTGTTATATGAGTTTAGTGACGCTTAAGAGCCATAAATGTCAAATTATAGCTAAATCGGTCTGAAAATGTAGCTAAAAACGTCAAAATACCGTAAATCGGGAGGTACCGTTATATGGGAGCTATACCAAAACGTGGACCTATGTCCACAACTTTTGTTATATAAGTTTATTGACACTTAAGAACACTAAATGTCAAATTATAGCTAAATCGGTCTAAAAATGTAGCTAAAAACGGCAAAATGCCGTAAATCGGGGGCTACCGTTATATGGGGGCTATACCAAAACGTAGACCTATGTCCACAACCTTTCTTATATAAGTTTATTGGCACTTAAGAACCCTAAATGTCAAATTATAGCTAAATCGGTCCGAAAATGTAGTTAAAAACGCCAAAATACCGTAAATCGGGGGGTACCGTTATATGGGGGCTATACCAAAACGTGGACCTATGTCCACAACTTTTGTTATATAAGTTTATTGACACTTAAGAACCCTAAATGTCAAATTATAGCTAAATCGGTCTGAAAATGTAGCTGAAAACGGCAAAATACCGTAAATCGGGGGGTACCGTTATATGGGGGCTATACCAAAACGTGGACCGATATAGCCCATCATCGAACTTGACCTGCCTGCAAACAAAATGCGCATTTTCCCAAAATTTCAGCGTTCTATCTCCATTTTTGTGGATGCTAGAGTGATTACCACAGACGGACGGACATGCACAGATCGACTCAGAATTTTACCCTGATCAAGAATATATATACTTTATAGGGTCGCAAATGAGTATTTCAATGCGTTACAAACGGAAAAACAAACTTAATATACCCTCCATACTATGGTGGAGGGTATAAAAAAGTTAATATAATTATAGCATTCCACTATATTTTATGTTAGTCGGGGTAGCGAAGCCCACCGGGTTTAGCTAGTATAAAGATATAAAACCTATGTCATGTATTGTCAGAAAAGCGCATAATATAGTGGAAGCTCATAATAAACAAAGTAAATAGATTTATAGACTTTTTCATGCACTCAAACCACTTGTTCAAACACTTTTTCCACTCCGATTGAGACACCTCCAAAACATGGTTTTTGAACGCATCTTCTGGGGATCAAAATCGTAGACCACGCTTTTTTCTTGATATGCTGGAATCAAATAAAGTCATTGGATCCCCAGTCAGGGCTGCACGGCGGATGGCCCATCAATTCCACGTTTTGTCCGGTCAAACGGGCGCTGGATGTGTGAGAGCTCGTATTGTCATGATGCACAAAGATTCGCCTTCTTTTATTCGTTTTTCAAATTTCTCAGGAGACCTCAGGCAAACAAATTGTAGTGTACCACTCAGAATTAACCGTCCTACATTTCACAAGCCGAATAGTCGCCATACGGTCAGTTTTGCCGAAGAAACAGGCGACCATTTACTTCGAAGTGCTATTTACTTGAACAACTTTCGCTGGGTTTGGCTCGCTCTCGAAGACCTAAACGGTCGATTCCTGTTTTGTTTCGGGCTCCTAAGCATCTTATAGACGTCGTTTGAAGCAACATTGGTTTTTTCAGAATTTTTTTGCATCAATCAATAAGAGCCTTTTTTGAACGATTGTCCAATTTCGCCGGATCATGTCTATGCAATATCAAATGTTAGTTGGAGGAAGAAATACCCAAAGATGCTTCTATCTCACGGTACATAACATTACGATATTGCATTATTCGTTCACGCACGGCTTAATTTTTCTTCACGACGTTCGTTTTTTTTTTTGGCGAGTGTCGGTCACGATTGATATCATTAAACCAATTTTGCATAGTGCTATAGAATGGCCCTTTATCGACAGACAATGATTTAATTAAATCGATGCACTCTTTCCGTGATTACGTCGAAATTTGTGAAAAATTATCGGACGAAAATGTTCACAAGTAAATTCCCTTTTTTGGCAAAGCGATTTTTTCAAGTCACTGTAAACCACGTATGACAAACTGTCCTGAGTACGTTTAGGCTAAAAACTGTCAAACTTTCCAAAAAAATCAAGTGGCGCATGGCAACACGCGGTGTTGTCTAGGCCAAATAGTTTTCGTGCATCCCTCGTACATTGGTGACTACTAAAATAGATTTTTTAATTTGTGAGTGCGTGGTTATACGATCCACTTGGCTATATAGGGCCCATCATATTTCTCGTGAAGCTACTTAGGCAAAGTCATTGGCAAGAAAAAGTTGAATGGAATGAAGCAGTTCGTATGCTGGAGAAATTTCCTCGAAAACTTACTAACCATTGCTGAACTTGAAATACCTATGGTATTCGCCGAAAGCAGTTGTGTCAGCACATTGATTATCGGATGCTTCAGAAAAAGCATAATGTGTAGTAGTGTACATACGAGTCGAGCACCCAACGAGCCATCTACTGGTAGCGAAAACAAAAGTAGAACCACTTAAGAATTTAACAATACCTGAATTGGAGTTTTGCGGAGCTATAATGTTGGCGAAGTTAATGAATTTGGATATGCGATACGATTACAAGAAGTTTTATTGGACTGTGTGTCTTTTTCGCAACAAGATTACAGATAATAATATCGCTTTAAATTGTCCCGGCTGGCCTTAAACTATTTTCCCTTTTCTTTCCGCCCCATTGAGGCTTTCAAATTACCGCGATTCGAATTGGATATTTGTGAAGCCGCAGAAGTTATCGGTATAGCACCATAACACCTAGAATATTCGACTCAACTATAAAGAACAAAAGAACATCAATCACTCTTCTTTCTAAAAGTAAATACATATTCAAGCGGAATACGGGATAGAACTATCCGAGGTATAGTAAAAATCATTCGACTCTTTCATTGACGTCGATGCCGAACCTGGGATATACTCTACTACTGAAGATCCGCTTGCGACTGCAGAATTATAGAGGCAAAACGAAGAATGATGGCTTCAGCACATAAAGACATTTTATCCTCTTAATTATGATGAACTACTTGAGGAGAAACCACAAAGAACGAAAATATGGGCTTGAACCACTTCTTAAATGAAGAAGATCTCATTAGAGTTGGAGGAAGATTTAATAACACTGGATTGAGATTTAATGAAAGACTACCTGTCATTTTACCCATATAATGTTAGGCCACATTTTAATTCAATATACTCATGAAACTTTAACTCTGTTCCAGAACTGAAAAGTTTTTTTTTTTTTTTCAATTTTTACCCTTTTTATACATTTTGCATTCCCTTTCACACAATATACATATATGAAAATCGTTTACCACTTTTACAACTTTTGTTACTTTGCCAGTTTTTAAAGAACGGGAAGAGGTAATTTGATTCACTCTGAATACAAATTATGCTCAGAGTCAAAGGCAGGCATATTCCAAGGGTTCGGAGTGTCATACGAAAATGCATAAGAAGAAGTTCCAGAATCAGCTCATGGGGGCTCTTCCAAGAGAACGAGTCACATTTTTCCTCACTTTCACTTGTACGGGAGTGGACTTCGCTGATCCTTTCAGAATTAGATATGACTTAATTACCTCAAAAACGCAAAATTATTGAAACGACACACTGCAGTTTTTGGGTGTTTTTTACGCATGGCGTCCATCTAGAGGCTTGTTCCGAACTCTTCGCAGATGCCTTCCTGGCTACTTTTTTAGATTCGTTGCAAAGCATGGTTTGCAAAAAAAGCTCTACTCGGATAATGAGCGTAACTTTGTCGGTGCTTACCAGAAACTCTTGCCAGAACATACTGAATTGTTGAAAACTTTAGGAAAAAAGCTTCGTGACAAATACAGTGAGCAAGGATTTTACGTGGACTTTCATGCCCCCATGTGCAATACACATGGGCGGCATGTGGAAGGCGGCTGTGAAAAGTATGAAGTCGCACTTGAAAAAGGTCACTGTAAACTGGAATTTTACATTTGAAGATTTTGTGAACGCGAACGGATTTGAAACCAAAATTTTGTCCTTAACCTCACAATTTTTTTTTTAATTTTTTTTAAATGGAATTGTAAAGTAATTTTGGTTTTTACCATAAATTGTTTCTTTTCAAACGCTGCATATAACCCATAAATATTATCATAGTTCTTAGCTAATATTCCTATGCACATTCTATCCAAACAATTGATAGAAATTGCTGGGTACTAACCAAGATAAGGCGATAAAAAGGCATGCATCTGTTTCAATAGAATGTAAAGTAAAATTCTTTAGCATACCTATTGCATAATTTGTAAGCATAACAGGCTTTCAAAGTTCTTTTAACGGTATAAGCAAGCGACAGTACTTTGAGGAGCGTCGCTCAATGTTAATGTCCAATCAATTGTAACAAAGAAGACGGCATTAATAAATTTCTTGGCAAAAGTTGTTATGTGAACACATATGTAGGTGTTACATTCAATAAAAATATATGTAAAATTGTAAAGTATAGCATGATATGTAAGTGGAAGGTGGAACAAGTTCGGAAGAATTAAAGATACACAATCCAGTAGATATACACAGAAGTTGGCACGAAAACAACATCTCAACCAGCACGAAATCTTCGACTACAGCGTAAATTCAGTGCTCTTGAGTGGCTGCACCCTCCATCCAAACTTCCAGAAAGAGACTCCAATTATTCAAATGCTTAAAGAAAATTCTGCGCATATTCTGGCCAAATTGGTTAACAAATACTCAGCTACTTACACTAGGAAATTGCAAGCCCATCGAAAATGAGATCTGTATGTGCAAATGGCAATGGATTGGCCATATATTGAGAAGATCATCCAACGATATAGCCAGACAAACCCTCAATTGGAATCCGCAGGGTCACGGAAAGTCTGACAGGCCTAGGATTCATATGGTTAAAAACGAATATCAATTTCGTAACACCACATCGAACCAAATAAAGGTCTTAGTAAAAGACCGACCAAGATGGAAAGAGTTTGTTCACGGCCTGTGATCACTATGAACTTTTGAATTACTTTTTTACTGTTTTAGGCTACTGTTTGTATTATAAAACATTAAAATAAATAATTTTAAATAAAGGAATAAAATACGTAAATAATAAATTCGCACAAAACATGTTAAAATAACATGCCTTGACTTGTATTCTTATTCCGTCTTTACATTGATTCAAACACAAGGTATGGACTGGAAACGGATTACATCCTAGCTTCGTTTAACCTCTCAAAACTTTTAATTGGATTCATAAAAAATGTAGTGCAGAAACATTTGCACGGTTATGAAGAAATACATTTTTTACTTGGATCGAATCTAAGTTTCAATGTTATCAAAATTTTGTCTGATAATCTTGAACATGTATATGAAAAATGCAATGGGTTTTTGTTATCTCATATTGTAGTAGGTAATATTTGTAAAAATACATATTGAAAATACAGTAGAATTTTAGTTTGGTGATATTTTCCACATGTTACTGATATTGAATTTTTTATCCAGTAACTCCACTTAACGGGAATATCATTCACATTTTGCATTTACAATTGAATTGATAGATGGAAAGCCTTCATTCATTGAATAATACTAGAATTACAATATAATACGAAACTGTTCCAAGTGAAGGCAATTTTAATTCAATTCATTCACTCAATTTCACACTGTTCTCTAGAGGTGGAAGTTTAACGAAAACCGGGTTATGATTTTGTATACTAACCTCAGCTTGGTGGCTATTAAGGATAAGTAGAATTTGAAACTATCAAAAATGTCCCTCCACGAAACATCTTTTTTAGAGCCCACGATTTTATTACTTTTTTGTAAAATATTTAATTAAAGTCCATGCAGTTCTTACAAGGGCTATTATATATATTTCTGACCTAATAATGAGTATTTTTCATCAAAAATGGATTTATTGTTTTTCAAAGTATTCTCCAGCATGATTTATACACTTTCGAACGAGATCAAACTAATTGTCGACGGACAAAACATGGTTTTTGAACGCTTCAACAGCATCTTCTGGCTACGAAAATCGTTGTACACGCATTTTTTCCTGATGTGCGGGAATAAAATTAATAACTTTTATCAAAAGCAAAACCTGACAATGAAAGTAAAAATATCACCTTTCTAACGATGTTAAGTAGGTTCTCGTAGGTGATCAAACAATAAAGATATCACAATAGTCGCAAATAAACACACAACTTTTAATTTTTGCAATTTTAATTGTAATGACGAGTATTACATCTTTGGTTGGGGACTTTCCAAAAGCAAAGCCTGACTATGAAAGTAGAAAATCCCATCTTTACAATTATGCAAAGTAGGTTGGCGTAGGTGGTCAAATAATAGCGATATCGCAATAGTCGGTAATACATCCCTTTTTTCCACTTTTTCTGCAATCACACTACAGGTTGGAATTTTGACCGGATCATCACGAAATTTCTCACAGAGATAGAAGCATATTGATGTTGGTGATGTCGAAGTAGTCAAATATAAAATTAAATATTAATTATTTTGGTTCAGTTCGCCTTAAGTAATTTGGAATAAAAGCCAGATAGGTGAAAACTTTCGTATCTCCCTAAAAAAAACGTTTTCGAGTAAAAAGATAATGCACAGAGGTAGTGGTGTAGGGTATCACATAATCGGCCCAGTACCGACTATATCCTTTTCTCACTTGTTGCAGTTGCTTTGGCCGTTTTTGACCGCTAATCGGTCAAAAAACGTTTTTAAAGAAAAATTCTCATTTTTGAAGACAAGAGTTCGATGTATTCAATAAGCCCACAAAAAATATGAAGACTGAACACCAAAGTTCGGGTGGATATTGAGGGCACAACTTTCAAAATACCGAAAATCGGTAGGTACGGTTCAATGGGGGCGAGGACCTACACTGACAGATTTCAGGTGGAGAGTTATATACCCCCAACGAAGGCTAAACACCAATTTTCAGCCATTTCGGTGTGATAATGAGGCTAAAACCTTCAAAATACCGAAAATCGGGAGGGCTATATGAAGGCGTGGACGTATACCGACAAATTGCAAAGAGAAGTTTTATACCGCTAACGAAGGCTAAATACCAAATGTCAGCAATTTCGGTGTAACAATGAGGCTAAAATCATCAAAATATCGAAAATTGAGAGAAGCCGTTATATAGGGGCTATATCAAATACCCCTTCATACCCTTGCCGAAGAATAAACACCAAATTTCAATCATTTCGGTTGGATATTGTGACTAAAACTTTCAAAATACCGAAAATCGAGATGTACGGTTTTATGGGGGCTATATCAAAACGTGGACCAAACATCCCAGTTTTTTGCCCTCGAGATTGTAAGT
This sequence comes from Musca autumnalis, assembly GCF_047663935.1. Classification (NCBI taxonomy): domain Eukaryota; kingdom Metazoa; phylum Arthropoda; class Insecta; order Diptera; family Muscidae; genus Musca; species Musca autumnalis. Next base: position 152,354,617 of record NW_027411644.1, read on the forward strand.
CAACAATAAGTGCGTGTACCAAAATTGATGCACCTACGATGACTCCTTCTATTTTTGGCCACACCTAATATGAACTCGCGACAAAGTGCGGCGCTGCTTTGAGCCGATGTATGAAAGCTCGCATTGTAATTGTCAATGGTTATTTTTTTCTTTTTTTGTTTGGCGAAGAAACAGGCATCAATTTGCATCGAACTGCTTCTTCCACAAACAACTTTCATTGGATTTGGGTCTTCTTTGAAGACCCACACGGTCGCTTGCTGTTTTTTCAGGCTCATACGCATAGATCCATGATTCGTCACCTGTGCAACCCAAATGCTGCCGGATAGGGACTTGAGGACCTTCATCTCAGCTTGTCGCAGAGAGCTGTGGCATGCGCAGAAGACTTGAACAAGCTGTCGAATGTAACCCCTAGAATTTTAGGGTTGTTTGTGATCGGAATTCTGCTACCATCGACCATGACATTCAACTCTGTTCTCACCTCTGCCGTCCATGTGGTGAACAGAGTGATCGCAGATTTAGTGGCGGATATTTGTATATTCCCCGCGTGCAAAAAGTGGTAAGATCAGTCAAATGGGAGTTCAACTTTTCCAAAATGACATCTCTATGCCGTCTGGAGAGGCGGAATTCAGGAGAGGTAGAGGTTAAACAATGCCAAAGATATAACCCCGCCTTGGGAAACTTCCTGTTTCACTCTACGGGTCTTAGATTTATAAGTTCTAAATCCTACAAAGGACTGGCGTCCTCACATATAATTTATTATCCAACATTTCAAAAATGGCTGGACTGTTAACGGAAACACCGGCTAAGCATTGTGTACAAAATTTTCTCAATTCTAGATTTATATACAAATCCGAATATTCATACACAAAAACCTTCAACAACTACATCACCAACAAAGAGCACACCAATCGAACTGCCACCAGGGCGTCAATGAACATTTCTGCCATTTGGATAGGAATTTGTTTGAATACAAGAATAAAAATCCCCATTCTAGGGAGGACAATGCATTTTGATATTTACACACTTGTCGCTATTTGCATTTGCAAATGCAGTGCAGGTTGTTTCGTTCTTTTTTCTCTCTGTTTTTTTATTTTCATACGGACAAGAGAATGATTAAAGTTCAACTGCATGCAAATGCAGGGTTGGGAAGTTGCAAGTGATGTACAAGTGATATGACAAAGACTGAGGACTAAACAATTTAGAATCCGTTAATGATTTGATGCACCAAATGTATTTCATATGGAATAAGAAGATAAAAGGATATTATTATATTGTTGTCTCTATAATTCCCATCTATGGATTCACTGCATGTTTGCACATTTAACATATGCAACATGAAAACGACAGAAATTGGCTTGTAATTAGTTATTGTTGTAGGAGTGTGTCGTACACAAACAGAAATACAATTTCATTTTGTTAAAAGTGCATTGTAAACATAATTAAAATATTTATTTTTTTATGGCAAAAACAATTGTAGACACAAACATGGATGAAGTCATGGAGCCTGTTAGAGGATGCGGAGACAAATTAATACAGAAAAATAAAGTTGGTATTCCCATGGAGTAATGTGTTTAAAATACACATGCAGTATACATAAGCTCTGTTCCTTTACGTGCAAGAATCTTCAAGTTTTACCACTTTTTACTCGAAAAGCGTTCCTTTACTGACACCATACAATTCATATGAGAGCAGTTCACAACTTTTGCTACTTTTTCCGGTTTTACCATTTTCAAAAGTAAAGGAACAGACCAATACTTAGTCTTCAGAACAACTGTCTCATAAGCCGAACTAAAAAAAGATTTTCATTCCCCTCTTTTTGTTGCATTATTTTTTTTCAAATTTGAATATCGTGTTTTCGATCTCGTCTTCCACTTGTTGACTCCATCAAAGTCTTGGCCGTCCAGTTCTGCTCAATACGTTTAACTATACTGATGTAGTTTTGTAGCTGATAAAGCACCTGGTTCATACGACGGCGATATTCACCGTGAACATCTAATGACCCGCAGATCCTAAGAATAATTTTTCTCTCACACTGCCTTATATGCTTACGCAAGTACCCATGTTTCGTAACCATTCATTGATATTCTTGATTTGAAACTGCTTACTTAAGCCAAAGTAGCTTCTGTTGGCCAATACTATTCTTCTTCTTTGTTTACAACTGATGTTGCTTGTTGTGTTTATGGCGGTGCCGAGGTAGACGTAGTCTTTAACTACCTCAAAATTATTATAATTTGTTACCAAATTATTTGCTGGTCTCTATAGGAGGATTTGTATGTACCAAAGCCATCAATTTGATGTTTCACTTTTTGGTAGAATTTTCGGACTTCATTCTGGCTCATGTACATCTCCATTTTTTCACATTCCCGCTTTTCTTCTTCCTGCGGAAAAAAACTGGCTTAAGTACAGATGTGTGTTCGTAGTCCACCAAACGACACGGGAGTGAAAAGAGGTTGGAAAGTACTTTTGAGAGCTATACCTTTGCGCGGTGGCTAATACTTTCACTCCACCTTCGGGTGTTTTCATACTCCCCATAAAGAACACGATTTAACCCCCAGGAAAGGGAGATTACTTGTCTCAAAACTACGTTACAGTAGAAGAACGACACTTCTGGTCATGCCATGGGTTCCTTGGGGGAGATCTCTTGTATCCAACTATGGATATTGCGGCTATTTGCATGGTTCAGTTAAATATGTTGTCTTATCTGTTTTAATTGCAACTTACCGATGTACAACTACCGTGTTGTGTCTGTTCGTACTTTATGTGCTATGTTTAATCAGGTCCATATCTTTGCTGCAACAAGGTGGTGGTTCGAGTCTATGTTTGCTACTCGGAACTATCGTACATCCAACTCCCTCGGCGAATGTCTTCCATCTATCACAACGTGATAAATTTGATTTCTTGTTTTTTGGTCTGGAGACCCAATGAGGCCTTATGAATATCGAGATGCTTAAATCAGGTACTGTTAACTACAAAGTTTTTTTGCCGCTGCGAAGTCTTTCAGCCTCTTTCCATTATCAGATGTTTCACTGTGGAGACTGAAATTCCCGACTGTTGGACCAAAGATATTATCCTTTCCAATTTTGGCATTAAAATAGCCTAGAATAATTTTAATGTCATGGGCAGGGCAACGGTCATATGGTTCCTCCAAGCACTCGTAAAATACGACTATGTTCTGGCTTCGGTGGGAGCATGAGCACAAATAAAGGTGATTTTGAAGAATTTTGCTTTTATCCGAATTTCTTTCATTCACTGGGTTGAAGCGGAAGACCAGATGTTTTACCTCCATCCAACTACAAATGCGCAACCAGACTCATGTTTTATATTATGGCAGGTACAATACAGTGCGTCACCTTCAGATCCGATTTTCAAAAATGGTAAATTTTTGATTCGATCGAACCATAATTGTGGCATTTAGAGAATTTTCGTGAAAATGCACCTTTGACCCCATACAAATTAATATGGAAACAAAGAAAATTTTCATATAAAGGTTTTTGGATCTGGATCAAATTGAAAAAGTCTTGGGGTAGGAAATCCAAAAAAAAAAATGATTTTAAATTTTAAATTATTTTATTATATATAGCTTGGAGAAGCTTTTCAGTGTACGCAACAGTAAGCCAGCACAAAAAATAAAATACGATTGCTCACACACAGGTTTTTTTGTACCACGGGTAGAATGCATGAGCGATGCCAACGTAAAGTCAACGAAGCGACAAATGAAACAGAAACAGATGTAAATTAACTTCACATAAAGGTACAGTACACGGAGAACATGAGATGAGAGATGGTTAAAAATTTTCAATAAATTACAATTTATAAATATTGGTCTCAAGTCAAAATATTGTCGACTCCTCTTTATGGGAAAGAAAAGGGCTTCTAGAGCCTTTGCAACTGGCAACACAATAGTGGACATATGTATGTGATTCACTATTAACCTGTCAAGCTGCCAGACTTCAAAAACTACCTGAGAACTGAAGACACCTAAGTATTTATTCGACTTTGGGATTTTCCAATTATTTCAATGTTAGGGCGCATGGCATAACATGACAGTCATGAGGGCCAAATGAATTTGTTATTGGCCTATTATAAAGAACTTAGTTCACCGTCAACATTTCTCACGATGTAGTGTTGTTGTGATCATAAATAATAAAACAGAGTCACAACGGTCAAAATGAAATTCAGTGTCATTGGCCGAATATTTACTTAGTCAGTCAGTGACGATGATGGCGATGGTGATGATGGAGGTGGATGGATATAACGTGCCAGCTATTTCTTTTTGGCTTATTTTGTTTGCCCTTTTATTTTGCGGAACCTTGGTTCCGGTACAATGCACTTGGGGCAATGTCTAAAAGTGTACTTCTACAATGTGAGGGTAACGTGTTGTTGTTGCTTGTTGCAATAACAACAACAATGAGATGCAGATGAGTGGTGTTGTACAACTTTTGTAGAACAACAGGATATGTGTTAAGTGTATCTTTTAATTGGCAAATATAAATGATCTACTTTTTCTGTTCATATGGAGTTTTCCGGTTTTTTGTAGAGGGTTAACATCAAAAATACACGATTAAATATTGCAACCTTTAGTAACAGGTAATTGCAAAGGTTGCATCATATGGTGTTTTGTGAAGAAAAGAAATTCATGGTCAAAGTAATAGAAAAAAAGTAAATGAGGGAATCTTTCACGGAATTCTTATTACCAAAACCCAAAGACATATCAGGAAAAATGTCTAAAATTGTCTTTTCCATTTCAAAAGAATCAAAACAAAATTTTGATACTACATCAATGATTTTTGGTACATAGATTAAGAAAAAAATCAGCATTCCAAATCTGTGTTCGTTACTAACTTTGATTGTTGCGCGCAAAAGATATGACCGTTTTAATTATGATAATTAGAAAAAAATCTAAAAAAAATCGCGGATTAATATAGTTAGCTGTTATATCCTATTATCGTTAACTGAATTCGTAACCTTTGCAATGATGCAAAAAATAATCGCAAAGTCTCAATGGATTCGGGACAAATCAAATTTGTTAAATAATTTCACGTATTTACAAACATATTTTTGATACAATAGCGCTCATACTTACGAAAAATATATAAAAAAAATTATAACAGCATCCAGACATTTTGAGGAATAAAAGGAAACCTAAGTTGTGAAGGTTGAAGCTATAGTATTCATGTTATTTGCAAAAATACGAAGAAAATATTACAAAAAAATTAAAGCCATATTATTCTAATTTTATTTTTTTATGGTTTCATAGGAAAAGTTGGAGAAAAAATGTTTGAGTTCTTCGGCATTTTCGTCAAAATTTCACGCAATAATGATGATATTCGGTTGTAACAAATTTTTCGCTTAAAGTTTTCCTATTGGCGAATATTTTTAGAACATTATATAAAATCACAAGGAATTCCAATTGTGGCATAACGTTAAAATAATGTTATATTGAATATATATAAAGCGTCAACATCATAAGCGCAATAAACTAAATCTTCTGCAACTGCAAAACCCAGAAGTCGCGCACAGATATAAGCTAATGCTTACTGAAAGGCTCCAAGGAAGCACCTCGAACACATGGGAAAATATAGCAGAAACGTGCAGAGAAGCAGCGACCACCGTCATTGGAACTGCAAAGCAAACTCTAAAGCCATGGATAACAACCGAGACTCTCGAGGCAATAAAACACCGTAAGCGCCTACGCAATATATTCCTAAAATCCAAAACAAACGAAGCAAAAACACAGGCCAAAGCTAACTACCGTACCGCCGCAAATACTGTTAAGCGTTTAGCTCGTAGAGACAAACGTTTATATTACAATAAGCTAGCTGAACAAGCAGAACAAGCTTCTAATATTGGCAATATTCGTGGTGTATACGAAACAATTAAGATAATGAGTGGCAACAATATTAGGCCTATTTCAACAATCAAGGATGAAAACGGACAGGAATTAAGCAGCCCTGATGAGCAAATAGATCGCTGGCGTCGGTTTTTCAGCACTGAAAACCCTTCAGATAATGAGACACAGCCATATACATCTACTTCTACATTACGCCGCAACCCGAGGAGAGATGTAAATACAGATCCACCTGCGTATGAAGAAGTATTAAGAGCTCTAAAGTCACTCAAAAATGTAAAGGCAGCTGGTCCGGATAACATACCCTCGGAACTACTCAAGTATGGAGCGGAACCCATTGCGCAAACTATCACCCCAATTATAAGAGACGTGTGGAAGATAAATGTCTTTCCCAACGAATGGAAAAATGGCACAATTGTTACAATCCCAAAAAAAGGTGATTTTACCCAGTGTAAAAATTGGCGAGGAATAACATTGTTAAACGCAATTAGCAAGGTAATGGCACAACTTATACTACAGCGCATATCTCCAGTGCTCGATTCAATTTTACGGAAGGAACAGGGGGGTTTTCGCCCTGGTCGATCGTGTGCAGATCACATCAACTCCTTGCGTATAATTATAGAACAATCTGCTGAATTAAACTCACCTCTCTATCTTTTATTCGTGGATTTCGAGCGAGCTTTTGATACCGTTTACCGAGATGCTATGTGGAACGCCCTTATAAATAAAGGCCTCCCACCTAAAATTGAATCCCTAATCAGGGAACTCTATAGAGACGCCAAAACGTCCGTCCGTTTCAACGGCAAAGAAAGTCTACCCTTCGAAACCAGCAAGGGTGTAAAGCAAGGATGTCTCTTATCCCCCACACTTTTCCTTATACTTCTAGATTCTGTTCTAGAGACAACAAACATCGAGGCCCCCCATGGCATTCGTTGGAATGTAAATGATTTCCATGGCGACATCGATTATGCGGATGACATTTGCTTTTTCGCCCACAACTTCGACCACATCAAAACCAAATTGGAATCGCTTACCCGAAATGCCTCAAAAGGTGGTCTAAAAATAAACACCGCAAAGACAAAGCTTATGAGATTAGGTACAACAAGTCAAACGCCACTCTCAATAAACGGACAAATTATCGAAGACGTAGAACACTTCTGTTACTTAGGTAGCAAGATTACCAAAGACGGCGGATCAGAAGCAGATATCAGCGATCGTATTAACAAAACTAGAAATGCGTTCCGATCACTCAATAAAGTCTGGAGGTGTAGTGCCATATCAATCACAACTAAAATTAGGATATTTAACTGCAGTGTAAAATCTATTCTACTGTATGGTTGTACGACTTGGAGTTTTACGCAAGCGACCACTAGAAAGCTCCAAGTATTTATCAATCGGTGCCTACGCCAACTTCTGAGAATCTTCTGGCCTAATAAAATATCAAATTCGGAACTACTACACCGAACCAATTGTAGCCCTGTCGAGGTAGAAATTCGAAGGAGGAAATGGACTTGGATAGGCCACATCTTTCGGCGACCACACAGTGACATCGCCAGAACAGTTCTAGACTGGAATCCGCAAGGACAACGTAAGAGAGGACTCCCAAGAAACACATGGATCCGTTGTACAAAAAGAGAGCTTGAATCAGCCCATATATCCTGGGGCCAGGCAAAACATCTGGCCAATGATAGAAGGAGATGGAGAGAGCTTGTCGATGCCCTATATATATATATATATATATATATATATATATATATATATATATATATATATATATATATTGAATATTACAACATTTGAGACGCATATAAACCGCCTAATTATGAAAATGACATGATGCGCATCCGATTTTCCAACACAGCGAATCAATCCCTATTATTTGATGTACAGTTTGTCAAATTCTATTTTGCGGCCACGATGTAGCATTTGCTGCATATTAGGGTGCAAAATACATTAAAATGGTCATAATTTCCGCGAAGTTCATTTACTTATATGCGCATCCGATTTCAATAATCACCATAAAAAAATACATTATTCTATGCCGTTTCATTGCGATCCATCAATAACCGTGGATGTAGCATCGCACTAAATTTTTAGAAAAAATCTATTATATCTCTGGATTTACGAGAGTTTTTAAATATCTGTTTTCGCGCAGTTTAAACACGTGTATCGCTCTATTTATTTAAGTAGAACTGACACATCCAAAACGCGTTTTAATATGCGATATTTTCAAAATAATTTTTTGCAAATTTTCGAAATTTGAGGGGTATCATATCCGCCGATCTAGTGGGTGGATTTTTACGCGTCGTGGCTTGTTAGATTCAGAACGAATGACGTTTGTAAATCAAAAAAATAGGTTTTTGAGAAAAATTTACGCACAAAAATTGCGTGTTTGGGCGCAGATTAGTGTGATCCTGTGAGGGCTACACCCTCATGTTATACATTAAAAAATGCGAAATCGCGAGTACTGCAATCAAATAATAAGCTTTTAGGGAAATCCAGCTGCGCGTCCCGATTAGAGCAAAAATTCAAAAAACCCCATTTTTCAGGTTTCAAAATGTCAGCATCCGTTTGAGGTCGATACAGTGGATATATTAAAAAATCATACATTAGAAACTTCAACTCTGAAGTGTACTCTTTAACTTCTCCTTTGAGCGTTAAGCTCTACATTGTGTTGTAAAACCACTAATTGGAAAATCACATAATGAAACTCGATTCCTTCAAAGATTTTTTCCGATTTTTTACATTAAAACGACCACAGCTTCCGCTCAAATTATTATTTTAAGAAACCCCTCTGTGAATCGGGCTAAAACAGTTTATTTTACCGAAATGCGGTGAAAAAGTTATAGTATAGTAATACTGATCGCGAGTTACAATACCCCATACCTCAGTTTCAACATAAGTTAATTTTCTACAAAAAGCTTGATATGGCAAACAGTGTTACCAGAACTTTCGGCAACATGAGGATTAGTCCGATCAATCTTAACGCCAATTTTAATTAATTTGATTAATTAAATCCAAAGAGTGGTATTGAAACATAATCTAGCGGAACGGTTATTCAGCTCATCAGGCATATCAGATTTGAGTGGTACACAAAGATCAAGTTTGGTAACTTCTATTAATACGTTATTAAATATTTATATATGTGAATTGTTTGGGTAACACAGGGGATACCAAGCAACAGCACTGACCGCCTTTAACATGACAAAGCCAGGACATATCTTGCTCCCTCTTTCATATCAAGTGATTCTACACCCGTTAAAGATAGTGAGCTAACAGGTACCGCGGTTAGGCGTTAGGCTAGTAACCTACTCCATCAAAAAGCATAGCATTTAGAAAAGCCAAAGAAAACGAAAAACAAATTCCTCTAAAGTTCACTATCCACGCACACGTTTTAAGGACCATGATCTGCGAATCTGCACCTGGAATGTTCGCACTCTTTATAGAGAAGGTGCAGTTTACGTATTGGCAGATGTACTTGAAAAGTACAAGTCAGATATTACTGCAATACAGGAAACCCGATGGATTCGTAAAGGCGTCACAACAACACGTAAAGGTGACGCACTGTATTATAGCTGTCATGACATAAAGCATGATCTTCACCCCAGTAAATGAAAGACTTGCTACAATTTGGAAAAAAACTATATTTTTCAACATCAGTTATTTTTTGCGCTCATGCTCCCAATGTAGAAGAACCATGTGACCTTTGCCCTGCACATGACATTGAAATTATTCTAGTCGATTTTAATACCAAAATTGGAATTGAGAATATCTTTGGCCCAACAATCGGGAATTCAGTCTCCGCAGTGAAACATCTGACAGTGGTATGAGGCTGATAGACCTCGCAGCGGCAAAAACATGGTAGTTAGCAGTACCAGATTCAAGCATCTCGATATTCATAAGGGCACCTGACTATCTCCAGACCAAAAAACAAGAAATCAAATTGATCACGTTCTGATAATTGGAAGACATTCATCGAGCGTTTTGGATATACGATCGTTCCGAGGAGTAAACATAAACTCTGAGCACCACCTTGTTGTGGCAATTAAACGCAGCAAATAAAGTACGGACAGACACAACACGGAAGTTGGACGTAGGTAAGCTGCAATCACAACAGATAGCCACAGCATATTCCACTCAACTGGCCCAAAAGCACAGCGGCACAGCCTCAAAACCCATACTTGGATACCAGAAACCTTAATCAAGGAACCTATGCACTATATGTAATTTGGACAGGTTTTTAGGCAAAAAGTCAATTTTTGCACTTTTAATAACGCGAGTTTTCTAATTTGATTCGAAGAAAGAACATGTCAAATTCTATGGATGTGCAATTTGTTTTCAAAAATATTCAAAACTCGCGGTATAATTCGAAGTTAAAATCAAAATTTCGAAGACAAAATAAAAAATGTTAAAAAAGATTAAAAGTCAGAGCAGAATTTAAACGCAATTTGTAAGAGTTTGGTAATAATTAAATACAAAGATATGATATTCAGTGGAATTGTGGTGGTGTGTACTTTCTATTTTAAGAAATAATTATCTTCAAAATGTTTGTTACAGCAGAAGAAATCGTCATATAGGATACAACCTAAGAATTATTTTTTTACAAAATTACAGTTTTATATTATAGACTTTTACAAAATTTTCCAACTTTGACCGTAATTCTGCTACCGGGAATATCTTCAGCAAAGGGTTCTGAATCAACTACATAATTACCAAGGTGCGATTTTTTGCGTTTTTTTGAGTTATATCACTTTTTTGAAGGTGACCTCCGTAATTCTGCTACCGGGAATATCTTCAGCAAAGGGTTCTGAATCAACTACATAATTACCAAGGTGCGATTTTTTGCGTTTTTTTGAGTTATATCACTTTTTTGAAGGTGACCTCCTTGCAGAAAAATATATCGAGGCCTTCCCGCGAAAAAGATGTAAGCGACATTTTTTCGATTTTCGTTTTTTTACGGAAATCTATGAAGAATATTGCAACACATCATCTTCCAAATTTGTAGAACTCAGCCATGTACCGTTACGAAATTAGAGCAAAAACAATTTTGATGTAAGCGCCATTTTTGCTTTTTGTGTACATTTGTTTGTGACAGCGAATTGTCGCTTACATCAAATTGCACATTTACATACCATGTCGTTATTCAACTATATTACAAGAAATATGTTTTAATCTTATAATTCTTCGAATAAATACTTGCTATAAAATTAGTGTGCTTTGTTTTTAAATTGTAGATAAGAATTACTCTAAAAATGATTTGTTTCAAATAATTTTTTTTTATGTAACCGCCACTTCTCAAAGTAAAAGCCTGATTGCGTGACAGCGAAAAAGATGTAAGCGACACAAACTACCGTTATATTGAAGATATTCCACAATTTTTTTATTTTTTTCAGTAAATAGGATTTAATAACAGAAGTATACCAAATTTGGATAAACAATTTTGGTTATATCAAAAGTTATTCAATAAAAACCGTCTCCTGTAAAATTAGCTTTTTGTCGCTAACACCTTTTTCGCAGGAAGGGCTCGATATATTTTTTAAATTTTTTGTTTGGTGAAGGAAATATTAAACACAAAAAAGCATCCGATTTGAACTAAAAAGACATTTTCTTTAAAGAAATATTCACCAGGTGTTCTAAAAATGTACAGGCGTGTTGTGGTCAACATTTTTGTTAATTGTAGCCGTAATATGTTCTAAGTAGGGATCACGATTGCGTGATTTATTTGGTCCTTTAAAAAAATAATATTTATAAAGATCTTTTCGCGAATCAATATTTTTAACATATCAACGTTTATAAAAATCTTTTGGCGGATCAGTACTTTAGTTCATTGTAACCATTTTTCTTTTGTTTTATTCGCGTTCTTTGGGTTGGAACGAATAAAATAGGTAAAATGAGAATAGTGGGTAGGAAAAAGAAAAGTTGTTCGTTATATCCGGCGTTCGTTGTAAACGAGTTCGTCTGTAAAATTCTTATTAAAGCCTACTTTTAAATATCATATGTTAAAATATTTGAAACAGTGCTTAAATTCGTCGCTATCGCTTGTGTTTTAAAGCGGGCCTGAAAATCCTAACAAATTGTAAAAAATTCTACTCGCGGGGTAACAATTTTTGTTTGTTATAATCGTGATCGTTTTAAGAAGTTCAATGTATGTACAAATATTAAGAGAAATTCTTTGGAAACATAAAACTTTGTTCGCTATAAACGTAGTTTCTTATAACCGATGTTCGCTATATCCGAATTTTACATTGTAATTCTTTGTTTTATCTTACTTTTACATATAAAGCTATAAAAATGTATAAAAAGCCCACATATCCACCGCTATTAATTTTTGCCTCAAAGACAGGCCAAATTACCTATAGTGCTATGGTATGAACAAGAGTGTCGTGCTGCTACCGCAGAGAAGAAAGCGGTATATAGGGCTACTCGACAATCAATAACAACGCACGAGAGAGGTATCGGGAGAAAAGGGGAGATGTTAAACGTCTTTCCCCTGTAAAAATTTTAAAAAAATTTACCCAAAAGTGAAACATGAAATAGATGGCTTTGATACAGGTACATCCTCCAGTAGAGACGAGCAAGGTAGTTGATTACAGATACCGTAGTGTGCTCAGGATATGGAAATAACAAATTGTTGGTATCCATTTCTAGCGAAGTCGAAGAAGATACAGCAGATTAAATCCCAGAAGATGGTATTGAATATATACCAATCGTCCAAGATGAGGTAAAGACAGTAATAAACCGGCTGAAGAATATTAATGCAGCAGAAGGCGATGGCCTACCAGCCGAGCTGTTTAAAACCGGAATTGGAACACTGACAATGTGTATGCATCAGCTACTTAGCACCATTTTGCAGAAAGAATGCGAGGATTGGAACCTGGGCTTCCTGTGCCCTGCCCACAAGAAAGAACATAAGACTGTGTGCTCTAACTATATGGGTATAAGTCTGCTCCCTATTGCTTATAAAATGTTGTCAGGAATATTGTGTTAAATATTAAAACCTATGGTCAACGAAATAATTGGCCATTCGTACGAAATTTTATAATCTACAACGTCCTTTTTGCATAATTCCCAAAAATCTTATTGTTTTCGATATATGATCAGAAAACCGAAAAAAGTCCCTAAACTTAACCTTTGACCCCGAATAACTTTTTTTGCACACATGTGATCGATAGGGACTTTTAGGATGTTGCTTCTAATGGCTAAACCTAGATCTCCAGAAAAATTCGGCTTTGTGGGAATTCTGCTATTTCAATGTCTATTTTGACTGGGCTATACGTTTGGATCTAGTGAATTTTCTCTTGTTTAAAACTCATAAAAACCTCATTTATAATCCGAATGATATAATATTTTGCACAAATCATATCTTCGGTCCAAGGTTATAAGACAGGCCCATATTTGGTGTTGGCAAACGTTGCCAAAATATATATTTTTTAATTTTTTAAATTAGCTTTATATAACTAGGCGTTTACACACAGACAGTATTGGCAAGACAATAGTAAAGTTACAAACCATTTTCACCAATACATTCATACTTTTCTCTATACATATTTGAAAATTTATAAATGTATTTGTGAAAAAGGTTTGTACTTTTACTATTGTCTTGCCAATACTGGCATTTGTAAACGCAGGGTTAATTCCAATTTTACTTGAGAAAAAACTGTGATTTATCGGAATGGCGCAAACATATATCAAAAGTTTTGATTTAGTCTGATAAATAAGAGCTCCGGTTATAAGTCAGACCCAAATTTTAGATTTGCTTACATAAATTTTTACAGTTTTACATCAGATTTTTTGATTTCAGTTGCGAAAATGTGATTATTTCAGATTGGCGCAACTATGCGTAGCGTATTCAGTTTGAATTAATGTTCGAGATTTATGCGGATAAAATATAAAAACTAACTACGGTCCGCAAACGTTCGTATCATGTAGTTTTTCACCATTGAAATTTGGGTATCATAAAAGTTGTTTATGAAAGACGAAATGTATCGCTATTAACTAGAGTGAAGATGCAAAAACAAATTTCTTTAGCGATTTTTATGAATCTAATACACATGTGTGGGACAGGGGAGACTTCTCTCATATCAAAGAGTGCACCCCGATTCATATTAGCTCAATGATATGGGACCTACTGTTTATCGCCGAGTCCGAACGGCGTGTATAAGACACCACTTGTAGAGAAGTTGTACAAGGCTGAAATACTCAGAAAATGTCGCCAACATTACTGAGGGGTATTTTGCCACCGTTGAAAAGTGAGAGAAGTCTCCCCTGTCCCGCCTGGGATGTTTGTGGAACAATTACAATTACAATACACATGTGTACAAATAAAATAAATAGATTTGGCGAACGCTGAAATATATTTCTATTTTGTAAATGTAATTCTTAAATACTTCCATATTTAAATATTTCAATGGGTTTAGTTGATAAAGATGAGATTTTTTTCAGAATTGGGCAAATATGCGCAAAATATTATGATTGCATATAATGTTGGAGACTCAAACGCATAAATCACCAAAAGTAATTATGGTCCGCAAATTTGAAATTTGAGTTATCTTACAATTTGTCATAAAAATATACATACATGATAGAAGAGACGTACCACCATTATTAAAGAGTGAAGATGCAAAACCAATTTGAAATATTTAAGGTTATAAAAATGTACGGAGAATATGCACAATCAAAAAATATAAGCTTTCGCGAAAATATTTTTTTAATGTTCACCTAATTTTGTAGTATTCGAACATGTAATTTTTTGCTTTCATTATGGTTGGGTTCAATCGCCTGCTTCGTTGGATTGGTTAACCGCAGAAAGTCGCGGAATGTCATAGCGAATGGGGAAAAGGGTCAGGTTATTGTTTACTGTTTTACTTTTTTGAGCAACTTTTGGCCTATGTTTCCCCTATGTGCTCGCCAACTAATCAGGTGCCTTCCTGGCTTTAAACCCCTCACAATACCTCGTCTTTGTTCAATTGGCATTTAACCCAACATATCTACACATCGTGAATCGACTCACAATTTGATATAAAAATGATGTACCGATGACACACCCACTCAAGTAAAATTAATTTTGAAATAAGCGATATATTTAAAAAGTTCTTGGCTTGCAAGTATGTTTGCCATTTTTACTAATTTGAAAGGCTTTTTCACCCTTCCGTCTAAAGGCAAATATTTGTAATTTTAAGAGAACTTTACATTATTACAGCGATTCACTCTCTTTCTTCAAATGTTCATTTGCAAAAAAAGAGAGCTGACAAAAGAGCAACCAAACATGCCTCTGATGAATGAACCCATCTTGGCACATGGCCAATGTGTAATTGTTCATTTTGGGTCTGATTAACGTAAATTTCATTTCGACCACATGTACAACGGTCCCGGCAACATGAAAACGCACACACACACGTGTAGACCAACACACAATATCATAGTACTACTGCCACTAGATTGTTGGTTGGTGTTCCTTGCCATCAGCTGTAATTCCATATAGCCAGACAGAAAGAACTCTGACACACAACAAACCGGCAATGGTTATGGTGGCAGAGCCAATGCAGTACAAACCAAAAAATAACAAGTAGAACCCATAAACATGGCACGATGACATAGGGGCAAAAAGCCGACTTCATGCATTTTTTGGTGTTTTCTTTTCTGCACTTTTTGAAAAGGAAGACCAAACTCTGTCTTTTTCAACAGCCCAGACATGTTTTGACAATCTCAATTAACTTTTGGTAATGACAATTTTTTATGCTTCGCTTCTTATGTACTCATATATTGTATATTACATACATTGTATATGTGTATATGTACATATGTGTGTGTACATAACTAGTCATTTAGTTTGCAAAGGAATCAGTGTCCTGTTACAAGTTTTTCCTTGTAATTGGGCTTTTTCAACAAATTCCGCTTTTGAGATTTCTTTGTGTTGCGCTTTTTTTGTATGTTCCTTTTCATCCCCTTTTCTGATGAATACGAAGATGTACTACACATGTCCATTCATTTTTATCTAGATTTGTAATTGTAAATTTTGTGAACTCAGAGATAATTCCAAGAAATCAGTGATTTGATTTGATTCATCCAATTAAACCACTATTGGATTTGACATAAATTATCTGATTTGAATTAAAAAACTAAAAATGTGATTTATATACATACATAGTATGTACATTCATCACAAATAAGAGACGTCATTAATGGCTTAGGATGATTAGACAAAATTCAGAATTTCTTGGCTTCCATGTGTATCTGACTTACTTAGTTGGCCCCTGACCGAACATTTGTCCTATAAGCTGACTTATGAAAAGAAATCCATTTCTCATATTTTCCTTTCTATTTGTTGCTTTACTTCTCCAATTTGAAAGACCGCACTTTTCGATCTCGTCTTCCACTTGTTTATTCCATCGAAACCTTGGCCTTCCAGTTCTTCGTGTACCGTATTGCGGCTAATTCTTATGACATGGCCTAGCCAACGCAATTGTTGTATCTCGATACGGTTAACCATACTGATGTCGTTGTATAGCAGGTACAGCTCGTGGTTCTTACGACGCACAGTGGTTCAGAAATCGATCTTCCTGGCCAAAACTCCAAATTTTTTGTCGACTGTTAATTTATATTTAAGATTCGAGAGTGAACATATTGAAACGAAAGAAAGCAAAAAATTGGATCAAAATATTGGAAAGTGAGGGCGTGGCGTGCTCCTAAAGAAAATGTTTCCCAATTTTGGAAAATACGTATTTTTTGCAAATTTCTGGGGAAAGAAACCGCTATTTCTCAGAAACTATAACATATATTGTGTTCATTGTTTTTTGTTAGGTAGGTAGGATTGTAATTACCGTAGCGTTTACACGAAGGTTCTAAATTTTAGTTTAGTGGACTAGAACTTTTAGGGAACACGTTGGAAGAAGTTCCGTTCACACAGACTGATACCCGAGAGTGTCCTCTTTCAGACCGTATATATTTTTGTACGAGGCCCGTTTTTCAGTTTAACGCTTTTTTTAAATTTTTTGAAATTACATGGGTAAAAATTTTTGTTTTTTCCATACCGTTTCCCATATACATAAATTATAGCTGGATTTTTTTTACCATATGAGTTTTATAAGAGTTATAATAGTTTTATGAAAACCCAAGAAGTATTTTTTCAATTTTGGAAAAAAACTTTTTTTTTTTTTTTTGAAAAAAAAAATGAAAAAATTTTAGAAAAAAAATTTTCCAAAAAAAATTGCCTTTTTGTATTTATGTCGTTTTTATTGGGGTTTGACCATTCCTAAATAGTTAGAACATATGAAAAACTCAAAAACACTCATATTTTGATGCAATATATGAAAAAACTCAAGTTTTTAACTTTGAACTTGAATTTCTCTACAACAAAGCTTAAAATGTTATCTGTCGAAGAAAAAAAAACATTTTTCCAAAAAAAATTCATTTTTTGGTATAATGTATCTGTCGAACAAAAAAAGAATTATGAGTTTTGACCAGGAAAAAACGATTCTGAACCACTATGCGACGTCGAAATTCAACGTCAACGCATATTGGCATTGCGAGTCGATACCATTAACTTTATCTTTTCGCCGTTTAAGGCCCACTTTAGCAGATTGTCCTTCGACCTTCTTAAAGGTATGAGTTATTTCCTTTACTGTTCGACCCATGATATCAATATCGCCAGCATAAGCAAGTAAGATTTGGCTATTGGTGTATATGGTGCCATTTCTTTTGACATTTACATCTCGTATAACCTTTTCCAGCAGAATCAAATCAACCTCTGGTCGTTCTAGAATCATTCTTCAATACATGCATATGTACAATCGAAGGCTTTTTTCCTTCATGATTTATAATGTTTTTCAGCGAAACAATCGTAGCATGTTGGTTGGATGGGTATAGGCTTTAGTAGTTCGCACAATATCCCTGGCACTATCTTGTAAGTAATAGAAAACAGACTTATGCCCCTGTAGTTAGAGCATACAGTCTTATCTCCTTTCTTGTGGACGGTTCCAATCGACGGGTGCGCGTTCTTCCTGCCAGATTGTGGTAACTAGCTGCATGCACCTCATCAGGCATCCTGTTTTGAACAGCTCGGCTAGTAGGTCATCGACTCCTGCTGTCTTATTATTCTTCAGCTTCAGCAATTTTCACTAGGATATTTTAATAAATGCGACCCTTGCTTTGATTCAAAAATACATGGGCAGACGGACGGACATGCATACATCGACTCAAAAAGTGATTTTATGTATATGCCTAAAAGGAACTATGGAAAGACAATACTCTCGTTAAAATCACCGGGTACACGTTTCTACCTCCATATTGTGCCAACTAGGTACACTTTATCAGTGTATCGCATTCAGTTTTGAACAGCTCGGTTGGGAAACGATAGGTTTTTGTGGTCCTATTATTCTTCTGCGGGACCCAACTGGGTAGTGGTAAACACGTTAGGACTCCCCAAATCAGATGCAGTTCTAAGTGGTGCAGTGGTCCCATTAATTTTCCGGTACCTCCTCCGCAAAAGTCCAACAACAGGCTACGATATCATAATTCTTTTGCTAGAGGAAGGAAAAATATTGGCCGAAAATAACGGCTACTTCAAAAACATATTTTGTCACTACAAAACTGCTGTTTACTTTTTAAATTAGCATCTGTTCATAGGACATTTAAGCCCTTCACTTACCGTCTTTTGTACAGTTGAGGGTATTTAGCTGTCGGCAAAGGCGACTGATTCTTTTTACTTGCTGTTTAGTTGCGTTCTCAAAATACTTTCTTGGTGTTACTAGTCTTCCTTTTCTGTGGACTATACATCGAGTCATAATAAGAATCATCAATGGTAGCAGAAACAGGATACCTGCCAGTGAAGTATAAACTTCCAGCCGAAGGTGTTTACGTGGTTCTTGTATGTTGTATGCAGCAACTTACTTAATAAGGCCTATCTCTCTCTCTCTCTTGTTGGTACGAATGTCCTGTTTTAAACCATTAGAACGTTCATTCAGTCCATTTTACATCATTCCGAACGACGACCTGTGATTTCATGTCAAACCAGAAAATTTTTGTTCTTCTAACATTTCATTTAGAATTCAGTAATTTATGGATATTTGTAATATTATACTCATCCACACACACATATACCCTAGTGTGCAAACAAAATCCCCAGGTGTTGTGTTTGACTTCGGTTATCCAAACAGATTTGTTTGGCTTCTAAACTATTCTCCGTTTCGATTTATGCTAATGCAAGCATTGGTTTAGTCAAAAGGATAACGAAGCCATACACTAAAGTCAATGTTTAAGGAGATAAATATCTGTCATCACATAGAAACATACATATTTACATTCTCGTGTTTGTATAATAAGTGAGCAAATATTTCCATTGCACACCATGAGGACATTTACACATTTTTAACTTTGCTAAGTTAAATAATCACTATCGGTGTAGAATTACATAGAGCGTCTCCTTCTTTTGAAATTATGAACAATTTAAATTTTCCATGGCCATATTCTGTTTAGCTTCAATAAATAAATGGAGGTATCAATGGTGTGTATGAGTATTATTAATACGATACGGTTATTAACAGTACGTATACGTTATGGATACTTTGTTCAAATGTATAAAATCTATTTGACCAAATAGAGAACGTAATAGTCCAGTCAAAATAGACATTGAAATAGCAAAAATTCCCAGAAAGTTGAAATTTAATGGGAGAGCTAGGGTTTGCCATTAGAAGCGACGTCTTAAAAGTCCCCATTGATCCTATGGGTGCAAAAATAGTTATTCGGGGTCAAAGATCAACAATTTAGGAATTTTGTAGGTTTTCGGAATTTTTCTTGAAAACGGTGGGTGTAATAAAAAATGGCTAAAGCAAATATTGTAGACAGAAAAATTCTCTACAAGTTTGGTCTGTATAATTTTATCCTAGAAGGAACCATTCTGGAGATATAGCGGTTCTAAAAAACACATCATTTATATGCACTTATTAGTTAAATATGCACATATTCAGGTGAAACGGCTAAAACAACCGGAGCAACCGGATATGTCACCCCAAAAATATATGTTTCCTTGAAGAGCGAAATTATACCTACTATCTTTAAAAAAATCCAACACAATCGGAGCGTGTTTAGTAGAGTTATTCCATGTTAGAGTCATTTTATGCAAAAATACCCCCATTTATCCCACATGGGAATTTTTGCCAAAAGGTAGGGTTTGTGGCGCTGATTACGGAAATGTATAATTTTTATGGGCGGCGGTTCCGGTACGCCGGTTATTTGACCCGAAAGGCCAGATTTAAAACCGGGTTAGACCCGGTGCTACTGAACCCATTACTGCAAAGTGGGTATCATTTGTAGGCTTATGGAAATACCTGGCACATGGCGTTATTATTTTAACCGGTCCGCCTCATGATGTTCTTATGCAGCTTACTACTTCACATGTGTAATTTGACACTTATATCACGATATCTCAAGAATGGTGGTTCCTACTGAAAAATCATAAAAATCATTCTTGTAGAAAATTAAAATTAAATTAATTAAGCCTACAACTTTTACTTTAGTCGATTTGTGATTGGTCTTACCGTTTTTGAGTAAAATCAAAAAACTGAATAAGGCCTCCAAAAATGGCCTTTGACCCTGAATAACTTTGTTTGCAGACATGGGATCAATGGGGACTTTTAGGATGTTACTTCTAATGGTAAACCCTAGATTTTCGCTAAAATTCAGCTCTAGGGGAATTTTTGCTATTCCCCCCTTATACGCAAGTCCATTTTGACTGGACTATAAGATTTACAATGCTTTAGATTTTTTTTATTCCCAAATATTTCTCCAGTGTGTCATTAGTTGACAATTGTTATACACTCAGCCTTTAGGTATAAACACTTTGATACGACCAAAAATGTTCCTCATCGAAATAATGGTTATTTGGAGTCGATTTAGCTATGCCCGTCCGTCTGTCTGTATGTATGTCTGGCACCTCCCCCACAAATGTTCAAAATCGTTCGCTATGACGATACACGCAAAAAAAACATATTTTTCGCTTTTGTTGGAATAACAATATCTATTTTTGTTTCAACAGATCATTTGTTTTGTTCAAGCATTGCTATTGTCAGCCCAGAAAACCTGTTACTGAATTTTTTGATTTGATTATATATAATTCTCATCTACACTTTCCACATAACTTTGGTATAAATGTCACGTTTAATATTATGAGTATTGACAAAAACACCACACATGGACAGGTTTTGCCAGGTTTACTTAAAAAGACAACAAACACCTCAACATAAGGAACATAATAAAACCATAACAAAATATGAAAAGAAAACACAAATTATAACCAAAAACAACACTTCTCAGATTGTGGTGTAACTCAACACAAAGAAAAACGTGAAAGAAGAAACAAATAAAAACAAGATTCTCATGGAGCACATACACAAAAAAAGAACAAAGATAAAAGAAACAAACAACGATAAGAGCAACTCATACAAACAAAACTCACTAAAATTGTTTTTTCACCACAGCATCGAATACCGAGAGAAGAGAATAAAATTGTAGAAGAAAAGAAAATAATATGGTCCATTTGACAAAAACTATTGTTGGATATGACAAACACAATTGTTGTAATTGACAAAAAACTATTGTTGGAGTCAGAATACAACATACGGAATCTAACAATACCTTTACAATACATATTTTGCTCTTCGAATATTGTTGGATCAATCATATTTTTTCTCTGCGTGTACGCACGATAACTCTCAAAGGGATTAACCGAATTGTTCCCAACTAAGAATGTAAAAATACTACTTCCTCTCTGCAGGTTCGATATGGACTATATCGAACCACTTCTTCGGGTGCCTCCCACACACATTTTGGAAAGAGTGCCGTTTAAGAATTCGTCTCGGATCGTTTTGAATTTTTTTGCAACATTTTCTCTTTGTGGCCCTTGTTATCACGTTATTTATTTTTAGGGGTCAAAGTTCTTTCTTCTTGAAAAATTGGCAAAAAAAAAAAACTCTTAGATACGTTAGAGGTATTGTGTTCACGTATTTGTATTATGTCCGGGGCTGAGTGTATATCTCTGACGGCACATTTGACTGATATTTTCTTATTTGTTATATCTAACACCACAATTTGGAGGGGTTACTTTGCCAATCAAATCATGTTGAAATCGAAATTTTGGTGCTAGACAATTCTCGACGATATACAACGATCTAGCTATGTCTGTCCAAGACGGAATTTTGGATCTGTCGTCACGAAATTTATAATGAATTTAGGATTCCAACCAGAATAGACACCAAACTGGACCAAAAACGAAATGTTGACCTAATTTTTCCATCTCTCTGCAGATCAAAAAAAATGATAACATTTAAAAGAGGTTAGAGTCTGAAACATAAAAGAAGCTTACAATCCAGTTATCATCATTTTTTGAGTTTTTTTTCTACAGCTTCTAATTTATCTTGTGTCAAATTTTGGCGTTGATATCTCTAAAACCTACCGAGTTACAGCTCATTTACTACGAGTTTGACATAATTCAACAAAAACGTTTTACAGCGTTTTATTTGAGTTTATGAAGCACTAAAACACTTAAAATCATGCTTGATCTTGCACAGAAGTTTAGCACTAATATCTGGCTAGCTGTTTGCAAAATAGGGTCCAAGTAGTTATTTATTTATTAATTTATTTATTTTTTTTTTTTTGGGAATAATCTGTTTAAGTTGGGACGTCTAATTTTGGTCGCCAACTTAAAACACATTTTCTCGAAACTAGATGTGCCACTCTTGGAGTAAATGAGCGATATGATGAACAGATAATTTTTAGAGGGTATTTTTTACCATCTTTTGTGCCAAAAATGTCCAATTTTATGCTGTCAGGCCTATCAGCGATAAAAATTTTATAAGGAACGGAATAAATTGACCTTTGCAATTATGTTAGTGTATGTGGCCATGTAGTGGAGCTATTGCATTAAATATAAGAGACTATCTCTATTGTATTTGTTTGTATCACTCGAGAGGTCGTAATTATAGTTGCATTCCATTGGGTAGTACCAGAAGGAATAACCGGTATTATAATGCGCAAAGGTTGGACCAATGTCAATTTCGATAGTTATCGTGCCCATCAGGCACTTTGGTTTGGCACAGTGACTTTTTTACACCTTTTGGACTAATATGTCAGGAAGAATGGATTTGCTCACGAATCGCTTTAAATAGGACCACAAGATGTACTTTCGGTAAAAAATTGCACACGATACTCGAACAGCCCTGTAACTGAACTTAACCAAAAATTGTGAACTTTTGTGAGGGAGGTACCCGAAAATATTTTCCAAGTTGAAAATTTGAAACTTTCGGACAAATCGAATACTTAATTTGTAAGTAATCGAGCTCAACAGTCATATTATTTGGTGCCGGCAGGTTTATTAAGAGCTTATGAGACATCGTATCAGGAAGACTTACCCTTAAAAATAGTACTGTCTTAAAAGGAACCTCGAGCATAACATGCTGTAAAAACTGCACTTGTGCCAAAAATTTTGAAATTTTTTGTGTGGGAGTGAGCTTATTTCAAGTTCATCTACGTCTGGAAGAAATATTACGGTTAGTGTTTTCGAGAGTTATCGTGTGCACCACTTTAGCGGAAAAAATTTGAACTTTTTTGGGGGAGGTACTTGAAAGTGTGGACCGGTATAGCCCACCTTTCTAAGTTTGAACAAAAATTAAACGAAGTCCAAAGTTTGCATCATATCGGTTGACTCCAAATTGTCTGAAACGGATTTTGTCCACATGTTTGGGGTAAAATACATCGGGGGTTATTCGGAATAACCGCCATTAATCCGTTGAGACCCTTTTTTGATCGTGTCAAAGAGTATGCACTGGCATTAGCTTAAAGGCTGGGCTGTGTATACAACAAGTAAAAACCTCCACCACTAACCGCATTGAAGTAAATATGAACAAATAGTAACTACTAAGATCTTCATCTAAGATAAGTCTAATTCCTTGGAGGATAATAATATTTTAACTGATGATAATCACTTTATACTGCAATCTTCTTTTTAGATTTAATAGTCATGGATCTTAAAGCCTTCAGAGCAGCCTGACTATCCACGTAAACCGTGACTATCCTATTTGCAAGGTCTGTCATTCCTACTAGTAGTCCTAAGGCTTTCAGCACTGAAAAGACTTCTTTCTACCTGTAAAACACTACAGTTGTCGTTAAGTTTGTACGAACGTCTGATGTTTAGTTCTTCACAATACACATCAGATCCTGTGCCTTCTTACATCTTCGACCCATCAGTGTAGATGTATAGGCTATCGGGAAGTGGCCTTCCCTGCTTCCACTACGTTGTACTGTTGTTAGTGAGAGGCTTAAGTGTATGAAGATGGACGAAGAGATGTACGGACAGACATGGCAAAACCAACTTCGAACGCGGAGGGATGTCGAGCGGCATGTTACAAACTTTTGGCCCAAAACCAAACATTTGGCTTATTATACCTTCCCACGTGGTGTTGATGGGTATAATAATTACTCTGATCCGTGTTTTATCGGGTTAATCGCGATGTGAAATACTGATTATGTTTTCAAATTCCCACAAAAAATAGGACAGTTATAAAATTGCAATTATTTCATATTTATATTCAATGCATGTACAAAGTTGTCACATAAATACACCCAAGAAAAATTTGCTCATGCAACCAATTTTCCAGACGTGTAAAATAATAAATATGAAATAATTAAAATTATGTAAGGAAGTTGGTGGTAGTGGAGTAAAAAACATTTTCACAAAATGTTAATATCAGACAGTGTGATATGTGAAAATATAAGACCTATTTATATACAACTATCTCAAGAGCAATTGATCTGTGTCTAGTTATACAGTTATATAGGTTTCCACATTCCCTCAAACGCCTTATTCAGTACAATTTTCCTTACATTGATTTTCATAAAGACCTCTAAACCGATTCTGTAACTACACGCAGCGAAAAGAGGGATTCTTGTGACCGTATTTTGAAAGAGTCATATTTATTATAAATACTAGCCGACCCCGGTCCGAGTTGCTGGCCCGTCGTATTGAATTTTAATAACAACTTGTTATAGACTTTATGCTTTACAATTCAAAAATAGGTATCTTCTACTTCATTTCTTCGGGCCCATTGTCAAACCGAGTTATTCATTGAGGATTTTAAATTTATCAACAGATGTTGCCTGTAACCTTTCTTTTCTCTTGCGGACTTTGTCGGACTTTTTTTCGTAATAGGGATGATACCGTGCAACCTCCGAAATCCATGTCAACATGTTCCACAAAATTTCATGAAAATAGGTTCGTTATTTTTCTTACTTAAAAAGTGACCGTGGTCGGGACTTCGGACAAGAAAGAAAATTTGATCGGGGACGCAAACACCGTTATCTCGAAAATTAATTTACAAGCCGGTGAATTCATAATTTTAGCAAATATAGCTATTATAAAACAATAGTCTCCCGAAATTCATCAACAAATATATACAATTTTGGACCACGGGACGGACATTCCTGAAAATTTTATGAAATTAGGTCCAGTAGTTTTGGAAAGAAAATGTATTGAAACGAGTGGGCGTAGTCATCAGTTTTCAAGATATAACAAAATTATAAAGTGGGCGTGGTCCGGTATTTTGGCTCCAAATATGTGCCTAATTTTGGGAGACAATAGGGTGGGTCGGAGACTTAATGCGCACCTCTTCTAAATCTATAAAATTTACATAACAACGGCAAACCTTGAGTATTTGCTGCAAATTTCATGGCAATCGGTTTAGTAGTATTGGAGATATAACATATTAAAAAAGTATGTGTGCTCAGGTCTTTAGGCCCCAAAGTACCTAGATTCTAGATAATTTCGTACATTTTCAAACCGATATAATTGTTATTATTGCAAATGTAGCGTTTTTATTACGGTGTTTTATTTAACTTGCTTTGGTGTCCGTTTAGTTCAAACCTAGTAACTCATTTTTAACATAGTTGCAGTTGACCTATTGAACTGAACTTTTCAGATTTGGATGACAATACATGAATATAAAACCAAAACCAATATGGGTCATTTTTTTCCAATAGCCCAATATAGCAGTACGATCCGATTTCAGGCGTTTTGAGGATTTTGTCTTCATTTTCGTCCGAATTGGCTGTAACTTGGCATTTGGGGTTACCAATTGTACAGAAACTTCCCCACAAAAAATTGTGGACATGGGTCAGATTTTGGTGTAGCCGCCATTTAACGGTACCAATCGATTTCAGGCAATTTAAAGTTTTTATCTACATTTTCGGCGTAAATTGACTGTAATTTGGTTATGGACTTCTCAGTGGTAAAAAAAGGTTTTGTAATAAAAAGTTAAAAATAAAAAATTATTAAAAAATTAAGTCTTAGTGTTTTATTTATAAATACACTTAAAACTAGAAAATAATTTGTCGCTTAGCCTCAACAAGTATGTTTTTTTCATGATGGAATCTCTCAAATAGAACGCTTGCATTTAAATTAAAAACGGTGTCTAAATTAAGCGGCAAGTGTTTTATTTGAGAGGTTCCATCACGAGGAAGAATAGAAGAAATAGAAAATACTTTGCTCAATAATAAGTCAGATACCGATTAATATAATCTGCACATGAGAGTCCACTCGAAAACCGACTTGAGCAGAGTTTATATAGTTTTTTAGGTGATTGTTGATGCGGCCATCAGTTTCGAAATTATCGGTAATACACAAATGTTTGTATGATTCGGCGGATATGCTATTGATATTTTGTACATATTGGTGTTCTGGATCGAAAGGGACCCATTAATTTTTTGTTGCCTCTAGTGCTTTGTTGGCTTGTTTGTCCCATTAGCCGAGCTGAATGTAGATTTCTAACCCCTCCGATATTTTACTTTGTCTTTCCAATTATGAATACATACAATGTTTTTTGATATCAACTTTCCCATTTGGTCCATTTTAATTTGATAACATTATCCCATAACAACAAACATTTTTCTTTTCGCTTAAATCAACATCAATGCACGCAATAATGCGGTTCCATATGCAAACAAATAAATTGGCAAAGTGTTAGAAAAAAACTAAAATGTTATAAAATTCAAAAGTTAACATGGATTTCTATGCTTGCCACAAAACAGTTCCACTCAACCATTGTAGTATTCAAGATGTTCGACAAGAAGTGCATAAGTTTTCTCATATTTTTCGCAAGTTTTCAACAAATCTTTTGTGAAGTAAACAGAACCACTGAAGTGACGACGGTGATGTCGGAGAAGAAATCAAAATTTTTCCAAGAAAATTGCTTTTGTCAGTCACAATGGCAATGCGAATGCTGTGCCAAAGTGAACAATAATCGATTTAATATTCATCAAAAATGTAAGTACGCAATGTAGAGAATTGCATAGATACAAACAATTATAGGTATATATGTATATGTCTACTATGTAGGAACATTACTAAAAATTACAGTTTATAATTTAAAAAATCTCTTACCTTCATAGAATTTATGAGTGGTCTGGAAAATTATTATTACATATATCACGAACACCAGTGGATTTTAATTGTTAGCTCCATTGAATATAGAGTAAAGAAGTAAAAAGCGTGAAGTTCGGCCGGGCCGAACTTCCACCATGAAATATTCTGAACTAATATGGAATAATTAGTTTTCTTTCTTTAAGGAAGTGCCCTTTAGGTGGAAAAATATTTGACCAGTGGGAAGCTTAAATACCTAATGTTAGTAAATTCGGTTAGCTTAAGATATTAATCAGGCAGTACCGTTATATTGGGCTATTCAAAAACAATGTCCACTGTCCACAATTTTTGGTAGATGAGTTTCTTGACCCTTAATGTCAAATTATAGCTAATTTGGTCTGAAAATGTAGCCAAAAACGTTAACATCAGAAATTGCCTATTTCAAAACATGGACCTATGCACACCATTTTTGATATTCTTGACCTCTAGGAACTCTAAATACCAAATTATAACATAATCAGTCTGAAAATGTAGTTATATACGCTAAAATACAGAAAATCGGGGGAACGTTATATTTGGCTATTTCAAAACATGGGCCTATGCACACAATTTTTGATAATTAAGTTTCTTGACCTCTAGGAACTCTAAATGCCAAATTATAGCTATGTCCGTCTGAAAATGAAGATAAAAACGTCAAAATACCTGAAACCGAGCGGTACCGTTATATGAGGGCTATCCCAATTTGGGATACGCAGTGAAATGCAATAATCGGTTTTTCGATTATACGGTTTTCGTGAAAAACTTAAAACTCGATTTTCGGTTAGTCAATTATTTGAGAGTGCACTAAAAGTCGAGTTTCGATTATTCGTTAACCGTGGAAAACCGTTCATAATCGAATATAATCGACCATTTTCGTTGATGCAATCTGTGATGTACATATGTAAAAAAGGACCGTCCATTACGCGGTTTTAGCACACCCAATAGTCAACTACGACTAATAGTCGTCCACGATTAATAGTCGACTACGAATAATAATAGAGTACGACTAATGGTCGACTACGAGTAATAGTTGACTCCGACTTTCGAAAGTCGATTAAGAATAATCGATTATGCGGTTTTCGCACAGTCAATAGTCGACAACGAATTTTGGAAATTTTAAGGGGAGTACACACTATCATTCAAAACTGACAGTCAACGTACTTTTAGGACAATTTTCCTGCAAGTAACAACTTTTATTTTGCTAAAAACGTTTGAAATACAATATATACGGTATAATTTAGAGATTACAAAAGAAATTTGTCAGTTAGTCTTTGATATTCACGAAATAGACCTCGATGACTGTCAGTTTTGCTTGTCAGTGTGTACTATACTTTACGGCTAATAATCGATTAACCGAAATCGGTTATACGTATCCCTAATCCCAAAACGTGGACCGATAAAGCCCATCTTCGAACTTGATCTAAGTTCAGAGCAAAAAACATGTGTACGAAATTTCATCTCTCTATCTCATTCGGAAGATAGCGTGATTACCACAGACGAACGAACGAACATGGCTAAATCGACTCAGAATTTTACGCTGATCAAGAATATATACGTACTTTATAGGGTCAGTTTCAGGCAAACTGGAGTCGTTTGGCATGTCCGTCTGGCTGGCTGGAGCGCACATGGCTCGTATAGTTTTGATTTTTTTACACCATGTACCACTGGCAAGTCCAGAATTGCTGAGATAATGGCCAAAAACTCTAAAAACAAGTAAGAAAGTATCAGTCAGCTGTGCCGACAATAATATACCCTCAGCCTCGGACCTAAAGAAAAGAAGTTAAAACTATACTTCTGACATCTACAGGGGTTTTCTTAGTTTTTGGACCAATATCTCAGGAAGTATGGATTTGCCCCCGAAAAAATAACCGGACATAATTCGAGGCCGTAAGAAATAATACGGTGTACAACGTTTGGCCGGCAGGCTTTTTTGGAGCTTGCTTCTTCGTAGAAGGGCCCGCAAGAAGAACTTGTTGCAAAAAAATTCAAAACTATCCGAGACGAGCTGTTTTTCTGTACTTTTTTCAAATTTTGTATGGAAGGTATCCGAAGGACGGGACAGATATAATGCAAATTCCAACCTGATACATGACTAGAAGAAATAATGCGATGTTGAAAGTTTGGACCAGTCAAAAACTCCCTGCAAGGGTTATCATGCGGATTAACCATTTTAGTTGGTGCCATCAAGGTTTCTTGGACCGTTTAGGCCATTATACAACCAAATTGGCTGTAATTTGGCACAGTGAGTCCTCAATGAGTATAAAATATCATTGCGAACATTTGTCAACGTAGGTCCACGATTTCTTATAGCCCCCATATAAGGGTACCCCGATTTCGAGTATTTACCAAAATATAGGGTAAAAACTCTTTAACTGCCGAACCACTTGACGTAGACTGACGAAATTTTGCTCAAAATTTTCTTATATCAATAGTATTAAAGGTATTGAAAATAGAGTCCCTGGGTCCATGTTTTGATATAGCCCCCATATAACCGTACCTCCCGATTTCAGAAACCCATATAGGGGCTACTAGAAAATCTGGACTTACGTCGACAATTTTTGCAAGGATATTTTATACATTTTAGTTGGTGCCATCAAGATTTCTTGGAGCTTTTAGGCCATTATCTCAGGAAGTATGGACTTGCCCCCGAAAAAATTGTACCGAGGAAAAGGTGGCCCACATATACAACCTGTTGAAAAAATGTCAAAACTGAGAGGAGCTCTTAAACAGATTTCGTCCAACCTTACTTGGGGCTAAACCCATTATATCGATGAGGCATATTTTTGGTCGTATCAAAGTGTATATACCCTTTATCCTAAAGACTGAGGGTACAAAAACTCCTACTGCTACCCAATAAAATGACTAATAAGCACGATTACTTACGAATTTGGTGTCCGATTTGGCCGAAACTTGACACAAATGGTCTGTTCCAGTACTGCAAAAATCTACTAATTTTCACTATTTTTTCGATAACATAAAGGAATAAATGTTATCGTAGTAAAAATTAGTAGCTTCTTGCGGGTTCTGGAACAGAGCAATAATATGTATGTTAATTTACTCAAAATTTGTACGAATTGTTACTGGATGTTGTTCGTTTACTCTACAGTACAATGCAAAAGACCTTAGTCGATTACAAGAAGTTACCGGACTTGTACAAATTTGTACAAATTGTTGAGTAAACGAACACACATATTATGTGTCAAGTTTCGGCCAAATCGGACACCAAATTCGTAAGTAATCGTGCTTATCAGTCATTTTATTGGATAGCAGTAGGAGTTTGTTGTTGTAGCATGAAACCTATGTAGAAGCATAGGGTTGATTTTAAGATGGCAGCCGCTGGCCTAAACACTATGGTTTCAGTTCAATCCAGTACGTAAGAACCCGCTGCAAGGACATGAAGTTCCAAGAAGGTTTATATCGGGCACCTCCGTCTTCTACTCAGAAGGTCTGCGGTAAAATTCCTGACCTGTAGTGGGATTCTGTAACTCATTTTTGCTGTTATCGATAATTGTCGTAAAATTAAAATGCTTATAATTTCGATAATTAACGAAATTTTTCGGTAAGTTAACGTTGAATAAAAAGTAGTCGCTAGCCTCTTTTCTTTACGTTTTAGTCATAATTTTGCGATTTAATTTTACCGATTTTTGTCGTTTGCAGTCATGAAAAGCTTCTCTACAAATGGTGTTGTAACAGTAATATAATATGTTTGCATGTTTTTTGATCTGCTTAATGTGGCCGGGTTGAATAGGGTGGGCAGGGCAGTTGATAAGGTACAGTCACGGTGTTTTGAACCCTTTTGCAGTTCTCAAGCCGTTTTTCCGACTAAAAATCCTAAGGTTGTTTGTTCAACGCTCACCTTCGGCACGCATATGTAAGCGTTTAAACAACCCTTAATGTTCGTACGCGTGGCACAGTGTGTAGTGTGTTCGGCTACAAATCAGAAGTTCGCATGATCAAATCCAGCAGAGAGCAAAATACAATAAGACAAAAATATTAAGTGTGTTGAAATTGCAAACAAACTCCACCTCAAATGTTCTAAAAATAGAACATACAGTGACTGTCACAGAAAATGATGCAACCTGAAATAAAAAATGTAAACGTTGGTAACTTGGAAACGAGTTGAGATTTTTTAACAATTCAAAAAACAATTTTGTTGTGTTAAAGATGGCATACAGAAATATCTCGTTTACAGTACCGTTATACTACTTACCGGAAAACAAAAAATGGGCATTTTTAATATGAGCATTAAAAACAAGTGAGCCCAGGCTATAGTCGGGTCGGGGCTGACTATGTGATACCCTACACCAAATATTAAATTGAGATAGCTTAGCGCCTTTGCTCTGAGCGAGCACTAAATGTTGAAACCTTTTCTTATTTTTGTGCTCTTGCTCTGTGCTCTTCCCGTAAAAGTCTATACACAAAATGTGTGCGGTAAATTATCATCTGACGGGCTTTCTAGAACTTTTTGCCTTTACAGAAACCCGAATTTCCAATGATATCGCCAGTTATAATGTCAATAGATGAGTAGTACTCACTCTGATACGGGTGCGATCCCTACGCTCATATTTTTTCGAGACCCAGACTTCTGACATTTGTTAATAAACGATATAACTGAACTCTGGACTCTACATTTTATTAAATCTAAAACTTAAATGTCAAGAAATTTCCATTTCCTCCCCTGGACCCGCCATTCCCCCGATGAAGTACGTATGACAAAACATTTTCTTTTCTTATACTTGAAGCATTGAACTATAAATAATTGCAAAAAATGCGTAAATTGTATTTAAAAAAATATTTTACATAAAATG
Source organism: Musca autumnalis (assembly GCF_047663935.1). Taxonomy (NCBI): domain Eukaryota; kingdom Metazoa; phylum Arthropoda; class Insecta; order Diptera; family Muscidae; genus Musca; species Musca autumnalis. The sequence goes on from NW_027411644.1 coordinate 152,386,715, forward strand.
TTCTACAACGTGCAATTTTGTATTGGCCACCACTGTACATATTGGAGCTTTATCAAAATCCGATTATACTGCAGTTCCTTATCCTCCAAAGTTCCATATCAATTTATATATCGCATATACTAATTTTGTATTCTTTCAGTATGCGCCGATTGGAAAGTATTTTCAAAAACATGGAATATACGGACGAATGTACGTCTCAACAATAACACTTTGTATACAAATACATTTTCTGCCTGGAGAATACCACCATTTTGTGTTCCCATATGGCCGGCTGTAGCACTGACAGGATGTTTACAAATACACAGTGTTGGCCAGCATGAGCTAAACACCCTCCATGCATGTGGAAATGTAACAATTAACTTCATCAGTTTTAGTATTTTCAATTGGTCTGTGGGCTGTATGGATGTTGGAACGGGAGGTATACAAATTGTGGAGCCCAATCACGAATTTTCGAATGCAACAACAACCGAAAAACCGCCAGAAATTGAATTGGAGACAAGCGACACTTTAGATCAATCACATATAATGTAACTAGCATATTTAGAAAATTAGAACGAACTATCTTCTAATTCCTGTTCCATGATTCTAATTCTGTGTTCCATGAACTTAACTCCCTCCTGTTTCTTCTTATTGACGAATAAAACGCAATAATTTACAGTGCTACTAAAAATTAAAAATGTTTTAATTTTATTTTCGTACAATGTTTAACTAATTATTATTTTTACACAATTATCGAAAAATACTGTGACAGACAATATACTTAGGCTGGCTTTATTTCTTTGCATTTATATAGTCATAAAACAAAATCATATCTACAATAGAAAACAACATTAAAAGCATGTTGTAAAAGAAAAGAAAAATTGAAACAACGACGAAGCAAAATGATGATGGATGTGGTGCACGTTGTTGGTTGTGATGGCCACCCACAAAACAAACTGAAGAAACTTAGAAGCAAATACAAATATACAAAATACACAATTTACGTAAATGTGAACATAAGAAAGTATTAAAAGTAACGTACACACATAAATATAAAATATACATATAACTTGTCAGTAAATTCGGTTAGTATGTTATTGTTATACGGCGGCTCATTTACCTTCGAGTATACTACTTTAATAAATTTAAATCAAGTAATTTTACATACAGTTCGAATAGATTAAGAGTTAAAATTATTTAACAAAATCTAAAAAGTTAATGCATTTGAATGCATACAATTTAGAATGAATCAAAATATCCTTTTAGTGTTAAACGTTTCATTTGTTTGAAACGCGCATTTAATCTGCTATTGCCGTGTAGGGTAGACTGCTGTGTTTCGGTTTGGTTTTATTAATAAAAACCTTAATGGCTCCATTGAAATCTGCACTAATCATAACGTAACCACAACCTTTTTTATGCTGTTCAACCAAAGGATCTGGCTGATTGTTTGTTTGCTACACAAAGGGAATGAGAGAGAGAGAAGCCACAATTTATTTTTTGGACACTTTAAGTGAATGACCATAAGAAAAAGGAAAAAGATATTACCTTTTCATTGGAAATTTCATCAGGTTCTGGTTTAATAATGGCTTCAGGATGCGGAGCAAATATTGCACAATTCACAGTGGCATTGTGAGCCTTAATGCCCTCCCAAAAATCGCTTCTATCACGACGTACCTATTAACGTGTTTAATATAAGGGTTATATAAAAGCAATAGATGTGCAAAGGAGGTTGCTAAACTTACCGAACTCAATTTAGAATAATCATGATTGGTTTTCCAAATATAAATACACTGATTCTCTGAACCAGCTATTATATATTTGCCATCATGACTGAACGAGGCTTTTATTTGTGATGAGGCATTCAGATAACCCTTGTATTTGCACGACAAATTCAAATCTCTCAAATCGTACAGACGTACTCGACTATCATTTGACGTTACAAGGATTTTGTCTTCACCCGGCATTGGTTCGATGCCACTTATTTTGCGACCAATGCGGTTCTTGCCACGCGTCGAGCGTACATGGATTTGTGTGTGATATTTTAATTGATCAGTGTTGTAGAAGATACAACGACCGTCATAGGAACCAACAACAGCAAACTGGCCATTTTGACAGAAATTAGCGGCTGTAATGAGTTTAGTTTGTCCATCGACTTCATTCCACAAGGCCACCTTTTTGTCCGGAATATTCCATAAACGCAGTTTACCATCTAAACTACCGCTGAGAAAATAACGATCATCACGTGGATGAAAAGCAATAGCTGTGACAAAATCAATGTGTTGGAAGCAGCAGAGACACTCTTTGCGCGATATATGCCACAGTCTAACAGTTTTGTCCATCGAACTGGAGAGTATGAAATAATTTTTCGACCATGAAACATCCAAAAGATCAGAAGTATGGCCGTTATAGGTACAAAATGATTTCGGCATAAATGGACCGGTACATTTCTCCGCTGCAGTGGCCATGGCAATGGCATCTTCGGCCGACTGTTGGGATACCAATGATTCTTGAGAGGGAGTTGGTGAGGACTTTTGATCGGCATTGTATTTCGTGCGCATATCCTAAAAATGAATCGTAGTTTTTAAAAATGAATCGTATATTTTTAAAAATTCAATTTACTTGGAAGAATGGATAGGCATCTTTAAGGACCCAAATGCGTAAAACTTTATCTTGACCAGCAGTAGCTAATAAACGGCCACAAGAACTGAATTTCATACACCAAACGGCTCCAGTATGTTCGCCAGATAAATCCTGAAAAATAAATTAAATAATGCGAATGAAAAAATCGTATTTGGGTTTCAATTTGTCCACATCTAAACTTGGTTAGTTTAAATCATTAAAATAATTTGGAATGCGGTGGCAGTAATTGTTTTTAAATTGTCATTGCTGCATAATGTTATTCAAATATCTGTACCTGTACATGTTGCAATTTTGTAAACTCATACGGCCCTTTATTTGTCGAAGAAGCTTTGATTTTTATATTCTGTTCCGGATTCATGACATCCACAATATCAGCCACATCTTCTTTATGTCGCGCATGCGAGACTTCCGATGCCAAAGATTTGGCCTTATCGACAGTTTTGCGCATAGCTGAACCAAAAACTCGTTTGATTTTTGCAGTTTTCCTTTTCAATCGACTGCCATCTTCGGCCTCGCCTTCATCCTCCTCTTGTGGCTGTCCTTCACTGCTCGGTGGTATACCAATTACACTCTCATCGTCGGATTCCTTTTGTGTCACCTCTAAATGTGATGTCAACTTGAGAATATGCAAAGACAGCGGATTCCAGCCCTCTGGAACTGGTGGTGGTTTTACTTCAGACAAAGGTATTGTTACGCCAGTTTCGAGATTTGTTACAGGCACTTGTTCCAGTATTTCAATATCTGACAACTGTTTGCCCGAATTAGTTCGTATGCGTACATCAATATTCATCTGTTTTAGGACATCTTCATCGCCAGCAGATTTTCTTCGTTCCTTGTCGCCACCGGAACGGTACACCAAAGACGGATATCTGAAAAAGGATTTAAGAAAAAAAGTTTATCTTTATGTTTTAGACAAAACTCCATCAACATACAAAGCAATGTTGAAAATATCTTCATCTAAAATGCGGTGTGTTGTATGATTTCGAATAGCATTCGTCTATTTCGAACTAGTAGGTGTATGTTTGTATAAATGTTTGTACCTTGAGATATAAAATGTCTGTTCCAGAACCTGTAAGAAGTTACTAATTTTTACCACGATAACAATTTTTCTTTTATGATATCGAAAAAATAGTAAAAATTAGTAGATTCTTGCAGAACAAACCATAATACATATCGCTCATTCACTCAAAGAGTAACACATCTCAAAAAACATAGTTTTGAGAAAAACGCGTTTTAAGTTGGCTATTGAAATTTGAACTTCCAACTTAAAAATATTATTACACAAAAATAAAATAACTACTTGAGCCATATTTTGCAAACAGCTAGGCAGATATGAATGCTAAATTTCTATGCAAGATCAAGCATGCTTTGAAGTGTTTTAGTGCTTCATACACTAAAAAACTTTTTTATTGAATTATGCCAAACCTGTAGTAAATGAGCTGTAACTCGATGAGTTTTAGAGATATCAGCATGAAAATTTGACACAACATAAAGTCGAAGTCTTAGAAAAAATAAAAATTTCTAGCTCAGAAAACTTATTTTTGAGTTATGCCAGTCTTTGAGTAAATGAGCGATATACATATTTGGTCTGTTCCAGTACTGCAGGTAGATTACTAATTTTTAATATTTTTGTTCGATATCATAAAGGAAAAATTTTTATCGTAGTGAAAAATTTTAGATTCTTGTAGGTTCTGGAACAGGCATATAATTTTTAGAATCGTTTGCCAGACAAGCTCTATTTGCTTGGGTGAAAACGATACGTATTTATATTATATGCTGATCTACATACACTAAATGAACTTTAGTTTAAAACAAATACTGTGCATTATAATTCAGTTCTCAAACAAAATTTAATAACTCAATTGCCGAAAATTGCAACTAACTGAAATATTTGAAAAATAAACATTTCCAGGTGTTTGTTTTCAGGTCTTCAAGCTGTGTTAAATATGAAATACATGTAAACTGTTAATGTAGAAAGTCAAGGAATATTTATAGAAGATGTATGCATAAACAACAATAACTAACAATTTTTTAAAAACATTGTTGTTATAGAAAATAGAATGTCAAAGAATATTAAAACAATAAGGCCTTTCCAAATATGATCTTACCCACCAAACCATTGCTATCGAAAACGATATCGTTTGACGATAGATTTTACGATAGTGGCTAAAAACATTTTTGGTGGAGTTTCTTGATTGTTATGTACCTTCTTTTTCGTTTTTATTTCTTTATGTTTGCTGTGTTTATCAACACTTATTGTTTATATTATCGTAGCATTTTTTATATCGAAATTATTTGGAAAAAGCAAATGGGAATTTTATACATACTACATAAAAAACATTTGCCAAATGTTCGAAATTTATATCGTTTTCGAACATTTGGCGAACAAAAGAAAAACATTTGCCAAATGTTCGAAAAATATCAGCAACTGGTATGGTGGATAGGAAAACAATAAGCACATTTTTAAAATCCTATAAAATATGACATGTTCGAATTCCCAAAATGAATTAATGCAAGTGTAAAATGCAGTTGAGCCAAAAATACTCTCTAATTGGCCGTGTAAGCGTTCCTATGCTACAATATATACTAGTGGTACGATACGCCGCCTGGGTGAATTGGTTTAATGATTAAACAGTTCTTTCTTTTACATTTGGGCTAATCTTTAGTAGGTCTTATCCGCCATATGATGACTATACACGGTGCTCTTGAAACAATTTTAAATGGAAGGTGCTTACACCTCGGAAGTTTTTGCGGATTCTGAAACTAGAATGTTCATAGATGAGAACAATCAAAAAACAAAAAAAAATCGCCGGAGCGCTTTTTAAATAAATCGCGATTTAAGTTGACATTTTTAGGGGTTGTTTAGGTTTTCGCGATTTTGCTTAGAAACCGCATTTCCTATCAAAATGCGACTAAAACAAATATTGTAGCTATGAATATTGTAGCTATGACCTTTATGGTATTTTGGTAGTTTTTACCATTTTTGAGATATAGAAGTTCAACTTGGGACAATGCACTGACTGTATCGCCCCCTTATAAAACAATGTCATGTAGGGTGCGCCTTAACTAACTTTTGATGAAAACCGCTTACACAGGGAAAGTTTTTGTGAATTCTGAATCAGCAGTGTTCATAGATGAGAAAAATCCAAAAACAAGAAAAAATCGGTGTAGGGATTTTTAAATAAATCGCGGTCAAAATTCACATTTTTAGGTGTTTTTTAGGTTTTTACGATTTTGCTTGAAAACCGCAAGTCCAATCGAAATGGAGCTAAAGAAAATGTTGTAGCTGTCAAAATTCTCTAGAGGATTGACGTTTATCATTTGTTCCCAGCTTGTACCATTTTTGAGATAAGGACGCTCAGTTTACATTTTTAGTTTTTTTTGTTAGGGTTTCGCGAATTTGCTTGAATACGGTAAGTCGTGTCGACATATGACCTGAGAAAACCTTAAAGCTGTGAAAATTCTCTACAAGACTGGCTTAAGTAACTTATCCTTAGTTGTAACATTTTTTTAGATATATAAGTTTAAGTTGGGAATTTGCAGTCATGAGATTGTTTTATAAGGGGGCGATACAGAATTGAATTGAATTTGAATTGTCCCAATTTGAACTTCTATATCTCAAAAACGGTAAAACCGACGAGAATATCATAAAGGTCAATCTTGTAGGGAATTTTCATATCTACAACATTTGTTTTAGTCCCATTTTGATAGGAAATGTGGTCTCTAAGCAAAATCGCGAAAACCTAAACAACCCCTAAAAATGTCAACTTAAATCGCGATTTATTTAAAAAGCGCTCCGGCGATTTTTTTGTTTTTTGATTGTTCTCATCTATAAACATTGTAATTTCAGAATCCGCAAAAATTTCCGAGGTGTAAGCACCTTCCATTTAAAATTGTTTCAAGAGCACCGTGTATAATGACTTCCAACCTTATTGTTATTTCCTGAATTTTACATAAAATGTCTGAATTTCATTTGGTATTTTCTGAATTACAGCTGATGGTGAAGTCACAGAATTCAACTACAGATTATTTTTAATACAGATCGGATGTTTTAAAAGATGAAAATAATATCTCTATAATGACTCCCTGCAAACTGCTTCAAAAAAAGCAGAGAAAGTACCTGAACAAGTTCAATTTTTTTGGTATCTAATCTATGCTGTGATGTGATGGACGCAGGGGCGTAAGCGGGTGGTGACATAACCAAAAATTTCAATGTGTTGTGAGAACTGAATCATAAGTATCTGTATGTTTGTATGTATGTATTACATTAGTTGAGGTATATTTAATGATTGTAATGAACCAACAGATAGCTTAGCTCTAATATCAATATTGTAATCAAGTATAAAAAAGACGACACCAACTTGATCCGTAAACACCATGGCTTATTTACTAAAGTTGTCAATCTATAAACAATGAAAATGTCGAATAGATTGCTGCAAACAAAAAAAATTATACATTCTTGTATTTGTTGCTAAAGTTCATTTATTAATAAAAAAATATTATGCTGTTGTTACTTTGTCGGTTCGTTAATTACAAATATTATGGGCCATTATTATGTGTTCTTTAACTATTTGATGGATTTGAAAACGAAAAATAAACCAATTTGGAGGCATTAAAAATACAATTTTTACATTGAAAGTTAATGCCAAGAAGCCTCCTTCTTAGCTTTAAGTTAACCGGAACACTATAAATATGTTCGGTAAATCCAAACTATAACAAAAGAAGACTTATAATAGGGGTATATAGTTTTTCATGATAGTCATGATTACAAACAAGATTTTAAGTATTGCAATATTTATTTTTGTAAGTCAGCAATACAATTGCTAGATATTGAAGGATAGATTATTCGAAAATCGGAGGGAAACTAAATCGATAAATAAAAAGGAGCTAATGATAAAAACCTTAAAATAGGGTTTCAATATGTTTGTAAATATTTGGCTACAACCCTTTCATTTTAGGTATATACTGATGCCTTCGATGGAATTCAATTTCTCCAGAAGAAAAAGAAGATTTGCTATTACAACAGAAGTACTTAAGCACTTCTTATAACGGAGGATGAAGTTTGTAAAAGGTATGTGTACCACATGTATCAAATCTAATTCATTATACAATGGATTTCACTTGCTAATGCGAACAATTTTTAATAATAATTTAAATCATTTGTCATTTTATGGTAAACATTTATTCATCTTAGACATTATACTACATTTTAATACGTTCCCAACTATAAATTATTCAACAATAATGAACAAGAATAAAGTTTTCATTTTGTGTTTTCTTCAGCTCAGAGGTCAAATATAGAAGGTTGTATCAATTATGTTCACGCCGAATTTCCCCAACCCTAATTTTAATTTCCTACATGCTTGTAAATAAATTCCGCGGAAAATATTTCCACTACTGAAATATTTTCGGGGCTCACAGCAGAAAACCACCACAAATGGCGTTTTCAGTAATGTATTATGCTTCGCTTAAAGAGGGGACAACGCTTTTATCAACATCCCGTGTAACAACAACATATTGTTGGCATAATATTTTATCCTGGATGTCTATGTTTTATATGATATTATATATTTTTTGTATACATTTCGAAAGAAAAAACATTTCATTATTAAACTCACCTTGTTGCACTTCCTAGGCTATTCGATCCAGTACCCAACTTGGGCCTTGGAGTATTATCATTAAATATACGTTCAATTTCTTCTTGTGTAGGTCCTTCAGCTTTATTAGATTGTTCATCTCGCGGTTTAACCACATAACCACCTTGGGTAGCTTTATAGAGATTTAAACTTTGTGAAGGATCAATGGAACTGAAAGATAAAAAAATTCACAATTTACAAAAAACAGAAGAAACAGAAAAACCCACCTCACTCGACCTGGAGCCGAGTTACTTTTTGCTGAGTTAGACGGACTAGGCTTGGAGTAAACTGAGGTGGAACTATTTCCCAGCGAATGAGAAATTCGATTAATGGAACCTCCTATGGCTGCTGTTGTCACTGGACGTGAATTACATGTTGATATTTGACTTAGGGAAGTGCCTGATGCAGATACAACTGTATTGCTAGAAACATTACCGGACGAACAGGCCGAGGAAACATTACCGCCTAAGGCACTAAGACCACCTAGCGTCATGGGCATAGTTGCCGACGTAGTTATACCACTGCCACTTCCTGTGGCAGAACTTGTTATGCCAGTGGCGCCACTGCAACTACCACCAGACACACTATTCTGCAATGATTCAATTTCCTTTACTAAATCATCTCGTAATCTCTGTTGAACATCCCTAACGCTCTTCACGGAACGAGTATCACTGTCTGTATCGGTGTCTGGTGCTTGCAATCGCATACCATCATTCATATTAAAATGCTCGGATGAACTAGAAGAACCCTTCTTGGATTTCTTCTTGCGTCTTGGTGGTGCTATGGGACCACTTGATGTTATTGAATCGGTAGTTTTTGAGTGGGCCAATTTAGTGCTAGCAATGACATCAGGTTCCTGCAGGGTTACTGGTTTATCAAAGGTTGTTGTTAAAGTATCAGAAACTGAAGCTGTTGTATTCTGCTGCACAGTTGTTCGACTACTGCTTGCTTCTATGGGACCTGATGTTATATTTGCAGACTTTACACTACTAAGAGTTGACGACGATCCGCTGTTTGTCAGTTGGGTTTGATGTAGTCGTTGCTGTTGTTGTGCAATCTGTTGCTGAATCTGCTGCTGTTGACTACTATTTGTATTGGCAAAATATTCACGGTCAATGCTCATTGAGGAAGGATCAATGCTTCCAGCCAAAATTCTACCAACCCGTCCCAACGATGTCATACTCTGCACACTCATGGCATCTTTTTCCACCACCTTAAAGGGGTGAGTAGGACGATTTGCAAAGACGCCATCTGTTGAGCTATTCTGTATTGTTTCAAGCAATGAAGCCAAAGAAGAGAAAATGAGAACAAACGAAGAAAAGAAAATTAAACAATCGTTAAATTTGCAGTTGGACCAGACCATATAGGTACCTGAGAATCAGGTGTTAACGTATTTCCCGGATTATCATCTTCGTCGTTTTGCATGCATTGACGTAACTCATCAAAACGTTGTCTACCATACTTTTAGTTCAATTGAGATAGTATTAAGATTTTGGAATATCGATGGGCAAATTATATCACGATGGAAGACAATCACAGGGTGAATGGTGTACATGAAAAAAAAATAATCAAAGGAATAATCAGTGCTTGTACATAGGTTCAAAACACGTACTTATTTATATTATAACGAAATAAATAAAAAAACAATCATAATAAATACACAAAGGAATAGTTGTATTTTTAAGCGATGAGTTATTTTTTAACTTTCTTAATTTTCTAAAATTCCAAATCATTGAACATTTTATTTATTTATTTATTTATTTATTTAATCCATTTATGCAATACAAAGCCTTTAAGGCCAAAAACATTACATTTCAAATATATACATCTGAATAAACATACTTATTATATAAAGGAAAAATATGAAAAGTTTTTGAACTATACGTATTATACAATATTAATTTCAGTATGGTCCCCACCATAACAATACAAGAAGAAGAAAAAAGATATAATCAGAAATAGTCCTAGTTACAAGTAACACTAATGTTAATATTCTAACACGATCAAAGGTCTGTTAAAATGTTCCAAAAGTTTTAACCTAAAAACATTATTTGAATGGGAAAAGATTCGTAATTCCAGGGGTAATATATTCCATGTACGTGCAATACGAACAAGAAATGATTTACTAAATATATCCTTCCAAATTCTAGGTATGAATATTTGAGGATTCATGCTTACATAGAAGTATTCGCTGTACAAAATTGCAAAAGGCTTTTGATTTAGTTCTTGATCCGAGTTTGCTATCGACAATAACGTATTGAATGCTTTCGCTATAGCACCCGATATCCTTACGAATGTGTCGTGAATATTCATATTCAGTGAATATGGATCTTCTATCACTGAATAATAAAGTACATGATGCGGCAGAACTGAAGGAACTGTCTACACAGCAACAGACAGACTACAATCAGGCAGATTTTTTCATGGGTGTGATCGACACAGGAAACCAAAAAATGTTAACTCGTTTTCTTACTCGTCACATTACAACAACACTTTCGGTTGTTGTTGTTGTAACAGCAAAGAAACCTACGTAGCAGCATAGGTTTGACGATGGCTTGGCAGCCGCTGGTCGAAATACTATGGTTTCGGGTCAATCCGGTACGAAGGAACTCGCTGTCGTGGCATTGGTGTTTTATTTATGTGAAATCGGTTGACCATATCCAAAACTGAACCGATTTTCATAATTTTTAATGAAATTTTTGGGATTTTTTTGTAATTTGCTGCCTGGAGCATCACAATAAAGGACAGCACGATAGATGGATGGGCTTTATATTTCGCTACCAAATAAATATCAGATAGTTATATCCAAATCCACCGTTAATGAAGATACTCCCATCAGGATTATAGGAAAATGCCAAAGTTTGTCTGACATATTCATCATGTCCTGGTCTCACGAATGACGTGATTTGACTATCGATCATTTCCCTTGCGTCGGCCCATCTCGCTACCCTCATCTCCATCAATAGACTCCGCGACTTATAACCTCAGAACGACGTACTTTTCTTAACCATGGGAAAGCCGATTGGCAAGGATTAGGAAAAATTCCCAAACAACTCTTCAGATTACTGCCTCTGATGAAGCGACGGGATTAGCGAATGATTTTTGACGTACGCACCCTAGACATTGGAATTCTATAGGTTAGTCGGGGAATACAAGGGGAAAAAGTGGCTAGAGCATCTGAGAAAGCCAGCAAAGGAGAATAATACAGGTCGATCTCAATTTTGTAGCCAGTAGCTAAAATTCTTGATACAATATGAAAAAGGAAAAAGGAATTTGAGTTCTTTTTATTTCACCCAATAATGCTAAAGCCACCAAAACAATGGTTATGAACATTATCAAATTCATTGTACTGCTAAGTAAAGGTTCGTAACAGTAAAATATAGGCTTAAGATGAGTTTAAGCATTAAGCTCGGATCGGGACCAAATTTTTTCCACAGGTAGGTCTCGTTACCCTGATCACAAATATATATAAATTTTTTTGCGGAAGTCCATACTTCCCGTGATAAGGGCCTCCGAAGTTCCGAAAATTCCCTTGTTAAATGTCGGCTACTTAGAGAAAAATTTTAGTTTAAAAGAAAATGTTGCTCCCCTTCCCTAGATTGGCTCCTGTCCATAGCAGAAAGTCTTAAAACCCCGGCCGAAGGCCGGCTATATAGAAAAAATTATAATTTTATCCGAGCTTATGCTTAAACTCAACTTGCTCCTAAAATATATAAATCTATTGTATAAAGTAAGGAAACGCTTTGAGTAAATTATCGATGTTTTTTTCTATTTACTTACAGTGGCCTGCACTGGTTTTGGCTCAACGAAAACATCTTGCTTGTTACCGCGAGCACTCAAACTGCTGCTTGGACTGCTGGTAGCTGGAGTAACTGCGCCAATGGGTGTGGCATCGCTGTCCGATGACGCTTGCACTCTAACCGCAGGATCAGGGTATATGAATTCTTGGGGAGTTTGTGTTGCGTCAATAATTGATTTGCGGCTAAAAATATATGATGGTTGTGGTCATTTCATTATTTTCACTTTACCGTGCACAATCATCGTTGATGTTGTCGTTGTCATTATTAAATCACATACGGTAGGAATGCGCACATATTCGTTCATACATTTGTATGTAATTTAATAAGTGGACACACATTCACACAGTAGCTAATTCACTCAGGCATGAATGGATGTGTCGTCGTGCAATGATTGTAGTATATCTTTGTCACAATCTTTACCTCAATGTTGACAAGCGATTAGGTGTCGTATCCTCCGCATCGAAGAACTCCTCCGAACTGTCGGAGTCAGTACTTGGCTTACTCATCCCCTTCGAAATGTATCGATTTATTTTATTAAAAAGTGAGATGAACCACTGTTTTTCTTGCTACAAAACAATGCATTTATTACTGTAAGGTTTCTCTATTTATTTTGCTAATTTTTTTACAATGCTTCTTCTTCATGACTCTCAAATTTTACGTCATTGTTTCACACTGAAAACACTGCAAATGTTGTTTAAAAAATCGTATGTTTTTTATACGTATGTAATATATGACTTTTTTCCCACGTAAGAATTTATATCTTCGTTTCGTTTTTCAGCAATCAAAATAAAACAATTTCAATTTGTAATGAAAAGAAAATTTACTCAATGATGGTGCTGTTAAGTCGATAGTCTAGAGTTGACAAATAATCGATGATGCTGTCGATAGTATCGATATCTTTGTTTGTGTCAATTTCGAATGCTAATGTCATGTTCACACGAGCGTTTCAATTACGTTGTTCGCCTGTAGAACGACGTACACGAATTAACCCGTTTCCACGACACCATTCGTAATTAACAGAAACATAAACAAAATTTCCTTATTTTTTGTTTCCTTGTTTTCAGGAAAATTTAAACCGAAAACACATAAAATATACATTAAATGAATAGGAGAAGCAATAGACTTTCCTTCAAATGTATCTTCTATATTTAACTACACACATTTCATTATTTTTTTCCATAGATTCTGAATAATTTTGTATTTTCAATATATTTTTATATGTTTCTATTTTCAAAATTAAAGAGAGAGACATGTCAAAACAATGATTGTGTATACAGACTTTCAGTTATTTGTTTCATTTTTGTTTCTGATTTTTTACGCGATTTTGAACTAATGGACTAGAAATGTGTGTGGAATTAAGAAGGAAACACAACCATCTTTCTTCTGCATCTATATAAAATGTTTAGTTCATTAATGTTCATTCATCTTTTTCCTTTGTTCTAAAAATTTTTGTGTTTTCAACAAATTTTTCATTTTTGAATTTAGACATGTCACAATTAATTTTTTCGATAAATTCTCTCAGTTGTTAGGGATGGGACTTTTTATTCGTCGTTCAGAGAGTATTTCTAATCGAACAACGTAGAAAAATCGTCGTTCGTTCATAGAATTTTGTGTGGGGAAATAAGTAATTTATTCGTAGTTATGGGTCGAACAACGAATAGAGAACGAACGACGTACCGTGGAAACGGGCTATAAATCATCGGTATAATATGCTGTTTATATTATAGATTTTTGCAGGGTTAACCTTCATTATCAGGATTTATTGCTTAATCCGATCAAATTCACCAAGATTTACCACACAAACTTATACGGCGTTTATATTATAGTTTTTTGCAGGGTTAACCTTCTTTGTGAGGATTAATTTGAAGTATACACAATGGAAATGGCATTTGAAACCCAGACCCACTGGGTTAACCCGGTTATATGTAAACGGCCTTTTAAATCTCCTCATGGTAAGATTTATTTGAGATCCTGCACGAAATCTTGCTACTGTTGTCATGCAACAGTGATTTTGTACAAAAAAATGCAACTCATTTGCCCAAGTACTAAAAGTTGCAAGTGTTTCCATAAAAATTTTGTTTACATTTTGTTTGGCTGTCAAAGAAAAAGCAAAAAGGAATAGAGGTAGGTAAATACTTATTTGAATAACAAAATAAAATAGCGCTTCTATTCCTTTACAGGAAATGTCTGCAGCAAGAATGAAGCGTTGGTAGAGAAAAACACACAAATGAAAATGGCTTTCTATCAATGGCGATTGCCGCATTCAACAACCAGGAGAAACAATAATCCACGATAGGTGGGATCTTGGCTGCTTCCTCAGTCGGTGGTCAAAACGATTCTTGAGTTGGGCCTGTTGTTTTTAATCCATGCCCAAAAGGAATTGAGGACCGGAATATATATCATTTACATTGTTCCTGTCACTACACCCTAAGGATCTGGGAACTTTGTTTCCACATATTGGCAACTTGTACAGTTCTTGAATAGTTTTTAAAGTAGTTCTTATGCTTCCTACTACAATTTTGTAATCTATCTGCGGAATAATTGGGTCGACTCTTTCAAGGAGACATTTCTACAATATAATTTGTTTATTGATATAAAGGATCAGAAAACCTCTATTCTCACAAATAAAATGCTGTTTTTTAATTATGTAAAGAAGATTTTATTTTATTAAACAGTTTTGGTTCTGTTTGGGGTACATTTAAGTTTATTACTGTTGTTTTTAATGTAATTGGCTGAGTGTATATAATTGTCTGCTAAGCAGACTGATTGTTGATAAAATACAATATACAATGAGGCTTAAATTTTCGTGTTATTGTTTCTGGTATAGAAAACGAGATAAATGCTCCAATATACGATTTAGCTGCTAATATAACAGTCGAACGTTTGTTGTTGAAACCATCTTAGCATAGTCTTCCAAGAACATCTATATTCTAGGCTTCATATTTCCAAACTCCGCGTACCAATGTTATACATATGTATATTAGACTAGTTTTAATTAATAGGTAAAAAATCGATGTCGGATTTTTAGGCGGCACCCCCATAAAGTGTTTAGTTTTGTTAGATTTTAAGATTGCCAAAGTTTGAGCACAATTGGAATATGTTAACAAGTGCCACTGGGGTCTCAAAGTTTCCACAGTAATTTGTATGGGGCCAAAGGTGCATTTTTACGAAATTGCTTTAAAGGCCACATTTATTGTCCAATCGATGAGAAATTTTTTTATACAAATAATCCTTCAAAATTTTTTGAAAATCGGGTCGGATGTTAACATATTCCGATAGTGCTCAAACTTTGGCAATCTTAAAATCTAACAAAACTAAACACTTTATGGGGTAGCCGCCTAAAAAAATCCGACATTGATTTTTTTAAACCAGTCTATTGTATATAAAGCTCGTTTGTCTTGCATGATTTTGATCTTGGACAGCTAACCCAATCCAGTTCATTATTGGACAGTATTATTCCTTTTTGTCCCAAAACTCATGCGGTTGTGATGGCGGTTGAAATTGTTATACTTGTGTTTTAAATTCTGATGCTCGCAAAGCTCAACTCTAATACTACAGCATGTTTGAACCAGATGCTGCTGTTTGTATGGAGTGGACACTAAAATATTCTGCAGCTCATGTGGTTCGCAGGAAGGTAGTGCTTCCGATCTTAATTTCAATTTTTTGCAGATCATTAAATATTTCCTTGGTGCAATTCTTTCATCCGCCATATTGTATCTGGAGACGAATTGGTTTACCTATAAATAACTTCGCGGACTCGCCAATCTCCATTGTTGTTTCAGAAGTTAAAAATTTAAAGTTATGTAGTTTTATTTTTTGTATGTATACACAAACAAAATCAGCTGTCATTTATATCCTCTTAAAAACATATATAAACGGTTGAGATTAACCCACTGGATCTGTTTAACCCACTGGGTTAACCTTCAACAGTATAAACGCCCTATTATCGGTTTTTTTTACATTTATGCCATGTTCATACGGAGTATGGCACAATAATAAACGCACAACGGCAAAAACTGCTGATTGTCACACTAGTTGTCAAAATGCATTATGTGTGTTCGTTTACTCAAAATTGTTGCGTCGGTAGGGCCATCAGTAGTGCGATTCTCTAACACCTTTTTTTATTTACCGACAAAAATCGCTAAAATTAAAATGCTTATAAATTCAGTAATTAACGATATTTTTCGGTAAGTTATGCTTGGATTTCAATATAAAAGGCAAAAAGAGGGAAATTCGCAATTTAGAGTGTTGCAGAAATAACCGCTGAAAACCTAATCCCTAAGGCAGTTGTTACGGCTCCTGATATGGCGGCGCTAGATTGGACCATCCGGACTAGCTTGCGGTCCCAAGGTCAGGTTCTCAACCATCCACTCTAGCCCATCAGGGCGAACATAAATTTGTTAAGCAAAAAAAACAAACACAAACACTTTATACATTTACGAGACCTGCTATTGATAAAGGAGGATTGTTGTTGCCCTCCTGCACTCGCCTCCCTTCCATGGTTTCCAAATTGTCCACGAACATACTTTCATTGGAAACCCCACACGACACACACACTCACCTCATCACCTTTTTAAGGAGGACCCCCCTGAATAATTGACTAACACATGATAAATTTTCTTTTCTACAACCAAGACATTAAAACATTTATTATTATAAAAGGATTCTTAGAACTAAGTAAATTTAATAATATTGTCTGTTTTCTTTGAAATTAAAACTTGGGATATCTAACACCAGTAAATGTGCAGTAAAATAACTGAATAAAATGTCAACGCAGATTTCTTGTTAGTACTCTAGAGCTGCGAGGTTCACTGCTATCTAGCAATCATGAAATCATAAATTATTGCCTACCCTAAGAGAGCTCACTTAAGATGGTTTTCAATAATTTGGCCTAACGAATTTAAATTTCGCTTCTCTAGCGTTCTACTGAAACCCCAAAAATTATCTGGTTTTAACTGGCGTTAAAAGACCCTTACAAATGCAAATTACTTATATGCTAGGACAGACACAAGGACAACACAACATTAACATACATAAATTTATCTTTTGATTAATATCATTAGTTATTTTGAATCATTGACAAAATTAAATAGTATCTCAAAAAAATATCATTTAAACAAGTTCTTCGATAAATTTTAGTTGCCCTTATCTTAAAGATTTTGCATCTGAATAATGTAAATTTTTTTCTTCTCTTTATTTTGCAGATAACCGCCACTGGACCTTTTGGTTGATTCTAAACACATAAAATGTATGATACTGGTTACCTCTCTTTCCGGACAATAAGGTAATTTTCTGGCACTTCAGCGTACCACCAATAACTCACAGAGAAACGTTTGCTATACCAATGGTTGCAAGGAGAATAATGCATGAGTTTTTTGAATATTCGGCAGCTGCACAATAAGGACAAAAGCTGCATCCCACAACAAAATGATGATAGCTGCACCAATTATCGAAAAGATACACTGGCCCCAATTATGGATTACCTGAGGCCAGTGAAATTGCGGATTCGTTTCTATGTTTGGGAAAATCTACAAAAAAACCGTCGTCAGCATCAACGACCATAACCAGCTAGCTAACACAATCGTCACTCACTTTTGATTTTTGTTTCCACCAACAGAATAAATAAACGTTACACACAACTGTCTTTTCTTTTACTTTAGTCGGCAGATAAATGATTTTTTCTATGCTTTGTCAGGCAATCTAAATGGCGGTTATAGAGCAACTGATCTCTTAAATTTTCCGCGAATTCCCTTATATAGCGCCGTCTTTTTCCACCATTTTCTTCAATTTTCCAATATATTTTTTTGTTTACTCATACATTAAAGATACTACCCTCCTAAATGGCTGACCTCCAGGGTTGACATATTCGATAGTATTTATTTCTCATTGAACATACCCTCTCTGTGATTAGGGCTGGCAATGCCTCTTGTTTCCTCTTTTCAGTTTTCTCAGGTTTCACATGATGTGCAGACGCGTACAATTTAATTGAATTCCAATTAACTTATTTCATTGCTTTGGTTTCAGAATCACAATCTACATTGTGTTCTTTATTATGGTAAGCATTTTGGCCCCCAGCCACAATAATAAGTTTTAATATCATCTGGAATAATGATGTTCCTGATTTAGCAGCAATAGCGCCGCCATCAACAACCAATTGGCCCACCCCAAATTTTCGCCCGTCAGTCCAAAAACACGCAACACAGTTGCAAGTTTAAAAACGCACATAAAAGTGATAGCCAGAATAAAAAGTGTAACGTTTATTCAACATGTGCTTGTGAACGTACAAATAAAAAATTCCCAACTATATACGTTATATTCACTGGTCTCCAATAAAGGCCAGAACAGAATCAAACGTCGCTTGCTTTGCTTGCTTTCCAAATGTCAAATTATAAAGGAATGCCAGAGCATCCTAAAGAAGAACGCAGCCTATGGTTTAATCATGGAACAAATACCAGGTAGTGGCATCGTAAAATTTTGAATATGTTATGTCAAAACTTTCTTTATGTTGGGAAAATTACAACAAAAATAATTTTTTTATAAAGGGATTTGACTTTTCATATTCGATCAGCTGGTGTGATACCACTACCTGGTAGTTCTGCCATGGGTTTAATTAAAAAGGTTAGCTAAAGCTATCTGTCAGTTTAAATTTTTTCTTTCGAGTGTTCCTAAAACTTCAAAATTATATACACAATCTGTGTATGTGTGTGTGCTGTTTGAAAAATATGTCAAACAATTTTAAAAGCAATAAAACTCAATGATTTTTAAAATTAGCTGTGTTCCTTTACTTACCTGAGGTTACCATTTTAACCATTTGTTAGCATTTTTAGCCTGCAAAGCGTTCCTTAACCCCGAAAAGTGGCAAAACTGGAAGCAATTTTTAAGAGAGTGAGAGGGGAGAGAGAGCGAAAATGGCTTTCTCTTCTACCACAGGCTACCAGCGAAATTTCTGCAGATAGAAAATGGCAGAACCAGGGTTTAAAATGCTAACGCCATATTAGCAAAAGCACCGAATATTTGCAGCTTTGCCTGCTAAAATTTCTTCGAAATATGTTTAGCAACAATGAACAACGGCAACGTGTAGCAACAAATTTCACAAAAATATTGCTAGCGATGCTGATGCTATTTGATATTGTTGCTTTAATAAAAAAGCGTCGGGCACGCATACTCATATTTTGTAGCACACATCAGGGATGGAAAATTCAGTACAATAGTACTTTTTTCAGTACCATTTCATTATAAAAAGTACCGAAGTACCCCCGCAGCCAATTCAGTACCATTTCACATACTCTAGTGCCACACGTTGACAAATTTTATGTGAAACTAAAAATGCAAAAGTCGCACTTTTGGTATGTTCCAGAACTACAAGAATCTACCCATTTTTACTATTTTTTCGATAACATGAAGGAACAGGCATTTTTTTGTGTGAAAATTGCTAAAAATGATTGTCTAAGTCTGGAGTTTCCCCCATTGGCTTAACTTCATCACTTTCCTCTTTGCAGAGAAAAATGTTTACAAAACGCACTGACAGCATGCAAAATTAACTGATCGCTACCAATATCATGATTTCATCCCGGCGAAGGGAATTATCAATTGGCTTTTCAGTTTTTGAAATGATGAATTTTTAGTGAAAACCTGAACTCTTTAAGCATCGCGTATTCTCATGTTAATGAGAATGATGCTCACTTTTCGGCTTTCCCAAAAAAACACCAGAACAAAATATTTGCAAGCTGACAGCACGATTCAACTAAGAAATCATCGATTTCTGTTAAGTTGAAATAACATCAACACAGTTACCTGTGAGTATGTCGTTGGAATTTTATTTACAAAATTCCGTTTTGCGCGAGCCTTCGCTGTTTTTTGTTTGTTTTGTTTTAGTTGAAGATTCAATCATATGATTGTCTAAGTCTGGAGTTTCCCCCATTGGCTTAACTTCATCACTTTCCTCTTTGCAGAGAAATGTGATGAAGTTAAGCCAATGGGGGAAACTCCAGACTTAGACAATCATATGATTGAATCTTCAACTAAAACAAAACAAACAATTGCTAAAAATTTTAAAAATCTGGATGTATGTACCTTTATATTGGGAATATGCAAAGATATTGACATATGTTGATCATTTTCTTCGTGGGGCTCTTCCACCCGATGAGAATCCGAAAAGTCTTCACATCGAGCCGTATCGTAATACCTTCCAATCTGAGAACCAGCAATACCTCTTCTGTGGGGGCCATATTAGTACTGACAAACTATCGACGCCTGTTCCAGAACCTGCAAAAAGCTACTATTTTTACTACGATAAAACATTTTCCTTTATGTTATCGAACAAAATAGTAACAAGTAAAAAAGTGTCAGTCGGCTTTGCCCACAGAGGTATACCCTCAGCCAATGTGAATTGAAACTTTCATCTACGGACAGATAGAATGAATTTAGCGTCTCTTCAGAATTTTGTGGCCCTTTTTCAACATTTGAACTTGCCGACAAAAATGTGGATTAGGAATTAACACAAATGTTGAACTTTTGTGGAGGAGGTACCCTTAGTGAGGACCGATATGTGCATTTTAGAAGTTAAACTATATTTTGAAAACATATTAGGAGATCCAAAGTTTGGACCAAATTGGTTGCACCATTCAAGTGATATCGTCCTAACATTTAGTGAAATTTTTTAAATACTGCGGAGAAGTACCGGAAGTTGGGGACCGGTATTGCCCCATGAAACTAAGTTTGGATAAAATATGACGAAGACCAAATGTTGCACCAAATCGGTAGAACAGTTTGTTATGACCGCGCATCGCCGACTATCTTTTCCGGCTACTCGGAGTCCTCAGGGCGAGTTCTCAACCTATCCAGGGTCAGCCGATGGTCTAACAGGAAAAACATTGGTAAACAAGACAAACAAATACACAATACTACACACACAGCGAACATTCTTTGGGATTCGGGCCCCTTGGTGTTCAAGACCCCCACTCAGCCCACCCTTCCATGGTCCACGACTTCCTATCTTCATTTACATGGACCCCTTAACCCCATCTATCCTAACATTCCCCTCAAACGACCATATTCCCTCCCAAATCAACGACTCACTCCATATTCATTAAAAAAAAACACTCGATCTAGTAATCTAACTCACACACATCACCATTTGGGTATATTTTCTTATACACAGTTGGACACTTACTTTGCACAACTTAGTGAAATTTTTAATTATTGTATGTCTCTTATTCACCAATGAATAAAAAAAAGGATAAACAAACTTCAAGTACTTCGTCTGCACCGGAATTTTACTAAGACAATATGGCTGTTTTCTAACCAAATTTGCCTTTTATAGGTGTTTTTTCCAAAAAAAAAATATC
The DNA here is from genome assembly GCF_047663935.1 of Musca autumnalis. Taxonomy (NCBI): domain Eukaryota; kingdom Metazoa; phylum Arthropoda; class Insecta; order Diptera; family Muscidae; genus Musca; species Musca autumnalis. The sequence continues at coordinate 152,408,117 of NW_027411644.1, forward strand.
TTTTCCAATTCCGTCTCATTTAAATTTGCGGACGTCAAAGTTTCAAATTTTAATGCTTTTGTGTTCGAATTTTTATGCTATTATTAGGCCAACCGCACACCAATACCACTTTTTTTCAAAAACACAATGTCCTACCTTGCCTCTGCTGTGCTCCTTTATAATTTTTATTTCCCGTCAGTGTTTTCCTTTCACTAATGCCCACGAGATTTAGCGTCTCCGTAGGAAGTTTTACACACAAAATCTCACTCTGTGCTGATGACTCCTTATGCTGTCAGCCCAATGAACTCCTATTCAATAAAAAAAACACTCGATCTAGTAATCTAACTCACACACATCACCATTTGGGTATATTTTCTTATACACAGTTGGACACTTACTTTGCACAACTTAGTGAAATTTTTAATTATTGTATGTCTCTTATTCACCAATGAATAAAAAAAGGATAAACAAACTTCAAGTACTTCGTCTGCACCGGAATTTTACTAAGACAATATGGCTGTTTTCTAACCAAATTTGCCTTTTATAGGTGTTTTTTCCAAAAAAAATATCTTTTACAATTCCGTCTCATTTAAATTTGCATTAGTATTGAAGTCCCTCTCTTTTTTTTATAACGTATTTTGTTATTTTTATTTTGGAAATTCAATTTTCATATATGGCGTTAAGCCGCTCTCATGTGCCTACTATCAGAGACGGCAAATTTCATACCACCAACGCTGTACTGTTTACAACCGGTGATGTAAGCACGGCCACCTAAATGTCAGCTATCAATTTCCTGACAGCTGGCATTAAACACAGAAATACCTACAGCAGCACAACACAAAATTAAGACCCAGGAGAAATATTATAATTTCATGCCTATAAACGGCTGCAAAGGAACAAATTTTATTATTTGTGTATGGCTCTTGACGAGGTTGACCAACAGCAACCCATCACTGATGGTAAATATGAGAAATCGCCATATAAATGCATGGTTAACGTTTGTACGGTTGTGTGTTTGTTTACATGGAAGACACAAAAAAAAACAACCTGAATCATTCACAATGGAATTATAAGGTAAGTAAACAAACGTGTGTATACGTTTATTTACTCCAATTTATCAACGATTTTGTCTAATTTCAGATATTTTTATGTCGTTCCATGATGCTGTACATGTCATATACTTCCTGGAGCAGACATGTTCCTGCCTAGATGCAACAACACAACCGTGTTGCAGGTGTTAAAGGGAGGGTCCTTTTTGCATGATGTGTTTTAGTATGTGGCTAATGATCGGTTTGTTATTGACCCCACCCGCAACAAGTTCGAGAGCCACATATGGTGACATAGGGTTTTTTACACCTTTCGGGATGTTTTCCCAAGAAATATGGACCTGCTCCAGAAAAAACTTTTACCATCGTAATGGAGGTAGCGAATGCAAATCGCTTCAACAAAAATCAAAGTGATTCGAGAGCAGGTCTTAAAGTGAACTTATCCGAAATTTTGTCTGGGAGGTACCCAAAGGAGTACACAAATATAGTCCATATTCGAACCTGATTTATATCTGGTAGATATATTAGGATGTGCAGAGTATGGATTACATCAGTCACTCCCTTCAAGAGTTATCGTGCGCATATTTTTTCCGAAGATTTTTGAACTTTTGTGAGGGAGGTACCTGAAGGAGTGGACCGACATGGTTTATCTTCGAACTTAAGCTATGCTTGGATAAAATATTACGAAGACCAAATTTTGGACCGTATTGGCAGATCCGTTCGAGATTTATCTTGCGCTCCAACCACTACACACGGTGTCATAGGGGTTTTTTGCACCTTTCAGGCTATTTTCTCAGGAAGTATGGACTTGCCCCTTATAAAACTTGTACCGTCGTATGGGGGACAGCGAATACAAGTTGCTACATCAAAAATCAAAGCGATTCGAGAGCAGGTCCTAAACTGAACTTTTCCGAAATTTTGTGTGGAAGGTACCCGAAGGATTGGACCGATTGAGTCCATATTTAAACTTCGTCTAAGTCTGGTAGAACTTTCACGATGTACAAAGTGTGGGCCAGATCGGTTACACCCTTCAAGAATTATCGTGCGCACAAATTTTCCGAACATTTTCGAACTTTTGTGGGGGAGGTACCGGAAGGAGGGGACCGATATAACCCATCTTCGAACTTAAACTAAGTTTAAGCAAAATGTTACGAAAGGCAAATTTTGAACCGAATCAGTTGCTCCGTTCGAGAGTTATCGTGCGCACCAGCCAGCCAGACAGACGGACGGACATCGCTAAATCAACTCCAAATTGTCTGAAAAACATACTTGGGGTCTAAAACCATTATTTCGATGAGACACATTTTGCCCGTATGAAAGTGTATATACCCTCGTTAGCATAAATGCTGAGGGTATAAAAATTAGTAGATTCTTGCAGTACTGGAACAGACCAAAAGTTAACATCGGCCTCCAAAACATGTTTTTGGTACCGTTGTTACTAGAGCTGGCAAAAAATCGATGGCACTATCGATAAAATCGATTGTTTTTTAAAAATTAAATATCGATAGATAGTTTTGCCTATCGATATTATCGGAACAAAAACGCCCAACCCAAAACTCATCAAAATAAATTGAAATTTCGTTGCTTTTCGGTTTTGTGTGTATGAGAAAATAAGCCCGTAGTCACACGTAAATATTTTTCGGAAAGGTAAAATGTATTTTTTTAATATTTTTATAAGATAAAAGCAATTTGTTATTCTCCTTTGCATTTCTGTGAACTACTTGTGCAAAATGTCAAGAAAAGCATTGACATTTCCGCCATTTTCATCTCCAAATTAATGGTGTTGACAGCTTACCGATAATATCGATAGTAATCGATATTTTTAACTATTATATCGAAAATATCTAATGTTGGGAATATCGATGGTTTGCCAGCTCTAGTTGTTACCAGGTGGTACCGTTCTATGAGGCTATATCAATACAAAACGTGGACCGATTGAACCTATTTTCAATACCAAATTAAAAAGTTCTATCCAAAATATTTGCAAAATTCTTCAGATTTCATAGATTTGTTGTTGTTTTATATTGAATAAAAATGTTTAATTTTTTTTCTTAAAAATAGAATAAAAAAGTACCTTTTCGATGAAAAAAGTACCATTTTAGTACTTTTTGAAATTTTTAATTTTCCATCCCTGGCACACATGATCAACACATATCAGAAAAGAGAATAAGCAACAAAGAACGTTTTCAGACGATAAGGTTTGACTGCTCAAAAACGTGGTTTCCGTTTTGACTCTCATTCGTAATTTTCACATCTAGTGTTGCGTTTTTGAAGTCGTTGTATACAAGCGTACTTTTTGAACAAAAAGAAGTACGGTTTTACATAAATGTACCAAAAAGGTTTATGTGTGTATTGTATTTGAAAATTAAAAAAGTAATTCTTGTGAATCCCATAAAATTGGGTAAAATGTATGCGTTGTTAAAATTGTTGCCTCATGCGCGCATGCCATGTAAAAAATAATGTATGCTTTGTTCCCGTACTTTTTAATAGTAAAACTCGTAAAAGAGAGAAAGAAAGAAATTTTGTTGTCACATAAAAGTTTTTTTAAAAAGTTCGGGAACGGAAAAATGGAAAATACGTCAAAAAAACTGGAACAAATGTCAAAGTCGGCGTATCAGCCAATCAGACGCCGGCAACCATGTTACTATTTTTTTACTCGCCCAAATTTGTCGTGTAAAAAGTTTTTAAAGAGAGCGTCATTCAGCGCCATTTTTGTTTAAAGAGAAGTGAACATTTTACAACTTTTTTGTGTACGGGAACGCTTTTTCGAGTAAAATGTGTAAAAGTCGTAAAAATTGTAAAAACTTTTTAGTTCTGGAACACAGCTGTAATAATTCTTACCACCTGAAGGTAAGATGATACCTGCGTTACCAGCGTAAATTTTTCAAGAAAGATTTTTATGAAATAGGGAAATACCTTTGTTATTACAGGTACATAGAAGTCATGTTTTGAAGAACACCTTTATTTGTAAAAAATATGATGAAACAGGTAGATAATATCTTACATGCTAGTGTTGTATGTATGGTACTTTATGTACGTTTTCGTTCACTTACTTCCACATTTTGTTTCAACACTGACACAATTTACGAATGAGAACCAAAACGGACAACGCATTTTTGAGCAGGCAAACCTTATCGTGTGAAAACGTTCAAAGTTTCAACGGATTAGCCATGTTTTCAGCAAACAATTGTTTTTGAGATCAGGGTTACCAGTGTAATGCATTAAAAATCACAATATAATTAATTCCACTTTTTCGTTCAAAGGACATGTGAATTTTTGGTGAAGCCGTTCAAAATATATTTTTTTTTATTTTTAAACAATAATAATTAGTATTCTTTAGGTTCTACCATATGATGGGAGCATTTTGACTTTAAATGACATCTTTTTTATTACTGCGTTGGCAACTCTAATGACAAAAAACACCCTCTCTGTAGAGTTGGGCAATTGAACGACCTAGTTCACTGTCCTAGTTCAAAAACGTATGAGTAACATCACAGAAACTAACGTGAAATAATAAGTATACGCATTTTGTTCAAAGAAACGACCGGTGTCCATTGAACTAGATATTGAACTAGGTAGTTCAATATAGTTCAATTTGCACAACTCTACCTCTCTGGCTAATTCGCTGCGACGAATGGTCAGCCGAGTGCTAAATATGTAGCGTGGTTGTCGATTATGCCTAACGAAAAAAAGATTAGGCGTAAAAAACGAAATAAGCAAAAATGTACAAAAATAAATATGCGTTCGGTTGCTTATTTAGCCGTGTGTGTGAATATTGTGTAGCAGTTGAAGTGTACAGCTAATGCTAATGTTTTTAGATGCTGGCTTAAACCCTGGGCAGAACTGATTTTTCGACTTGATTTGACGACTATTTCACAAATAGTCTGTTCCAGTACTGCAAGAATCTACTAATTTTTACTATTTTTCCCGATAACATAAAGGAAAAAATGTTATCGTAGTAAAAAATAGTAGCTTCTTGCAGGTTCTGGAACAGAGCAAATATGGACGAAAAACCGAAGAAAAAGTCGAACACTGACAACACTAAATTAAAAACTGTGAAATATCCGAATTTGTCCCAATTTACATTAGGCGAGTTTACTTGCGGCAATTGTCAGTTTGTAGGTGAGAGAAGGGGCTGGGAGGCAAAGGGTTACCATATGCCTCACCTCTCTCTCCATTAAACTGACAATTGCCGCAAGTAAACTCGCCTAATGTAAATTGGGACAAATTCTTCACCTTTGCATTGAAACAATCATTTTGTCATATCCACAATTCGATTATGTGGAGAAACTTTGACAATTCATTCATTTTTCGCGTTTTTTATAAAATGCTCAAAAAATATATTCCTAGCAAAAAGTTTGCATCCACGGATTACATCTTTTCCAATGAATTCACTTATGAATTTTACAAGAGAGCGCGCAGCTAGGATGCACTCTATTTTGCTTCCACAGCACACAGCTAGGATGCACTCCGTTTTCGATCCAAATCACAACTTTTTATGTAGTCTTTTGGATTGAATTTACAGGCACTCTTCGGATTGTGTTTTTAATCAAAGATGCAGTAAAAATGCAAGCTATTGCGAAATATCCCATAATAAATAAAATGCATTTATTATTTGTGTAAAACACAAAGAACTTTATTATATAAACATAAATTAAACAAATTTTCCATTAAATTCAATCACAATTGAAAAAACTCGTAAAAGAGAAAAAGAGAGAAAAATTGTTGTTACACAGAAGTTTTTTCAAAAAGTTCGGGAACGCAAAAATGGAAAAAACGTCAAAAAAGCTGGAACAAATGTCAAAGTCGGCGTACCAGCCAATCAGACGCCGGCATCCATGTTACTATGTTACACGCTCAAATTTGTCGACTAAAAAGTTTTTAAAGAGAGCGTGATTCATCGCCATTTTTGTTCAAAGAGAAGTTAAAATTTTACAACTTTTTTGTGTACGGGAACGGGTTTTCGGGTATATTGTTTAAAAGTCGTAAAAATTGTAAAAACTTTTTAGTTCTGGAACAAAGCATGAGTGTACTTCCTTTCTCTCCATTTAATCCAAGCGCAACTGATTTTGCTCCGTCATCGTAAAGGTTTTTATGTTGCTTTCCCGTCACTAGTTCAGATTTAGACTCCAACTCCATCCATTTAAAAATTTCCGTCTCGTAAATTACCACAAACATGTTCGCAATTAACATGGACTCCAACTCCGCTCCATTAAAAAAAAATTCTCGTGAATTACCGCAAAAATGTTCTCAACTTAAGTTTTTATTTCTTTATAATAAACAAATTCTCCGAAATGTATACACCACACTCTTGTTTGTCTTTTGAAGAAATGTGTAGGGATCAACTAACTGGTTTTTTCTGTAGGGATCTCTACAGCAACTGCTTATAAAATGTATCGAACGGAGTGCATTTTTCATATCTCTGTTGGACTACATCGAAAGATGTTGTGAAATCATAACTCCAATTGCACAACTTCCAAATTTTTTTGCTGGGGAGAAGTGCAAGTCTTGCTAGATTTCGAAGTACGGGAAAACTACTTCAAGTTCTAATATTTTGCAGGTTCTGAGCACAACTTTTATCTATCAAAATTTATTATTATTATTATTATTATTATTTATTATTATTTTTTGGTACTATACACAACTAATACGATATATAGATAATTTTAGGATAATTTTCCAAATAAAGTTGTAAAGTTCTATATTGTCGTATATTTTTGATGTTTACACTATGTTTACATTTACGAAATCCACTCGATTTCAACTGTCAATTCCATTGCTCAAACGTCAAATGAAATCCACTCGATTTCAGATGAGTTTTCATTTGACGTATACGCAAAGGAGTTGACAGTTGAAATCGAGTGGATTTCGTAAATGTAAACATAGTCTTAGTTTAATTTACAACAACTTGTTTTGAAAATTCATGTTCGATCAGATGCGCATATGCATCTACCTTGATCATTGTGATATGTTTGAAATCAACAAAAAATATGTGTAAACACCGGGGTGTATTTCTTGAAATCCAGTGGATTTTGGAGCGCAAGTGAAAACTTGGCATTATCCGCCAAACTTCTTGTTTGTCAAATCAGCTGACTTCTTGTCGACAAGTTTTTGCAAATTGTCGTTCGATAAAATTCTGCTAATTTTTAGCTTCGGGAGAGTAAAATAAGTGGAGAGAATTTACTGAGAACTTGCTGAGTACTTGCAAGTACTTTTTAATTGCGAAGTTATCGTACAGACCTAATGTTTGAATATGAATGAAATGTAAACATGGAACGTGAAAACACAACGTGGTGAAGCAAACATAAACAAATCAAGTTTCAACTGTTGATATCTGCGTTGGATTCATCCTGCCATATTTTAGCAGAAGAAAAAGATTTGGAAGCATAGTACAACGTTTGGATGGCAGATACTAAAATGACTGAATTACCCATTGATGACCTCTTCAAATTGCTCGAAATGAATTTTAATTCATATCGAGAAGTTTCAAATCTTAAGGCTACTCTACCGTTAATCCATTCCAGTCTCTGCCACAATGGCCAAGAGGACCACAGGAATTACGATATTGATCAACTTCTATATAATTTTTATGAATGTCATAAGGAAACAGAGCAAGATTTAATGATAGTAGTCCAGATTATTCATCAGGTCCTCTACACATTGAATATTTGCCATCACAATGAATCTACGGTGCCAAGAACGGTATGTATAAGATGCATTAATAATTAAATCAATTCCTCCGTACAACTATTGGCTTCCTGTGCACCTCCTTAAAGAGGTTGTTACATAAATGAATATCGCCCTTGCTCCCGGGGCTGATTAAAGAGTTTCTTAATTCTACGGGTTGTGTATTTAAAACTAAGGGAAGAAGATTAATTAAATAGAAATAAATAAAAACAAACCAAACGGAAAGAAAAGAAAGAAACTAAAACAATATACTACCCTCGGTGAGTTCCGGCAAGACCCTTTTCATAAAACCCAGAAATACCATCAGTGTGTTCATAGGTATATCCCATTGGCGACAAATAGTAAGTATTTGACCAACCAATGTTCACCTGGCTATTTAAAACTTGAACCATATGTGAATTTTCATGAAGAGTCAATCTTTAAATGAACCTTTCTAAGAGGTCACATACGTAGCCAGAAAACCGCTTTATTTTAGAATGTGTATAAATGAAATTATTAGAAAATCTTCTATTAACGGATTTGAAATTTTTACCGATACAGAGTCTCAGAATATTTCTTTCTAGAATCTCAAGTTCTTTCATAACAGTCGGGGATATTTTGAACCAAATAGGGAACCCGTAAAGAATGACTGTACGAATACAAGTCTTATACGACAATCCCACGGCAGCGGGTTCTATCGTACCGGATTGACCCGCCCTAGTGTTTCGGCCAGGGGCTGCCAACCCAGCATCAAACCTATGCTTCTACGTAGGTTTGTATGCTGCTACAACAACAACAACAGCAAGCATTTCTGATACAAATGGCTTCGCTCTTGACAGAATTAATTTTTATACCCCTCCAAAAATGGGAACAAATTGAATACTCTACCAGCTGACGGAAAAAATCTGAAATTTGTTTTTTAAATTGTAAGTCTTTTCTAATTAGCCGGCCTTCGGACGGGAATTTAAAACTTTGTCCTATGGACAGGAGCCAAATTAGGGCACGAAAACAACATGTTTTTTAATTTAAATGTTTTTCTTACTTTAACAAGGGAATTTTCGGAACTTAAGAGGCACATATCTCGGGAAGTATGAACTTCCCCCAAACATTTTATATTTTTGTAATCAGGACGTAAAGATCTACCTGTGGCAAACATTTCAGATTTTTCCGCCAGCTGGTAGAGCATTCAATTTATGCCCAAAAATGTATAATACCATAGATTGTATATTCCCAGCAAACCAAATGTCGGATGTCCGACACGTCTGACCAAAAGCAAAACGTTCAGATTTTGTACCGATTTCGTTCCGATTTGAGAGTGAAAGTCGGAAGTAAATATGCCTTCCGAATTTCCCAAGGATTTCTTTGCGAAATCGATCCAATTTCGCACCGACATTTCGTTCCGAATTTATGTCAAAAACATCATACAACGTTCGTTGAGAAATCGATCGTTACGATTTCGGATCCGACATCGGACGTAACATCCGAATTTTGTTTCGATTTCGGTACGATTGGTTTGCTTGGTTGTTATTAAATATTTGAGGCTATTAAATATTAGAGGCTTTGTTCTTATCTTCTTTGTATACATACCACTCCAGAATTTATTAAGCATATCCAATTTACCTTTCTCCATATATAGGACACATTCGATATCTTGATCGCTTCAGACTTTTTCTATACTTTCTTGATAATATAATATGACAACATCTTCCATCTGCTGATCTTTTGTATTAACATTTCTTAATCGTGAAAATGTTCAGATCTTCTTTCAATCGTTTCGGGTGGGCTTTTTTTATACATATAGTATATGCTTAATTTAAAAATGTATTTTCTTTACATATCTTTTCAGGCCCTTAAGGTGCTCGCTAAACAGCTGTCAACAATAGCAGATAGAAAGCTGGTTGCAAATATTGTGGCATGCATACATTTGTATACGAAGTTGTGCAAGAACAATTCGGAAATAATACAGTTGATTTTAAAAGATTTACTGGAATGTTTGAAGACCACTTCAGTCAAGAGGAAAATCCATGTTGATATACTAATGCAATTATTCGATGATTTTTGTGGCATTCGTACGGATTTGTATAACGATGCCGTGATCGTTGCTACCACACAATCCCTATTAAAATCTAATCAAAGAGAAGATCGAAAATGTGGCTACTACCTCTTAAAGAAAACAATTAACGTTTTATTGGTCATATCGCAAAAAGAAAACAAAATTATTCCCACCAATTTAGAACGCTCTTGGATAGCATACGTAACAATACTAGAGAATTTGGAAGAGAATCAATCGCATTTGATATTGCCATCATTGGATAATCTTAATGACTTGGTGAATAGCAAGGTTATACATTCATCTTGGTTGGATATATTATTTGTGACAATTCTAAGCCATAAAAATAGTTTAGTTGTACGATGGTCTATTGAGTATTTTTTGAATACATTCACCTGCTCCGAAATTAGTTGTGAAGTGTTAAAACAACTTCTGGAAGCATGCAATTCCAATATGCTTTACAACTATGAGGGGTATTTTCTTAACAGAGAATATTTTTTGAAATTCCTACAAGGAGATTTGACGAAACTCTATGAGTTAATGGGCGAGATTAACTGGAAATCAGTACCCCTTGACAACCTATTGACGATTTTGATGAAAAATACTACCGCACCCGCCGAAGATGCCATTTCCTATGAGCAAATGCTAAACATTGCCGCCAGAGTACGTGCTTTACAAGACTATTACATAAGACAATCGACATTGAGTGTGGTAAATAGGCATTTTGAACGTATCGTAGAAAACATGACTATGAAAGAGTATGTCAATTATATAGTAACCCTTTGCAACCCCACGGACAAATATGATTTATTGCAACAATTTTATAAAAAGCTGCCAACTTTAGATTGCACAAATGCGAATAGTTTGTTTAAGGGACGTTTTTATGAAATTCTCCTCGCAAATATTGGCAGCATACATTATGTTGAATTCGTTGAGTTCCTCAAACAACTACCCATTTCAATGCATGGTTGGTTAAAATATTTACCATTTCATTTTCAATTTCATCGCGAAGACATACTACAAGAATTCTTCAAATTGTATAGCCTAAACATTGAAGATTATATGGAACTGCATTTGCCTGTTTTTGATACGAACGATAAAAACGAGTATGACCAACATCTTCTTTCTGCAATAGCATTTTATGTGGAACACTTAAAATCATTTGACGATGTAGATGAGGAGAAGCTTAAAATAATTTTCAATCACAAACTAACGGATAGAATAATTCTAAAAATATGTTGTCTCCTAGACCACACCAACAAAACACTAGACCACTGGATCATAACGAATTTACTTGAACAAATTGCAACATTTAAGGACAATCCGTAAGTTATGTCTAATGTTATTTCTCTAAAATACCTCTAATAAAGCTGACAAATTATTTATTCGTATTAAGGCCAGAATTTGCTGTACATAGGTATTTGGAGAGAAACAAATGTTGCAGTGAATATTTGGACGTTTTGCTTGACAAGCGCCCTTATTTATTAATCAAATGTCAAGAAAACCTATTCAACCATGAAAGATTTAAGTTATGGAATTATGGCTGTGATGATATTAAAAAGGGCGATTCTAGGTATGTTGAATTTTGTTTTTTTTTATAAATGCTGGCTTCCAAAACGTAATTTTATAATGTTGAGTTCCATTAGATTCCAATACAAATGGCATTCAAGCTAAATCAGGGGCTCAATTCTGTTTCTATGAAAATGTGAAATGAAAACTTTTATAAAGGAGAAAACTGTCAAATGAAAAAAATTATAAAGGAAATATTTTTCATTTCAAATTTTCATAGAACAAGAATCCAGCCCCAGGCCTGCTCAGACACATACAAACACATTTTGTAATTGTGTTGGTTTTGAACATGATACAATAAGAAGGTAGCATTATCAGCCCAGCTGAAGCCCAGCTGATGGTAACATAATGTGTCAATTGCATTGAATTTATGTCAAATTTTGACATCTTATGTTACCAAAAACGGCAGTTGCTGCTACCTTCTTATTGTATCATGGCTTTGAAATACACAAATTTCAATTTTCCTTTGTCTCTCTGTATACTGTGAGAAATATCGTAACAGTTTTTTTATTTTATATTTCAAAATATAGAGTAGAATAATTATTTTATTTTGACCAAATGTGACTGTTGATGTTATAATTTGTTGCAAATCAAGTTCGTGACAAACCAAAGTGCGTTGACAAACCAAACACTCTAATTTGCCGTAAAAATTTTAGGCAAATAAAAATTCGTATTCAGTATCTTCATTCATTTTTTCAGTGTACGCATATAAATTCATAGACAAATTCGAAAACAGAACCTTCCTCATTGAATGTTCAATAGAGACTGATTTTTTATTTTGAAAATATTCAAAACAAAAACAAAAGCTCTCTTTTTAAATTGTGTGTGTGAGAAAATTGACACACACCGACAGCTCAGGTGCGCACCTTGAGCAGGCCTGAGCTAAATACAAGAATTAATCCGTCAACCGATAATTTGGCATGAATATTGCACCCGTGTGCAATTCATAACAACAAATTACTTGTTTTTATAAGACGATTTGAAATTTTGTCCGATTTGCTACTCCTGTTGTTTCTGAGTTTTTCTTTGATTAGAAACACAAATTGTCAAAAAAAAAAAAATACAAAAAACATAAGCTTTTTAGTAATTCCAGCGGATTTTTTCTTTTTATTTTCGTTATTTAATTTGTTCTTAATGAATTTTTTGACATTGCTAAATGCTTATTGAGTAGTTCATGTTTTGTAGCTTTTGAAACCGTTGACCCTATGGGATAGGTTCTCATTTATGAAAATATATTGAATTTAGTTTCGAATCGTCTTTGTGACCATTTTTACCTGTTTACTCCATTTTGATATGTACATTTTGTTTTGGAAGACTGCTGGAGTTTAGACTCAATACAAATATTGTTGTAATGATAATCAACTTTAAATTTAATATTATTGTTTATTTAGAATTGAAGAAGTGTACCGAGTGAAAATCTTTGGAAGGCCAACTTATACCATGCGAGATCTTTGGCTTTATCGACTAAAAGCATTTTCCGATGAAAATGATCTTGAACATTTGGTAGCGCAGCATAAGATAATTTCAAAGAAAAAGTCACGATATTTTGCAAACTCGCATGAACATCGCCTCAAAATGAGAATAGCGTTGGGATTTGCAAATGTCACTAAGAAATGTAGTTCAATTAGTGATAGCTTGCTGGATGAGTTGTGGTCTATTTTATTGTATGAAAATAATCAGCTAAATATTAGTTACTTCTACGAATATATTGTAGGCACAAGAGAAAAACGCAAGGACGTATTTCTCAAAAAATTAGAAGAGGTAAATATATCCTTCATAGCTACCTGTAAAGAACAATACTATATCAACTTCTATTTCAGGCACATAGTTTAACATCAAGTCAGCAAGTTTCCATTTTATCAGTACTATTTATATTTTGCAAACGACGAAAGAACATCTTAAATGGTGCAGACAAAAACGAAATCATTAGCAATCTGATGGCATTAACAATGGGGGCTAATTTTCATACACGGCTGTTTGCACAATTGATTTTATTCAGACTTCTAAATGACGAAGGATTTCAAGGGTATGACACAAACGTCTTCGTTTATAATAAGTTTAATGATTTTATATCTTGCTAAACAGCATAACATTTGGATCAGAATTACTACACTCGATAGAGGTTGCAACGCGAGGAACATTAGAAGAGCACAGTTATGATTTACGTCTTCATTTACACACATTCGATGAGCCATGTTTACTGTGGGATGCCATTTTATATGTCACAAATGCTCCATATGATGAAATCATACAAGACATGGAATATTACAATCTACCAGCTGAAACACTGGATAATCTGCAAAGGTGTAAAAATTCATTTTCCAAGAAACTCGTTCGGACCACAGAAGATAATTTACAAACTGAAACGTGCAATCAGGTCCAACGAAAAATGAATCCATCCAATGATGTCTTAGAACCAAGCAGTTTAATGATATATCCCACAAAACAAACTCACTGTCAGGTATGTATTCCACTACGCTATCCTGGAATTCAATGATTTGAAATCTATTTAAAATTTCAGATGTTTGTTATTGCCAGCCTAATAGACAAACTGCCAAATTTAGGTGGTATTGCTCGTACTTGTGAAGTCTTAGGCATTCAAAATCTTATTATGGACACAAAAAAAGATATTGAAAAAAGTGATTTTAAAAATTTAAGGTAATCAATCTAGTTCGACAATATACCAAACATTTAGATATTTTTCCTTTTTTTTTGTAGCATGACGGCTGAGAAATCGCTTAACATAATGGAAGTTAAGGTGAAAGACTTAAGAGACTTTATAATTGAAAAGCAAAGAGAAGGATTTGCTGTTGTTGGAGCCGAACAGACAAGTAATAGTGAAAATTTTGTCAACTTTAAATTTCCTGAAAAGTGTATTTTACTACTGGGGTAGGTTGGGAAAATATTTGTTTACCGTAAACCACATTTTTGTGGGTTAAACAAACATTTTAATCGGAGCTACTTACTATAGAGAGAGAGGTGTTTGCTAAATTGAAAAGAATTCGTACCGATACCCCTCCGTAACTTCTTTACTAATATCCGTTTTTTATATTTTTCTTTTAGGCATGAAAAAGATGGCATCCCACCAACATTATTAGGGCTTTTAGATCATGCTGTTGAAATACCCCAATTTGGTCAAGTACGTTCCTTGAACGTTCACGTAACGGGAGCTCTATTCATGTGGGAATATTGTAAACAGCATGTTGTGCCGATGGTATAATTTCACAATAGCTGTCTATGTATAAATATGTATGTACATATAATCTGCGTGCAATTTATAACTAAATATGTACATTGATCAAAGCAGTAAACAAACTCAATTGTTTTACGACAATAAAATCTGTAAATATACAATATATCATCTTCTATATATATATAAAAATGGTGTAAAAAATGTATAGTAATTCATAAAATGAGAACGGCTAGGCCGATTTCTGTAAAATTTTTTGTCAGTTATTCGTATTTTCGAGGAGAAGGTCTTTACGGAAGAAAATTTTGGAAAATCTCTCTGGAAAAGTCGGAAAATTGGAAAAATCGAAAATTGAGTTTTTGTATGAAATTTTATTCCTTAATAGCGAGACGAAGTTCGCCGGGTCCGCTAGTATATTATATATATACATAAATTCTATATACGAAATTACAGTCGAGATATCCCAGGAAAAATGTGAATTTATCGACACCCAGGAAGGTGTGTTATGCACAAGGTCAACTAAAAAGCTTTATAGGATCTCAAAATCTATAATCTGACACTAATATTGTGGCTTTTGTATACTCAAATACCTAAAACGGAAAGAAATCAGCAAGGGTTCGCTTTAACGAGCTATACAAGAAGTTTGGCATTAAATAACGGCATTTAACGCCCAAAAATTATTTTTTCTCTAAAATATATCTCGGACACCCAGACATATTCGCAAAACAATGGGCCTGTTCGATAACTTCGCAAGTAAAAAGTATTTGCAAGTTCTTGCAACTACTTGCAAATACTTCACATTTCTCTTTTACTGGACAAGTTTGTTATCGAACAGCATTTTGTAAAAGTTTGTACAAACTTTTGGGTTATCGAACAGGCCTAATATTGAGAGAAATTTTTCTTTTTCGTATGATTCGACGTTATAACCGATAGCAAAATTCAAATATTTCACAAAAAACCGACGTTACAACCGATATGACTTTATAAGCGATATTTATTTGTGTGAAATGTAAAGGACGGAAATTCGGGACTTTTGGATTTCGTCGTTATAAGCGATATGACGTTATGAATGACGACGTTATAAGCGATTTCGACTTTATTTAAAAATTGTGATAAGTAGAACTATTCAGAAAATTTTGTATATCCACAATCCAGACAACAAACACCATAGTTGGGCTCTGGCAAAGATGTCAATATTAGGTGTGTACGATAACTTTCCCAGCAATAATTACTCTGTCAGTTCCAGCAACCTCTCTCAGTGAATTTTACTCTCTCAAGCAAGAAGAATTGCAGAAAGTTATCGAACAGCATTTTGCAAAAACTTGCAAGAAAGTCAGCTGTTTCCGAAAAAATATGAAATTTGTTTTTGTTTCTTTTGATATTTTAAACCGAACGGAACAAAAACATAAATTTTAAAATTGCAGTTTACTTATTTAATGCTTTAATCCTATCCACAACGCTTTAGAATCTAAAAAAATGTGCAATTGTGAAATTTTCTTGGTCAAAAATGTTAACATTTCGAGTTGTTTACATTGAACAGGTGATTAAAAGTCAGCTGATCAGACTTGCAAATTTTTGCGGGACAAATTTTCCCAGCAAAAATTTGCAAGTTCTCAGTCACAAAACTTTCCAAAAATCTCTCCAAACTCGCTGTCTTTTGCTGGATAATTTTGTTATCGAACAGCATTCGGTAAAAATTTGTACAAATTTTTGGGTTATCGTACAGACCTATTATAAGATAGGAAAAGTCAATTCGTCGGTGTCATGCTTAAGTGTTCCATACGCCATTTTTGACATTTTGAGTTACAGGTACCTTTCCAAGTTTTCAACCCTGCTCTTTTTGAATTTCTAGTCGGATTTCCTCTATCTCTTATAGTTTTCGAGATATAAAAATGGCATTATGTTCCATATCCACTTTGGACGCAAAAAAATATTCTTTTTTGTTCCATATCCATAAAGCCTGGTGTATGGAACAAAATAACTTTGAACTTTTTTGTTCCATATCCATACCGTTTGGCGTATGGAACAAAAAAGGAAAAAACGAGTTGTTCCTCTCAAAAAGTGATGGCGTTTGTAACAAAAAATTGCCCAATTTTGTCAAGTTACGAACAATTTGGCGTATGGAACAAATTGCTTTAAAGAACTAGGTTTAAAAACTGAAGAAGAAGAATAGTGTTTAAATCAAGATATTTTAAAATGTTGTATTGTTATATGAAACTAAAATTATTTTTTTCTTACATTTAACGCATGGTAGAACAAATACAAGGTAAAGTTAATACTACAACAAATACAACTCGAACAACAACCACAAAGGAATTTGTTTTTGTTTGTAAACCTTAGTGTCAACGTAAATGTAAACAAAACAAGGAAATGTCTATAAATTATTGGAATTTAAAAACTAATAATTTTTCACATTTGATTGAATATTTTGGAAAACATGAATGAAAACTCGTTAGATTTTCAATTTGAATGTTTCCATATCATTCCACTAAATGCATAATTTCTCGCAGAAAGTAGAATTCTTGCAAAAATGTTTCGGGTCGCTGGTAATTCATTGAAAAAAGAGAAGCTGTTCCAATCATTTGCTTTTGAAAACAAAAAAGCACATGTTTATTAGGGCTTTATTCTTTTCAAGTTTAACAAAATACCACACATATTAACAAATATTGTACCGCCTCTATAAGCGGTGTTTTAGTGTGCGGCATGTCGTTTGGACCTGGAGGAGGTTACATGTCAATGATATGAAGCCGTCTTTATGGGAAATAGTTTTTTTTTCTGATGAATAAATTTGTTCTTGAAAAATATATATCCCTAACATACATCGAACATAGAAATAAATACATAAAATGTCGAATGGAATTTGACACTAACACTACAACCCAGTTCAGTCAGCTGGGTATTGCTGCTACCTTTTCTTGTTCTACCATGCATTTAACGCCTCCCGCTTAATAAAATACATGTAAGATAATTAAAATGTCAGAAAATGAATTAAAATATAATGCTATTGCCACAACCAATAGTTCAAAGAACGATTATTGATTTTTTCGAATGAATTAAACGATGAAATAAGACAATAAAAATAAGGTAAATAAAATTATATTTTTCGAAAGTGGAGGAGTACACTCCTTGAATAAATGTAAAGGAAACATATAGCAATGGTCCCTAAAGCATTAATTTTCTGCTGCAACTGTTTTATTGAAGCCCCCGAATTTTCAGCTTTACAGCAGCACTTCACATAACGGAGGTGGAACACAATTGATCAAAAGTTTGTTTGTTAAAATGTGACATAAAGTGTTCCATGTGACACAAATTGCCAAAAACATGAAAAAAAGATCCTATGGAACAAATCAACAATCTTTTGTATTTATAAAAATTGGCCATAACTTCTAGACTATAGCAGATATCTGACTAAAATAAACTTCTAATATATTCTTTGAGTTTAGTAAGGTAAAACTGAGCTCTTAAAGTATTAGATTTTTACAGCACATCTAGCCTGTATGGACTAAAACATTAACTTGAGTTTTTCTAGAAACAGGCAAATGGCGTATGGAACACTTAAGCATGACACCGACGAATTGTTAAAAATTAACTGTAGAGGGAGTTAACCTCTGTTGCTACGACATTCTGTTAAACGAAAACTGTTACTCATTGGAATATTGACAAGAAAAACATTTAAACTCAAATTTTACGGCGTTGACTTTTTGTTTTTTTATTAAATAAAAAATAAGAAATAGTGAAGAAATAAATTTCAGCCACAAAACACGACGTTAATGTTTTCTGCCGCGAGAAATGGGAATCAAAAACGATTGACATTGCTGTTATCAATTCTAGTGAGTTGTGAAGCCATCTGTAACCAAAATGTGGAACCATGGTACAATAATTCTTAGGTAGGCCACAGCTAACAGCTGATTACAATTTTTTTTTGTTATGGCTTAATCTGTCAAAACCGTGTTGACATGCAGAGTTGATATTTATTATTGATCAAAAAATTCAACTCTGTTTTGTTTTCATTTCAACATTTCGTTCTTCTTCTTCTTCTTTGTATACTCATCCGTTATCATTCATCAAAACAATTTTGACGTTTTAAGCCATAGCGACAGGGTTGTATTTTTTTGGCGATTCTCATACCTGGCCTACCTATGAATTATTGTACCATGTGTGGAACTATTAGCACATGGTACAATAATTCATAGGTAGGCCAGGTATGAGAATCGCCAAAAAATACAACCCAGTCGCTATGGCTTAAAACGTCAAAATTGTTTTGATGAATGATAACGGATGAGTATACAAAGAAGAAGAAGAACGAAATGTTGAAATGAAAACAAAACAGAGTTGAATTTTTTGATCAATAACAAATATCAACTCTGCATGTCAACACGGTTTTGACAGATTAAGCCATAACAAAAAAATTGTAATCAGCTGTTAGCTGTGGCCTACCTAAGAATTATTGTACCATGTATTAGCATTAGAGTTGGGCAATCTCGTTCAATTGAACGATCCGGATCACTGTACTCGTTCAAAGACGAATTAGTAACATCATAAAACCAAGGTGTGAAATTAAGTATACGCAGTTTTGTCAAAGAAATTACCGATGTCCATTGAACGAGATAGTGATCCGGATCGTTCAATCGAACGAGATTGCCCAACTCTAATTAGCATATGTTTTTGGAAAATGCATTTGTTCGGGTCTTTATTGCTATACGTCTTTGGCTCTGGCTCCATCTCAAAAGATATGGTCCTGAAAAATTTTTTTTCGGTGGTTATTTTCAGAAATTTGCCTTTATAGGATGGTGCAGAGCCAGCTGTATGAATGAAAATTCGTTACATCTTCAATTGGAAAGTATCCAAATGGATAATTTCTCACAGAAAGTATAATTCTTGCAAAAATGTTTGGGGTCGCTAAAAATTAATTGAAAATGGAGAAGCTGTTTCAAACGTTTGTTTTTGAAATCAAAAAGCACATGTTTATTAGGGCTTTATTTGTTTCAAATTTATTAAAATACCACGCATATTAACAAATGTTGTACTCATGGTACAATAAAGTAGAGGTAGGCCAGATATGAAAATCGCTAAAAATACAACCCTGTAGCCATGGCTTAAAACGACATGGCGCAATAAAAAAGGTAGATGTATATGCATAGTTGGTTTTACAAAAACATTTAAATTTAAAACTTCACCGTTGATGTTAGAAGTACCAAGGAGAGTAAAAATAAAAATCACTTTAGTTTTGCTCCAGAATATTATTGCTAGATAAATGTTCCAAAAATAGCAAAAGTTGTACCCAAAACTTAAGACAGTGAAAACAAAAAATGCCTTTCTCTTATCTTTTACTTGACAAGTTTGGCTGATCTAACATCGTTATAGCTGACATCCGATTTACGGAGACGTTAATAGTACGTTTATATATAACCGGATTTAACAAACCCACTGGGTTTCAAATGTCAATTCCTTTACGTATACCTCAAATAAATCCTCATTAAGAAGGTTAACCCTTCAAAAGACTATAATATAAACATGGCCCAACATTTCTTTATCTAGAAATTTTACAATATTTGTAATTTTTTCGTTCCCGTACTTTGAGAACAAATTTCAATAAATATCAATATGTACTTGACAAATCGTTCATTCGCAAGTATGGCTGACTTCCGTATCGTCAGTTGCTTTACAAATAACTGAAAATCTGCGAAGTATTTGGTCTGTTCCAGAACTGCGAGAATCTACTAATTTTTACTATTTTTTCCGAAAACATAAAGGAAAAAATGTTAACGTAGTAAAAAATAGTAGCTTCTTGCAGGTTCTGGAACAGAGCAATTATGTTCCTTAACGCCGTTGTAATTAACAACTGCGAAGCTACGTGTTTCAAAACATCAAAAATAGGCATTTTAACGCAGGTAAAAAGCAAACATGTATCATTTTTATTTCTGATACATTTAAGCTTTGTTCCTTTACTTTTTTAATGGTAAGGGTGGTGAAAGAGAAAAGTGTCAAAAAAGCTCTCTCATGAACATTTTTACCAGAAAAGTAAAGGAACGGAAAAATGGGAGATCTGGCAGCAATATCAAAAATAAACATAAAAAATCAATTTTCGTCTTTTATTTCACAGTTTTCAATTTAGTTTTGTCAGCGTTCAACTTTTTGTTCTGTTTTTCGTCCATTTTTTTTTAAATTGTGAAATAATCGTCAAACCAAAGTCGAAAAATCAGTTCTGCCATTTTTTACCTGCAGAAATTTTGCTGGTATCCTGTGGTAGAAGAGAAAGCCTGTTTCGCATTCTCTTCACTCTCACTCTCTTAAAAATTGCTTTCAGTTTTGCCACTTTTCGGAGTTAAGGAACGCTTTGCAGGTTAAAAATGGTAAGAAATGGCAAAAATGGTAACCTCAGGTAAGTAAAGGAACACAGCTTTAATTGCATTTTCGAGGAGCAATGAATGAGTGTGAAACTGAAACATTTTGACGAAGTTTAAACAGCACAAAGCAAATGACGATACGGAAGTCAGCCTATTACAACATATTAAAAAGGTCAACAATTTAATTTAGCCACGCGGATAAAATTTCTTGTCCTTGTTTTCAATTTTAAGACATATGCTCTGTTCCAGAACCTGCAAGAAGCTACTATTTTTTACTACGATAGCATTTTTCCCTTTATGTTATCGGAAAAAATAGTAAAAATTAGTAGATTCTTGCAGTACTGGAACAGACAAATAGTGTTTAAGCACTTTTTTGTCAAAATAATTCACCGATACATCTACCTTTATAATTGCATAAAGTCAACAACAGTAAAAAATGTGAACCAGGCTTTGCTTTTTACAGAATATGCCATAACAAGAAAAAATTGTAATCAGCTGTTAGCTGTGGCGGCTTAAATTTCCCTTAGAGGGACCTAAGGTAGGAAGACAATATTTGCAATATAGGTAGTCCTTTCTATTCTGATTCCAAAGGTGTATAACTTTTGTCCCAGAAATGTATTCTTGTATGTAATGTATAGGCCTTGAATGTTCCACCAAAACCCGAAGTTGGACTTAAGTTAAACACATTTATTAAACTCAATTCGTGTTAAAATTTTATTAAAACGCATTTATTAAACTCAATTCGTGTTAAAATTTTGTCTCGTCTCTCCGAACACAACAGTAAATAATATATGTATATGGGGAAGTCCATACTACCCGAGGTAAATTTAAAATAACTTTTGTTTCCGAAATTTGCATCTGTCCGAAGGCCGGCTATTTAGAGAAAAAATTAAAAATTGAGGAGAAAACTTTGTTCCCGTTCCCGAGATTTTCCGGAACTTTCGAGGCCAATATCTCGGGAAGTATTTCCAGAATCATACATCGTTGGAATCAGAATAGAATGGGCTATATGTGGGGAAAATTCCGATTTTTTCCGCCAGGTGCCTCTAAAGGAAATTTGTTCCAACAAAACATTTTTCGACTTATTACTCTCTTCCAGAAAATGTTATTTGATAACATAAAAATCGATTATTGAGTTTTTCGATTAATCGATTAATCGATTATCCAAAATGGTCGGATTAGGGGTCCCTATTTATTATTGTTTTGATTAGAACTGTCATTGGTAGCTGACAGTCACACACGCTTGTGATTATTTTTTCTTGTGTGGGGCTTGTTAAATTCTTTAAAGTTTGTCAGTAACTATGGCTTTGGATTCAACGGACAAAGGAGCATCATCTTCAACAGATCGACAGACAAAAGAAAAACCTAAACAAACTCCCATTGGTGATTTTGATAGTATTGAAGAATTTACAAAGGTAAGTATGGATTTGTGAAATTCAAATTCAGGAATAGCATTCATATCTTTAATTTCATTACTTCCATTTCAGAAAGGGCTATCAGAAATTGTGGTAGCCACAAAATGTGCCAACTCATTTCCCCAAGGAGCATCGAGAGATTTGTATTGTGCATATCCAACTTTTGGACGCGTAATCGATGAGCAGTCTCATCGCATTTTGGGCCTTATATCGCACGTGCTCAAACGAGAGAATGTCAGAGGCAATATTCAAAGACGTCAGCCGGACGAACAGTTCGAAATGCTTTTGGAGTGCAACGATGCCATGTTTGAAAGACTACAAATAAATCTAGATGAACTCGCCGGAATAAAGAAACCACCACAGACAATTGTGGTGGAATCCCAAATTACATCGACACCCACACCAGGCAAAGGTGCCGGTAGCTGGAATTTAAAAAGTAACGAGTCAAGTCCCTCATTTGCGGCAAGACTAATAACAGCAAAAAATATTGCTAGACCACAAGTAAAGTTTCAAATTCCTGTGGACAATAGCCCTGATAAACCTTTTATGCCGAGGCTAAAGGAAAAACCAAATTCCTTAAAACCACTTGCAATCTTGCCCGAATATGATGATGCCGGCAATATTGTAAGCTATTTGCATCCTTATGAGTTCGAATTGATGAAGTTTGAAGCGCCCGCCGATTTGTTGAAGCCACGGGAACCTGAGCAACCAAAGAACGTTGACGCAACAGAATTGATGTATATTGATACGAAACCTAAGCTGTTACAAGCACTTGAAGAATTGCGAAAAGCCTCAGAGATTGCTGTGGATGTTGAACATCACTCGTATCGCACATTTTTGGGCATTACTTGTCTGGTACAAATTTCAACGAGAAACAAAGATTATATTTTTGATGCTTTGGAGTTACGAGATGAGATGTGGATTCTCAACGAAGTGTTCACTGACCCAAAAATAGTTAAAATTTTCCATGGCGCTGATTTTGACGTGGAATGGTTGCAACGTGATTTGTCCATATACATTGTTAACATGTTCGATACGCATCAGGCTGCAAAGGCATTGAATTTTGCCCGACTTTCACTGGCATATTTGCTGAAACATTATTGCGATAAGGAAGTTGACAAGACTTTCCAATTGGCCGATTGGCGTATTCGTCCACTGCCTGAGGAGCTTATTACGTATGCCCGTCAGGATACACATTTCCTTATTTATGTTTATGAACGTATCACAAATGATTTACTAGAAGCGGGAAATCAAAAGCCACACCTACTGCGATCCATATATCAGCGCTCGACGGAGGTTTGCAAGAAACGTTTCCAGAAACCAATTATTACCGCCGACTCATATATGGATATATATCGTAAATCAAAACGCATATTTGATAATCGGCAATTATTTGCTTTGAGTGAAATTTTCAAATGGCGAGATGCTATGGCCCGTCAGGAAGACGAAAGTTATGGATATGTTTTGCCAAATCACATGATGTTGCAAATTTCGGAAAGCTTGCCTCGCGAAATGCAAGGTATATTGGCTTGTTGCAACCCCATACCACCATTGGTTCGACAAAACCTTCACACTTTGCATCAAATAATTCTAAAGGCTCGTGAACAGCCTTTAGTCAAGCCAATATTGCAGACAGAGGCACCAAGTCGAGTCGTTTACGCCAATGTCTGTGATTACAACAGCAAACTGCACTGTCCACACGATTTAACAATGGCTGAAGACTTCCGTGACGACTTGCCCACTCTCCTGACGTTTGACAAAGAAAAGGGAGTTCAAATTAATGATGAATCGTCAATTGCTTCGAATCCTATGAAGAAGGCTATCTTAAGTGTTTTCGATACTCTCGAAAATTCTGAAGAAGTAAGTTGATAGAATATCATACACAGTGATTTTTATTTTGAAATGTATTCAACACACTCAATGGCAAATTTAATTGTAAAGAACGTGATTTCTTTCTGCTAAGAAAAATGTTTAACAATTTTACAAATTTCCTCTAAAATCAGATTTCCTACAAAATCCCTTACAAAATATTTATTCTTTCTAGGACGAAGAAATTTTGCGCCATCGTCAGGCAGAAAAAATGAAGATTCTTTTGCCATACAAGAGATATATGACTGTTCTGCCAATGATCGAGAAGGAAAAACGAGAAGAAGCTGCTCGTTTAGAAGCTGAAAACAAGAAGAGACAACTCTGTCCAGACGCTCCTGCTATGATGCCCATCAATGCTGAGGATGTTAAAAAAGAAAAAGACCATGAAGATATGTACAGCGTTCCCATTAAAGCAATGCTTAAGAGGAAATATGAAGAAGCTGTGGCAAAGAAAGCAGCAGCTAACGATGGAGCTTCATGTTCGAAGCGCACTAAAATGGAAACTAAATCAACAATAGAACAAATTACACCCACAGATGATAAATTGAAGTTTGTTAATTTACCTCCGACCAAAAAAGAATTGAAACAACAAAAAGAATTCAAAAGGCAAGCTGAGACAACAGTCTCTCAACTAGAAAACCAAAATAACGATGATGGTGATGACGATGGTCCACCTGAGGAGAAACCCATTGTTTCCGTGCCACCTTCCCAGGAGCATGATGGACAGCATTCATCAGCTCATAAACAGAAATTTAAGAATAAAAACAAAAAACAAAAGTTCATGGCAACAAATAAGCCGCATCAGTCATCAGATAAACCTGTCCAGACAAATTTCGATTATAAAAATGTCGATTTCAAGAAATTCCAAGGCGGTGCTCAAAAAGCTAAAGGAATGGAAATTAAAGCGCAGTTCCATGCCAAGGTAAGTTTTTATTAACGAACAAAATGTTTACATCTTGAGAAAGTATTATATAAGAGAGGGTCAGCCACTACACTGGATATATAAAACGGAATAAATTTTTTCACTGTTGTTTGTTCGACCTTTTGTATTTGTTTTCAAATTAAACAAGTGTTTTTTTGAGCTTGAGGTCATGTTTTTATTTTTATTGTTTCCAATATTTTGCATTTCCTTTAAATTGCATCTTCAGGGAAAATATGTATAACTTTTAAAACTAAGAAAAATACTAAGAAGAAAGAAACGAGTTCAAAAACCTCTACAGGCTGCAGGGAAGTGAAGGTGGCTGGATCAACTGAGAAAACACCATCTTCGGACAAAGCTTCACATCATAAAACTGTAAAATGGACAGGGAAAATACCTGTTTTTGGTAGAAGATACAATACGTAGGAATTAATGAAGTTACTTTAGCCGGACAAAAGTTGTGCCAGAACGGAACGCGCTTATATGAAAAGCATATATAGCCGTTTGAATTTTTCACCACAATGATTGACAATCTTTCAAATAAAACCAAACTTTTGTTTTATTAATGCTTTTTATTTTTTCTTCTTTTTTCAGAGCAACTCAAACAAGGCGCAAAATAAGAAATTCAATAAACTATTTACATTTTCAAATGTAAAAAGTAAAAAATAAATTAATACAATTTTTATCTATCTAACCCTAGCTACATTGTAGATTTCTTTGAAATACGAAAATGAACTGAAATTGAATAAAATATTTTCTATTCTACATTAATATGTGTATGTATATTTAAGATTTTCAAGTGTCCCCTCATACCAATTGCGGATATTATTCGAATGTTCGACACAACTTTCGAAAACGATATCACATTCGAAGAATTGGCAATTGTTTTTCGGGTGTACACAAGCACGTTGTTCTTTTGTTCGTCAAAAGTTTAAAAACGATATCGTTTTCGAACATTTGGCGAATGTTTTTTCTTCACAAGAAAAATTGTTTCGAGAAACATTTTTTACTTTGAAAATTTTTTTGTTTCAAAAAAAAATTTACGTTGTTTGTAAAAAATTCCCATTTGCTTTTTTCAAATAATTTCGATATAAATGCTACGTATAATATAGACAATAAGTGTTGATAAAGACAACATATGGGTAGGTTGCCAAACACAAGACAACAATGTTTATCAACAGTTAAATATCGCGTCGCAAACATAAAGAAATAAAAACGGAAAAGGTACATAACAGAAACATCAAGAAACTCCACAAAAAATGTTTTTCGCCACTATCGTAAAACTATCGTCAATCATTCGCTAATAATATTAATAACGATATTCGAAATCGAAGGATTTCCTGCCACAAACTGAGCGACGAGTGAATCGTTTTTAATTCATTCTCGTGTGTCGTTCTCGAACAAAATATCCGCAAAACTCTCGAGAAACATTCGAAAACGATATCGTTTTCGATAGCAATGGTATGGGGGGGTGTTTTAATAATAAAAAAACAAATACTGTAATAGATGTATATATGTATATTTTATTTAAAAATATTTATTTGGTTTGGGTAGATATTGTTGTGATTTGTTTTTTTAATTTTCCAAATGCTGTGTATTTGAGCAGAGTTGAACGAGCAATACTTTGGGCTTGCAGTGGAATGGGAGGAAATCATCAATGCAGTTTAACCAGATTTCATAAAAATATATTTTGCGATAGACGTGACTATGAACGTCTATAGAACCGACTATAAAAACCTAATTTATTTAATGGCCAAAATCCTATTTTGCTATACCATTTAAGATGGATCGAAATGAAAATTAAATAGGAAAATAAAGGAAATGTAAGATAAAAGTATTAATTTGTGGGTACTGGGCAAAGACTGGTTAGGCTAGATCGGCAAGTGAACAAATGCAAGGTCTTTAGTTATCTGGTTCTGGTTCACCTGGCTCCAGATTCAAAAATTCTGCAACCAGGATTGGTTGGAATCCGATGAGTGGGTTTTTTTGGGTAGTTGATGCAGTGGATCGTGCGGTCCCAATTCACATGCAGGGCGTGTGTTGTGTATCATAATCCGCATGTTCGGTCACTAACTTCAAAAAGTGAATATTAAGATGATATAGAGACGAAAATCAACTTTGTGGGCTGTGTACTGTATTGCATCTTTACCCGCTTCATGAAGTGGACTACCGAACATAAGTTAATGCCCAATGAAAGACGTCTTGGATGCTTTCACGACACCCCATGAATTCGTGGTAGAGGTGAACATTTCATCATGGTGTGATGGTTTCGATGATACGCAAACATCATCATTGGGACATACCCGTTTGTAATTTGAAATTCGTTATTTTACGTAGTTTGCCGATTTTAACTTTATGTCGCATAGAGAGGAACTCAGCCGCGAGCAGTAAAATTAAAGACAGAACAACTGATGGATATGAAAAGATCACTTTTCCAGAACGATGATGCTCCAGCACCAATTCCTGAAGTTGAAAAATTGTAAGTGACCATTAAGTTATAAAAGCATGTAAATGTATATTTTTTGTCCGACTCTAAGTGGATGGAAGCGTGTGCGCATTAGGTTTTTGCGAATGGAAATGTTTGTGTGTGTGTTACTTAATAAATATTAAATACAATATAGCTGCGATCGAGCGACTACGGGTTCGTTATTTCTTTAACTTTATTCCTCATAACACAAGTTTTGGATTTAAAAACTTAAAAACATTATAACACTTCTAGGAATTGCTAAGAATTTTAAATCTTGATACTATTTGGCGCCCGCAACTGTACTGTATTTGAAAAAAAAATAAATAAATATATTTATAAATATAACAAACGTTTATATATTACTATGTATACGTCCTAGCTATCATTGATATTTATACAGTAAAACGATTTCGTCGATTTTGTATATCTATACAATAGTGACATATGTATACAAAATTGTCTTTTTCACCTTAGTTTAGTTTTTTAAATATTTATCTTATGATATGTGTTCTAGTTTTGAATCATTATTACCAGTCACAGATGAAATTCAATTTCCAGTTTTGAATTTATAAATTTTTAAACATTTTTTCGCCTTCACGATCCATACAATATTCTACAACTGCAAAGATGACTAGTAGACGTCGTTCGACACCACGTTTGTGTTTATCTGTTATCAGAGGATAAAGGGCATCGCTTTTCGATAAACGATCTATGAGTTCGGTTAGAACACCACCTGAAAATACTTGCAAACGTTCCCATGTAGAGGCTCGTAATCTGCAAAAGAGGAATAGGTTAGGTCACGCTTACTACTTGTATTTTTATGACTTACAAACAACATTGATACAATGGTGCTAGAATATCTAAATGGTCTTTATTTGGATTTCCAAAGGCTTTGCCATTGTCTATGAGAACCACTCGGTCTTCGCGTGTCTCATAATGATGGCGATCGCCATTTTGTATTAAATAATCGAAAATGGCCACATCAATTAGATCCAGAAGGCGAATATTTTCCATTTTACCTTTGAGCGATCTATTACAGAGCGGTTAGTATGATATGATAATACTATGAAAAATCAGGTTTTTTTTTAAACATACTTGCAATAGTTCATATCATCTTCCCAGGGTGCTCTCTTGTCCTCTTTGTAGGTTCTTTGCCATGGAGAACGTCGCTTGGCCAATTGACCCGGTATAATGTATATTAGTACACCTTCAATGTTATTATTCTCATCGCCGCATACTGTTTCCTCTTCATTACAGTAATGACATTTACCAAATAGGCAATACGTTTCAGTTTCATTTTCTCCCTGTGTTATGGTCATGGTATTCTGCAATTCCGTATCACCTTTATCATAAATATCTGTTTTTAGATTAACCACCCGGCCGACTACAATTGGTGTCGAACGAAAGTCTAAAACTGCTCCCAAATAAAATGCATAAACTTCGGCAGTGTGTCGGTCCTTGCCGCCATATACAGGGCCATCTATCACAATATCGCGTGGATACCACTGAGGTTTGAAAATGACTTTTTGTTGATTGGATAAACGCATTAGTAGCTTGAGTTGTGTACCGCGGGATAAATTGTTGACCTGTAACAATAATTAAAATTTAAAAAATTAAAGTTAAAAACTAT
The DNA here is from genome assembly GCF_047663935.1 of Musca autumnalis. Classification (NCBI taxonomy): domain Eukaryota; kingdom Metazoa; phylum Arthropoda; class Insecta; order Diptera; family Muscidae; genus Musca; species Musca autumnalis. The sequence continues at coordinate 152,437,264 of NW_027411644.1, forward strand.
AGAAAAAATAGTAACTGAGTTTTACTACTAGATATACATACATATATATATATATATATATATATATATATGATTTTTCGAATAGTTAGGTTAGGTTAAAGGACGCGCGGCTGTCATAGTTGACAGCTACATATTTTACTCGGAGACATTTATCATAAATATTCATTTCAATAAAGTGCTGAAAATAAAATTATTTCAGTCCCCAACTCTTACCAATGGAATTCTTGGGAAGTTCTTCGACATTCCTTTTCCATGTTAATTGGTGGTCCAGGGCGGTGCCGAGCTACTCGGCACTCTCGGGTGTCTCTATTAAACGTTGGTTGTTGTTGTAACAGTGTTTAGTACTAAGTTTGTATGTTCGTTCTTCTGTTCAATCTGGCTCTGGGTCTATCTTCAGTTCCAGGAAAGTGGCTGGTTCGATGGGATGTCGCCACAGATTAACTGGTGTTAGGTGAGTAGGTTTGGCGGGGCAGTTGAAAAGGTGCTTTGCCCATGCCGCATACTGGGCAGATGTCTTGCACGGCGCGATCGATTTCCGCCCAATAAGAATTTATACGACGGCAGTATCCCGAGCGTAGTTTAGCCAAAACTACTCTGGTTTGTCGTGATAAATGGGGGATGCACTCCGAGGACTTTTTTCTTTATTTATTAATACATATACGTCTTTGGGCATTTCAGGTGACGATATATTAAGCGTTGGTAGGGTAAATGATTTGACTTTTCTCTTGTTCGTTAGATTACGTCTTAGAAGGTTACGAGTAGTTCTGTTCATAGCTAATAAAACATAAAAAGTTAATATTTACCTTCGTTATAGGCTCGTTGCGCAATGTCTGTAATAGTTGACCCATTGATGAATCGTACATAGGATATACTTCATTTTCATGGGGCCACTGCAAAAAAATGTATGTACATACATATTTTATTTATTTTTACTTATTAATTAAAAATAATCATTTACTTACCCAATTGGCAATATCCCACAGTACGGAAGCATTATCATAGGAGGCAGGTTTATAGTTTTTCAACAATTTGTTGCGATACATAAAGAAACGTGGATTTCGATTCAGATATACCGGTTTCAAGTGTCGGATTTTGTGTCGTATTACATTCTCGAGAGCGCGTGTGCTTGCCAGAGCCGCATCTTGATTATTTAGATAGTACATAAAGTAAAGATTACCCCCAACAGCCAAACATAGAATGGTGACGAGAGCAACAATTATTATAACCGTACGCTTATTCATGGTCAGCTGTTAGAGATGAGAGGAGCCACAATATTAAACAGCAGAGACGGCAGTGATAAAAATGTGCGGAAATTCAAATGATCAAAATCACTGTTACAGCAACGTTGATACTGAGTAATGTCTACTCTCAGCAGATGTTCCAATGTCTGACATTGACGGCGAAGGCAATCTCGATGATGGTGATAACAACAATAATGATTTATGCGGCGCAACAATTGAATTGGCCAACGCAGTGACGACTTAATTAGTTCGGACGATATACTTGGCTTGACGTCGCTGTTGCAGCAGTAAATTGCTAGAATAGATTCTGATTGTTTGGTACTTTGTTGTATCGTCTGCCGTAGGTATTTTTGGGATTTATTCGTCATTTGGTGAAATGTTGGTGAGAACATAAAGCAGCAAACAAATTGCAATTGGCAGCCTCGCGATATTTTATGTTGTGCGAATTAATGTTAAATGTTTTTGTTTTCTTCTATGCGCCTTTGTGAATGGCAAGCACTTCTTGCAACAACAGCAGGCTGGCAGGCAGCACCGGCGTCTAGAGACGTGATAGAGCGGTGACCGCGAATGTTTATTCTTTTCAAATAATGAGACATTCAACAGCTGAACATTTGGCTTTTGGCTAACAATAAAAGGCGGTGGCAGCGAAGATGTCGACGCTAAAATCACTTTTTGTTTGTTGACTATTTTTATTTATGAAAGGTCTTCACTCTTGGTGTTGTGCTCTAAACAAATCGAATATATACATACATTAGCAACAAGAAGAGAAGGGATACTATCGAAAATATAGATCGTGTTGTTCATGTCTTGCAACAAATGGCTTGATTAAGTGTAATTATGAAGGGAAGAAGATTGGTCAAAACCAAAAGGCGGCGAGTGAGTGGCCAAATAATTATTCTTCTAAATTCCAATTTCGTCATACAATATCTGCATATCTCATAATTTATTAGCTTCAAAAAACTGCATTTTTCAATTGAGTAGACTGTTCGAACACTGAAAAAAAAACAAATTTTAGAATTCAAAATTAAAAAAATCATCTCAACTCAAAAGAAATACAAATACTTTATTAATTATACCCTACACCACACTGTGTTAAGGGGTATCATGTCTTTGTGCATTTGTATGTAACATACAAAAGGAAACGAAATAGACCCATAGTTCCTTTTCGGGATATACATATAATCACTTTCTGTCGATTTAAGCATGTCCGTCCATCTGTCCATGTATTTTTGTTCGCAACGTACAGGTCAGCTGAAAATTGGGGACCAATTTTTTTTAGCCATAGGTAGAACGCTATTGCTTTTGGTGAAAATCGGTTCAGATTTGGATATAGCTCCCATAAATATTTTCGCCCGATTTCACGTATTTGCTGCACCAAACACGCTATATACGTCCTATTTTGATGAAATTTTGAATGTGTGACTGAATTCAGTCTAGAAATAAATGTGCCAAATTATATCGAAATCGGTTCAGATTTGGATATAGCTAACATATATATTTTCGCCCGATTTCACGTATTTTCTGTACCAAACACGCTATATATGTCCGATTTCAATGATATTTGGAATGTGTGACAGAATTCGGTCTAGAACTAAATGTGCCAAATTATATCGAAATCGGTTAAGATTTGGATATAGCTCCGATTTATATTTTACATAATTACAGTGGTGTAGGGTATCATATAGTGCCCCCCCCCCCAGCTTTGATCCTTTCCTTGCTGGTTTTTGTTCGAATTTTAAAATAAAACTATTCTAATATCATTGCTATGTTAAGCATTATGGTGTACCTCCACGAAGGCGAATATACCTTTACAAGATGAAGAAAAAAAGAAAGATAACACGATCATGGCTTCCGATCCTATGGTTAGCACTAAATCTGCAGCCACACTTTACCAGATGACTGGTAAAGTTTGTTAGAGCAAAAGGCAATTGCGACAAGCTGAGAAGTAAGTCCCTAGCATACACGTCATGGGGTGCTGACAACGAAACATTGGCCATTCACCGCTCCAGTGTTTTCCAAGAATACAAGTGCATCGCAATGCAAGAGTATTCGGATCTGTCAGAACGTCGCCCAATGAACACATGAGGAGAAAACAAAAAAAAAAAAATAAATAAATAAAAAAAAAAATAAAAGTACGTTCAGTATCTGCCTAGTATATGATTGCCAGTGATCATCTTCATGAACTTGAACAGAAGTCCAACGATACAAGAGAGAGTAGCAAAATGACCAAATCTTTCAGACTATATTGAATAGCTTTTACAGAGATTCCGTCGCAAATGCCATAAATTAACATAGCGTGAATGCACCCACAAGAAGACAAACATCATCTACCTCAGTTCGGGATGTTGCAGTCGCCTCAATTCCTATTGATTGATTGACAACAGCGTGCAAAACACATCTATCCAGAAAGAATCCTTTGAACTGTCCAACCGAATCTTTTAAAATATTGTTGCAATATCCTGCGGATGAAACGACAGTCCTGGAGATTGAACCAGGACTAGATTAAAAAACAGCAACAAAAAACTGGACTATATTAGAATTGAGGAACATATTCTCGAATCAATTAGAGATATCAATAGGAAGAAGACGTTATAAACTCGGTAAGTTATTACCGAAAAATGTTATAAAGTCGGCAAGTATTTACCGAAGAATGAATTATGACTGGAGAGCTGGAAACGCAGCAATACTAAATGTGTAGGGAATACTTTACAACAACGGTTTAATTACATCGCTGGGTTTTACAGTGCGATGATGATGGATGTGATGTGATCATCCTAATAATAAAGAAGAGTTGTCGAGAGGAGTTCGAATTAGTTAATCTTAGATCAAGTTCCATATTAGAGTAATTTGATGAAATTGCAGTAGTGGGGAACTCGGTCTAAGAACCCCTAGTTTCATGCACGACTACAAAGCGACTGACGTTTCGGAAGTAAGCCGAAGGTCAAAAACTTTCCCCAAAATCGAGCGATATCCCCAACAGTTAATCAATTGGCGGGGGTCTGTTTCTATACCTGACTTAACCCACGTAAGAATGGTTGCAAAAATTGACGTAAAACTCCGGTATTTTCAAATATTTTTGTGGGGTTTTTCATTTTGTTAAAGCTTCATTTGACCTATGCATTTCCACGCAATTGGCCTAAAACCCGAGCTACTCCAAAAATCGACTTTTTTGTCATTTTCGACTTTTGATGAAAATTTTAAATATGCGATGAAAGTTTAATCATAAATGTAACTCTTGTGCCAGACACTGAATATAACACATAACAATGTTTTAGCTTTTAACCATAAAGCCTTTACCTAATTAACTGCGTGTTGCGTGTGCGTTCAAAAATACAAAAACAAAATACATGTATTTCAAATTGACAACAAAAACAAATACATGTATTTTGTTTTTGTTTTTTTGAACGCACACGCAACACGCAGTTAATTAGGTAAAGGCTTAAGGGCCAATTTCAATTTGAAATACATGTATTTTGTTTTTGTATTTTTGAACGTACACGCAACACGCAGAGCTATAGGTTTGGCCCTAAGCTAAAACATTTTCATGAAAATTTTCATAGTCTGGCACAAGAGTTATATTCGTATCATGACAGAACTACCAGGTAGTGGTATCACACCAGCTGATCGAATATGAAAAGTCAAATCCCTTTATAAAAAAATTATTTTTGTTGTAATTTCTCCAACAACATAAAGGAATTTTTGACATAACATATTCAAAATTTTACGATGCCACTACCTGGGTAATTGTGCCATGATTCGTATAAAGTCAGGAACTTTTAGTAAGAGTATTTTCTCAATCAAAAACCGAGGGATTGGCATATGAGAATACACCTATATTATTGTTTTAGAGAAAAAAGTTATCTATTAAAAAATGCTTAAAAAGCCTCAAAAATATCATTTTCAGATAGAATTTTATGTTTTCTCGCAAAAAAAAATCTCGGCGCTAAGCGGGTTAAACCCATAAGGCAAGGACAAAGTTGAAGGTCAATTTGTTGTAGACACGTACAGAAGCTGTAAGGAAGTTAAGGTGGATGGGCTATCTGAGAAACAATTGTCATCTGAGAAGACGAATTAATTTCAACAGCACAAAACTGTAAAGCTTTTTCGCTCCCAAGAAGACAATTGAAACCGTCCTTGACAAGAAAGCTAAGCGAAAAGCCCTGAGAAGGCGAGGTTTCCTCCCCATAGAATACGAGTTCTCAAAATCCATCGTAAACATATGCTCTGTTCCAGAACCTGCAAGAAGCTACTATTTTTTACTACGATAACATTTTTTCCTTTATGTTATCGGAAAAAATAGTAAAAATTAGTAGATTCTTGCAGTTCTGGAACAGACCATATGTCTTCACTTTACGCCAATTCCAAGAAAAGACCCATTTATAACTCGCCATCATAGTCATATGCATATGCTTTGAATTCTAGAAAAATACTAATTTCTGAAAAATTAGGAGTCTGCCGAAGCCCCACACATCCATCGAATTTTTCATGAGTGTTTCACCACTGCTACTGAATGCATTAAGAGTAAATTTCTTGTTCGAGTAATAAATTTCTTGGTTCGGCGTTGTTATTATTTTTTGCAGTAAATGACATAGTTTATAGTGTTTTCTAATTTATTTGTATTCATTATCAATCTTTTTAGCAATACAGTTAGTTTACCTCAATATTTATCGTTTGTAGTTTATAAAATGCTTTGAGTTTCATTATTCCAAAATTATCACTTGTTTAAACACTACCAGAAGTTGGAAGTTCTGTATTTAAATTAATTTATTTCACAATTTTAAAACGTTATCACTTTTTTTAAATTTCTATTATTTATTGCGTATTTGCCACAAAAACGCATTTTTCTACATTTATTTCAGTTAAAATTTTCTTTTTTCTTTGCGAAATTCAAAATTTTCGAACCGTACAATACAAATTTTCCCGAGACACTGCAATGCAAACGTTAACGACTCCCTTCGTTGAGCGACTATCTATTCGTGTACAAGATCACACATGGCCATCCTATACGATATATAAATAAAAAAAATAAAAATTAAAAGCTAAAGAAGCCCTTTAGAACAATTTAATAAACACCACACAGTTCGCACAAAAATAAACACCTCACAGACTGACATTGCAAGAATTCCCATATTAATAATGACAATTGCTACAATAATTTCAGTTGGACAATACCGATTACAAATTGCACTAAGTATATGAGATGCAAACGGTTTTCACTTGGAAATGTCGACTACATTAAATGAAGTACCTCCTACAACACGCCATTATTGGCAATTAAAGGGAAATGTCGTCATCTTTACAACGTTTAAAGCCATTATTAATATTTGGAAGAGAAAAAAACCATGTCGTCAATATATGTATTTACCTTTAATATATTTAAATATCCAATGATTTGAAGTAGATATGAATTCTCACAATTGACCCTTTGTTTACTTCTCCACATCCAAAATACAAGCATTTCCATTTGAAATATCATATTTAGGAATACAGTAGAATCGCGATAATTCGTACCTCGATAATTCGTATCAGCTGTTGGCCCTTTGAAGACATTTCCTTTGCATTTTAAGCTCGCTAATTCGAAATCCTCGATAATTCGTATAAAATTTCCGGGCCCTTGAATTACGAATTGTCGAGATTCTGTAGATTAGTAGAAATTAATGGTCTATCAACATGTATCAGCCCATAATACTGGGTAGATGCATACTGTTTGGTTGTGTATGGAATTTCACACGCTTTTTTATTGAAATATCCTATAGTCATGACATTCAATTCGGTAAAATAATAAAATGTTACATATTCTTAAATAAAACCAAACTACCGCCAGAATTTGAATGAAGTGGATGAGGATATAAAAGAAATGCTCATTAATTATGACACAAACACACCATCGCCACATGTGAAAAGATATACAAATGCAATGTTTTTTTATTTGGCAACAATGCGTCTAATGGTCTAACCCTCCTCCCAAAACACTTCAGATACCAAGATCATCCACTCGATATGTACTTGATCCTCTGCTAGCGGGAACGTTTGTAATATCTTAATGACGTCATACATTCACTGAAGGAACATTTGTTGTGTTTATAATTTGTACACACATATGGTCTGTTCCAGAACTGCAAGAATCTACTAATTTTTACTATTTTTTCCGATAACATAAAGGAAAAAATGTTATCGTAGTAAAAAATAGTAGCTTCTTGCTGGTTCTGGAACAGAGCAATAATCACATAATACATAGCCTATTTTTATTTGATTTTAATGAAAATAATATGAATTGACTTAATTGTTTGTATTTCATACACGTTTAATGCAAATAATTAACCTTGTCTAGGGAATCTCATCACTCACAGAGATGTAGTGTTCGTCTTTTTTCTTCCTATACTTTTAGCATGAACGAGATTGACAGGCGTTGTTTGCAGTGATTATGTGTTGGATTTGCTAGTTTAGTTTTTTATTTTTCTTATTTTGTAATGCAAAATTAAAACGAAAGACAGATGAAAACAAAAATTCACATGTGCCGGAATCAAACAATAACAATGGACAGCTGTTTCAAAAAGACGTTTATTTGTTTACAAATTTTCACGATTTACAGATCTCTGGTAAATTTACACCTCAGAGTTGTATTTAAATCGATAAATTAATTATTGGCCTGTGCCAGACTCCAAGAATCTACAACTTTTTACTATTTTTTCGATAACATAAAGGAAAAATTGTTATCGTAGTAAAAATGTGTAGATTCTTGCAGGTTCTGGAACAGGCATTATGCCTCATTCAGAGGAACCATTTGTATCTTATAGCATGTTTACACTTCGTTTGTCTTATGCTTTGTTTGCATTTACGAAATCCACTCGATTTCAACTGTCAAATCCATAGGATAAACGTCAAATGAAATCGAGATGAGATTTCATTTGACGTATAACCTATGGATTTGACAGTTAAAATCGAGTGGATTTCGTAAATGTAAACAAAGCATTATGCCACACGGTGAAACCATGCTTTAATTATACTATGTTTACATTTACGAAATCTACTTGATTTCAACAGTCAATTCCATTGCTCAAACGTCAAATGAAATCCAATCGATTTCAGATGAGTTTTCATTTGACGTATACACAATGGAATTGACAGATGAAATCGAGTGGATTTCGTAAATGTAAACATAGTATTAGAAAGGTTGGGTAAAGCTTTGTGTCAGTTAAATTTTTTTCTTTCGAGTATTCCTAACATACACAACCACCTGTTTATGTATGTGTACCCTTTTAATAGGTAATTTACGACCTCATTAGCCGGATTTAGCGCATTATCAGGATTTATTTTTCTAAATCCGGCGATAATCTGCCAGATTTTCCACAAAAATAAATCCTTGTATTGAGTGGATTTATTTTAAATCTGGCATAAATCCTCGTATACAATTCTGTTTTTTGCAACATGTTGTCCCGGTCCACACTAGAGTGATTTTATTGAAAAATTGCATGAAATTATGCGTCTCTAGATCGACTTCCATAGTAGAGTAAAATCATAAAACGCCTGATCTCATGAAATTTTTTAATGAAATTCACGCTACAAAAAGTTGCAAGCTGACACAAGAAACAAGGTAGATGTATGTGTGAATTGCTACAACAAAACGATTTAAAAAGTCAAAATTTGTAAACAAGGCGAACAAATTAAATTGGCTTTGATATACAAAGTTGACTTTCATCAACCAGGACTAACATTTACTATGTCTAACGATAAAATAATTCATTATTTGCTCATTAGTTAGCATTAGTAGCATATGCTCTGTTCCAGAACCTGCAAGAAGCTACTATTTTTTATTACGATAACATTTTTTCCTTTATGTTATCGGAAAAAATAGTAAAAATTAGTAGATTCTTGCAGTTCTGGAACAGACCAATAATGTGCTAATATTTTCAATATTAAATAATAAATTTGTAATTTGCCGTATGTTTTTTGTGACGAATTCAATTTACAACAACTTCTTTTGACGTTCCAAATTCGATCAGATGGGCTGACGCATCTACCTTGGTAATTGTGCCATGAACAAAAATCAGCTGACTGCCATTTAAATCCTCCAAAGGTATATCTAAATGCAATGAGATTTGTACTGGTTTTATTAAATCCAGTTGAGGATTTATGACTAGTCTAAATGAGCTATAATATGCCAAACAATTTTAATGCCCGTAATTTCTACGCGTAGTTATCTATGAGTTCATAGATATCCCCCGTGTAAAAAAAATTTCATAATTTCAATCCATAGGTAACGTTACCGGGTCGAAAACGGCCGTGTTACTTACACCATGGATTTTGCCTGGTTGATCGTTGCCAATGTGTTAAAAATTTTAAAACACTTTTTTGTGGCAATGATTTTGCGAAATCATGAATGAAAATCACCAGTGTTACCACATGATTTCAATAATTACACCCCTCGGTAAATGGCACCTAGAAATTACCAAACGCGTAGGTAAAGATAACTAATATGTAGCTACCTACCCAGTTACCTAGGGCTGGAAATTATGTGGAAGGAATTTTTGAGTTATGCATTGGAAAAGACATTTAATAAGTCCCGGTCCACACTAGCGTGAATTTCATTAATAAATTGCATGAAATTGGGCGTTTCTAGATCGAATTCCCCACCACAGCAATTTCATGATTTTATTTTACTATGGGACTCGATCTAGAAACGCCTAATTTCGTGCAATATTTTAATGAAATTCACGCTAGTGTGGACCGGGATTAATATCCACGTTTTGTATAAAATGCTCAAAAAATATTGCGAATATTGTTTGTTATTTAAAATTATTTCTTTGATATGGATATATTAAAAAAATAAAGAAAATCTATTAGAAACACCATTTTTAAATTTTGTGCTCAATCGGAGAGTAAATTTGGTACTCTTACCACTACAGCCACACATAAGGTCTGTACGATAACCCAAAAATTTGTACAAATTCGTACTGAATGCTGTTCGATAACAACATTTTCCAGCAAAAGAGAGCGATTTTGGAGAGTTTTGTGACTGAGAACTTGCAAATTTTTGCTGGGAAAATTTTTCCAGTAAAATTTTGTAAGTTCGGCCAGTTGACTTTTAATCAGCTGTTAAATGTAAACAACTTGAAATGTTAACATTTGTGACCAAGAAAAATTCACAATTTCACATTTTTTTTAGATTCTAAAGCGTTGTGGATAGGATTACTGCTTTAAATAAGTCAAATGCAATTTTAAAATTTATGTTTTTGTTCCATTTGGCCATTTGGTTTAAAATATCAAAAGAAACAAAAACGATTTTCATACATTCTCGGAAACAGCTGACTTTCTTGCAAGTTTTTTAAAAATGTTAGCTCTGTTCCAGAACTAAAAAGTTTTTAAAATTTTACCACTTTTACACATTTTGCGTTCCCGTACACAAAATTTATATGCAAATCGCTTACGACTTTTACAACTTTTACGACTTTTACCACTTTATAAAGTACAGGAACAGGCCAGTTGTTCGATAACCTTCTTCAATTTTTCTTGCTTGAGAGAGTAAAACTCATTGAGAGAGGTTGCTGGAACTTGCTGAGTAATTATTGCTGGGAAAGTTATCGTACACACATACAGTGGCGGCCATATAATTAAGAACGACATCGTATTAAAAAGTATTTGACTTGCTACGTTCCAAATATTTGAATATTTATATGGAACAAAATTTGTAAATAAAGTACAGGCTAAGCACTTTCAAATAAAGCCAAAACATGTTTTAATTCTCCTTCGTTTATACGAAAGAAACCACGATTTATTAAAATAGTCATAAATCGACCTGGCCACATAATTAAGAACGATATAAGTAAAGGTTACTTTAAGGTAATTTTCATACACAATATGTGAATATATCGTTATGTATTTTAGAAATCAGTTACTTTGGTTCATTTTTAGTATCAAATGTCCTTCAATGGTACATATTATTCAGTCTAAGTTTGATAATTAGGGCATACCTAACGTTTTCAAAAATTGTCCCATAATTTGACGAATTTATTTTATTTTTGGGATCTAAAGCCACAGTTTTGGCTTTCTCTCTTTCCCTCGGTGACGCTCTGGACGATACCCTGTGATTATCGTTCCATAGTCGGCGCTTATTTACCCTTAAATTGGTTTTTACCCCACTTCTTTGAGTCCTTTACGAGGGAATTGTCTGGGAAATAGTTTCGTATGAGCCATTTCCACCTTATAAAGCGGTAGGATTGTTGTCTGCAGTTGGTAGACAGGAAATAAAAAAATTATTTCGTTTTGTACAAAAAATTGGCCTAACGGTAAACCGAACAAAAATGAAAGTTTTAATATTTTAGCCCTGTTCCTTTACGTTCAAGAATCTTCAAGTTTTACAACTTTTTACTCGAAAAGCGTTCCTTTACTTCAGACACAATACAATTCATATGGGAGCAGTTTTCAACTTTTACTACTTTTGCCGGTTTTACCATTTTCAAAAGTAAAGGAACAGACCATTTGAAAGCATTCATTGCACAATGTCTTTGTGGGTGTGGTAGGTATAGTTATGTAAGACTTTTTAATCAATGAAGCTCTTATTAATATCAAAACCATTCAAATCAATAATTTTTATGGATGAAAAAACAATTTTTGTATAAACTAATGTCTGATGTACATACACAAAATTATTGTGGAATTCGAGCATTCAAAAGTTTATGTTAATAAATGTTATAATCGGTGTGGAATTCTTCCAATTTTTGTATAGACGTTATATTATTGTTTCATTTCCTTTCTACTACCTGCAGACAAAAATCCTACCGCTTTATAAGGTGGAAATGGTTCTTACGAAACTATTTCCCAGACAATTCCCTCGTAAAGGACTCAAACAAGTGGGATTAAAGCCAATTTAAAGGTAAATAAGCGCCGATTATGGAACGACAATCACAGGGTATCGTCCGGAGCGTCGTCGAAGGAATGAAAGGAAGCCAAAACTGTGGCTTTAGATCCCAAAAATATAATAAATTCGTCAAATTATGGGCAAATTTTGGAAAACCTTAGGTTTGCCCTAATTATCAAACTTAGACTCAATAATATGTACCATTGAAGGACATTTGATACTAAAAATGGATCAAAGTAACCGATTTCTAAAATACATAACGATATATTCACATATTGTGTATGAAAATTACCTTAAAGTAACCTTTACTTATATCGTTCTTAATTATGTGGCCAGGTCGATTTATGACTATTTTAAAAAATCGTGGTTTCTTTCGTATAAACGAGGGAGAATTAAAACATGTTTTGGCTTTATTTGAAAGTACTTACCCTGTACTTTATTTACAAATTTTGTTCCATATAAATATTCAAATATTTGGAACGTATCAAGTCAAATACTTTTTAATACGATGTCGTTCTTAATTATATGGCCGCCACTGTATATTCAGGGCAATCATGAATAAAAATTCCGGTCGGAATTTGTTCCCTTTCCCCAATTAATACATTTTTATTTTATGCCTAAAATGGAAATATTTTTGTCGATTCGGCGAGAATATTCCATAATTAGGTGATTTTAGCAGTTTTCAAATATACCCAGCAAAAAGTTTGCATCCGCGGATGCAGTTAAATCACTAGAACAATTGCCGCTGGAGTACATCTTTTCCTATGAATTCACCAATGAATTTTACAAGAGAGCGCGCAGCTAGGATGCACTCCATTTTGCTTCCACGGCACACAGCTAGGATGCACTCCATTTTCGATCCAAATCACAGCCATTGATGTAGTGTTTTGGATTGAATTTAAATGCAGTCTAAAGATGCTATAAAATGCAAGCCATTGCAAATATCCCAAAATAAATAAAATACATTGCTTATTCGTGTAAAGAAGAATATTAACCCTTTCGGTGCTTCTTTTTTGTTTTTGATCTGAAAAATATATTTTCCCAATTTTATATATACTTAAGCCCACTATATGAATAATAAAGACTAATTTTTTAACATTTTGTTTGGAAAAGTGGTTTTTGGACACTATGCCATATGGCATAGAATGTATTTAAAGGAAAAAAAAACAAAACTAAAATATTCAAGTTTTTAATTAAATTGCATCTTAAAGAAGACAAGGAGGCATTATAGAAGAGGAAGAGGTCTTCTTATAGAAGAGCAGGACGTCTTCTCATAAAAGAGCAGAAGGTCCTCTCATAGAAGGGCAGGATGTCTTCTCCTGGAAGAGCAAAATGTCGTCTCATAGAAGGACAGGATGTTTTCACATAGAAGAGCAGGACGTTTGCATATTGAAGGGCAGGAGGTCTTCTTATAGAAGAGCAGGACGTTTGCATATAGAAGGGCAGGACGTCTTCTGATAGAAGAGCAGGACGTCTTTTCATATAAGAGCAGGACGTTTGCATATAGAAGGGCAGGAGGTCTTCTTATAGAAGAGAAGGAGGACTTCTTATACAAGAGCAGGAGGTCTGCTCATAGAAGAGAAGGACGTTTGCATATAGAAGGGCAGGAGGTATTCTTATAGAAGAGAAGGAGGTCTTCTTATATAAGAGCAGGAGGTCTGCTCATAGAAGAGCAGGACGTATTTTCATAGAAGAGCAGGACGTTTGCATATAGAAGTCGGGAGGTATTCTTATAGAAGAGAAGAGGTCTTCTTATATAAGAGCAGGAGGTCTGCTCATACAAGATCAGGACGTCTTCTCATAGAAGAGCAGGACGTTTGCATATAGAAGGCGGGAGGTATTCTTATAGAAGAGAAGAGGTCTTCTTATACAAGAGCAGGAGGTCTGCTCATAGAAGAGAAGGACGTTTGCATATAGAAGGGCAGGAGGTATTCTTATAGAAGAGAAAGAGGTCTTCTTATATAAGAGCAGGAGGTCTGCTCATAGAAGAGCAGGACGTCTTTTCATAGAAGAGCAGGACGTTTGCATATAGAAGGCGGGAGGTATTCTTATAGAAGAGAAGAGGTCTTCTTATATAAGAGCAGGAGGTCTGCTCATACAAGAGCAGGACGTCTTCTCATAGAAGAGCAGGAGACCTTCTTATAAAAAACCAGATGGTCTTCTCATAGAAGAGCAGGGGCCCTTCTTATAGAAAAGCATAAGATCTTCTCATTGAAGAGGTCTACTTATAGAAGACATGAAGGTTTTTCATAGAATATCTGGAGGTCTACTATTAGAAGATTTGGGGGTCTTCACGTAGTAGGTCTTCTTATAGAATATCTGGAGGTCTTCTTTTAGAACATTTAAAGCCTCTTATAGAAGACCTAGGGTCTTCTTATAGAAAACCTAGGATCTTCTTATAGAAAAGCTAGGACCTTCTTATAGAAAACCTAGGGTCTTCTTATAGAAAGATTTGAGGCCTTCTTATAGAAAAACTGGAGGACTTCTTACAGAAGACCTGAATGTCTTCATATAGCAGATCTGAAGGACTTCTTATAGAACATCTGAATGTCATCCTATAGAAGGGCTGGAGGTCAGCTTGTAGAAGACGTGGGGGCCATCTTATATAATATCTGGAGGAGTTATTTTAGAAAATCTGCAAGAATTGTTATACATCATCTGGTTTTCCTATGGTGGATCTGGAGGTTTCCTTATAGAAGACCTGGAAGTCTTCGTATAAAAGACCTGCAGGTCTACTTATACAAGATCTGGAGGTCTTGTTATAGAAGATCTAGGGGTTTTACAATAGAAGATCTGGGAGTCAAACAAAGTGAAACATTTCCGTTGGGAAAATCTATGCCACATGGCATAGTATGAAATATAAAAAATCTGGCAGCTCCATTGAACTAAATTTCGGATCTTTTTTTCGTTTTAATTATTAAGGCGATGATTATCTACTAAATTAAATACAAAAAGTTAACAAAAAAAATATTTTTGTTAATAAAATATATAAAATTATAAGATGGTATTTTCATGCAAATTTTAAATCGAACGAGGAGCGCTTGCTCTTTGAGACATAGCAATGTATAGGGTCCACCAATCAAAAATTTTTGTCGAATTATTTTTAGGTAACACTTCAGGGAAAAATATAAAATTATTAAAAAAGAGTGCCCATAAGTATTTTGCCTTAGAACGGGCTTTAAAAACTGGTTATGCCATATGGCATAGAATCACCGAAAGGGTTAACTTTATTACACTAATACAAATTTTAAAAACTCTCCATTAAATTTGATCATAACTGAGTTTATTTCCTCTGCTCTGCTTTTTGTGACACCGCAACTGATATTGCTTCATCATCCAAATGGTTTTTCATTTTTCCTCCAACTCCAGTGGCTCAATTCTGTTTCTATGAAAATGTGAAATGAAAACTTTTATAAAGGAAAAAACTGTCAAATGGAAAAAATTATAAAGGAAATAGTTTTCATTTCAAATTTTCATACAACAAGAATCCAGCCCCAGGTTCAGATTTCCAAAAAAAAAAACTAACTCCACTTCAAAAATAATCTTACGGAATTAGGTTTAACTAATCTCCGTGTAGACGTTGTTTTATTCCCCAGTACGATTTGTTTTCAAATAAAACAGGGTTCGTTTTAGATTACGTTTCTACAATGCTTTATCTACTTTATTACACTTATTCGGAACCGACTTTAATTAATTAGCACACAGCTTGTCTCTAGTTAGCACGCAGCACTTCTTTAACCGATCTGTTCAGTTCAACGCTTAAAACACAACCAACTCGTCATTGCCAGTTCCCCTGTATTTATATCCCAAAGTCTCCCTGTTCGAGAGTCCTCTAGAAAATGTCTGGCAACTCCTCGAATCTGTGCAGCGAACACACAGACGCACATTCGCACTAAGCCAACAACCATACTCACATACATACAAGTAGACCAGCACAGTAATGACGTAGTTACAACAACAAACAAATACACGAAATACAAGAAGTAGAAACTAAACGAAAATTACATGATTATGGCAAGACAAATAAAAGCACATTAATGAAAGGTAAAGAACTAGAATTATGAAGATAATTCTACATGGCAGTTGTTGTTGCTTAAATAAAGTAACTGCGTAATAAAACTTTACGTTACAATTCAAATTTTTAAATTAACGGAAATTAAACTAAATTAACTTAAACCTATCAGTTACATTCGTAACATTGCCTCCCGCTTAAGCCTGTTCGTCCCGAATAGGAACAGTTCCCTCTCGGTGGTATGGGCATTGGTAACACTGCCTCCCGCTTAAGCCTGTTCCTCTTGACTAGACACAGTTCTCCTTCCGTAGTGGTGCCCTCTACGCCATCTGCTTTGGACTTTCGCTCTTCTGGACGACGTTGCTTTCTCTCCAGGAATCGCGACGTTACACCTTCTTTCTTCGTGGTCACCTTCCTAAGTGCCACCTGTTCTTCATCGGACTTGTCCTTCCTTGCTGCACGGCCGCTTTTCGATGGACATTTTCCTTGACGTATATCTTCGCTTTTTCCCCCTCGTTACGGGATTTTTCCGCTTTCCTACGGGCCGATTGTCGGCGGGTTCGACCTTCAGCGTACGGACATCTACAGCGGTCTCGTCGGATTCTGCACTTTGGCGATGCTTGCTTTTCTCGTTGTAGCCCACATTTATCGGTATTTCCACATTGGACCAAGTCATCACACGGTGCTTTATGTCCAGGTTGATGTCGAAGGCAATCATGAAGTCCACGCCAAGTATAACTTCGTCCACAATATCGGCCACTATAAAATCGAAATTTACCGATTTTGTACCCATGCTCAGCCTTTGGTAGGCCTTTCCGTGAACCGTTGTAGTCTCGCCTGTGGCCGTCCGCAATTTGACTCCATTTAACGGCAATACCTTCCCTTTTACCAAATCCGGTCTAATAATGGACTTTGTTGCACCGGTGTCCAATGTCAAGGTACGCAATACACCATTGACGAAGCCTTTCACCGTTAAGTTGTGGTTCTTCTGCTGGACTATGGCTACAGAAATTGTGGGACCATTATTTTCATCCTCCGCCGGTGGCGTCTCGTGATTGACGGAAATCACTTTATTTGATTCACCTGATGTCTCTCTTTCCAGATTCTTGGCCACCGGTTGGTCGTCACTTTTTGAAGTCCCTCGTTTCACACGCATCAGTGCATCTTTCAGCAGGTCGACAATGGTCTGGGAATTGTTGTCCTCAACTTGCAGCCTCCGCACGTTGTAAGCTTTAGGTTTCACCAGCATCTTCGCGGTTTCTTGGGCCAGGGCAAATGACACGGTTTCTGCAAATGTTCCTATCGGTGCCGCATACGTCGCAAATTTTATCTCTGGATCGCGAATACCACTTGCAAATGTCTCAATCTTTATGCGGTCCACCAATGGATGTGTCTCTCCTGGATATGCCAACTGCGCCAACCGCTCTATATCAGCCGCAAAGTCTTGTAAAGTCTCATTTGGCTTCTGGACTCTTCCCCTCAGTTCCATTCGGTAGATCTCTTGCTTGTGTTCACTACCGTACCTACGTTCAAGAGCAACCATTATATCTCCATAGTTGTTCCTAGAAGCGGCGGGAATACTCTGTAATACGTCAGCAGCATCACCCTTCAATGCCATCAGGAGTGATACCGCTTTGTCGTTGTCGTTCCAAGAATCTCTAGCAGCCATTGTCTCGAACTGCAATTTGAACACATTGAAAGAGGTAGAGCCGTCGAACACTGGAGGCTTAATTTTTAACGTGTTATGAATAGCTCTCACTGGGCCACCTTTGATTTCCAGTTCCGACATTTTCTTCTCCAGGTTCACAAATTTCTTGTCATGGGCCAGAAATTTCTCGTCAACAGACAGAATCTTTTTATCCAACTCTTTAATTTGCACCTCCACGTTTTCTACTCTCTTTTCAATCACTATCGTGATGTTCTCGAGTTTCTCGTTAATTTTTCTAGAATTCTCTTCCAACTCCTCCTTTAAGTTTCTTGAATTTTCTTCAAACATCCTAGAATTCTCTGCCATTAAGTTTTCGGTGATTTTTCTGGAGTTCTCTTCTAACTTTGCCTCTAATTTGTCGTCGAATTTGGCAAATCTTTCCTCCAATTTTCTGGAATTTTCTTCACTCTTTCTGGACATCTCTTCCAACATCTTACAGTTGTCAGATTTCATTTCCGCCATAAGTCTGGAATAAACACGTGCAATGGTATAACTGTTTATATCAACAAAACAGATATATCATATACATAACAGATATAATATGATATAAATGTGGGAATGAGTGTAACAGTTATGATATTGTTTGGGTTGTGTATACTCACAATAACATAACTGTTAGAAACAGTTCTGTGTTGTATATGAACTAGTGAGAACTTTATTTGTTTTTTCGTTCTCAAGTATCTGTTGTACAACAGATATTTTTCAAATACTACAGATACCAACAGATACTATAGGTGTAACAGGCTTGTGTGAATAACTTCTAAGGAAAATTTCATAAAAAATATCATTTTTAAAAATTTTTATTATTTAGGGGATAAATAAATATTAAAGACATGAACTGTTATAACTAAACGCATCAATTCGAATGTTTTTCTGGGTTCAGTGAGTGGAATGTACGAGGGCTACTAGAAAAGTTTCCGACCTAATAATGAAAACGCGAATATTTATCAAAAATAGTTTTATTATATTCCAAATATTTATTGCAAATAGTTTTGTTATATTGAAGCGTTTTTGTGGTTATTTTAAAACTAGGTTTAAAATACCTTTAAACCAATTTATTTCCCGTTAGCTTGTTACATTTTTAAATTGGTGTGGTACTGATTAAAAAGAGAGGGGATAGAGAGAGTAATGCTAAGTTTACATTTACGAAATCCACTCGATTTCAACTGTCAATTCCATAGCTCAAACGTCAAATGAAATCTCATCTGGATTTCATTTGACGTTTAACCTATGGATTTGACAGTTGAAATCGAGTGGATTTCGTAAATGTAAACCAAGCATAACATATTTGCTTTCCTATGGTTAGTTTAAACAAATACTTACATATTATATGTGCCTACAACATCCTGGAAGGGAGAAGGCATACTTCTTCCATATCAATGAGTGCACAGCGATTCATATTGGCACAATGATATGGGACCTACTTTTATCGGACATTAAAGTCATTTCCACAGAAGTACAGTCATGGGGCTATATCGGTGTAGAAACAGGCTGATAAAAAACATATACACTTTATATGATTATAAAATATTTTTTTCGAGGAGTTACAAACAGAATAACAAACATGAAATAAAATAAATAAATAAATAAAACGATTTTGTTATTCCTAATGGTTTTCATAATGCAGAATTTGTTATTGGTCCATGGAATGATTCTGAAGAAATTCGAAATTCACATTTTTGATTTGGTTTGTAGCAGGGTTTCGGAGTGAGCCATTTTTCCTTCGACTCCGACTCCAGGCCAGTTTTTTTTCACGACTCCGACTCCGGAGTCGACTCCGAGGGTAATTTCCTATACCACTAAAAATTAATAAAATTTGCTAACATTTTCAACTTTTCCTATACTAGGACCCTATATGCTTATCTGTTCTTTTCTCTAAGACAATTTGTAATGCAATGCGATGTAAAATTGATGTTCCGTATTGAATCTGCTGTATCTTATATCAACAAGAACAACAACAGCAGAAAGAATTCAGAAGATTTTGCCGAAATATATGTACGAGTATACCCTCAGATTATCAATTTAAAACAAAAACAAGTAAAAAAGTGTCAGTCGGCTTTGCCGACAGAGATATACCCTCAGCCTGTATATATTGAAATAATTTTTCCCAAAAAACGTATGTATTTAGGGGTTTTAAAAATATTGGGAATTTGAATCGACAAAACTGTTCATTAGGATTAGAGATCAAAAGTTTTGCGGGGGAGATACTAAAAGGAATGGATCTACATTGACCATTATGGAAGTGGATTTCCAGCCACTACATATGGTGCCATAGGGGGCTTTTACACCCTTCGGGATGTTTGCTCAAGAAGTATGGACTTGCCCCTGAAAAAACGTTTACGATCGTAATTGAGGCAGCGAATGCAAGTTGCTTCAACAAAAATCAAAGTGATTCGATAGCAGGTCTTAAAGTGAACTTATCCGAAATTTTGTGTGGGAGGTACCGGATGGAGTGGACAAATATAGTTCATATTTGAACTTGATCTATATCTAGTAGATATATTAGGATGCGTAAAGTATGGACCAATTCGGCCACTCTCTTCAAGAGTTACCGTATGAACAATATTTCCAAACATTTTGAACTTTTGTGGGGGAGGTACCTGAAGGAGTGGACCGATATGGCTTATCTTCAAACGTAAACTATCTTTGCACAAAATGTTACAAACGCCAAATTTTGGACCGAATCGGCAGATCCGTTCTAGAGTTATCTTGCGCTCCAACCGCCTCACACGGTGTCATACTCGTTTTTTGCACCTTTCAGGCGATATTCTCAGGAAGTATGGACATGCCCCTAATAAAACTTGAACCGTCGTATGGAGGGCGGTGAATACAAGTTGCTAAAATAAAAATCAGAGCGATTCGAGAGATGGCCCTAAACTGAACTTTTCCCAAATTTTGTGTGGGAGGTACCGGAAGGAGTGGACCGATATAGCCCATCTTCGAACTTAAACTAAGTTTGGGCAAAATATTACGAAAGCCAAAATTTGAACCGAATCGGTTCATCCGTTCGAGAGTTATCGTGCGTTCCAGCCAGCCAGACAGACAGACGGACGGACATTGCTGAATCGACTCCAAACTGTCTGAAACACATTTGGTCCAAACATACTTGGGGTCTGAAACCATTATTTCGATGAGGCACATTTTGCCCGTATGAAAGTGTATATGGTAATATTCAAAAATGTTTTACAATCGTTGAAGTTGAGGTTCACCATTTAATAAGTCGCGAACTGTCAATATATTTTATATAATATGAATATATTTATCTTAATTGAAGTGTTTTAGCCGGGGTCTCATAATATAGACCATAAAAAATAAATTCCGTGGAAGCTGTGTTGGTGGTAATATAAAAAAATTGGTAAAAATGTGTTGAAGTTAGCAAGTTTTTTGTGTTTTTTCTTGATTTCTGGTCAAACCATGGAAAATTCAGACCTGAGTTCAAAGAAAGAATTGAAGAATATCCCTTGGGCAACATGGTTCTAATGTATGACTTCTCGATATATACAGTGCATACCCCTTAAAACGATGCTGACATTTTGAAGTTTTGAACTCGGGGTTTTTTGAATTTTTCTTATAATAGGAGGGCGCAACCAGATAATGAACTAAACTATTTATTGGATTGTAGAACTCGTGATTGCACGTCGTTTGATGTATATCTCTTGAGTGTGCTCCGTACAGCTCCCTAGTAATAGGAGTCCAAAGTCGAATTTTTGGTGCGAACATTTTCTTTAAAAACCTATTTTTTGGCTTCAATATGTACAACTGTGACTCAGGTACCCTTGAACCCCGCGTGATTTTAGTTTTTTTCCGCGCCGGATTTAATGAGCGATACCGCGATCGAATCCATCCACTAAAACCGATGATATAGATAGCCTGAAAATAGGAAAATAAGCAAAATTTTATTTTGACTAATCCGCATACTAAACCGCGATTTCCCTTAAATTTTTTTACATAAATGGAATCCTTTATACGCGATTATAATAATTGCCAAAAAGGTGTGTCATAAATTACAGAGATTCGGGAGTAGTATACGTATTTAACCAAAACTAGAATCAGGTAGCACATCCGCGGTTCTTGACGAATCTGTATAAAATGTGTCCTATTGACGTATTTTTAACAGGGGGTCACTGAAATCGGATGCGCCTTATAATCATATGAACATCGCGTTATTTTTACCCACATGAAGCATTTTGGTGTAGTAAGATGCAACTGATGGCACACTTTGGTCGCTGAATGAAACATGGAAAAATGCAAACATATTGACAGAGATGCACTCGCTCTATGCGAAAAGCACATGCGCCTCAACTGATTTTAACTATTTCGCGCGTTATACGGTTTTTAACTTTTACGTTTTTTCTTTGATTGTAATATCAATATCACTCCTTATTTCCTTCTCTATTGCTTATCACACTAAGCAAATATACATTCACGATGATAAACTATTTTCCTTGAAGAGGTTTTAGCAAAATAATTCAGGTTTTGTTTGGAAATTTAGCGAAATACTGGAATAACTCCCAAAAAATGTTCTCAAATTGTTCGTATTAAACCAAAAAATATATTCTTGAAATAATGTTCCAACAATAAACGTTTGTCTTTTGTTGTAGCTGCCATATGCAATTTAAAATCCTAATCTATAAAATTTTGGTCTCACATTTTTCTGGACATTGTCTAGATTCTGTACGTATTTTTAATTTATTTTTTTAGAGATTTTTATGGACACTGAGTTAGAATAAATAAAATGTACTACAAGATTCCTTTATTATTTTTTGATTTTCCGCGAAAATGAAAATAAATTTAGCAAATATTTAGGCGTCTACGGATAGATATTAAATGTTGTTACCGATTTATATATACATTTTGGTATTGCAACACAAAGGGAATTTTTAAATATTTTTTCTTTATAAGGGAATAAAACCCCCCATAACTTTTGGGCGCAGCATCCAATTTTGTGAACGCGAACAGATTTGAAACCACGATTTTTTTCTTAACCCATGTACCAACAATCGTGAATGTGCTGGTATATCATTTTTTTAATTTTTTTTCGATGGAATTGTAAAGGAAATTTGAAATTTACCATATACCCTCGTTAGAATAAATGCTGAGGGTATAACAAGTAGAACTGACGAGTTTGATTAATTTTTTTTTGTACGTCACCGTCACATATCTTTTTCGTTTTATTTTGTCGAAATATGAAGATGGGTATGCCAACAGTAATTTGTTACTTACCGATTTTACGAAAGCGAAAATTTTTTGCTGACTCATTTTAAAGTACATGTAGAATAAAATATGTCGAACGGATAAAAATTAGCTGAGATATGAGCGTTAGAAAGAGAAAATTCATTGTGATTTGTATGTAACATCGAAGTTTGAAACACGGTTTTCTCGGTTTTTGGGATTATTATACGTATAAAAAGATTGTACTTAAGCAAGAGACTTTTAAAAAAAAAAATTTGACGGATTTATGGCGAAAAACTCTCAACTTTTTTAGGTAAAATCGAAATTCTGACTTCTACAGTTCACATTTTTCTTAAATGCATATATTTTAATTCATTTCGCTTAAGTACACGATTATTATGTTCTTAATGATCCCACAAAAGCATATGCTGATCGGTTTATTCGTTTTCGAGCTACAGTGGTCACCGCAAACTGCTTTAGTAAAAACAGTGTTTCGTAGGTGGCCATTTGTCGGAAAACTGTGCAATATTTTTCAACAAAAAAAAAATTCTGAAAGTAGCTCAAGGTATTATAAATCAGATGAAAACAATATCTTTTGGAAAAAATTGGTAGATTAAATTCATGAAAAATTTAATTTTTCGTGCACAATAAGTGACCATAACCCCTTAATTGTGGACAAAATAAACTTACAGTACTTTTTCCACATTATATTGTGAAGTATAAATATGTGAGATCTAAAACTAGTATTCCAGAGTGTATATAAGTTTTGTCATAAATGTGATGGTATATTAAGAAATCGATTCATATTGAAAGATGCAATTATAATTCTATTGTCATGGAACATTACCAAATATAATAAATCCTTTGCTTACAAGTTTACTCATAGATTTCCTATAAAATGAATAAACGATTTATCAAAATTTTAATAAAGTTAATCTCTCTATCTTAAAAAATAAAAACTCTTTTGATAAATGTAGAAAAAAACATTTTGCCCGGAGTCGGAGTCGACCTTTTTTTCACGACTCCAGACTACGACTCCAGCAAAATTTGCTAGACTCCGACTCCAGACTCCGACTCCGAAGCCCTGGTTTGTAGTACTCGGTCCAGTAGCACCATGTCTAACAAGATTTTGTATCCTGACTTTCGGGTCAAATAAGTTATAGGTGCATATCACTATTATGTGACTTTTAGGAACGCGATATATTATAGAGAATTTTACGGTCGTTGTCTTTTGCTTTAGTCACTTTTTGGTAAGGCTCACAGTTTTTGAGATATATAAAAAACCCAAAAATATGACCTATGACAATGAATAAGTTTCTTTGCACGCATGGGATCAACAGAGTATTTAGGACCTCATTTGTAATGACAAATCCTACATTTCCACAAAAATTCAGCTCTGTGGGAATTTTTCCTTTTCAATTCCTATTTTGTTTGGGCTACATACAATAAATACTTATTGTATCACACCAATATCCATTTATATCAGTTTGTACAAACCAGATATAAACAAATATGTTCCTTTTTTTCTGTCTATACCAACTCATATCATACCTGTTTGAAAAAGTATCAGTATCAACTTGTAACTGAAACTACATTCTACATATCCATACTCATTCAATGTTGAAAAATGTCGGAACTGATATATTCAGTTGTATCCATGCAGGTGTTTAGTCTGGAAGTTTCTTCATTTTTCTTAATCATTTCCAGCATCATCATAGCCAGCATTGATTTCAAATCGTCACCCCTGGCAGCTACCGACGAAACTTCCTCAACGCTGGATTCGTCCTTTGCCGATAACTCGACTTCCTCCTTACCGTCGAACTCATATTCATCGATGTTCATTCCATGGCACTCGAACTCTTCCAACAAGCGTTTTTGTAGTTCGGCCGTGTTGCCAGTAGAACACAACTCCAACTTACATAGCTCCTTCTTCAAGTCTTCCACTCGTAGATCCTTAAACTTCATTGTAGGATGATCGTAATCTCACTGCTGACACCAATTGTTACCGAATTAGGTTTAACTTATCTCCGTGTAGACGTTGTTTTATTACCAAATAAAACAGGGTTCGTTTTAGATTACGTTTCTACAATGCTTTATCTACTTTATTACACTTATTTGGAACCGACTTTAATTAATTAGCACACAGCTTGTCTCTAGTTAGCACGCAGCACTTCTTTAACCGATCTGTTCAGTTCAACGCTTAAAACACAACTAACTCGTCATTGCCAGTTCCCCTGTATTTATATCCCAAAGTCTCCCTGTTCGAGAGTCCTCTAGAAAATGTCTGGCAACTCCTCGAATCTGTGCAGCGAACACACAGACGCACATTCGCACTAAGCCAACAACCATACTCACATACATACAAGTAGACCAGCACAGTAATGACGTAATTACAACAACAAACAAATACACGAAATACAAGAAGTAGAAACTAAACGATAATTACATGATTATGGCAAGACAAATAAAAGCACATTAATGAAAGGTAAAGAACTAGAATTATGAAGATAATTCTACATGGTAGTTGTTGTTGCTTAAATAAAGTAACTGCGTAATAAAACTTTACGTTACAATTCAAATTTTTAAATTAACGGAAATTAAACTAAATTAACTTAAACCCATCAGTTACATTCGTAACAATAATTTGCGTCTCGTGAATTACAGCAATGTTCGTATCTTTAGTTTGTATTTCTTTATTTATTTTTAACAAATTCTTATAATTTTTGACACTCTTGTGTTCAGAAAAAAAGACTGCGACTGTAGGGATCAAAAAATTGGCTTGCTTGGCTAGGGATCTATGCGAGTGCTTCTAAAATGTATCGAGGGGAGTGCATTTTTCATAACTCCGTGTGGACTGCATCGTAATGCTAAGTTTACATTTACGAAATCCACTCGATTTCAACTGTCAATTCCATAGCTCAAACGTCAAATGAAATCTCATCTGGATTTCATTTGACGTTTAACCTATGGATTTGACAATTGAAATCGAGTGGATTTCGTAAATGTAAACCAAGCATAAGATGTATTGAAATCATAACTCTGCATTGCACTACTTCCAAACGTTTTTGCTGGGTAGATTTTTAAAAGAATTTCACTTTTTAAAATTATTTTCCGTGCGGAATATTCCGAAGGAATTATTTATAGCTCTGTTCCTTTACGTGCAAGAATCTTCAAGTTTCACTACTTTTTAGTAGAGCTGCCAAACCATCGATATTCCCAACATTAGATATTTTCGATATAATGTTTTAAAATATCGATTGCTATCGATATTATCGTTAAGTTGTCATTACCATTAATTTGAAGATGAAAATGGCGGAAATGTCAATGATTTTCTTGAAATTTTGCACAAGTAGTCCGCAGAAATGTAAAGGAGGATAAACAATTGCTTTTATTTTATAAATTATATAAAAAATACATTTAACTTAGCCGAAAAATGTCTAGGTGTGACTGCGGGCTTACTTTCTCACACACACATAACCGAAAAGCAGCGAAATTTCTATTTATTTGAATGAATTTCAGGTTAGGGGTTTTTGTTCCGATAATATCGATAGGCAAAACTATCTATCGATATTGAATTTTTAAATAATAATCGATATTATCGATAGTGCCATCGATTTTTTGCCAGCTTTACTTTTTACTCGAAAAGCGTTCCTTTTAGAGTTGTATAGTTCATGAACGAACTAGTTCAATTGAACGATTCATTGAAAAGAGCGTATGAACTAGATCAATCGATATAGTTCATTATAGTTCAATTGTTCATTGAACTATAATCAGTCGGTAACCGTACGATCAACGAACGATTCACAATCTAGTTCAACATGTCGTTCACAAATACATTAAGTGACGGCGTCGTCTATGTTAAGGGATGCCTCCGTAATGTGATCATTTTGTTTATGCTTTGGATCAAGGTACATGGAATAGCTGTCCGAAAATTAAGATTTCTACAAAAACATAGAGATATAACATATTAGAATATGTCGAATCCATTACCTATTGAATCTGCCTTTTTGGAAAATAGGTTAAAAAAAATAAAAAGAAACACACACGCATAAAGTTTTTTCGCAATGACAATTTCTACACACATACACAATATAAGATTTGTTGCCAGTCACCTAAGTCCGTGTTTATACAGGGAAAGTTGATGGGAAAGAAAATTGAGTTTATGGGCGAGGGAGTAGAGAGGAATAAGAGGGGGTACACACACCTCTGTACTGGCAAATTCTGTTTTGTTTCGTTTTTCTTCGTATACAACCTGAAGTTGGCTGCAGATTTGTTTTTGCATTTTCTTTCATTTTATTTTCTCTGTCGAGAAACAAACAACAGCGAAGACAATTAATAAAAAACCTTTTGGAGGAAAAACTATTTTTTTAACAAAAACAATTCGAAATAAGTGGAATTATCAAAACTAAAATTCAATTCAAGGGTTCCTTTAATAATTAATTGTTTATCACTCACGTCCATTTTTACTTATCATTACAAGTTTGCATTGGCTTTGTTTTTGAACGGCGCATTGAGAAAATGAGTGTGAAGAAGAATAAGAAACATTATAATATTGAAAAAAAATTTTCTTTCCAGTTTGAATGTCTAAACACGGTCTAAATGAAGGATGTTTTTTTTTTTCTAAAATCAATTAATCATTCTTTAAGAATGCAATAAAACTATATAAATGTAATATTTTTATACCCTACACCACTATTTGGAAAGGGTATTATAAGTTTGTTTTGGTAAAAATTCATGTAACACCGCGAAATATTCGTCGGAGACCCCCAATGTGGTATAGCATTTCCAAATTAAATGAAACCTTTTCCAAATTGAATGAAACTTTTTCCAAATTGAATGAAACCTTTTCCAAATTAAATGAAACCTTTTCCAAACCAAATGAAACCTTTTCCAAACCAAATGAAACCTTTTCCAAATCAAATGAAACCATTTCCAAATTGAATGAAACCTTTATTTTTATTGAAAGAAATAAGCCAGAATATTTTGATAAGAGAAAGAGATAACAAATTATATGGGTTTTCAACGATTTTTTACCTTAATTCTAATCTTAAGTAACGACATAAAAGTCTAACTCGCTGTATGTTTTGCTTCCTTAAACATAAACATTTCGTAATTTTTGGGCATCAATTAAGGTTATAGCGAAGTAATCCTAAAGAGAGAATTTAGGTTTAAAAAATTCCTAATAACACTGTGACACAAAATGGAGGTAAAAATCTGGGGCAGAGATAATTCCTTTTGGGGATGAAAGCCCTTGGTGAGTATACTAAAAGGACAGATCCGCCGTGAGTCGAAGTTCCGAGTTATGGCGTGATTAAGTTTCTGCTGAAGACCCTGTCAGGCATCTGAAATTAGCGTTATATAGCATTTCCAGATTAAATGAAACCTTTTCCAAATTAAATGAAACTTTTTCCAAATTAAACGAAACCCTTTCCAAATTAAATGAAACCTTTTCCAACGGAAATGAAACCTTTTCCAATTGAAATGAAACCTTTTCCATTTGAAATAAAACTTTTTCCAAATCAAATGAAACCTTTATTTTTTTTTTTTATTATAAGGAACTTGAAACTAGTAATATTATTTTTTTGTTTTAAATTAAAATGTTAACATCAATTGATGTAATTAAAACAAATATAGTTATATAGGTATGTATTTGTGAATTTGCATTTTGTAACTCATTTTTACCTTTACCGACAAAAACGGTAAAATTAAATCGCAAAATTATGATTGCAAATTTTCAATAAAAGTTGGCATAACTGTTGCTATCGGTAAAGGTTAGCGACTACATTTTACTCATCGTTAAATTACCGATAAAATCCGTTAATTACCGAAATTATGGGCATTTTATTTTTAACGACTTTTGTCGGTAAGGACAACAATGTGTTACTGAATCTCACTACAGCTGTCATTGGTTTTTTTCGACTCTTTTTGAGCTCTTAAATCATAATTTTAACTTTATTTTTATCAATAAACGAAAAACCGTCCATTCAGTTTTCTGCTTGGGAAACTTCCCAGCAAAATTTGAGGGAAGGGGTTCCATGCGATGACGTGATTTCATGGCATCTGTTGCATTGGTTCAAACGAAGTCGTGAAAGATCCGATCTTTTATTCAGCATTTGAACCGATTCCATCGATCCAATAGAGATGGATTTTGTGTTTATATTTATACACATTTTTCTAAATATATAAGATTAATTACACTGTGCTACAGTGAAAATTTGCAGGGGTTCTAATGTATAAATTCGGTTTTGTGGGAGTCCACAGAAGACGAAAATACCTTTTGTTTCTTTGGGTCACTTCGGGTTTTCATTTTATAACGGTAAATGTAGTGAAAAATGGACTTTCTTGGATTTTCAATTTTAAACGGACATTACTTCTTTTTTTCACAACCGATTGGCGCACACTGTTTTTCATTATAAAGGGAAGAGTAATGTCTTTCGAACAAGCCATAGATTTTTAAAATTGGTTAACAAATGGCTAATTAATAGTGGTTTAAGTGTGACGAAAACGCATTAAAAACAGTAAAATGTTTTTCCTTGTGCTCTAGACTGCGTAAATGACACCTAACAGTACAATTATTTACAGTTAGCAAGTAGGAAATTTAGTTGGCTTTCCAAAATAGGAAAAACCAACAAAATCCGTTGAAAAATGAATGCGTTATGGCATTTTTTGTGTTTCAACTTTTTGGTTTTTTTCATATTTTCCTTTATAAAACATTGATACCTTGTGCGTAATTGTTAAGCAGGATAATCACAATTAGAATCATACATGCTAAGATACCCATCTTTTATAAAGGAAAATATGAAAAAACACAAAAAGTTGAAACACCAAAAATGCCATAACGCATTCATTTTTCAAACGATTTCGTTGGTTTTTCCCATATTGGAAAGCCAACTAAATTTCCTACTTGTTAACAGTAAATAGTTGTACAGTTAGGTGTCGTTTACGCAGCCTAGAGCACAAGGAAACACATTTTACTGTTTTTTAATGCGTTTTTGTCACACTTTAACCACTATTACTTAGCAGTTTGTTAACCGATTTTAAAAATCTATGGCTTGTTCGAAAGGCATTCATCTCCCCTTTATAATGAAAAACAGTGTGTGCAAATCGGTTGTGGAAAAAAGAAGTAATGTCCGTTTAAATTTGAAAATCCAAGAAAGCCCATTTTTCACTACATTTACCGTTATAAAATCAAAACCCGAAGTGACCCAAAGAAACCAAAGGTATTTTCGTCTTCTATGGACTCCCACAAAACCAAATTTGTGCATCAGAAATCCTGCAAAAAAATTTTGTCCACTTTTGTATCACAGTGTTATTTACAATAGGCTTGATGTTGTCGGAGACTCGAAATCACAACCAACGTTGTTAAAACTCTCGTCGTAATGATAATATCATTGCAAAAGGTTGGTGAAAATGACATGCCAGAGCATTGGTGGAAATGACATGCCAAAGCATTGGTGAAAATGACATACATGTCAAAGCATTGGCGTAAAGGACGTGCTTTGGATCCAAGAATGAATAGCATCTTTTGGGGCCCACGCTCATATAAAATTCATTGATGAAGATGCTAAAAAGATGACATGCCAGATCACTTTCACCCATGATTGAATGACATCTTTGGCATCGAAAATTTTGCTGGGTTGCAATACAATGGCCTTGCTTGCTGATTTTTCTGTTGAATGCTGCGCTCTATCGCCTCAGTTATCTTATGGTCAGATGAAGGATCGCGAAGTTCAGCTCTAGTGCAGCATTTTATTTTTGAAAATGCATTCTAAATCGGTTGAACTTTGGGAAAATGGCTCAAAATACCTTCTATTAATTTTTGAATTTGTCTGCATTCATACTTAAACTTGAAATTATATTATGGTACACAAAACCCCCGATTTAATTTACTGCCATTAGAGTTACATATCGATCTTATAATGTACTCGTAGGCAGCACAATCTGAAGATTAAATCCACTATCCTCTATAAATATATATAGCATTTCCAAATTAAATGAAACCTTTTCCAAATTGAATGAAACTTTTTCCAAATTGAATGAAACCTTTTCCAAATTAAATGAAACCTTTTCCAAATTAAATGAAACCTTTTCCAAATCAAATGAAACCTTTTCCAAACTGAA
This sequence comes from Musca autumnalis, assembly GCF_047663935.1. Taxonomy (NCBI): domain Eukaryota; kingdom Metazoa; phylum Arthropoda; class Insecta; order Diptera; family Muscidae; genus Musca; species Musca autumnalis. The sequence continues at coordinate 152,468,376 of NW_027411644.1, forward strand.
TGAAACCTTTATTTTAATTGAAAGAAAAAAGCCAGAATATTTTGAAAAGATAAAAAAATAAAAAATTATATGGATTTTCTACGAAATTCTAAATTAAATTCTAATCTTTATGGCGTGATTAAGTTTCTGCTGAAGACCATATAATGCATCTGAAAATAACGTTATATCTTTGTTAACAGTTGTTTTAGCTTATTTATGAAATGACTTGTCTTCAGTCAAATTGAATGAGGATTGTTTTCGTAGAGCATTTCGGCTTTCTAACTCGCTTCCTTCTATGTCCTTTTCGTCCCTTATTTTAAGAACCGCTATAAAAGTACCACATGATGACGTTTTTCAGCTTCGAAATGTTCTTCAAAAATGTCGCTCAGAAAATGTTAGGTACGACCCTGATTGACAACTAAACGATTTTGTTGCGTTTTCATGGTCTGTTGTTTGAGCTGTTCGATACAATACTCAATCACGTCAACGGTATTACGATCTATTGTCCGATCTCGTAGTACGATTCTGGCACACAATTTTATTTTTGAAAGTTTTTTTTAAGATTATTTTTATGCAATAACTTAATAAGTAAACGAATACAAATAATGATAGAATTAAACCGGTGTAATTTTAAATTTTTAATGCTATATAAAGCAATGTTGAACACAGTAGTAAAGGCATTTTTAAAAATAAAATTGTGTACCAGAGTTGTACTACGCGATCAGACAATAGATAGTAAAATCGTTGACGTGATTGAGCATAGCATGAAAATTCCACAAGCAGCAAATCGTGAACCACTTCATTAGGTAATACAATTAGCCCTGTTGTTCTTAGCAATTTTTTAGGCCTTAATTCTCTCTATAGCATTATTTCGCTATAACCCTTATTGATGCCCAAAAATTATGAAATGTTTATGTTCAAGGAAGCAAAACATGCAGCGAGTTGCACTTTTATGTCATTACTTATGATTAGAATTTAAGTAAAAAATTCTTGAAACCCCATATATTTTTTATTTCTTTCTCTTTTCAAAATATTCTGGCTTTTTTCTTTCAATAAAAATAAAGGTTTCATTCAATTTGGAAATGGTTTCATTTGATTTGGAAAAGGTTTCATTTGATTTGGAAAAGGTTTCATTTGATTTGGAAAAGGTTTCATTTAATTTGGAAAAGGTTTCATTCAATTTGGAAAAGGTTTCATTCAATTTGGAAAAAGTTTCATTCAATTTGGAAAAGGTTTCATTCAATTTGGAAAAGGTTTCATTTAATTTGGAAATGCTATATTTAATGTTCCCTTTGTTGAAGTATCCATTTTGGAAAATACCGAGCCTGTTTTTTCTTAATTCCAACGTTTTAGGCTCGTTCTAAATCGACTGAGGCTGTTTTTAAAGTAATTTTCAATTTCCGTATTTCATTTTTAAGGTTTGGAAAACATAGTTTTTGTTGTTGTTAAGACTGAAGTAAAAACTCTGAAATAATAACTCAAAAAACAAAAAAAAAATAAATAAATAAATAAATAAATTAAAAAAAAAAACAATGTTATTATAACAAATACAGTTATAGGTATATATTTGTTATAATAACATCAATTGATGTTATTATTTTATTTTAAAACAATAAAAATCAATATCATTATAATAAAAAAGAAGAGTTTCATTTAATTTGGAAAAAGTTTCATTTCAAATGGAAAAGGTTTCATTTCAATTGGAAACGGTTTCATTTCCGTTGGAAAAGGTTTCACTTAATTTGGAAAAGGTTTCGTTTAATTTGGAAAAGGTTTCGTTTAATTTGGAAAAGGTTTCATTTAATTTGGAAAAAGTTTCATTTAATCTGGAAATGCTATATCTTTGTTAAATGTTGTTCTAGCTTATTTTTGAGATAACACGTCTTCAGTCAAATCGAATGAGAATTATTTTCATAGAGCATTTCGACCTTCTAACTCGCTTCCTTCAATGTCCTTTTCGTCCCTTATTTTAAGAACCGCTATAAAAGTATGACGTTTTTCAGCTTCGAAATGTTCTGCAAAAATGTCGATCAGAATTTTAGGTACGACCCTGATTAACAACTAATCGATTTTGTCGCGTTTTCATGGTCTGTTGTTTGAGCTGTTCGATACAATGCTCAATCACGTCAACTGTATTACGATCTATTGTCCGATAGCGTAGCTCTGGCACACAATTTTATTTTTGAATTTTTTTTCAGGATAATTTTTATGCAATACCTTAATAAGTAAACGAACATACATAATGATAGAATTAAACCGGTGTAATTTAAAATTTAGGTAAAAAATTTTTGAAACCCCCATATAATTTTTTATTTCTTTCTCTTTTCAAAATATTCTGGCTTTTTTCTTTCAATAAAAATAAAGGTTTCATTCAATTTGGAAAAGGTTTCATTTGATTTGGAAAAGGTTTCATTTGATTTGGAAAAGGTTTCATTTGGTTTGGAAAAGGTTTCATTTAATTTGGAAAGGGTTTCATTCAATTTGGAAAAAGTTTCATTCAATTTGGAAAAGGTTTCATTTAATTTGGAAAAGGTTTCATTTAATTTGGAAATGCTATATACCAATCTTCATATCTCGGCGAGATAAAGCGATTCTGAGATGTGTGTCCGTCTGTCCATTATAAATTGTAATCAAACTCCAGGCCGCAATTATGGACCGATCGTCACGAAATTTGGTATGGTGGTCGGTTTCACATCAGAATAGATCGCTATTTTAATTGGTGATGATTATGAAATATTTAGCGGATGAAATGGACCAAAAACATAATTTTTATCCGATTTTGTAGCTGCTCTGTAGGTCGCAATAATAGTCCGATCGCCTCGAAATTGTAAATAAGGTAAGAGTATATGACAAAGAAGAAGCTTGCAATTTGAGATGGCGATAAGATATTTAGAGGGTTAAATGGACCACAACTTTTGTGTGGAAATTGTTAAAATTTTTAATATATAGCTTATATCTTTTTTCTTGGAAGAGACATTCCGGGCAAGTAAGCTATACTTGGAAGAGGAACGCTTCACCTTTCTATTGATTTCAATTGTGTTGGTGTACATCGGATTTTAGCATGTTTTTTATTTCTTATCCGATTGGACTCAAATTTTGGATCTAGGCGTTTTGAGGGTCAATTTTTCGATATTTGGGGTCATATCAAAAATATGCAAAAAATATGCAAGTATTTTTTGACAAAAATCGTCAATTAAATTTGGAAAATCATCAAAAAAGCATTCTAATATGCTGTTTATATTAGAACTTTTTGCGGGGTTAACCTTCTTTATGAGGATTTGTTTGACGTATATGTAATGGAATTGACATTTAAAACCCAGTGGGTTTGTTAAATCCGGTTATATATAAACGTACTATAAATTAAGTTTTTTGACGTAGATTATTATGTTATTGAGACTCTCCAGATATTCCGCCACAGCAATAAATCTAGACTAACAAGACTTAAATCAGTTTTCACAAGGTGAGAAAATGTCAAATAACCCAGCATTTCTATTACAACATAAGGTTTGTTCCAGAACTGCAAGAATCTACTAATTTTTACTATTTTTTCCGATAACATAAAGGAAAAAATGTTATCGTAGTAAAAAATAGTAGCTTCTTGCAGGTTCTGGAACAGAGCAATAATTTGCTTCCTATACAAATGTAGATGGATAATGGAAAATTTTCAAAAACTCAATCAGAAATGTCAAAATCAACGTGTGCAAATATGGTGATGGTTTCTAATCGGCCAAAATTGTCTAGCAGAAAAACAAAGGAGCTAGAGTTAGTCATCGCTATTTTTGTTTGGACAAAAGCGCAATTTTTTCTAGTTTTTGGAATAAGGGTTCGTTTTTTAGCGCAAAGTGGGAAAAAGTACTAAAGTACCATCTACGATTCCAGGTTCTGGAATATAACTATAATTAGAAGTATACGTTTTTAAATATCCACATATTAGATTTGAATATATTTTATAGTGTTTAGTCCTTTATTCAGTATATACGGACATAAATTGGCAATTTTTGTCTTTGTGGTCAAAAAGCCTCTTTGGAAAAATCCTCTAACTGCCGCTTTAATATTGATGACATGGTTTTAGTTTAATGCACTAAAAATACATAATTTTATAATATCGATCTATATTGTACGCATACAACCGCTTAATGCAGAATTGGAAAATGTTCACTCCTCAGCGAAAAGTAATGCATTACTGTTATACCCATCCACGATGAATAATAAGCAAAATGAAGAACGCCCAATGATTAGTGCAAAATGACATCACTTAGAAAAACCACACTATAGAGTGGTAGTGGTAGAATAAGTCAAAAACCTTGGAATTGTCTTTAAAATGGCAAAACCACTCACATATTTCTGCTAGAAAAGTATTTGGAATGCTAAAAAATATAGTTCAGGAAAACAATTTTGATAACACAGTCGAAAAGTCATAACCCTTTTGTATACCCCTTTTTGTACTAATTATTACCAATGCTTCGAATTTTGACAGTTGTTTAATGGAGAAGTTGGTAAAAAAATTGTTTCATCAACATTTAGTAAAAATTATCGAGTACAAGGACAAACATTTCATGACACATTAGTCTTATTGCATAGGATATAAATAAATATATTAAGAAAAATATTCGCCGCAATATTGTCATTAAAGTTGCCAAATGCACTATACACCTAAAAGGCAAAGATTTCAAGGAATATTTATTTACAAAACGATGAAATTCCACATCTGTCTCAAGGTTTGCTTACATCCTGACGTAAACTTTAAAAACGCCATATTTCTAGCACTACTTTCACAATCTGATTGGCTTTTTCTGCAACAAATACGGGCAATGCCAATAAAAATGTCCGGATTGTCGAGTAAAAAAATCTCACTATTTTTTACACGTAGAGCACTTTCATTTAAGTGTTCGTTATTAGCAATTACAATTTAAAAAAGTATTATTATATAACTTCCACGAGTGATGTAATCATAAAAAATAATTTATTTTCCTTGCAATACGTTAATCCGAACAATTTGATAATTCGGACACCGCCGAAACCTGTGGTGTAGGGATTATCGCGAATGTACTGTATATATGGGAGCAATATCCAAATCTGAATCGATTCTTACCAGAATAGGGATCGCCCTAGGGCCAAAAAAATCCCCAATTTTTATGCGAAGTGGTCTATAAATGTCACCTGTGCTTTGCTTTCAAAAAGACATGGCGAGATGGATAAGTGCGAATCTATGCAGATCATCAAAATGAACTGTGGGTCTATTTCGTTTCATTTTGCATGTTGCAAACTTATTCACTAAGACATAATACCCTTAGGGTATTAAAATATAGTTTTCAGTGCAATCATGGATAAAAATTCCGTGCAGAATTTGTTTCCTTTCCCCAATTTCACAATTTTTTATTTCCGTATTTATGCCCAAAAAGGGAATATTTTTGTCGATTCGACTAGAATACGCCATAATGAAGCAAATCTTATAGTTTTCAACTTTTAACAAATATTGATTTTAAAAGAATTTCACTTTTTAAAATTATTTTCCGTGTGGAAAATTCAGAGGGAAATATTCATGATGGCACCGTATATATTTTTTATATGTTTTTAATAAAATATAAAAGATTTTATGTAATATTCAATATTTTCTTAGTCTTAATTTCTAGCTCATTTGTTATTCTGTCAGACAATTTTGGGCGAGCAGAAACTATCAACATATTTGGATACGTACATTTTGACATTTCTGATTGAGTTTTTGAACAAATTTGTATTAGAAAGCAACTTATGTTGTAATAAGAAGGCTGGGTTATAGGATTTTTTCTAAGTCTTTTAGTCCAGATTTATTGCTGTGGCGGAATAATAATTAATAACATGATAATCTGCTAAGAAATCGACGTTTAACGGCAATAAACTTAATTTAGAACACATTTTGATGACTTTCCAAATTTAATTTGATTATTTTTGTCAAAAAAAAAAAAAAAAAAATACTTGCATATTTTGCATATTTTTTGCATATTTCGTGCATATGCAAAATATGCAAATATGCAAATCAAATCAAAATTTATTGAGTCTTCATTTTAAAATCATACGAAGTTTGAATAAGTACAATGTACATATAAAGACAACTTAAACCTATTATGTGTTGATTTAATAACAATACTTGTTGCAAATAATCAGTTTCAGACTTATATAATAATTTGTGTAGCACATAATAAAATGTGTAAATATGTTTAAATCGAGCTTGCTCCCGGCCCTTTCATATTTTGAGAGCTTGTCTCATCTTATTTTCTCTTAATACTAAACCTAACCTATACTTAATCTATTATTTATTTAACCCCCCAAAACGAATCAAATATACCACCTTCCCGACAGAATATTTAAAAAAAATAAATACTCTGGACGGGGAGGTGGTGTACATGACTAGTTCATTCCCTGTGAATTCCAGGTGATGCACGAATAAAAAAGTCTGGACACTGAACTGAAGCCAAATCCATTCTTAAATCTATTCCGAAAGAGGAAATGTAATTGGTGTTCGACCAGTTAAAATTCGCTTGGTCTCTAATAGAACTCTGGATTAAAGAGTTAGAATGACTAAGAAGCCTATTGGTATAATTTTTTACTAGCTGCAATGAGTACAAAGATAAGGGCTTAATACCGGCAGAATTGTAAACATAATTGTTTGAAAAACGCTTGTTAAAACTTTGAAAATGTTTTCCGATGCAAAGTCGAAGAATCTTTCTCTCTAACACTTCCATTTCATTCATTACAGTTGGCGAGATAGAGAACCAAATAGGGAAAGCATACAAAAGGGCTGGTCGAATGCAGGTTTTATACAATAATAATTTTGTCCTTACAGGCAACGCTTTGCTAGTAAAGAGTACATTAACAGCCTTATCATGAACAGCAATTCCCCGTGAATTTTTTCCCTTTCCCCCTTCGGCTTATCATGACGAAGGTCGGAAGGGGAAAAATCCGCCAAGTGTGAAAAATAGCTATCACAATCGAAAAGGAAAGGGAAAAATGTTTGTGAAAAAATTCGCAAATAAATTGATGGGGAATTGGGCAAAAATATTAATAGAAACATCATATTTTGCAATATTTAAACAAAAATGACTTTAAACACGTTTCTTAAATACAATGCTAACATTTTAATGCATTTAATTATTGATAAAGCTATGTTCCAGAACTAAAATGTTTTTACAATTTTTACCACTTTTACACATTTTGCGTTCCCGTACACAAAATTTATATGAAAATCGTTTACGACTTTTACAACTTTTACGACTTTTACCACTTTATAAAGTACGGGAACAGGCCAAAAATAGGTATTTTTCTATGAAACTTATTTCCACATGAATAGGCTCGAATGCAAAGTAAACAAAAAATGCGCACACACACTCATTTATTACATGAAAGCACCACCACAGATTTACTGTGTAGAGTTGCCAAATTTGTTGTTATCGCTTAATTTTTTTATGGGAAAGCAAAAAATATGTATGTCCCACGAACATCCCCAAACAGCCCACAGAAAACTACAGCATGGCAACACTAAAAGTTATCTAAGGTTTTATCTTTTTTGTTTATCTCTTTTTGCTTGCTTCACTCTTTGACGAGTTAATTTTTATTCCCCACTCTGTGTAAAATTTCTCTACATGGTTTAAATGTTGCGAGATTGAAGACAGGGCTTCCTTCGGCGACTCTGCGTGAGCATACAAAAGACAATCATCAGCATACAACACACCTACAGAGTTATTCACCTGATGCGGAAAGTCATACATGTAAATACTGAATAAATGGGGGGACAAAATCGAACCCTGCGGAACTCCACAAGAGATTGTACCCAAATCAGACTTCAGATTTCCAAGTTGGATATAAAACTGTCTATCCGAAAAGAAATTTTTTAATATTTTAACAATGTGAGCCGAAAAACCTAACTGAATCATTTTATAAATAATGCCATCATGATATGTGCGATCAAAGGCTTTTTCAACATCCAATGAAACAGCAACTGTGCAAGATTTCCTACGTAAGTGCGAAATAATATCGCTATGAAATTTTGAAAGAGCATCTAGTGTAGAATGACCTTTTCTGAATCCAAATTGGAAAGGGGGAATATACTCTACAGAAATTTCTAAATCCATTTTTTACGAAGTATTTTCTCCAACAATTTTTCTAAATTAGATAACAAGGAAATCGGTCTCAAGTTATTAATATCGCAACAATTCGGATTCTTTTTAATAGGCAATATCTTTCCAATTTTCCAATTTTTAGGAAAATAAGAGTTGTTTATACAGTTGTTAAATATTATAACTAAATATTTTATAGCATTAAATGGGAACTTGCGAATCAAAAAGTTTGAAATATTGTCTTGACCATAAGATTTCTTATTATTCAAACCAGAAATAGACAAACTCACTTCCTCTATAGTAGTAAACCTTGGGTCTAAATTACTATTAAGTGCTGATGAATTTACAGAAAAATTAATTAGATGATCGGGAACTTGACTTAACACATCATTAATCGTACTCTCAATAGAAGATAAATCCCTATTTGGGGGTGGGCCGTTGTACACTTGTTCAAAATGATTTTTCAGGCCATGTTCATCGGTCATAGACACTCCGTTTACTGATATTTCCATGTCACTAGACTTATGAGCTTTCCCTAGTACATTATAAATTTTACGAAACGCATTTGGTCCAGGTCTAATATTACGTAATCTATCTTCAAATAATTTTGTTTGTTCAATTTCCACTCTTTCCTTAATTATAATTTTTAAAAGTTGAATTTGTTTAGATAATAACATATAATCCGGATTGTGTCTATTCATATACCTATGGAATATTCGCTTAATATGCTGTTTATATTAGAGCTTTTTGCAGGGTTAACCTTCTTTATGAGGATTTGTTTGAAATATAAGCAATGGATTTGACATTTAAAACCTAGTCGGTTTGTTAAATCCGGTTATATATAAACGGGGTATTAAATCTTTTTGCATTTTATGTTTTAATTTATAACTTTTTTATGTCTTCTGAAATAATGTACTTTTGATTTTTTAATTTGACCCTCTCCGAATGAACAGTTGTCACAAAATTAACTGTGGTAGTAAAGTGTTCAACATACTGGTCAATATCCTCGTTCGAAAGATTTCTGTCAATCGGAGGAAAATGGATTTGTAATTCATTACTTAAATCCACTTTGTATTGATTCTAATTTGTATTTTCATACGATATGAACTCCACTGGAGGTTTTATGCTTAACTCAATGCTACTAAAACAAATTTCTAATTTCACTGCAAAATGGTCAGAGAAAGAAGGTAGATTACTAACACGGCAATTTTGATTTAGAGCACTAACTAAATTGGGACTGATCAAAAAATGGTCAAGAAAAGACCCTCCATTCGGGAACGAAGGGACGGAGTCACATAATCTTATCATAGAGGAATCAACTACACATTTCGCCAGAGCTTTGCCGTTAATATTTGTGAAGGAATCACCCCAAACTACATTTCTTGAATTAGGGTCCCCGCCTATAATTATGCCATCATAATTAAGTCCAAAAGTTTTAATCTTTGTGAGACCGTTGTAAATCAATGGTTCTCCAGTATTAACAGGAAAATAAATTGAACCAATCAAAATCCTCTTCATCTGACCATTTACAGACATATTAATGGACATAAAAATATTCGGAAAATCAATATCTGAAATCACAACCCTCGAAAAATCTACATTGTTATTAACAGCCAATGCAACACCTACACTACTTCTATCCTCCAAAAATTGATAATCTCCTAATAGAACACGGTTATTTTCTCTCAAATGAGTTTCTTGTATAAAAATTTAAATACGCACTTTTATATATCTTTTAATATATTTCTTATTAAAATAAACATAAAATGGATATTCTAGTTATTAAACATGTTTTACTTCAATCAGTAAATTGAGGCGATTTGCTTTATAAATAAGAATGTGAATAAACATTTCGTCATTAATAGCCTCTTTCACTAAGACGATTCATTTTTAAGAGATCGGCTTAATAAATATGTCATAACAATATGTTTTGTTAAGTTTTAAATCATCTTTGGTATAAAGTATAACCTCCATTGAATCATTATGAAGAGAATTTTGTAGTTTTATTTTATTAAGATTTACTTCAACATTTGCTGACGAATGAGGTAATACCTATCATTACCTCCCAGCAAAAATAACCCTTACAAAACCCCTTACTAACACTTTATTTTAACAAGGGCCTGTCGCGCCAAATAAGGGGTAGTTTACACTATATGTAAATGCCATATGACATGAAATTTTCCATCGTTATAAATGCTCTGTTCCAGAACCTGCAAGAGGCTACTATTTTTTACTACGATAACATTTTTTCCTTTATGTTATCGAAAGAAATAGTAAAAATTAGTAGATTCTTGCAGTACTGGAACATACCAATAGTCACTAATATGTGGAATATTGGAGATTTTCTTTACGCCATTTATTCTGTGCGTCCACCCCAGCAAAAAGATAATAAAATTACGTCTCCACATTGCCTCCGTGGGTAGATATGGAATGTTTTTATTTCGTGTCATATGACATTGATAGATAGTGTAAACTACCTCTAAGTAGTTATTATTAGACCATTGAAAAAAAGTAGTTAAAAATGTGGTCGCTTAAAGTCGTTACTACTTATTAACTACTTATTTTAGTGGTCAAAAATAACCATTCATTTCGCGCGACATGCCCTTCTTAAGATGAAGGGTTAGTAAGGGGTTTTGTAAGGGGTATTTTTGGTGGGTTTCTTTACAAATTTTGTTCTTATAGGAAATGCATATGAGACATCACTACGTTTCAAACTGAATATTGAATTCCAAAAGCGAAATAAATCCGTTTCCATTATTTTAAAACATTTCCGTAATATCCAACAATCTTAGGGGTAGTTTACACTATACGTAAATGCCGTATGACATGAAATTTTCCATCGTTATATATTCGCTAATATGTGTAAAATTGGAGATTTTCCTTACGCCATTTACTCTGTTCGTCCACACCAGCAAAAATGTAAAAAAACTACGTCTCCACATTGCCTCCGTGGGTAAATATGGAATGTTTTTACTTCGTGTCATATGACATTGATAGATAGTGTAAACTACCTCTTAGTTCACGACATTTTGAATCCATTTTTTGTTTTTCCTCGATGTTTACGAAATGTGAAAATTCTTTAAAGATGTCGAAAAACTAAAAAAACAATCAAATATTTCAATTTTAAAACTTTTAGTTAATTTCTCTGTTACAGAACTTGCAAGAGTCTACTATTATTGAAATTTTGACCAATTTTCCTTCATTAATTTTCCAAAAAATTAAAAAAATAGATTTTTGTAGGCTCTGAAGACTAGCAATTGTATATTGTTCTTGTTTCACTTGAATCCTCTTTTGTTTTTCGTTAAAAATTCCTTTGTGTATACACATAAATATATTTAATTATTGTCTAAGAATTAATTATTAATAAAATCAACTAAGAATATTTGAGCAGTTTTTAGAAGTCGAATTATGACTTAATTAGCAAAACAACCAAAAATCGCCATTTTTTGGGCAAAAATCGTCAAATCGTCATTTATGAATTTTTGACCAAAAAATCGTCAAAATGACGATAAATCGTCAAATCTGGCAGCTATGTATAAAAGCAAAATCTATCTTATTAGACGTTAAAATATTTAGCAAATCAATCCTCCGGCTCACATTAATTAGTGACCTAACATTAAGTGTTATTAAATTCAGTTTTTTACCCATCATAAGATAACTTTACTTCATTTAATAAAGCTAAACAATGTTTCTTAGCTTCATCTAATTGCATCCGTTTATAATTCTTCATAAAATTTTCAATTTTTTGCTCTAGAGAAAGCGTTTCCGGCTCACATAGAATCTTAGCAATTTTTAAAAAGTCTTCAACTATTGGGGATATAGCATTTTTAGAACAAGAAGGTGACTCGTTAAAACAATTGGCAAAAGATTTTCCTGATTGCAATAAATTAGCGCTATTTAAGGCCTTAAAAACTCCTCTGGAGGCTTGAGTCTTCCTTAGATTTGTACTCTTTCTTTTAGTTGCATATACTTGATATAAGCGGGGCATTTTCTTCAAAACGAATTTTGGTCCAATCAGACTTTTCGTATCTTTATTAATAAAAAATATGAAAATATGCAAAATCCGATGTCTAATGATAAGGTAACAGAGTTACAGCCTAATATATCCAGTTATTTGTTTGTAGTGTTATCATCAACACGCTAGAATTCGCAATTATAGCTCAATAATCACGAAATTTTGCACGAGGTAAAAGTTTAGGTAGAAGAAGATGCTTACAATTTTGGATGATGATCTGATATTATTTAGCGGGTAAAATGGACTATTACTTTTGTATGAAAAATACAAAAAATATCTTTGGTCTATATTTTATTTCCTGGAGGGCATATGCCGGCAAGTAGACTACTTATGGAAATAGAACTACTGATCTTCTCCTTCAGTAAGGTTTGCGACATTTTCTGAGTATTTCAGACATATAAAACCCTCATGAATCGGGGTGCACTCACTCAAGGGACAAGGGAGAAGTCTCCCTTGTCCCTTCTGAGATGTTTGTGAAACAATTATTATATTATTTTTTAAGCTTAGTGTGATACGGTACAGGAATCCACAAAGTTATTTCTTGTAATAAGAATATTTGTTCCATAATTAAATTTTGTTTTTTGAAAAGCTAATTCCCAGCGGTAAAGGTGTAGGGTATCACATGGTCGGCCCCGTCCGACTATAGCCTTGGCTTACTTGTTTGTTATGGCGCAGTTAAATTATATTAGTCTTTTGTTTGTTTGTATTTGGTGTATGTATGCGTTTTCATCAAACGAACGATTAAGAGCCGGTGAACGATTTTGATCCGAATGATTGAACTTGACGTGAACTATGAACTAGATTACTGACCTAGTTCAGTTTAAAGAGCTGAGGTAGTGAACTAGATCTTTCAAATGAACTAGATTGTACAACTTTTTTTTGATAATGTGTATAGTTTCTACATACAAAATCTTAAACCCTTTATTTAGGTACATACCTAATGAAAAACAAGTAAAAAGCTTCCACCATAAAATGTTCTGAATTTATATGGAATATTTAGTTTTTTCTTTCCATTATGAAAGTTCTGTTGGCCACGATTTTAGGTGAATTGCGTAAACCAATTACTTGAAATTTAGCGGTATCGTTCTTTAGGGGTATACCAAAACGTGGACCTATGTCCGCAACTATTGGCGGAGAAGTGTTTCGATCACTACGAACACTTAATGCTAAATTGCACCCAATTTAGAGAGAAAATTTAAATAAAAATAAAAATTTTGAATGGGAGGTACTCGAAGGAATTTATTTATTTGGACTATATCCGACTTGATGAAATATTGTAATACGATTTGCAAATTTTGGACCAAATCCATTGCATTGGATGCACATCCTCTTGTGGTTCGAGCATAGTAATTTCTTAACAGATACATATAGCATACCAAGAATATGTTAATAATATGTAATTTAACGTACACACGAAATCGCTTAAAATTACATTGTTTATAACGTAATGTCGTTATCCAAAAGAATTGAATCGAAACGCCCTAAGAATGCGTGATGTCTCTGTGTATCTATTTAACCCATTTCGTCGTAATTGGTGTTCGATTTTTCGAACAGTAAATAAATTTTATCGATGAAAAAGGTAAAATTTTAAACAACTTTTAGTATGTATATTAAGTCTTCTCTGTCAGCAAATAAAAAAAATCTTCCCTTGAAAACTTCCCCTCCTCCTCGATGGTAGGGGTGCATTTTCGAAGCCTATATTTTTGGATACTTTTTTAAATTAATTTTAAAAAATTAAAAAAAACATGAAATTTAAAAAGTAATCATGGTGAATTATTGCCAATACATAAAACCAATTCACAAAACATAAAGAAGATGATTTAGATGCACAAGCAGGACTTTACATATGTGCAAAGTGTATTGTTCGAAATTACCATAAATGTCAGTGGCTATATCAAATCGTGGAAATGTATGGAAAAATTAGGGGGAAGAGTTATTATAGCCCCATAGAAGACTAAATATTAAATTTCAGCCATTTCTGTAGGATAGCCGTACTATCCTACAATATCCTGAAAACACCTAAATTCGGGATGCACCGTTCTAGTTTGGCTACATAAAATATGAACCAGTGCTCACAAATTTCTGGATAGAAGTTTAGTAGGTCCAAAGAAGACTAAATATGTATTAAATTACTTCCGTTTCTGTATGATAATGCAGATAAACCCCTGAAAAATCGGGCGGTACTGTTCTATGACGGGTAATCCAAAACGTGAACCAGCACTGACACATTTTCGGGGGAAAGTTTTGTAGGCCCAAAGAAGACTCTATACTACTTTTTAATCATTTTTTCGTTCACTCTGGTCCATACTTTGCACATCGTAATATTTATACGCGATATAGATCGTCCAAACATACTTTACCGGGTATGTGATGAAAACCGAATCGACTCGATTTGCAGAATCGAAATGGTATATAATCGGATTGCCGTTAATAATATATATAGTTTTGCTTCACAAACGCCTCTTATTTGAATAATATTTTTAAAATCCATTTTCAATTTCATTAAAATATTCACCAAAATTGGAGATATACGATTTCGATTTATGGCAAAACGAGTCGAATCGTTTTCCATCACATACCTATACATTTTGACATCACAAACAATTGAGAGGCGGTCTCATTTGTACCGCCTCGAATTTTTAAACATAGTTTTACAACAAAGCAAAATGATAGAAAAAATTTGAGTGGATGTCCACATTTAAGTATAGCCCCCTTATAAAGGTAATGCCTGATTTTTGGTATTTTGATGAATTTAGTTCTTAGTGAACAAAATACATCCTGGCAAAAAATGTTCAATATAGGTCCACGTTTAGGTATAGCACCCATATAAAGGTGTATTTTTTTAAAAAATACGGAGTCTCCCAAATACTCCCAACATTAGTAAAACTCTACATAAATTTATAGTACTGATTTTAAAAGTACCAGAAAATTTATTTACAAAGAATTTATTTTTAAGGAAGCAAGGCAAATTTATTAAGGTATATGCATAAATTACAACAACTAACAAATTTACAAAAACAACATTGTTGTTATTGAAAATTAATTGTCAAAGATAAATATTGAAAAATAGGATCGTTCAAAAAATTTTCTCAGGAAAAACATAAATACATTTTGAAAATCCTCTAAAATGGAACAAATTTGAATCAAAATGTAAATATAAAGCATTCAGAACTTGCGTAGGTCATTGTTATTACACGTTTGCGATGAAAAGAAGAATTTTATGGTAACAAATTTCGAAGTTTCAAATTTCATGAGTAGACCCTATTACATTTTGAAAACTAAATTTACAAAAAAGTAAAGCTGTAAACAGATACAACGTTTGTGTCGTTTTTGACCGTTTTTACACTGTTGGGCATGATGCCGAAAAATTCAAATTCATTTCAAATATATGCCGGTAAACAGATAAACGCTGGACTTTGGTATCGTCGTCGCCCTGTTGTAGTTGTTGTTGTTTTTTTCTCGACGCCCAACGCAAAACTTTAATCAAACGTTGTATCTGTTTTCAGCTTAAGAATACATTTGATTGTCACCTCTACCTTGTATAAATATGCCATGTAAGGAAGTTAGAAAACTATGTATGAATATCTTTTTACGTAAAAAACATTGTCAATGCTATCAACTAAATGCCGGGCATACACTATGGGCATGCACGACAGCATTTGTAATAGTATTAGTAAATTTTGAAGTTTTTGTCAATGTATTTGGGAGTAGTTTTGGCAGGATTGAAATCAAAATAGTTTTGATTTTGTAAATGAACCCCTTTCAATCCGATGAATTTTGTTTATTTTCCAAGTAACCAACAAATAATTTTTGAAAACAACAAATATTATTTGTGAGGAAATTAAAAATTTGGAAAACTTCAACACAAAATCGAGTTCTGGAGGAAAATTCATCATTTTTTGCAATATGGATTGAAGGAATGCCACACACTATTCAATCACACACGTACACAAGGGTTCATGAGGCAGTGCAGTTTGGCAGTATAGTGTATGCCCCGCAATAAGTTTAAATCTGGAAATTGTACATTTACCTCTTTATTATACCCTCAGCCTTTAGGCTTTGATACGATGAAAATGTGCCTCATCGAAATAATGGTTTTAGACCCCAAGTATGTTTGGACGAAATGTGTTTCAGACAATTTGGAGTCGATCTAGCCATGTCTGTCTGTCTGTCCTGCTGGCTGGAGCGCACGATAACTCTCGAACGGATGAACCGATTCGGTTCAAATTTTGGCTTTCGTAATATTTTGCCCAAACTTAGTTTAAGTTCGAAGATGAGCTACATCGGTCCACTCCTTCCGGTACCTCCCCCACAAAAGTTCGAAAATGTTCGGAAAGTTGTGCGCACGATAACTCTTTAAGGGAGTGATCGATTTGGTCCATACTTTCTATAGCGTAAACTTTCTACCAGAGTAATATGAGGTTCCAATATGGTCTCAATTGGTCCACTCCTTCGGGTACCTCCCACACAAAATTTTGGAAAAGTTCAGTTTAGGGCCATCTCTCGAATCGCTTTGATTTTTGTTTTAGCAACTTGCATTCACTTACCTCCATACGACGGTACAAGATTCATCAGGGGCAAGCCCATACTTCCTGAGAAAATAGCATGAAAGTTGCAAAAAACCCCTACGACACCGTGTGAGGTGGTTGGAGCGCAAGATAACTCTCGAACGATTCGGTCCAACGTATGGCCTTAGTTATATTATGTCCAAACATAGTTTAAGTTTGAAGATAAGCCATATCGGTCCACTCCTTCAGGTACCTCCCTCACAAATGTTCGGAAAAATTGTTCGTACGGTAACTTTTGAAGGGAGTGGCCGAATTGGTCTATACTTTACACATCCTAATATATCTACCAGATATAGATCAGGTTCAAATATGGACTATATTGGTCCAATCCATCCGGTACCTCCCACACAAAATTTCGGATAAGTTCACTTTAAGACATAATATCGAATCACTTTGATTTTTGTTGAAGCAACTTGCATTCGCTGCCTCAATTACGATGGTAAACGTTTCAGGGGCAAGTCCATACTTCTTGAACAAACAGCCCGAAGAGTGTAAAAACCCCATATGGCACCATATGTTGTGGCTGGAGATCCACTTCCATAACGGTCAATGTCGATCCATTCCTTTTAGTATCTCCTCTGTAAAACTTTTGATCTTTAATCCTAATCAACATTTTTGTCGGTTCAAATGCCCAAAATTTTTAAAATCTCCTAAATACATACGTATTTTGGGAAAAAATTGTTTCAATATACACAGGCTGAGGGTATATCTCTGTCGGCAAAGCCGACTGATACTTTTTTACTTGTTTTTTATATTTTCACTCATAAGCTGCGAATGCTTTTCGACTTTACTTGACATATTTCCGCTGTAAATTGGCAAAAATTTTACTGGATATTAACAATTTTATGTGTTTAGGTAATATCTATTTCAATCGGAATCAAATTTTTTGCCATAAATATTCGATTTTTGTCCACAGGCGGAACCACAGTGCGATATGGCCCTCTTCGAAAATAAACTAATTTTGGACCGATATAATAAAAACTTGTTAAACAAATTTGTAATTTTGATACACTATATCAGTCAACCTATACTATATCGACTCAGAATTGTATATAACAAATGTGTATACTTTATAGGATTGCAAATAAGTATTTCAATGCGTTACAAACGGAAAAATATACCCTCCATTCTATGGTGGAGGGTATAAACATTGCATAATAATAATAATTGTTCCAAAAACATCCCAAAAGGGACAAGGCAGACTTCTCTCATATCAATGAGTGCACCCCGATTCACATTAGCTCAATGATATGGGACCTACTGTTTATCGACGAGTCCGAACGGCGTGTCTAAGACACCACTTGTAGAGAAGTTTTCAACTAAAAATTGTAGGCCCAAAGAAGACTCTAACAGAATTCAAAGTTTACTTACAAATAATAAATTATGTTCGTTATTTTCTAAGCAGCCTAGAGCAGGAGGAAAAGCATTTTCCTATTTTTAATGCGTTTAAAAAAATAGCTTATTCGAAAGATATTAGTCGTCCATTTGCCGTTATTAAATTAAAAAAAAAATATATCAGAACAACTGCAGTTTTTTTATAATTTTCAAACTTTTTGACGGCTCTAGGGAGGGGGGGCAGCTGCCCCCCCCCCTGCCCATAGCTGGCTACGCCCATGATCGAAATCACAGTACACATGATATACAACCTTGCTTCTGCCTAAAAAAGTACCAAAAGTTGCAACACTTTTCACGTATCACAATAAACAAGGTAGATGTGCGAATTGCTGGAACAAAACATGTTAATATCAAAATTTGTAAACAATGTGAAAAAATATTAAATTACATTTTTACAATGCTATTTTTCATTGTGTTCCCGTAATTTTTTAATGGTAATGTTAGAAAATATACCGAATTGTCAAAAATTGCTTCCCCATACAAATTTCGTAAAAAATACGGGAACGGAAAAGTGACGGAAATTTCAAAAACTCCAGCAGAAATGTCAAAATCAACGTATCAGCTATAATATTAGATACCAATGAACATATGAACATGCTTGCTGCTAGTTTCTAGTAGGCCAAAATTTTATGGCAGAAAACAGGAGAAGAGGGTGTTATTCGGCGCTATTTTTTTAAAGAGAAGTGCAAGTCTTGCTAGATTTCGGAGTACGGGAACGCATTCTTAGCACTAAATGGAAAAACTACTGCAAGTACTAATATCTTGCAGGTTCTGAGCAAAACTTTTATATATCAAAATTTATTATTATGATTTCTCAACGATAAAATAATTTTTTATTTTTTCATTTGTTAGTACTATACACAATTAATACGATATATAGATAATTTTACGATAATTTTCCAAATAAAGTTGTAAAGTTCTATATTGTCGTATATTTTTGACGATTAAATCAATTTAAATAAATTGTTTTGAAAATTTATGTTCGATCAGCTGCGCATATGCATCTATGTACCTTTATCATTGTGATATGTTTGAAATCAACAAAAAATAAGTGTAAACACCGGGGTGTATTTCAGGATTTCGTGAAATCCAGTGGATTTTGGAGCGCAAGTGTAAACTTGACATAACGGTATGGCAGTGTTAAACGCGAAGCATTGTACACTAAAACGTTCACATTTTCAACTAAGGAGTCATCTCGATTATTTTATCCAAGTGAGTTCTAAGTAAGAATCAAAGGATCGAAAGATCGATTTTTGATTCCTACGTAATAGCCCGCTTAGACTAGTCATTTTAAATCGACTCGATTTCTAAATCCAACTTTCAAATCCTTGTTGTTTAGACTAGTCTAAAATGATATAAGATGCCAGTGAGCTGATCTTTGTTTACGTATACATACGCGAATTTGCAAAAAGAATTGATGGAAAATTAAAAATGGAATACTGCACAAAATAATCTGACAAATTGCTATTACTAGGCGTTTACACCAGACAGTTTGTCTTCAAATACAACTCTGATTTACTAACACATATGTACATATGTACATTTGTCGGCTGTTCTCCAGCTGTCCATCATTTTTTCAAAGACAGTCTGGTTAACAAATTTTTGACATTTTTTGTAAAAATGTGTGAGATAATAATTGAAATGTGTTGAAAACAAAAGAACATGAACAAAAACAAAATATGTGAATGGAAAACAAAATAAAATCGATGATTTTCATTCATAATTTTACAACTGTTTTTGCAGTTGTCTGGACGCCTACGTCACACAGGTGAGTTTTGGGATTTTGACAATCAATGCATGAAGTCAACTGTCCTGTCATTTGTAAACGCAGGGTTAAATATGTTGTTTACAATTTATATTAAATTAAAGCTACATCCATTTTATTTTTATTTAATATTTTTTTTTCTATTTTTCCGCTTTTGTTTGTTTTTGTGTGTTTGTGTTTACAGTTATTTGAAAAATGTAAATAATAGGGTTATGACTTTTTTACAACCTCATATTCCTGTCATATTTTGATGAGCATTTGCGTAAGATTAGATAAAATCTTAATTACAAGGTGATTTGATAGAAAGAAGCTCATGCACAAAAAGATTTTAATGTTTTTATAGATGAGCTTTTTGGAAAAAATGTTGGAGTCACTTTAAGCACATAAATAACTCAAAACAATCGTTAAAGCCACACGACATATCCAGAATGACATAAGCTTTTTTTCTTACCAATTTTATCGTCATATTATTACATACATATAATTTTATATCATATATAGCTTTATTCCATGTATCATATAAATTGAATGTGGTTTGTGCGCGACCTTTTTCAATATGTAAATGGAATAAACATTATTTTAGTCGTTAATAGGCAAAATGTCATTTATTCATGCGACAGGAAAAAAAATGGTGCAACATTTTTTTTCATATCATAGGATTTTCAATTTTTTTTTTCAAAGTTGTTTGCGCGTGACCTTTTTTAATAATTAAATGGAATGAACGTTGTTATTTTTGGCATTAATAGGCAAATGTTCATTCACTCTCGCCACAGAAAATCATTTTTGAGAAAAAATGTCAAAAAGTCATAACCCTAGTAAATAAACGACACATGAACATAGTTCATTTAACATTTGATTTAAAACAAATCCAAGTTTTGAGTTGATTTAATTTTGTATGGTAAATCAGGGTGGATTTGGGTGGATTAAGCACTTAAATCGAGATAATGCCCTTAATCATCGTATAAGGGTATAGTCTAAACGGGCTATAAGAATCGAAAAATCGATTTTTGAGTTCTAATGTGCCGTTTCCACGGTACGTCGTTCGTTCTCTATTCGTTGTTCGACCCATAACTACGAATAAATTCCTTATTTCCCCACACAAAATTCTATGAACGAACGACGATTTTTCTACGTTGTTCGAGTAGAAATACTCTCTGAACGACGAATAAAAAGTCCCATCCCTAACAAATGAGAGAATTTATCGAAAAAATTAATTATGACATGTCAAAATTCAAAATTGGAAAATTTGTTGAAAACACAAAAATTTTTAGAAAAAAGAAAAAAGATGAATGAAAATTAATGAATTAAACATTTTATATAGATGCGGAAGGAAGAAGGATGTGTTTCCTTCTTAATTCCACACACATTTCTTGTCCATTAGTTCAAAATCGCGTAAAAAATCAGAAACAAAAAGGAAACAAATAACTGAAAGTCTGTATACACAAACATTGTTTTGACATGTCTCTCTCTCTCTTTAATTTTGAAAATAAGGTCTGTTCCAGTACTGCAAGAATCTACTAATTTATACTATTTTTTCCGATAACATAAAGGAAAAAATGTTATCGTAGTAAAAAATAGTAGCTTCTTGCAGGTTCTGGAACAAAGCAATAGAAACATATATAAATAAATTGAAAATACAAAATTATTCAGAATTTATGGGAAAATTTATGAAAAGTGTGTAGTTAAATATAGAATATACATTTGAAAGAAAGTCTATTGCTTTTCCTGTTCATTTAAGGTATATTTTGTGTTTGTTTCGGTTCAAATTTACGTGAAAACAAGGAAACAAAAATGAAAGAAATTTTGTTTATGTTTCTGTTAATTACGAATGGTGTCGTGGAAACGGGTTAATTCGTGTACGTCGTTCGACAGGCGAACAACGTAATTGAAACGCTCGTGTGAACATGACATAAGGAAGAATCAAAAGATCGATTCTTGAGTTCTAAGTAAGAATCAAAAGATCGAAAGATCGATTTTTGCTTGGTAATACGTATCCCTATCAGACACCATACAATTCATATGAGAGCAGTTTACAACTTTTCCTACTTTTGCCGGTTTTACCACTTTCAAAAGTAAAGGAACAGGCCGTATGATTGCCCTGATTGTTTTGTGCATCCCTGATTTACAGGTAACAGCTAGAGTTGTATAGTTCATGAACGAACTAGTTCAATTGAACGATTCATTGAAAAGAGATCAGTCGATATAGTTCATTATAGTTCAATTGCTCACAGAGTGCCGACCGAAAGATCCACGAAGAACTATCAACGAACGAACGATTCACAATCTAGTTCAGCATGTCATTCACATATGAAAAAAGAGACGCTGTCTTCTCTACTAAAGCGGCCATCAGACCATCTGCTTTTTCACATGTATGTTGTCACTTTGGGTATACAAATATATAGAGAACAGCTGATGTCATATATGTGAAAAAGCAGATGGTCTGATGACGGCCTAAGTGATGCCTTCGTGATGTAATGAGTATTGCTTATGTTTTGGATCAATGTGAAGTGTCAACCCCCATTGTAATAAAATTAATTTCTACATAAACAACATTTTTGACATAACATATCCCAATATTTCGAATCCATTACCTATTCATGTGCCTTGTTTTGGATAGAGAAAAGGAAAAAATATAAAAGAAACATACATACACAAAGCTTTTTTCGCAGTGAAAATTTCTACACGCACACACATTCAACAAAAGATTTTTGCCAGCCACTTAAATGAAATTCTAATTACATCTTTCTCCGAAGGACTTTTTTCTAAACTTAATCTTTCATTATGAATAGATTAAAAATATCTAAATGTAATATGTTTGTACTTTTCTAAAGTTTTTTTTCCTATTTGGTGTATGTACGTGCTTTCATCAAGCGAACGATTAAGAGCCCGTGAACGATTCGCTCACTTGCTCTCAGTAAGCGCACATTGCCTATCCATGGTCTAAAACAGCCAAGATCACCCATATACGTTAACGTGACTGCAACAACAAAATAGGTTCTCTTTATTCTCATCTGTCGTGGTTTAGCAAAGGAAAGACTCGCTCAGAGAGACTAATGTACAAAATATTTTGAGCACCACCGGCCTAAAATGTAAATAAAAATGTGAAATATCAACATATTTGATGTTTCACAAATATTGTTTTGAAACATGTTAAGGCGTTAATCGTAGCTCCTCCGTGAGATATTTTTCAACTATCAGCGGTAAATATTGCTGATAAAAATAAATATTTGTATGTATATAATCAGTAATATATTTTTAGATGGGACACTAAAACATGCAATTTCTAATTTAAAATAACGATCAAACTTCACAGTAAAAATTATCATCAGCAGCGTACATAAAAATACTTTATGAAACATTTCCAATGATTTTGTTTCATATTTTCCATAGGAACAATACAAAACCAAACATAACCCACGTTGACCAAACTCAGTGTTTTGTTTCGTCTGTTTACATTCGTGAGTGCGAACAAAACGAATTGCGAAAAGTTCTTAATTCCATAACAACATATAGAAAACGAAAAAGTTCTAAACACATGAACGATTCAATGAATGAATGATTCGTTTGGTGGTTGAAAACATCAACCACATCAAACGTAGTATATGTATGTTAAGGTGATGTTGATGTTAAGGTGAGAAAACAGACAGCTCTTATCTTAATTGTCCTGCTTAGATTCCCAGCAAAATTAGAAGGATGGTGTTCTATGCGATGACGTGATTTCATTGCATCTTATGCATTGGTTCGAAGGAAGTCATGAAAGGTACGATCTTTTCATTGTCATTTGAACCCATGCAAAGGAATTCGTGCATGATCTGATCTTTTCATCAGCATTTGAACCCATGCAAAGAAAGTCGTGAAAGAACCGATCTTTTCATCAGCATTTGAACCTATTCCATCGATCGAATAGAGATGAATTTTGTGTTTTTATTGTTTTTTTATTGTACACATTGTAGAGTTGGGTAATCTAGTTCCCAGTTCCTTGTACTGGTTCCAAAACGTATGAGTAACATCATGAAATGTAACGTGTGATATTAAGTATACGCAGTTTGTTTAAAGAAAAAATGTGGGCCATTGGAACTGCGAAGTGAACGAGATAGTTCCATATAGTTCCTTTGGCACAACTCTAACACATTGGTCAAAATGACATGTCAAAGCATTGCACTGTGGTTTAGCTTGTATGGGAGAGAGCGACAAAAATATTTCTAATCAAGATATCGATCTGAAAAATTTACCATAAACTCGTAGTGACTAGAAGATAATTTCCCCCAAAAATCGTCAGGATTGGTACACATTTAGGTATAGACCCCCTATAACGGTACTTCCAGTTTTTTATTAATTTCAAGATTTTGTCTATATTTTCAAAGTGAATTCGCTCTAATTTGACAATTTGTGTTCCTTGGTGGTATCAAACATCTTGCTTAGGTCCATGGTTGATAGAGGTCCATGTTTTGTTATATCCCCATATAGACGTACCTCCCAACTGAATGTGCTGCAATTTGACATTTCGAGTTTATAATCTGTATCAAATATTCTTGTCAAAATTCATCAATATATACCCACATTTTGTTATAGTCCTATATCATGTTAACTTCCGATATTTGGCATATTTAAGTATTTGGCCTAAATTTTCTACAAAAACGTTTGTAGAAATCATGAAATTTTATGAATTTTATTCTTGACAAGGATTAACTGGTAACAAGTATCAACAATATGAGGCACAGAAAATTCTTACTAGATGGGTTAACATTTGGACCAAGGGCGTATTAGATGAAAACAATGTCCTATAGGCTTCAAACAGGGAATATCTGGAAACTAAGATGTTTTATGAGATATTTAGTTCGCGAGGATGGGTTAGCATATATTACAATAAATTCTAGCTACAGGACCAGGATATGTAAACAGTAAACAAGACCACATAGGAGCTTAAATCTACTTCAGGCCTTTCGCGTTTTTACTTTCAACGGCAGATAACTCTTGAAGTGGCATGTATCTTTCAAAAATAATGGTGTCTTTTATAGCAAGCAAATTTGCATGATGTTTATCAATTTTTCAATTCTGTTATCTTGTTCTTTATCCAGATTTTTGAAATTCCTTTGCAGAGATAGTTTATACGATATGACAACTTAGAGAAATTATATCCCGCAAAATTAAAACCGCAAACCTTCATGTGCTATAATTTCTTTGAATACCGTCAGTCCAATGCTGGCTTTGACACATTGTACACCATATTTCAAAAACATACAAATACGGAAACACACATTCATACTTTAATCCTAAAAACATCATTTTTATAAAATAAGATCGAAACAAAATGCATAACAACAAAACCGATTTCTTATAACACCCAAAAACCGCATACTAAACATTCACAACAGTCCGAGTATACTCAGTATAATAAAAACTGAATACCGCTCGGCAACTTTCGGCAGACGAGATAATTTTTTTCTAATTCTGGACAAAAAGACGTGAGGATCCGCGAGGATCCAAGGTACTAAAAGTATATTTCTTTTCACAATATTAAATAAAAAACACTCACAAAAATACATTTCAAAAGAGATCAATTTTACTACTAAATAAAGATAAAATTTTATAATGTTATCAATTAAAAACAATAACAATACTATTAACTTTAACTTCCATTTCTTACTATAGTAAATTTACACATTACTTTTTTGTGATATCACTTGTAACTTCTCACTACGTTAATGGAAATTTCAATGTCTCAATTTCTGCAAATGGAAATGCTCACTTCTGTGGCTCTGTTTAAGCAAGTACTGTTAGAAGTTGTAAAAAGAAAGCCGGAATACTAAAATTTGATGTGTCTACGATAGATTTGAATAGTTACAATCATAATTTTTAGTCATCGATTTTTGTATTTTTATCGCCGGCTGGGACCACAGTGCATTGGTGTAAATGACATGCTTTGGATCCAGAAATGAATAGCATCTTTTGGGGTCCACGCTCATATAAAATTCATCGATGAAGATGCAAAAAAGATGTCATGCCAGATCATTTTCACCCATGATTGAATGGCATCTTTGGTATCGAACATTTTGCTTAGTTATTTCTTCATATAATTATTTCAATATATCGAATAAAAATTTTTAATATGAATTGTTCGTAAATAATTAGTACCGAACATAAAAATTACAGCCAAATTCTATTTTTCAGATTGAACACGTTAATGTATATATTATATTATTATATTATATGAAGCCAGGCGAAGCATTCAAAAGTTAAACTTTGTGGCCGGAAGCCTCCTTTCGTTGTTGTTGATATAACAGTTGCTCTGTTCCAGAATCTGCAGAAGCTACTATTTTTTACTACGATAACATTTTTTCCTTTATGTTATCGGAAAAAATAGTAAAAATTAGTAGATTCTTGCAGTTTGGAACATTATTATGTTTGTATGTTCGTTTTCCTGTTCAATCTGTCTCTGGGTCTATCTCCAGTTCCAGGAAAGTGGCTGATTCGATGGGATGTAACCACAGATCCACTGGAGTTGGGAGAGTAGGTTTGGCAGGGCAGTTGAAAAGGTGCTTTGTGACGTGCGGGCCCATGCCGCATACTGGGCAGATGTCTTGCACGGCGCGATCGATTTCCGCCCAATAAGAATTTAGGCGACTGCAATATCCCGAGCGTAGTTGAGCCAAAACTACTTTGGTTTGTTGTGGCAGCTGACGCTACTCTGCTGCGATAGATGACTGCATTCACACAATATTTGCTTATGGCCTTGGCAACTGTGTCCGTATGAATGCTGTTCAAACCTGTTTTATATGCCTGTTGATCTATAGGTTCTCTCCTATATTGCTGGACCTCCGTCTCTAGAGCATGAATATCCTTCCTGATATGTCTGGGTGTATCGGTGGCCAGCAGATGGTGATTGGGATGGCTCTCACGGTACCACCCGAGAAAGTACTACAACGATAGCATCTCATTATGTTGCCGTACTGGAAGAATCTTTGCCTCCTCATGTAGATGGTCCACTGTAGATTTGAGGAGGCACCCTGTTGCTGTTCTCAGGGCGGCGTTCTGACAAATTTGGATCTTATCCCACTCCGTGTCACATAAATTCGGGGACCAAACTGGCGCCGCATAGCTTACCACAGATCGACCTATCGCTTTATACGTGGTTAACAAGGTTTCTTAATCTGCACCACAAGTGCTGCCGGCTAGGGACTTCAGGACCTTGTTTCTACATTTCAGTTTATCGCAGATAGCTGTGGCATGCGGGAACGACGTGAAAGTGGTGTCGGATATGACCCCTAGAATTTTGGGGCAGTTTGTGGTCGGAATTCTGCTACCATCGACCCTGATATTCAACTCTCTTCTGTACTGCGTCCATGTGGTGAACAGAGTGGCCGTCGATTTAGTGGCGGATATCTGTATATTCCTCGCGTGGAAAAAGGTGGTAAAATCGGTTAAATAGGAGTTCAGTCTCTCACAGATGTCATCAGGGTAGGTACCTGACGCCAGGATCGTATACGTTACGATCTCAATGCCATCTGGAGGGGGCGGAATACACCCAGTGTTTACACATGCCAGTGACAGTTCGAAAAATTCAATACGTACAAAATATTTTACTACCGCAATTACATTTTTTGAATTGTCGACTCCACTGGTACTAGATTTTTCATGCCTGTAAATGCTTTGTTCCAAAACCTGCAAGAAGCTACTATTTTTTACTACGATAACATTTTTTCCTTTATGTTATCGAAAAAATAGTAAAAATTAGTAGATTCTTGCAGTACTGGAACAGACCATTGTTCTGTTCCAGATCCTGCGAACCTGTTCCAGAACCTGGCGACCACACATATAGTTGATTATCCAACGTTTCAGACTTGGCCGGAGGATTGATTGTCTTCTCGATGTCCTGGAATAGCGTGGAGTGCTTGGCGGTATCAAAGGCTTTTGATAAGTCAAGCGCCACCATCACTGCTCTATCACACGGCCGCTCATGGTTGAGTCCTCGACAAATATGTGTGGAGATGGCATGCAGCGCTGTTGTCGTGCTGTTCTGCTTACGGAATCCATGCTGATGATCGGCAACTTGATAGCTATTTCCGATACTGGGGAGGACTAAGGCCTCAAGGGTCTTCGCTACAGGTGAAAAAAGCGTAATCGGCCTGTACGATTCACCTTTGCTGGCATCCTTGCCTGGCTTCAGCAGCGGGACCACCCTGCCCATTTTCCAGACTTCGGGAACAATAAGGGTGGATAGCGATAGGTTGAGAACTTTAGTGAGATACTCCACTCCCGGCTCATCCAGCTTTTTCAACATTACCATGGAAATTCCGTCAGGGCCCAACGATTTGGATGATTTAGAGTTCCTGATGGCATTCGCAACATCATCCATTGTAAACTGTGGTGGTTCATCCTCGGCAGGAAGAGATCTAATGCGACGTAACACTTTTCTCTTCGCCCTGTCACTCTCGGGGTGCTCGACAAACTGTCGATTAAAGTAACTTGCACACCTCTTCGGGTCAGTCAACGTAAAGTCAACTGAAACTCGGCCAATCAGCCCATGATGATCGCTTCGTTGTGGTCTGTCCTATTGAAAACAGTACAATTTCACTTTTGGCTTTGAAGGGAGGCGGAAAAAGTAAGCAACAAAAATCCAACGGAAGACCAACGAATCGTTGAGTTAAATATGAAAGAAATCAGCCCGGTGGAAACACTTTTCATTAAATAAAAATATAATACACGGCCATAATACTCAAAAAAATCCATTGTGTTCTCGCCTTTAGCGATAGGAGGGTTCCCAGCAGTGCGTTTAACACCTCCTCCCAAATTGCTTTCATTTTCTATGGAACAAGTTAGAAAAATGGTTCAAAAGCTCTAAATTATTCGGTGACTAGCTGAAATGAGATCCACTTTCAAAATGGACAACACGGCCCATTTCTACAACACATTTGACTTTAATCCAAAACCTTATATTTGTCGGAAAGTCCATACGACAAAAAAGGGCCACAAAAATTCTGTAAACATCCTAAATACATACCTAATTTTTGGGGAAAGTATTTTTGGTATTATATCTGTCCATATATAAATGTTTCAATTCACATAGGCTGAGGACATATCTCTGTCGGCAAGGCTGACTAATATTTTTTTTACTTCAGAACAACCTCCTTTGAACCTCCGACCACCCTCTCCAAACTTCGCGGCAACCTCCTCTGATTTGATTTTGGTGATAGTCGGATAATATTTAGGGCTCGGAATGGGGAAAAACTCATGTGCAGACAATATCAAAGTTTTTTCTTTGTGAATATATCGGCTTCTATTAGGGGTATTCCAACGGCAAAGCCTTTCAATGGAAGAAGAAAATATTACCATTACATTGCACAATGGTCCCAAATCCAAATTTTCTGGCCAAAACTATTTCAACGTCCATTTTGTATTGAAATTAATTATTATTTATAATAAATATGTACAAACAACAATTCTTACGTTTTATCGACCAAAATGACCAAAAACTGCCAAAATTTGTTGAACAGGGTGGTCCCGTTGTGTGGGGTCTAAACCAAAACATTGACCTATGTTAATAGTTTTTGGTACGAAGGATTCATATCTTCCAAGAGGTCAATATACCAAATTTCAGCCGAATCGGTCATAAAGTGTCGCTAAAATCCACAAAATATCTAAAATCGGACGGTACTTTTATGTGGGGGCTATGACAAAAAATGGACCTATTTAAAAAAAAATTATACACACTTGTTTTCTACACTCTGAAACCTTTAAATATGAATTTTAAGGAAAATCGGTTGATATATGTGGGTATTACCCTTGCATTATTTCAATTGAATACTACGTACAGTCACAACAGGTATTTACAAAAAATTCTCCCATCTTAAAATAGAAAAATCCACTTTATTTTAACTGTGGCAAATTTGAGCACGATTTGACTTCTGAATTTATTAGTACAGACCCCCTGCTATCTTTCAAATTCGATTTGGAGGTGGACATATATGGACATTTTTTAAAGGTTTAAGTATATTTAAAAAATATTTGTAAAAAATAATTTTTAATTTATATAAAAACATTGATTTTATTACGCTAATTTTACAAATTTTATCGTACTTTTTGTAAATATTATGAAAGTACTCGTTAACAGCTTCCCGATTCATAATAACTTTGGTCTCACTTCGGTATATTTATGCAGCGACGCAATACAACAAAAAATTGTGTATTTTACAGCACAAAGTCTGTTTTATTTTTACATAAAAAAGTGTCAACTTTGGTACTGCGCCAATCAACGAATACTAACGTTATTTACAAAAACTAATTATTTTCAGATGACTTGATGATGTGTTTTTTATTATTCTGTGCAAAAAAAAAATCGAAACTTCAAAAATAGGGGTTTTGCCAAAAAGTTCCTGATTGAAACCTATGTGCATTGGTGTAAAGTAGGTTGGCGACGCACAGTAACTTTGTAACTTTTGAACGGATAGAGATACTTTCATAATTATTTTTTTGTTAGACAGATAACACAATCAGCTTTCAGACGAATGTTAAGCGGTCACATTAGGTGAGGAGAGAAAATCAAGGTCAAAGTTAAACTTTCGAGTTTTTTAACTAGTTTTCATCAAAATATGAGTGTTTTTGTGGTTTTTATATCTTACGTATTAAAGATGGTCAAACACCAACAAATAAACAAAATAATTACCAAAAAAACTAAAAAAAATTCGAAAAAATGACAAAATTTTTTTTCTAAAATTTGTAAAAAAAATTTATAAAAAAAAATATTAAAATTTTTTCAAAAATTAAAAAAATTCTTCTTGGGTTTTAATAAAACTTATATAACGCGTATAAAAACTCATATACTCAAAAAAGTTGTAATTTGTGTCAAAAAACTGTAATTCATATGGAAACAGTATAGAAAAACACACATTTTTAACCATGTAATTTCAATCAATTGAAAAAAGTGTTAAACGGACGGAACGGGACGGGTACAAAAGTATATACGGGCTAAAAGAGGAGACTCTCGGGGATCTTTCTGTGGAAACGGAACTTTGTTCCATGTTGTTCCACTAAATTTGGAATTTCATAAAATTTAGTACCTGAGGAAAAATAATATAGCTCATGTTGTGTAAACGCTACGGTAATTTATTAAAACGACTTTTAAAGGCCACAATCCTATCTACCATACAAAAAACAATGAACACAATATCTGTTACAGTTTCCGAGACATAGCTACGTCTTTCTCCAGAAATTTGCAAAAATTACGTATTTCCCAAAAATGGGGAAAATGTTCCTCTTTAGTGGCACACCACACTCACACCTTCCATTATTTTGACCTAATTTTTGGGTTTCCTCAGTTTCAATATGTTTACTATCGAATCCCATATAGCAATTAAATATCTTTGACAAAACAAAATTTTTATTTTTGGCAAGGAAAATCAATTCCTGAACCATTGTGCGACGGTGGTCAAACAAGGGAGATACCACAATAGTCGGTAATGCATCCCATTCTTCTTTTTTTGCAATCACGGAACAGGTCCCGGAGAGAAAGAGGCATATTATGTTTGGTGGTAGTCGGATTATATTCCCTAAAAGAAATGTTTACCAGTGAAAAGCTTATGAGAGGTAGTGGTATAGGGTATCACATGGTTCGCCCCGTCCCGACTATAGCCTTTGCTAATTTGTTCAATTTAACTTTATTCTTAAATATATTAGGAGGGTTGGTGTTTTTTTAGTTAGGCTTAATCTCATAGTCGTTGTTTTAATATTTTATTAAAACAACTTTAATTTATTAGTGGGAAAAAAATAATAAATTTACGTTGTTTTAATAAAATATTAAAACAACGACTATGGGATTAAGCCTGACTATTTTGAAAACCAAAAATTAAATATATTAATCTTAAAGACCACCATCTGTGGCATTGAAATATTCTTAATCATATCCACTTTGCAATTCATATTGTATAGTATATACTCAGAAGAATATAAATGTTATTGTTAATAATGAATTTTAACTAAATACTGCATTATTATTGATGAAACATAAGGTAATCTGGGTAAACATGACACATAATATCTCGACGTCCTTTCGTTCCTAATTTCTTCAACTTTCTGTATCTAAATTAACTATCTTCTATAAAATAAGTTATGTAACCAGCAGTCCGAAGAACCCTCCCATTTTCTGTAATATCTTTGCCGCAGCTACAACTTGCCGAGTACACTATCAATATCCACCATACCATTATCCAACGCATTTACAAATATAGATCTTTATAGATCTTCACACTTAATTCTAACTCTTTTAATTTTCACTTTTCTCATCTTCCTAGTTTTTACATTTTCTTGTAATTTACCTTTCCTCTGTTAAATCTTTCAAATAAATAAAAAAGTTATTTTTTTTCGAAGGCAAATTAAAATTAGAAATGCCGTCAAAAGCGACGATTCCGGCCATTTAATGTTGTTCTGGTAAATACGAACACGGAAAAGGAAACAATAATCATTAGCACGACCAAAGATTGATATGACCGCTGCTAAATTGACATTGTCTGGGGAATATGTTTACGTGTGTGTGCGTGCAAAAAATCAGCATAACGATATTAAACGTGGTGTACCAGATTAGCAACACAGTAAAATTAACACATCCGTTTCATATGTGAACATCACATAACGCGGTGTACGTGAAAATGCCAACGAGACAACGTTTGCGGTATATTCATTTTAACTGGCGATGATGATAATGTCTTTAATGTTTGATCTTTGTCCATGGGATATTTTTTTTCTTTCCTTAACTGAGGAACAAATTGTCAACAAGAACAGCAAAAAAGAATAATGTATGGAATAAATTAGAGTGTTTACATAAGAAAAATGTTTACAGAAATGTCTTCATAGAACATTTTATATAAATGGAGTTAATCTCTCAAAAACATGGGATAGGCAGTTCAAAAAACTGTAATAAACAAATAAAAGTATGTAGTTCTTTCTCCCTTGCTTTCTACAGTGTAAACGAAAGTGAAACTTTTACAGTGGGGTATTAGCGTATACATAATTGCCTACAAATGTTTCTCATACGCCTCATTACAAACAAAATTTGAAGAAAGAGGTTCCATGTGATGACATGATTTCATGTCATCTCTTGCATTGGTCCAAACGAAGTCGTGAAATATCCCATCTTTTCATTAGCATTTGAACCCATTCCATCGATCTAATAAAGATGATGTTTGTGTTTTCATTTACACACCTCTATATTTTCTTTTATTTATCTAAATACTAATAGACCGGTCGAACTTCGTCACGCAGATAATTTGAGTTCAAATATCTATTCTTTGAGATAACTTTGCAGAGGTTAATAGCACTTGGAAATTGAATCATTGATTTTAAATATTTAAGATATAGAATGTACACTAATAGATATTTCGAGTAAACTGTGCCGTATGAATTTATGGTAATATTTTCTCGTCCTCATATATAAAAGATCTTTCATTTTAAACTCAAGTAACTATATGTGAAATTTTTCGTTAAAATTAAATTATTTACCCGGAATTATTTAGCGAAATTTGTACATTAGTAGTGTCTAAAGAAAATATTTTTATTTAATACCTCCGTGCGTCTTTTGAAATGGAAATGAAGCTCGCAACATTTAAAATATAACTTAGGGCCTATTAATGAACTCCTAGGGTGTTTGGCATGATATAACAAGAAGGTATGACAGAGCTCACAGCTGATTTAAATTTTTTTTCATGAAGGTGACCGACTTCTGTAAAATTAGTTTTCATATTTTGTTTTGAAAACTGTGACAAAATCAACATTGATAATATGTATATATGTATGTGTATGTATTGTAGTTTCCCAGCCAGCATTTTTTGAAATATTTAATCAAATTCGAGTCTTTTTTGATCCTGCTGCACGATTAAAAAGCTGGAATATGAGCTCATGTTCTGATCATAAATGACTCCTTTGTCGGGAGGAAAACGTAACCTCAGGAGACTATTCTAAACAAATCACAAATGAGTCTTCCTCTGCATTAGTTTCGAGTCATTCTTGTCCATTTTCTGATGGTACATAAAGTCTTTTTCGAGTCGTATTTTAATCATTTATTGGTGATTTGTTGATTAATTTGGGACTCTTTTTCGAGTTTTTTTGAGCCATGTTTATTATCGTTTATGAGTCTTTAGGGAGTCATTTATGAGTCTTTTTATTAGACGAAAACATTAAAAGAATTTCTCTTTATTCTTCTTTTTTTTTGTTCTTTCCTTTGTTGTGTTGTCTTTTCTGCTTTACTATGACTTTTAATTATCCCCTTTACCTGAACATGTGTTGTGTTTGTCCATACTCATAATATTATACGTTACATTTATATCAAAGTTTTGTAGAAAGTGTATATGAGAATTATTTTCACCAAAACAAAAATAAAACAAAACAATCAGTATTTAATCACCTATCTGTTCAAAATATGATCAGAAGATACATAATTATAATCACTTTTCAAACACCTGGATGACCATTTTTAGATTAAGCATTTTTCAATCTTCTGATGATCAAAATGTGACAATAAATAACGAAAAAATAGTCACATTTTAAACGCCTAAATGATTTATTTGTGATTACTTCACATTTGTTGTTGTATTTTAATTTGAACTCTTTTCAGTCGTTACAGGGAGTCACAGGGACTCGAGTCCCTTTCTGATCATACAAGCGACTTAATCATTTTTTGATCACCAAAAGGACTCTAAAGTGAACCCTCAATGTGATTTTTGAAAAAACAATCTTCCAAATCATGGCTGGGTTCTGGCATTTTATTTTCACACAAAATTATCTCTTAAAACGGTGTTAAAGAAACTCTAAGAAGTTGTGTGGAATGCATCGAATTGGTTCGGAGCTACAATAGAAGCATTTTAGAATTCCAGGCGACTATAAACGGAGGTCTTATGGGCAGCAAAATGTGGTATTAAATTTATCAGCCTCATGTATTAAGAAATTTCCTGTTGCCCAACGTTTTTTTATATTCTCATTGCAATAGGTGGTTTCAAAATACCATCAACAATCATCTTTATTTGAAAACTGCAGTTTGGTTATTTACAAACCGTAATGTCGTATTAGAAACCTGGTAAAGGAACTTCTCAATGCGGCTGCATGCATGATTGTACATGTCTTCCACATGGGTTGGCGTTTTTAATAAGGCATGCTGAACCATTCGCTTAGAAAAGAAAAAAATTACTGTTCATGCCATTTCTTTAAGAATTCAAAAAAAAAAAAAAAAAAAACAGAGTAAAGAATTACATTTACATGAAAATCTATAAAAACGTATAAATAAAAATATTAAAATCATGATAAAGCTTTTCAATCCATATAGTCGTCGATCTCATTTGTCACTACATCTTATCTCCACTAAATATATCGAAATACATACAGTTTGCCAAGGAAATGTTTTCAAACTGGGAAAACGAACACTTTCCATGCATTAATTAGTAAAAAATGACAAATAGTTGTGATAAAAATGTCGGGTTTTTTGCAAAAATTATTGGTCGACTTATTTAAGACTAAATTGAATGGATAAATAAAAAATTAACCCACTTAGTTCAACAATAATAACCAAAAGAATAATTAACACCTAATGCCGGGCATACACTATGGGCATGCACGACAGCATTTGTAATAGTATTAGTAAATTTTGAAGTTTTTGTCAATGTATTTGGGAGTAGTTTTGGCAGGATTGAAATCAAAATAGTTTTGATTTTGTAAATGAACCCCTTTCAACCGATGTATTTTGTTTATTTTCCAAGTAACTTACAAATAATTTTTGAAAACAACAAATATTTGGTCTGTTCCAGTACTGCAAGAATCTACTAATTTTTACTATTTTTTCCGATAACATAAAGGAAAAAATGTTATCGTAGTAAAAAATAGTAGCTTCTTGCAGGTTCTGGAACAGAGCAATTATTTGTGAGGAAATTAAAAAAATTGGAAAACTTCAACCCAAAATCGAGTTTTGGAGGAAAATTCATCATTTTTGGAATATGGATTGAAGGAATGCCACACACTATTCAATCACACACGTACACAAGGGTTCATTTGGCAGTGCAGTTTGGCAGTATAGTGTATGCCCCGCATAATGCAAGGTGCCAAGAAAATGTTTCCAAAATGTAATTAAGGTTCCAAAATACCCCATGTTTTCGGTAAATGTTGAAATCATGACATTTTATGAATTTTATTCTTAACAAGGATTAGTTGCTAGCAAGTATCGACAATATTAGGCATGGTATATCCCCACTAGGAGGGTTACTTTATGGACCAATGGGGTACCAGATCATATTGCATGTAAGCAATGTTCTATATGTCTCAAGCCGAGAATATCTAAAAACTAAGACGTTTTATGAGTATTTTGGCTTACCAAAATGGACTGCCATCAATTACAATGAGTATTACCTACAGCAGAACTCGATCAGGAGGGTTACCAGATCGACTAAAAAAGTACCAGGTCTTAATAACAGTAAACTGGACCTCCTAGGCCGATAACATTTTTTCCTTTATGATATCGGAAAAAATAATAAAAATTAGTAGATCCTTGCAGTTCTGGAACAGACCATATATAAGGTTTATTATTTACAATAGGCCTGATGTCCTAGACTCGAAATCACGACCAAAGTTGTTAAAACTCTCATCGTAATGTTGTCTTACATTTCCTGTATATCAGACAGGTACAACTTTTAAACAATTGGTGTTGTACGAAGCTCGAAACGTCGTTCAGACTCTGCAATAAAAATGAAGTCCTCATTGATGTCCCAATCATAAAAATAGAATCGTACTGCACTCTTTGATATTATAAAAGTTTCCTTGTCTAATCTAAATCTGACATAGAATGAAATCAATCGAATCTAGCTTCTCGAAATTTTTAATCTGAAAAGAAAGAAGTAACGGCTTTTGGAAAGAAAATGTAAGGAATTAATAACGCATAAATGATATTTTCAAGAAAAACTCTCTCCTCCCCGTTCGATACATTTTATTTTTAGAGATCCCTGAAGCAAGTTGGTTTATAGATCCCTACAAGTAGCTGCATAATTTCTTCCCAAAACAAAAAAGTATAAATTTCCAAAATCTTTGTTATAAAATAAAAAAATTACAAATTAAAAATATTTTACGAACTAGAAATTTTTAAAGGAGTGCAGTTGGAGTCCATGTCGAAATCTGAACCGGTGATGAGAAAATAATAAATAGAACAACCTTTTGTAATGTGAAACAAAATCAGTTGCGAAGAGGGGAGGATATAAACTCTGCGGAGGTGATTAAATGCAATTTTGATGTAAACTTTTTGCTGATAAATTAATGCCTGTTCCAGAACCTGCAAGAATCTTCTACGATAACAATTTTTCTTTTATGTTATCGAAAATAATAGTAAAAAGTTATAGATTCTTGGAGTTCTGGAACAGACCATTAATTATGGATATTTCATGAATTCGTTTGAATTCATAAAGAGTTTTGTTTGTCATGAAAATCATATTTCAATACAGGGGCTAAATTCTTGTTCTATGAAAATTTGAAATGAAAAATATTTCCTTTATATATTTTTCTTCATTTGACAGTTTTCTCCTTTATAAAAGTTTTAATTTCACATTTTCATAGAAACAGAATTGAGCCCCAGCATTTTCCATTTTCCAAGCAAGGCATGAAAATGGCATGCCAAAGGGTTGGTTAGTGAAAATGACGTGTCAAAGCATTGGTGAAAATGACATGTCAAAGCATTGGAGACATGTCAATGCATTGGTTAAAATGACATGCATAGTATCCCAAAATGAATGATATCTTTTGGTGGTCAGGCTCATATAAAATTCATGAGTGAAAATTACAAAAAGATGACATGCCAGATCACTTGCACCCATGATTAAATATCATCCTTAGCATCGAACATTTTACTGGGTTGTACCGCAAGTTGCAATCAATGTTTTTTCATTTAAGGCAGTAATGGTCAACTCATACAAACATAATTACCTATGCTAGTGAGCAGCTGAACACCATACGCACGAGTACAAAATCGGTCTTTGTTGTAGCAACGCAAATATGTTCTTTGGTATATTTTATTCAGTTATCTGATTTCCGGCATTCACCCTGTACATTTGTACTGCCTTCGTAACTGCATCAGTATGAATGCTATTCAAGTATGTCTGATAGGCTCGTTTATGTACAGGTTCTCGTTTTTAAGGTTGGACTTTTCTCTCCAGATCATGAATATCTCTCACGACGTGCCTGTGTTACAGAGGTGCTCGTGGCAGTGACACCCAAGCAGGTACTGCATCGACAATATTTTCTCCTGTTACTCCTCTTGGGAGCATAGGGCTTCCACAAAGTATCGTCATCTTACTCGATTAGTTGCCGTTGTTTTTGCATCTTCCCGTGTAAGGTTATTTTGTCTTAGTTCTTGGGTTATTGTTCGTCGCCAGGTATTGTTTGGCCGACCTCGATTTCGTGGTTCTTGGGAATTCCATTCCAATGCCATTCTGGCTATGCTATGGACATTTTTTCTTAAGGTGTTGCCAATCCATCTCCATTTCCTACGTTTAATCTGGTGTGTTAGGTTCCATTTTCTAGTTTTTGTGATGTACCGGTATAATATGTTCAGGGGAGCCTCATTTCAGCCGTCCTGGTGGTGAACACTGTGGCAGTGAATTTACACGTATTGTTCATTTATCCAAAGTTTTAAACAAGGTAGAGTCGATGGTCTTCGACTGTTAGGACGTTCTGGTTCATATGTTTGGGTATGGCATGTAATGCTGTTGTGGTACTGTGCATTTTTCGGAATCCATGTTGAGTAGTGCTTCCAGAATTTTTACTACTGGCGACAGGAGGGAGATCGGCCTGTACGATTCGGCTCTGCTGGCATCCTTATTTGGTTTCAGTAGGGGGATTACGCTGCCAAATTTCCAGGCCTCTGGTACAATATGGGTGGCTAACCATAGACTGAGGACACTTTTCAAATACTAAACTTCAGGTTCATCTTCGGATCTGCCACTGTCACACCGTTGAAAGTAACAGCCGTTCTATCATCTTATTTAGAGGAAGCGGGAGTGATTTCACCGTTGCCTACAATTTACTTAACCTGTAACAATGTTGCATTGCTTCATATGATCTAGCCACTTTTTCCGCTTATGTTCGCCTACTAGCCTGTTGACTTCAAGAGTAAGTTCTCTAATTCATGGGTCGTCAGGATTAGTGCGACAAAGCTCATCACGCTCATTTGCTAGTACCGTATATACCAGCCGGTATATATGTAGTCTGAGGATCTGAGGGAATGGGCAGCTCGTTGAAGCGGTGGTTGGTAAATTCTCCGAACCCTTGCCAATCAGAGTGGGTGCAACAATGTATTATGTCTGGCGAGCTGTGCAAACTCCTTTTATCCTCGTAGCAGCGTCCTTTCTCACTGTGAAAAATGTGCAGCTATCAAATTGCTCTGTTCATTGCCTAGGACAAATTGCCAAAGCTAGTGATGATTAGCACCAGATGGTTATGCCCTCCCAAAAACGGATTAATATCAGGCATATAAAGCAGGGCACAACTACTATTCCTGGCCAAAAATCAAAATTTTGTTTTGTAACAGATATTTAATTTCTATATGGGATTCGATAGTAAACATATTGAAACTAAGGAAACCAAAAAATTAAGTCAAAATATTGGAAGGTGCGGGCATGGGGTGCCCCTAAAGACGAACATTTTTCCAATTTTTGAGAAATACGTAATTTTTAAAAACTTCTGGAGAAAGAAATAGCTATTTCTCGGAAACTATAACATAAATTGCGTTCGCTGTTTTTTTGTTAGGTGGGTAGGATTGTGGCCTTTAAAAATAAATTAAACAAATTACCGTGGCGTTTACACAACATGAGCTATTTTATTTTTCCTCAGGTACTAAATTTTATGAAATTCCAAATTTAGTGGACTGGAACTTTTGTGGAACAACATGGAACAATGTTCTGTTTCCACAGAAATATGCCCGAAAGTCTTTTAGCCCATTTATACTTGTTTTTCCATACCATTTCCCATATGAATTACAGCTTTTTTACACAAATTAAAATTTTTTGGAGTATATGAGTTTTCATATGAGTTATATACGTTTTTTGAACACCCAAGGAGCATTTTATTTTAATTTTTGAAAAAAATAAATTTTTTGCATTTTTTAATGTGAAAAATTTGTGAAAAAAAAATTTTTAATTTTTTTTTGAAAAATTTTTTTTATTTTTTTTTTGCGTTTTTATAGTTTATTTATTGGCGTTTGACCATCTTTAATATATAAGAAGATATAAAAACACAAAAGCTCTGATATTTTGATGAAAAATAGTAAAAAAATCCAAAAGTTCAACTTTGACATTGAATTCCTCTGAAACTACCAGACCGAATTTGACCGCTTATAATTCACCGGAAAGCTGATTGTGTTATCTGTCTAACAAAAAAGAATTGTGAAAATATCTCTATCCGTTCAAAAGTCACAGAATTTTGACCAAGAAAGAACGATTCTGAACCACTGTGCGGCGGTGTATACACATTGAGCAACTCAAAAGGTAGAAGAGTAATAAAAGAATAAATAATAGCCAAGACGAATTCGAATTAGGGAGCTTTTTCATTTATTCTTTTACTAGAGCAAAACGAACAAAGCATGCAACGAGGTTAAAATAAATGCAATTTGGTGCTTGCTTCCATTTGTAATTCGAATTATTTTATTTGAAATTCGAATTATTCCATTTGTAATTCGAATCATTTTATTTGTAAGTCGAAAATTACAAAATATTTTACAAATAAAATGATTCGAATTACAAATGGAATAATTTGACTTTCAAATGGAATAATTCGAATTACAAATGGAACAATTCGAATTACAAATAGAATAACTGGAATTGCAAACAGAATAATTACAATTACAAATAGAATAATTCGAATTACAAATTTAATAATTCGAATTACAAATGGAATAATTCGAATTAGAATTGAAATTCTCGAATTATAAATGAAATGTTACGAATTGCAAATAGAATTCTCGAATTACAATTAAAAAATCGAATTAAACCTGAAAAGGGTGTAAATAACTGAAAAAGGTATACGAATGAACATATTTGCGTTGCTGCAACAATAACAATAATGCCAAAACATTTTATTAATTTTTACCCGTTTTTTTACTAACGGTATACCTATAAATAGCATGGAATTCAGTCTCCTTGGCGAAAATGTTGACCAAGCAACAGTTAGTGGCTACGCATAAGATTAGTAATTATTACCCTATTTCATTAATTATACAATTATAATTAAATCCCCCTTACTAAAGTCAATTTATGTCCTTATCTCATCATATTCACACACCAACACTATCACACAGAACTACTAACTCGCAGTGTTCTATAAATGATGGCATGAGATTTTTTATTTCACGACTTGAAGGATGGCTAGAAGGACAGAATTTTGTCTGTACTTAGAATGTTTCGTGGTTGTATTAATTATTGATGTGTGTGGGTGTGTGAATTTGACACATCCGGTCGGCAGTAAATGAGTGAATCTGATGAGCTGTCTTAATTCTGATTCACTGTTGATGTTTTTGAGTTGGAATGTACCTTAATTAATATTTAAGTTTGTGTGTATTAGCTGGGGTTATATTATTCCGAATGCAGGCACCACTCCTAATAATAAAATGCATATTTTTTCTACTCAGTTATTCTGTAAAGAACTTTAACTCTACGATCAGATAAAGGGATATTTGACAATTCATTCCTGTTGCTAGCTAGTGGTGTCTTAGGAGAAACCGTTCGGAACGGGCAATTAAAAATAGGTCGCATACATCCTTAAAAATTGATGTCAAAATAAAAATGTTTCAATGGAGCTTTAGTTTCTATTTGAATACTCTATACTACTTTTCGGCTTTAGTATGATGCCACTTACTTTAGAATGAATGTTATCGTCAATATTTTAAAGGACGATTTGCTAGTTAGTGGAAATTAATTGAACTGCACAGCCGGATTACTTCGCCATCATTGTGGAATCATGATCTAAGCTCTAGAAAATTGTTTCGTTGTCATGAGGATAAGAAATCCATAAACGAATTCGTAGCCCAGTTACCTTGTTAAGGTTATAGTAGACGAAACACGAAAAAAGGACTTGGTTTTATATTTTTCCGCAGTTAGAACTTCTTGGAAACATTCGGTTGTTGGCGAAATTACCGTACAAGGTGGCGTATAAGAAATAATTTTAGAATAAGTATATAATTAAAAAAAATTAAGTAACAGTGTTTTATTTATAAATGCACTTAAAAGTCGAAAATAATTTTTCATGATGAATCTCTCAAATAAAACGCTTGCCGTTCAATATTGTTGCAATTTTTAATACAAATGCAAGCGTTTTATTTGAGAGATTCCATCATGAAAAATTATTTTCGACTTTTAAGTGCATTTATAAATAAAACACTGTTACTTTTTTTAATTATATAAAATTTTTTAAATTATATACTCATTTTCTAGTTTTTAGTGCATTTAAAAATAGAACACTAAAACTTATTATACATTTTTAAGATTTTAAATTTTATTTGTATATACTTGAGATTATAAATGATAATTATAGATGGGCTTACATTTATTAATTAAATGTGTAATGTTAGTAAAAATTTATTTAGGTTCTTAGTTTCTCATCCTATTGATTTCAGTTAACGCTTCGTTATTGCATGGCTTATTTCCTTTTAGTTTCGAGCAATCCAGTTCTTCTATTCTTAATCCATCCAGCGATCTTACACGACTCAATGCCACATAACCAATTTAGGCCGAAAATGTAGATACAAACTTTAAAATGCCAGAAATTGGGTGGTACCATTTATAGGGGCTATATCAAAATCTGGACCACAATTTTTGGTGGATAAGTTGGGAACTCGAAATCAAAGTTACAGCCATTTCGGCCCAAAAATTAAGACAAAAAACACTTGAGGTCGGGTGGAGCCGTAATATTGGGTCATATCAACACCAGGACCTATGTCACAATTTTTGGT
This sequence comes from Musca autumnalis, assembly GCF_047663935.1. NCBI lineage: Eukaryota > Metazoa > Arthropoda > Insecta > Diptera > Muscidae > Musca > Musca autumnalis. The sequence continues at coordinate 152,511,148 of NW_027411644.1, forward strand.
GAAGAAATTTCTGTGCCACTGGGATCTTCAAATGTCAAGTTAGACGCAATTCTGTATAAAAATGAAGATAAATCCTTAAAACACTTGAAATCGGGCGGTACCGGTATATGGGGACTATACCAACACCTGGACCTACATATGTCCATAATTTTTAATGGGTCTCTTTTTGTACCATTGAAACCCTAGTTGTCAAAAAACAGCCAATACGGGCTTAAAATGACGATAAAATACCATAAATCGAGTGGTACCGCTGGATAGGAGGTACAGGAAAAAATGGACCCATATTGGTTTTGGTTTCATATTCATGTATTGTCATCCAAATCTGAAAATTGTACAAAGTTTTAGTTCGATTGGTCAACTACAACTGTGTGAAAAATGAATTACCAGATTTGAAAAGCAAATTAGATAAAAAACTGTAAAACAGTGTAAAAATTGACCAATATTGGTTTTGATTTCCTTATCTGAAAAGTATCCAAAGTTTTAGTTCGCTTGGTCAATTACAACTGTGTTAAAAATGAGTTACCAGATTTGAGAAGCATGTAAAATTGAACACTGTACAACAATGCAAAAATGGACCAATATTGGTTTTGATTTCATATTCATGTATTGTCATCCAAATCTGAAAAGTTTGCAAAGTTTTAGTTCGATTGGTCAACTGCAACTGTGTGAAAAATGAGTTACCAGATTTGAAAAGCAAAATACCGGAAATCGGGTGGTACCGTTATGTGGGGGCTATAGGAAAAAATGGACCCATATTGATTTTGGTTGCATATTCACGTATTGTCATCTAAATCTGAAAAGTGTGCAAAGTTTTACTTCGATTGGTCAACTGCAACCGTTTTAAAAATCAGTTACCAGATTTGAAAAGGGGGTTAAGTTAGACACCGTAAAAACACTGTAAGAATGGACCAATATTGGTTTTGATTTCATATTCATGTATTGTCATCCAAATCTGAAATATGTGCAAATTTTAAGTTCGATTGGTCAACTGCAACTGTGTGAAAAATTAGTTACCAGATTTGAAAAGCAAATTAGATAAAACAATGTTAAACCGTGTAAAAATGGACCAATATTGGTTTTGATTTCATATTCGTGTATTGTCATCCAAATCTGAAAGGTGTGCAAAGTTGTAGTTCGATTGATCAACTGCAACCGTGTTAAAAATGAGTTACCAGATTTGAACTAAACACACACGAAGGCAAGTTAAATAAAACACTGTAAAAACAGGTAAACGTTAAATGTAGCAGAGATTAAGTTTATTACCCAGCAATATAAAATTGAACAAGTTCAGGATGAAATAGTGCCTACTTTGACTGCTTCTTTTAGAAACTGTCCACTGAGAGTCATGTTAGGCGCATTCTATTCGAAAGGAATGACTCCCAAAATTAGACACATTTCCAAGATGGACTATGCGCGTGGAAATTTTAATAGCGGGTAGTCATTGTAATCATGACTACAACATTTATATATTTTTTTCTAGGAGAAGACATACATTATTTCCCGAGACATGGGCTCCGAAATGATCCAATATTTGGACCACTCTTCATACATCTGTAGCACTAAATTTGTTAGTGGTGCTTGTTGAAATGCCATAATTAGTAAGAAGGTCGATATAACTGCAATACAGGAAATACGATGGATTGGGAAAGGCGTCAAACAACACCTATAGCTGCCATGACACATAGCATGATTTTGGTTGTGGATTTGTAGTTGATCGGGTCATGTCATCAGCTACACACCAGAGAATGAAAGACTTGTTGCACTACGAATAAAAGCAAAATTCTTCAACATCAGCTTTACTTGCGCACATGCTCCCACTGAAGACAGAGACAAAAGATATATTTTACGAGCTCTCAGACGAAACATACCGTTGTCTTGCCCATGAAATTAAAATAATTATAGGCGATTTTAATCAAATTGATCACGTTGTGACAGATGGAAGATATTTATCGAACGTATTGGATGTACGTTTGTTCCGTAGAGCGAACATCGACTCGGATCACCACCTTGGTGCAGCAAAGGTATGTACTAGAGTTAAGCAATCTCGTTCAATTGAACGATCCGGATCACTATCTCGTTCAATGGACACCGGTAATTTCTTTGACAAAACTGCGTATACTTAATTTCACACGTTGGTTTTTATGATGTTATTCATTCGTCTTTGAACGAGGACAGTGATCCGGATCGTTCAATTGAACGGGATTGTCCAACTCTAGTATGTACCCGATAAAACGTAGTAAATAAATTACTTACTAACACAGCATGGAAGTTGGACATCGGTAAACTGCAATCACAACAGATAGCCACAGAATATTCCACTCAACTGGCCCAATTGCTTAATCAAAGCACTCCTCGTCCCGATAACATATCAGCACAGTGGCAAAGTATTGCCAATCTATGCAAACAGACGATACCAGAGGCCTCCATCAAGGCACCCAACCCATGGTATCACCAGGATTGTCTTACTGTTGTCGAAGAGAAAAATGTGGCATATTGGGCTACTATAAAATCTGTAGCAATGTGTAGCGCACAAGAGAGATATCGAGAGAAAACTAGAGAGAATAAACGTATTTTCCGTAGGAGAAAGAGAGAAATTGTGTGTAAAAAAATAGAAATGTACAGGAGCCAGAATGAAGTCCGAAAATTCTACAAAAAAAAAAAAAATGAAACATCAAAGTGATGGCTTTGGTACAGACACATCCTCCTGTAGAGACGAGCAAGATAATCAGGTAACTGATACAGATAGTGTGCTCATGATACACTGAAAAAAATAATTCAAGAATTTTTACATATTTTCGTTCGTGATGTGTTGTTTTCATACTGTACAGTTACCTCACATAAGATACATGTGCAATTTCTTATATCCATCCGGAAGCCATTATTTTTTCAAAAATATGTAAGTTTTCCATGAGATGCAAAATCAATTTACTATTTTTCCCTACTTTGCTCTCACATTTCCTCTCTTGTCTGGTAAATGCTCTCAACTTTGTTCTAGTCTTCTAGAACAGAGTGAGGCAGAGAAATTTTTTGGATCTCCCTTGTGCTCTCAATGAGCGTAAATTTGTTGTTGCTCGCAACGTGTTAGCATCTACACAGGCTGTGAGCAATAACCAATTTACGCTCACTTAGAACACATTGGCTCTCTTGTGAGTCACAATGCCTTCCACTGTTCTAGAAGATCATTTCCGCGATAGTTCTTGGAATTAAAAAAAAAATATTTTTTCTTTTTTATTTTAATATTTTTTTTTTAATTTTTTTTTCTAAAGTACGCTCTTTTAGAGAAATTATTCTTTGGAAATTCCGCCTACATTATTTTTGTCATTTTAAAAATGTGATGTTTTGTTGCCTGACTTGGGAAGCGAACCCGCACCTTCAGAGTGCAAAGCCAGTATGCTTACCACTGCACCACCGTCTTATATAATCATCAGATAGCAAAATGTTCTCTGTTTGTTCAAATGTGTTGAATCATTAAATAAATGTAAACAATCGCCTTGGATGTCACTCAGAAGTCACTCCGAAGTGTCGGCATACGCGATAAAGCGTAATCACAATAAGGCTATAGAAATTGTTTGTGTAATTCACCAACGATCGTCCTTGGCGTGTCTCCGTAGTGACTTCCTAGGCGAGGGAGTGAGAAACTCACTTCCAAATGCTGCCAGGGACGCTTAACTACCACCACAACTAATAAACCAAACAAGTACAGTGCGTTTGGTGTCGAAAAAACAAAGTAATTGGCTGTACGAAATAGTTCGCATCTACAATTTTGTAATTTGCGAAATTCGTCCATAAAACTCCGATCTACTGTGAAAGTTGTTTCATATAATTTTGAGCTAGTTAAAGACTTCGTCCACCTCTGCAAATCCATAAACACAATAAACAACAAAAGTTGTGTAATAAGAAGAATATTATTGGCCAACAGATGCTACTATGGCTTAAGTAAACAGTTTAAAAACAACACTTAACAAAATACTGATACTATCTGCAGATAAGGCTTGGTGTGTTTGAGAGAAAAATTCTTCGAAACATCTACGGGTCAATGTGCTAGGCCATATCATAAGAATGAGCGACGACGAAGCCGCTAAAAAGGCGTATAAATACTGACCTCATGGCGGCACACGGGGAACTGGAAAGCCAAGGCTTTGATGGTGTAAACAGCAACAAATATAGAGGAATGGAAATATTTTCTTATTTCGGCTTATAGGACAAATGTTCCGTAGAGAGCCAACTAAGTAAGATCCATATTTTGGTATATCCCCCATATAACGGTATATCTGTATTTTAGATATTTTGTGGATTGTAGCTGCATTTTTTGCTGAGATAGAGCTTTATAATTTGGTTCAGAAGTTTCTGTTACTCCTAGGATGTTTGGTATTGAAAATAGCCCATTTTTGGTCCACATTTTGATATCGCCCCCATAGAACGGTTCCTCTCGATGTTTTGTATTTTGAAGGTTGTGGCCTCAATATCCCAGCGAAATGGCTAAAATTTGGTATTTTGTCTTCGTTGGGGGTATACAACTTTCCACTTTCATCGTCATTATCAGAAATTTATGTAATTTCGTATTTAGTCTTCGTTGGGGGTTTAAAACCTTCCACCTAAAATTGGTCGGTATAGGTCCACTCATTCATATAGCCCCAATAAAACAGTACCTGCGGACTTTCTGGATTTTGAAGGTTGTGGCCTCAATTTCCCACCGAAATGGCTGCAATTTGATATTTAGTCTTCGTTGAGGATATAAGTCGTTCCACCTGAATGTTGTTGGTATAGGTTAACGCCTTCATATAGTCCACTTTGAACGGCACCTCCCGATTTACGGTATTTTGAAGGTTATAGCCTCATTAACACACCGAAATACATAACTGAAATTTGGTATTTATGTCCTGTTTGACAAAGACGATTCGAATTCAAATTCGTTCGAACTACTACCAACCTTCTGTTTGTTGAAAAATATTTGACTCATTTGTGTTTTCAATCAAGTTTAATTTTTTTATAATAACTGTAGTTTGGTCGTATTTCGAACGAATTTAATTCGAACCGTCTTAGAGAAACAGGCCATTAGTCTTCGTTGGGGGTACAAAAGTTTCCACTTGAACTTTGTCGGTATATAGCTCCCATAGGACGGCACCTCCCGAATTTTGAAGGTTGTGTCCTGAATATTCCACCGATATTTTGTATTTTGTCTTCATTTGGGGGTAGAACGGTACTCCCTATTTACGGTATTTTGAAAGTTCATAATAATATAGCCCATTATGAAATTGCGGATAAGAAAAAACTCTGGGAAACATATATAAAAGCTTTTTTTAACAGACGAAAGTCGAACACAACTACAAAATATAGAACATCAAAGCGGTGTAACGATAAGACCCATTACAGAGGAGGAATTAAAATCAACTATAAAATCCATGAAAGACAAAAAAGCAACGGGTCCGGATGAAATACCCACCGAAGTACTCAAATTAATAGAAGGAAGAAATATACAATTAATATTGAGATTATTCAATCAAATTTACTCTACAGGACAATACCCTCAAGACTGGCTGGAATCGACATTTGTAACCATACCTAAGAAAAATAATGCGAATTCGTGCGGCGATTTCAGACTAATTAGCCTTATGAGCCATGCTTTAAAAATCTTTTTAAAAATAATACACCGACGAATATACCCATTATGCGAGATGCATATGGGTAAGACACAATTTGGATTCAGAGAAGGCATGGGTACCCGGGAAGCATTGCTTGCAGTTCAGGTTCTACTACAAAAATGCCGCGAAGTTCAAAAGGACGTATTTCTTTGCTTCGTGGATTACGAGAAAGCATTTGATAGCGTGAAACACGATAAACTAATGAATATTTTAACGGATATTGGACTAGAAGAATGCGATAAAAGATGTATTCAAAATCTATACTGGAAACAAGTATCAAAAATTAAAGTGGATGGTGAATTATCTGACAATATCCCAATTTCAAAGGGTGTAAGGCAAGGATGTATTTTGTCACCACTTCTGTTCAATCTATATTCAGAAAAAATATTTCAAGAATCAATAGCTTCCAAGAACATTGGTATTAGTATAAACAATATCCTCATCAATAACATTCGCTACGCTGATGACACCACATTACTGGCAAGCAGCTTAGCAGGATTACAACGACTAGTAGATGCACTTATGAAGACTAGTGAAAAATATGGGTTAAAAATCAACATAAGAAAAACAAAATATATGATTGTCAGCAGAAAACATGTGGATAGTAATGTACCAATGATAATAAATAACACACAAATAGAAAGAGTAAGAACATACAAATATCTAGGAGTACAGATAAACGAACAATGGGATATGTCAAGCGAAATCAAATGTCGAATTGAAGCAGCGAGAAACGCATTTTCTAAATATAAGAGAACGCTGACCAGCCATGATATAAGTCTATCAACAAAAATACGTTTTGTCAGATGCTACATATTTTCAGTATTATTATACTCTGCCGAAACCTGGACGCTAAAGCTAGCAGACGAAAAACGAATTAATTCTTTTGAAATGTGGATTTATCGCCGTATCCTAAAAATTCGCTGGACAGACCGCATTTCAAATGAAGAAGTGCTACGACGGATGAATGTCGAACGAGAAGTTATACGCAATATAAAAAGCCGAAAAACATCCTACTTAGGACATGTAATGCGTAATGAAAAATATAAGCTGCTCCAAGCCATTATTCAAACAACTATAGAGGGAAGAAGACCGAGAGGCAGAAAAGAAACATCATGGATAAGAAACATCCAAGAATGGACGGGTCTACAAGACGAAAGAAGCCTCCTGAATGCCGCAAAGAATAGGAACCTCTCTATAATATAATAAATCATATATACATATACATGCATATTGAATTGTTAACAATGTAACACATAATTGTATGATCGCTAACACCCGAATACGGGTTGGCAAATAAAGAAGAAGAAGAAAGTTCATTGTTCAACAGAAATAACTGCAATTTGGTATTTATTTTCGTTGGAGTTACAAATCTTTCCTCAGGAAATGTATTGATACTGGTTAACGTTTTGATACAGCCTCCGAAAAACGGTACTCCCGCCCGTATAGCCCCCATATATAATTTTCGAGATTGCTGTAATTTAATATTGTGTGTTGTCAGAGGACACAGAATCTCAATTCGAAACGGAAGGAATCTAATTGTTCCTTTTTACTTCAATACAGTTCGTGGTGGAGAGTATAAAAAGTTCGACCCAAGCGAACTGATCACCATTCGTACTCATTTGAAAAATATATGCTTCTTTGCTGTTTTCAATCAAACAAAAAATTTCTTCAAAAACAGGAGTTTGATAATAATTCGAACGAATTTTAATTCAAACCGAGAACACATGTCTTTATTATTCCTTTTTAATTGTTTTAAAGCTTAATCGTAATTAAATTAATTCATTATTATAAAACAACAAAACTGAGATAATTCTGATATATATTGTTTTCTTTTCTGTTAGGAGTCTTACTAAAATCGTTTGAACAACATTTTTGTAGATTATTTGGATTATTTGGCTTAGAAATTGTCATTTTGTAGCTTCGAATTTCTTCGAAGACGAAATACAAAATCACAAGGTTTATTGAACTTCTTGAGTTCATATTAATTTTAATTAGAAATGTCTCTGTTCCTGGAAATTACTTTCAATGCTAAGTGGGAGTTTTCATTTTTCAATTAAGCAATTTATGTAGCCACAGAAAAAAATATTCTAGAAATCGATTTATTTTACCTACACAGAAAAAAAATCCGGTGATAAAAAAAAATTATCATATTGACGAAATTCGAAAAAAATTAATTGATCAAAAAGTAATAATACAACTGATAAAATATTTCACATATTGAGTAAAAAATTTATCGATTTTTTATATTGAAATGATAAAATGGAAATATTTGGAATATTTTGATAAATATTTTTGTCAATATGTGAAATATTTCATCAGTTGCATTTTTACTTTGTGACCAAATAATTTTATCGAATTTTATCAATATGACAATTTTTTTATCGCCGGAAAATCGATAAATATTTGGTTGAATCTTTGAATTTTTTTATCAAATGACTAAAATTTTTTTCTGTGTAGAATAAACAAAAAAGAAAAAATTCAATAAGTTGTGAACACGCAGTAGAAAAAAATGTTAACGTGTATTGAAGCTTATTAATTATAATAAGTTTTTAATTAAAAAATTGTGAAACCCTTATTGTATTATGAAATGGCGGTTTTTAATGGCAATTTTTAAAGAGAAAATGCGTATAAAAATATTGTAAAATGGCTGTACAGAATCACCCCCATCATGTGCCCGCAAGTACTGTTTGTTATTCTAATAAAAGACATTTATTTGATTTTAAATATGTACCTACCTTTGGTTTCTGATTGTTTTGTTGTGATGTTGAATGCCTCCCTTCTTTCCCCTTCGCCTTTTTTAGTTTTGGTAAAAACGAAAATAAGCATTTTTTATGAAAACCATAGCCTCATTTATTGCAGTTGCCGTTGTAAGCAATGTCAGCATAAGGATGTCCTAAGGCAATCTGTGATGCTGCCTTCCAAAGCGGATATTTGATAGTAAAAGCTTTGTTAATAACAGTAAAGCTTCTGTAACAGAGAGAGGGAGAGATAACTATTTAAATTTTGAGAGAGTAACATACTGTATGTGTGACTATGTTAAAATTATATGTTAAAAGTATCTAACATTAAGCAACAGAGTGGAGCAACAGTTTTCACAAATATGTATGTATAAATTAAGAAAAAGAAAAACAAACCACCCTCTTCTTGTCTTCCCAGAAATCGTGAAAATATGGTAGTGTACATTACTACACACAAACAAGCAAAAAATACAATTGGGGGTATCAGAGATAAATGGCACAGAAAACGTTGGGGAGATGCGACACAGCTGTTTTTTATTTACTCGCATCTTCAGCTTCTCAGTACGAGGAATGAAATTCAAATTTACGAAATGGTTTCTTTAATAATTTCGGATAAAAATTGTTATATCTTCTACGATGTCAGCATAAGGAAGTAACAAGTAGTTTTTCTGTATATTAAGCCATTTCTATTCAAATTTGCATGTTGCAAGACCTTCTCCAGCAGCAAATTTAAAGAATCGAACCCGGACATTCAGTGTTCAAAGCGGGCGAGCTTACCTTTGTACCACGGTGGCTCATCTAAAGCCGCATTCGCGTGTGCAATTATTTTATTGTACATAGTCGTTCTCAAAGTATGTTCGATAAGATCTTGTAAAAGAGGGATGCAGGCATTGGAAACGCATACCTAATGATTGGACTTAAAGTACCCCATGCCTCATCCACAAAGGGGTGTTAAGCGACCACGTGCCCATCGGTATTCTCAAGGTTTGCAATTAGGGTACCGACTGTATTTGAAAGGAGCCTCGTTGATACCTGGGCGATTCAGCGAGTATTAGCTTTAACTGTCAAGCCAAGGTAAGGAGGCTATGTTACGGTGGACGTCAGTCCCTCCGCAAATCAATATCTAGTTTTAATAAAAAACCCCAAAATAAACCTTCGACTGATGTAGGTGTGGATGCCTTGGCACCCTCAGTCTTCACTCTCACATGTACATCAACCTCTTTATCTTTACACTTAGAACTGCAGAGCTATCTTTTGACTTCTCTCTCTTCAGACCATGAAGGTCTCGTGGTGGCAGGGATGCTTACGGCGGTAACATCCAAGCAGGTACTGCGTCGGCAATAACTTGTTATGTTGATGTACCGGTAAAATCTTCGTCTTCTCATAAAGATGGTCCACTTGTGACTTGAGAACGGTGTTCATAATTCTGATCTTGTCGCAAATAGATATGCTTGGGGTACTTAGCGGTCGAAAACAGGACACAATCGACTAATGTGTTTAGGGAACCTCATTTCAGTCGTCCAGGTGGTAAATAGTGTGGCAGTAGATTTAGCGGCGGATATTTTCATATTTCTTAGATGGAAGAACTGCATTGCTTCTGTTACGTGGATATTTAACCTATCAAATATATCATCGACGATGGGACCCGACGACAAGATCGTACAATCCTCCGCATACATTACGAGGGTGTGGAATTTCAGAAAAGTAGATGTTGAACAGTTCCGGAGATATCACCCCGCCTAGGAGAACTCCCTGTTTCACAAATTCACAAACAATTGGCGTCCATACATATAGTTGATTATCGAAAGCTTAAAACACGGCTGGACGAAAGTCTTGTTTATATCCTAGAACAGCTAGGCGTGGTTGATAGTATCGAAGGCTTTCGATAGGTCAAAATCCACTGTTCGATCGCACTGTCTGTTCTGGTTCAGTCCTCGACTGATATGTGTGGATATGGCGTGTAATGCTGCTGTGGTTCTATGCATTTCCCCGGAATCCATGGTGATGTTTGGTAACTGGGAAACAGTTTCTCATCACGGGGAGGAGTAGTGCCTCTAGAATCTTCGCTTTGGTAGCACGGCCTGGTTAACGATATCGATGGTCTTTGATAGGTCAAGAGCCACCATAACTATTCGGCCGCACGCTCCTTTTAGTTCTCGACTGATACGTGCATCCTTGCCTGGCTTCAGAAGCGGTACCATCCTGCCAACTTTCCAGACTTATGGTACAATATGAATGGATAGTAATAGATTAAGGACACTTGTCAAATACCGAAATCCGGGTTCATCCAGTTGCTTATGGATTACCATTGAGATTTCGTGTGGACCCAATGCTGTGGATAATTTCGCGATTCGGATGACATTTGCAACATTGCTCGTCGTAAATTGTGGTGGGCTCTTATAGGGCGTAAAACACTGCTCTTCGCCATAACACTAACTTGGTTTTCTATAAACTGCCGGCTGAAGTCCCGGACAGTTCTGGGCAGCACTCTGAAGCGGTGATTGGTAAATTTTCTGAATCATTGCCAATCAGCTTTCCATGGTTCAGGAAATACGGCTGTCAGAGGTGAAATCGTGTGGTCGGTTAACGGAGACAATGAAAATGAAAACAAACGAAAATATATCTCGAGTGCAAAGTTTTCATGTTTTGTCAGTTTTTAAATTGTTCGCTAGTGTTTCTTAGATCCTTGGACAGATTTTTTGTCCAAAACAACCGACAAGAGTCTTCTATGTATGATGGCTGTTTTTTCTGTGACATCGAAGTCTATCAACCTCACTCCGTAGTCGGACGTGCCACTTTGCATTCGAAATATTTCGAGAAGAAGGCTCAAAAATGGTCATGGTCAGGACATCGGTCCTATGCTTTTTTCTAGGCTATCGTAGAATATTTCATTCATCTGCTCAGTCTTGTCTTCGGGGGCAGATAAGTCTTATGGTACAGAATATAAGCTTTGAATGCTCTTGTTTCATGGTAGTTATATAATTGGTTGAAGACTTGCACCGTCGACTCAGTGGTTATGGGCACTCAGATTTTTACTCCCAGACTCCCCTTCAGGATCTAATGAATTGCACCGGGGTGTATATTTAATTCGAAGCTGCTATATATATCTATTGAGAATTCCGCTATCCTTTGCCGCGCACAATATTTCTCCGCCTTGCTTCCCGAAAGGCTTAGAAGTTTGCAAATAATTTACTTATGGAACCACCCTCGTTTCTTGAACAGAAAAATGTTTTACAAATACAACAATTAATTTAACACCCGAAGAAAGAAGTATGTACTGTCATATTTATGCAGTCTATTTTTGAATAAGAATATGGTCAGAAAATTTATTTTAGCTCGAATATTTATTCCAAGAGCTTATTTATACAAATACAAACAGTTAATAATAGAGAACAACTAATTATTACTAAAAAGTTATTATTTATTAAAGTATTTTGTCTTAAACAAACACAAGTTTTAATAAATGTATGTAGATATTTATAAATAATTTATCATAAATTCTGAAATCATTTCGCACTATGTATTTCGAGTGTCGACAAACACACACACAGCCATTACCGTCTGTGTATTGGTGCGAAATATTTTATTGTTTTGCGGTTCATTCGCAGTGCCTTCATTAGGAATAACTGTTAAACACCAGGGAGTATCATTGGGGATGTACAACAACAACACAACAGACATCCATCTAGGCATACTCATTTCTTGGCTAACAATCTGTTAAAAACACTCACACAAAAGCATGTATCTACATAAACACAAACAACCCGAACATATACACGTTATGGTGTTCAACAATAGACTTTTTTTACAAAGGTTTGCAACAACAACTTTGAAAGCATCCTGCTGGTTCCTGTTGCAGCTACTCAATAAACCAGACAGCATCCCCTGGTTTCAGTGCCTGGATTGTTGTTGCCTGGATCAGAACGTATTTTGTGGTATGTCGTGTCGTGCGGTCGTACGGTATTACCAATATTTTCTAACGGTTAAAGCGTACAGCTTATACATAATTGGTGTTTGAATACTTCACATCTACACACAAACACACAAGTGTCAGTGGACAAAGGCTATGTCAATTTTTCCATAAAAAGTGTGTAATTGTTGAAATTTTTTGTATAAAATTGAAATACATACATATGTATATGAAATTTGTCATAAAACAAATAAAAAAAAATCAAAAAAATATAAAAAAGGTGAAATTAAATTAAAAATAAAATTAATGTGTCAAAATAACTAACAAATTAAATAGCGGGATAAAAAGCAGTACAGAGGTAATTATTCACAAAACGAGATCATACCTTTTTCCTCAACTTAAATTAAAATATTTAGTGTAAAAGAATCGTATCTCTATGTTTTTCTACATGATAGCCTTTGAAATGAAATTCAATGCATCATCTAAAATTGTAACCTTTTTGACGAAAAAGTGTTTCTAAACAATACTTCTTTCTGTTTATTTTTTAAGAACAAATGTTGTATTTTTGTCAAAATATATTATTATTATTATCAAATTTATTAATCAATCAAAATCCCTATAAGGGCTACAAATTGATAGATACATATTAATAGTGTTACACATTATAATGACACATATATGAATCGTTTTTAAATTTTCAGTGAATTGGTGGAATGTGACTTTCTTTCTGTCATATTGACTATTGATCTGTAGTGGGATTCTGTAACTCATTTTTGCTGTTACCGACAAAAATCGGTCAAATTAAATCGCAAAATTGTGACTAAAAACATAAAGAAAAGTTGGCATCACTGTTTGTGTCGGTAGAGGCTAGCGACTACTTTTCATTCGTCGTTAACTTACCGAAAAATTTCTTTAATTATCGAAATTATAAGCATTTAAATTTTACCGACAATTCTCGATAACAGCAAAAATGAGTTACAGAATCCCACTACTGATGTTTACTCCTTATCTGACAACGGTTTATTATTTTCTGACGATTATTTGCTGTTCTGATATTACTTTGTCTAGGTTGTTGCATATTACACGGTCGCACAGTGTGGCAAAAATTTGTTTTCTGACAAAATCTATATTTTCCATACGGTTGAAGGTAGGCTCTGCGAATAGTGGCCCCAAAACATAATTGCCCCAAACAAAAAATGCAAAATGACCCCAAAAAAATGTATGGGTTACAACAACACGAAAATTGGGGCAATTTTCCACCTTTTTTTGGGATATTTCTGCATAAAATTTTTGGGGCATAATTGCATTTCAATGAAAATGAAGAATTGCCCCAAAACTTGAAAATGCAATATCACCCCAAATTTGAGCTTGCTTTTAATTTGGGGTCATCTGCGTTTTCAGTGAAAATTACTCCTAGTAGATGTTTCGAATACTATGACCATGTAAAAGTGCGCAATTCTATTATTTCCGAATTCTTTAACATGGCATAATCATAATCAAGGAAGTTTTTAATTAGTTATTATATTTTTATGAGAAAATTATTTAATATTAGCGTCAGGATGGTTTATGGGATCGGTAGGGTTAACATAACCCTTATTGATAAATGATACCAAGTCACATTTATATAAGGTAGAAGTCACAATCAGCTGTATTTTTACTATTTTGTAAATTTGGTTTTCAAACTGTAATATGGTGCATGAAATTTGAAACTTCGAAATTTGCTATCATAAAATTCTTTTTTTATCGTAAACATGTAATAACAATGACCTACGACAGTTCTGAATGTTTTATATTTACATTTTGATGCAAATTTGTTCTATTTTAGAGGATTTTCAAAATGTATTTATGTTTTTAATGAGAAAAATTTTATAACGACTCCATTATTCAATATTTTCTTTGACATTAAGGGCCTGTTTATGTATGTCGATAAGAAAACGAATGCGAAAGAAAAACTACCAAATTTGAGTGTGTATTTCAAATTTGTTTTTTGTTTTGAAGCAAAAGTAAATGAAATAATATTTCAAAAACTAAAGTTTGGGTGTCTTTCATGCGCACACATTTTCGTTTCGAAATACATAAACTGGGGGTAAATTTTCAATAACAGCAATGTTGTTTTTGTAAATTTGTTAGTTGTTGTAATTCATGCATTTACCTTATATAAATTTGCCTTGAATGACACTCACATTTTCAAAGAGTCTTGCTTCCATTTTTATACAAATATTTATACTTTAGGTTTAACCTTAGTCACGTCAGATACATGCCGACCTTTTTCGCCACCATCACGAAAAATAACAGCTTATATCCATATAGTTTAATTAGTTATAATATTTGTATGAATAAAATGGTATGGAGTTTAGAGTCAGGATGGTTGAAGGGATCGGCAGGGGTAATGAAAAAATCGCGCGATCCCTTCAACCATCCTGACACTTAATTCCATATAATTTTTCATAAAATCGCGCAATTTTTTCATTACCCCTGCCGATTCCTTCAACCATCTTGACGGATTTAAATGCATAATGAAAAATTGTCCCAATTTTGGGGCAATTTTCCTTTTTGATATTGGGCTAATTTTGCATTATTTTGGGGCCAAAATGTACACAACATAATGGGGTCATACTTCATAATGCACGTATACCCCAAATTTGGGGCAATTTTGAACTTCACGTTTGGGGTGATTTTGTTTTGGGGCCACTATTCGCAGAGCCTTGAAGGTATACCTAGTCTTTGGATAAGGTTTTTATCAAATCGAGATTTTTTATTCTACATTGCTATACAAAATTCATTTTGTTTCTAATTTAATATCCTAAAAGCAAAATCTCAAAATGTTCATTTTCAGATGTCAACAAAAAATCTATATTTTAGCAATGCAATGAAACCAGACTTTAAAAACAAAATTATGCTGGGATTCTGATGTACCAATTCGGGTTTGTTGTTTTTTTATTCAAATTTTGTATTTTTAGCATTGGAATTCTAGTGCGAATGATTGTTATTAATTAGAATAAATTATAATAAGAGTCATACGCATTGCGTTCTAAAGTTATAAAATTAAAAATTTTAACAAAAACAAGTAAGCAAAGGCTATAGTCGGACGGGGCCGACCATGTGATACCCTACACCACAACTTCTAGGAATTAGCTATGTGCAACCACTTTGCACGTGAATGTCCGGGAATGATTCCCACGCCTGGCCACATCAAATTTTCAACGGTGGCATAATACCACTTTGTAATGCTGCCGATATTTTCTGAGTATTTCAGCCATGAAAAACTTCGGATTCGGCGATAAAAAATACGTCACATACCACCGCGAAATATTCGTCGGAGACCCCCAATGTGGTATACCAATCTTCATATCTCGGCGAGATAAAGCGATTTTGAGATGTGTGTCCGTCCGATCGTCCGTCCGTCCGTATTTCCATTATAAATTGTATAGTGTAATCATAAACACGCTAGAGGTCGCAATTATAGCTCAATAGTCACGAAATTTCGCACGAGTTAAGAGTTTAGGTTGACGAAAATGCCTATAATTTTGCATGATGATCTGATATTATTTAGTGGGTGACATAGACCATTACTTTTGTATGAAAAATATACAAATTTTATTTTTGGTCCATATTTTAAGTCCTGGACAGCATATACCGGCAAAGTAGCGTACATATGGAAAAAGAACTACTTACCTTTCCCCTGATGCAAATTGCAATAATGTGTCTGCTAGATAACGGGCCTATTGCTTAATATGTAGAGAAGCACAATTTCCTCCCATGCTACAAATTGTCGATATAATGACAGAGAAATTTGCATTTAAGTTGTCCAATTGGAAGTTTTATACAAATATTGCAGCATGGGGTCGCCTCGCCACTTATTTTATACCTCAGGATTTACAGTAAAGGGGATACATACAAAATACGACCAAAGATGTGTCTCATCGAAATAATGGTATGTTTGGGCGAAATTTGTTTTAGACAATTTGGAGTCGACTAGCTGGCTGGTGCGCAAGAAAATTTTATACTTCGTAATATTTTGCCCAAACTTACTTTAAGTTCGAATATAGGCTATATAGGTCCACAACTCCTTCACAAAAGTTTAAATTGTGTGAACGATAACTGGCGAAGTGAGCAATCGATCGATAGATTGGGTAAGATTATATACAAAATTCGGAAAAGTGAAATTTAAGAGCCCTCTCAAATCGTTTTGAATTTTTTTCAGCAGATTGTCCTTGCGGTCCCCTTGACGATGGTACAATTGCAATAGCAAGTCCATATTTCCTGAGATTATGGCCGAAAAGCTCCAAGAAACCCTGAAAAACAGACAAGAAACCTGAGGCTGAGGGTATATCACGGTTAACACAGCTGACTTATACTATGTTCTTTGGTGTGTAATTGAATATGAATAATTTTGGGATTTGTACATTTGTTTGCATGCAAATTATTTGAATTTCTATTTATTAGTAGTTATTTCTACCGGTATAAAATATATTTTTGATATCACAATATATACCCACAGTGAACTATTTTCGAAATACCCTGAAAAGCACAAAACTACGTGAGGACGATGGATCTTCAATAAACTCACAATTTTTCGAAATATCAAATATCAGAGATGTAGCAAATTGCATTGTATATTTATTTATTTTAGGTTATTCCAAAAAGGACCTGACATTCAAAGACAATTTGAAGATTTAGCAGGAGGGGCTAATCAATGTGAATTTTCCAATTTTCGAATATTTTTTCCACAAACATCCCAGTAGGGACAAGGGAGGCTTCTCTTATATCAGTGGATTCAAATTATGTTATTGATATGTGACCTAGTTTTTATCGCCGAGTCCGAACGGCGTGTCCTAAGTTGCCACTTGTAGAGATGTTTTTCATGACTGAAATAGTATTTTGCCACCGTTGAAAATTTGAAAATTTGATTCTGCGTGCAAGGCCGTTGCACATAGCTGATTCCTAGAGGTTGTGGGGTAGGGTATCACATGGTCGGCCCCGTCCGACTGTAGCCTTTGCTTACTTGTTAATAATAATAATGTTCGTAGACCTATACATATATTTAGCAATGGGTGTCTGGGAGGGGAAGAAGCCTATTGATTTTGGTGATGGTCGGATCATATTGTAATCGCGAAACAGGTCACAATTTTGATCGGATAATCGCGAAATGTTGTGGGTCCGTGGGACCCCCCTCTAAAGAGAACTTGTGAATATAGACGCAAGTTTTTATACAAGAGGTACACCAGATTTTCGTCATATTTTTGAGGATTTTAGCTTATTTCTCAAACAATATTAACAGTAATTAGTGATTTAAGGTTCCTAGGGGTCAGAAAATTTCTCCGCGAAAAATTGGCGCCATATCACTATAACTCACGATTTTAGCTACTTTGAAGACTTTAGCTACATTTTCCGACAAAAAAATAGCTCTAATTTACAATTCAAGGTCTCTAGAGGTTAAATAACATATCCACATATCGACACCTCCAAATAATAGTATGCTAAGTCTAAAAAGTGAGTTTTGCAGGAGAAGCTCTCAAAGTTTGGAAATTTTTTGAACTTCAGTACTATGCTAAGTCAATATTTGTTTATAACTTCTGTTCGGATTGACCGATCATTACCAAAATTAGACAGAATTTAAGTTAAAGGACGTTCGACACCTCCAAATAATAGTTTGCTAATTCTGAAAAGCGAGTTTTGCTGGACAAGCTCTAAAAGTTTGGAAATTTCTTTGACCTTCAGTACTATGCTAAGTAAATATTTGTTTATAACTTCTGTTCGGATTGTCCGATCATTACCAAAATTTGACAGAATTTAAGTTAAAGGACGTTAAATAAAAAATGTAAAGAACTTGAAAACATGCTAAGTCGACTTAGCATACTATTCTTTGGAGGCGTCGATTAAACGGTTCCCAGTGACAGATAGTGATATAATTTCGTGCAGCGAGTTCTCAGAATGGAAGGTACCCGATAAAGCCCAATGTGAAGTCTTTTAAAGGATTTTCCTACTGAAGTGGCTCTAACTTGGTATTTTGGATTATCAATGGGTAGAAAACATTGATGCCTCATTGGTATTAAATATTGTTTAAAAGAAATTGATATTCTTCAGTTAGCAGATTCTCCCTCTCCTGAGAATATGCCTTGAAGGGGCGGAAGAACTTGGTATTTTGATAAACGAAAGAAACTAATTGTTCCATTTTACTTCAATAAATCTTGCGATCATGGCCTAATAATACAGGTACTACACCAAAAATCTAGTTGATTATCATTCTAGTTGTCAAAATGCATTATGGTGAATGAATCACATACAAAACTTAAACAAGCAATTCTCAGTTTTGAGCAACCGATGTAACAACTTCTTATTCCGCCACGCTCGTGGTGAAGGGTATAAGAAGTCCTTCCCGGTCAAACTTAACGCCGTTCTTACTTGTTTTGTTATAGAATTCCGAATACACCCTCATGTAGTGGCACACCAATGGTGGCATTTGCAATTAAAATATTTACAATAGGCTTTAAGTTCGAAAAGTTGGCGGCAATAATCTATCATAACCTATATTTTTGTATATTATGCATTCCGGATTATGATGACAATTTTAGTAACAATTTCGACAGCTTAAGACAGTAACTAATGGAGTTTAATTTATAAGAATATTTGCCTTCGTAAATAAATATTATTTAGTATTTCTCCCGTGGCTACAACATATTTACATTGGACCACACACACACATGAATATACCTCCATATTATTGGTAATATAATGTTATGTGCCCGATGTTATTAAATAAATGACTAAGGCCCAATATGACACTTTGTTGGAGCCTGAGGGAGAAGGATGGAATATACCATCGATGAACAATGTTAAGTCTATGGGTAATAAATTTCTCAGCGTAGAGGAGTTTTTATTTAACCTATGATATTAAGCAGAAAAACGCACATACATACGGAGAAACCATTTGATTGCCAGAAAATAAACAAATGCAATAAAACAACAAAAATGGCAATAACATTTGGATATCAAGCTGATGATAATATCCAAATGTTAGCTTTAATATTGGTATAAGCAGGAAATTATAAATTGAAGAGTTGAGCTTGATGCGCCAGTTGTGAACAAAAACTCTCTTCGCATTGGTTCAGAATCGTTTTTTCCTGGCCAAAAATTCTGCAACTTTTGACAGATTTGCTTTACGGTGAATCAAATTCGGTCCACCAGGTTACAGAGGAATTCAAGGTCAAAGTTATACTTTTCACTATTTTTCATCAAAATATGCGAGTTTTTAGTGTTTTTTTTATATTATCCTATATATAAAAAATGACCAAAGCCCAATAAATAAACTAAAGACATACAAAAAATTAAAAAAAAAATTTTTTTGAAAAAAAAATAAAAAAAAATATTTAAAAAAAAAGTTTTATAACTGCAACCTAAAATGTCAAATTACGGGGAGTTCCGTCAAACAATGTTGCTAAGATCCTTAAAATACCGAAAATCAGGAAGTACCACATGGACCTATGTTGTTAAGTCTTTATAGAGAACTGTTGTGACCACTTAAAACCATAAATGTCAAATTACAGCTTAAACATTGTAGCTAAAATCATTCAAATACCGAAAATCGGGAGGCTATACCAAAACATGGGCCGATATAGCTTAACTTCGAACTTGACCTGCCTGTGGCAAAGATACTCTGGCACAAAAGTATAGCGTTCTAGCTCAATTATTGTGGACGCTAGACTGATTACAACAGTCGGACAAGATTGACGCATTCTGATCAAGAATATATATACTTTATAGCAGGTATCGGCACTAACACAAATGCATTGTTTGCGGTCTCACGCATACGACTCTCTCCACAAACAGCGTGTGCGTTAATGCATTGCTAAAATCAAAAATCAGAAACAACCGACAACAAAACCTTCTTCATTGACTTCTGAACGAACACTGAGAGGTGGTTGTTCTGTTGTTATTCTCATCAAGGGCACGTGTGCCCCTTTTTGCCGGATGCTGCTTTATAGGGTCGGAAGTTATTACTTTAATGTGTTACAAACGGAAAAACAAACTTACGAGGGCAGTTCGGAAACTTCTTAGCCTAGCACAAAAAGCGCAGTATAAACAGAAAAAAGTTAAGTGTTTTGGAAACTTCCATCTCTGTTATGAACGCATGTTAAATTTTGTTTCGATCTGGCAACTCCTTCATATAGAAACAGGTGTTCAAAAAAGACGCATCCGCAATTTTTTTACAATGGAAAAATTAGAAATGCGTGCTGTCATTAAATATTTACATAAAAAAGGTTTATCGGGACAAGAAATTCATAATGATATGGTGAATGTGTTAGGTGAAAGTGCTCCTTCATATGCAACAGTAAAAAATTGGGTTGCTGAATTTAAACGTGGTCGTACAAGCATTGAAGATGAACCACGTAGTGGACGTCCAAAAACAGCAACAACAACAGAAATTGTAGCCAAAGTGCATGTTATGGTATTAAATGATCGACGAATAAAAGTGCGTGAAATTGCTAATATCGTGGGCATCTCAAATGATCGAGTCCATTTAATTTTGCATGAAGAACTACAGATGAAAAAGCTTTCTGCAAGATGGGTGCCGCATTTGTTAACAGTCGATCAAAAACGCATAAGAATGAACATTTCTCAAGCTTGTTTGGATCGTTTTAAGCGAAATAAAATGGATTTTAAGCGTCGTTTCATAACTGTTGATGAGACATGGATCCACCACTATACTCCAGAGACAAACGAACAATCCAAACAATGGACTGAAGCTGGAGGAAGTGCCCCAAAGAAGGCAAACACAATTCAATTGGCTGGTAAGGTTATGACAACGGTTTTTTGGGACTTCAAAGGTATTTTATTGACTATCTGCAAAAGGGTAAAACAATAAATTCAGAGCACTATTGCAACCTTTTGGATCAATTAAATGTACAAATTCGAGAAAAACGTCCTGGCTTACAACACAAAAAAATAATTTTTCATCAGGACAATGCACCAGCGCACAAGAGTGTTTTAACAATGGCTAAAATCAACGAATTAAAGTACGAGTTGCTTGACCACCCACCTTATTCTCCTGATTTAGCTCCCAGTGACTTTTACTTGTTCCCAAATCTAAAAAAATCAAATGAAGATGCAATTACAGTTGTAAACGACTATTTTGAAGACCTTGAGGAAAACTATTTTAATCAAGGGATATAATTGCTAGAAAAGCATTGGACTAAGTGTATTGAAGTTTCAGGAGATTATATTGAAACATAAAAATATTTTTGAAAAACTAACTATTCTCTTTCATTGATAGGCTAACAAGTTTCCGAACCGCCCTCGTAATATACCCTCCATACTATGGTGGAGGTTATAAAAAAGTAAAAATGCAGCTGATTCTCACTTCTACCTTCTTTAATATACCTTGTTAGCCCTCATAGAATGGCACCTCCCGATTTTAAGTATTTTGAACATTTTAGCCAACTTATCTAACCGAAATGGCTGAAATTTTGTATTTAGTCTTTAATTGGAAACTTTCCACCAGAAAATTGTCGTCTTCATATAGCCCCCATAGAACGGTGCCCTTCGATTTTTTAAGGGTTTAGCGTCATTATCAATGTGAAATAGCTGAATTTTTGTATTTAGTCTTTGATGGTGGTAAAGAATATTCCAGAAGAGAATTAGTGGTACAGGTTTACATTTTCATATAGCCCCCAAAGATACCTCCCTAAAGATACTTACCTCAATATCCCACCAAAATTACTGAAATTTGGCATTTACCGCCTGTTCATGTATGTTGCACGGAAACCTGTACGAAAGGAAAGCAGTCACTCGCTTCCGTCTAAAAATGCGTTCATGTATTTCGCAAACTTTCGTGCGACTGCCGTTACGTATCCTATGCGAAATACTACTAATTTGAATGTACATTTGTACAACTATGTTCCATAAATGAGAGCCAAATGAGAAATGAAAACAAAATCCACATATACATACAAATATTGGAATATGTGTGATTTGTTTTGTTTGAAAAATAAAATGTAAAGGCATTTTGAATTATTTTATTCAATTGATTTCTTCAAAATACTGACCGCCTGTTCATGTATGTCGCACGGAAACCTGTACGAAAGGAAAGCAGTCACTCACTTCCGTCTAAAAATGCGTTCATGTATTTCGCAAACTATCGTGCGACTGCCGTTACCTATCCCAAGCGAAATACTACTAATTTGAATGTACATTTGTACAACTATGTTCCATAAATGAGAGCCAAATGAGAAATGAAAACAAAATCCACATATACATACAAACATTGAAATATGTGTGATTTGTTTTGTTTGAAAAAAAAATGTGTCGGTATTTTAAATTATTTTATTTTATTGATTTCTTCAAAATAATGAATGAAACCGCCATTCAAACGTGTCCATAAAATTGTTATTTTGTTTCAAGTATTTGCTTCATAAATTAGTTTTAAGATTTTCGGTGTTATTCGCGAGTTTACGTTCTACTCGGCAGCTACAAAGCAAGTGAGTGATTTTGACATTCTCTTTCTATAAGAGACAGTCCTTTCGAAATACATAAACCCAAATTGAATGGAAAAGTGTACGTTTACGTGTTATTTCGTATGGCTTGTCGGTCGCATAGATTTTCGTTTTGAAGGCGTTTACATGAACAGAAAATGATTTTTTTCCACTTCCGGAGCGCAAAAAACCTTTCGGTCGACATACATGAACAGGCTGTGAATGAAACAGCCATTAAAACGTGTCTGTAAAATTTTTATTTTGTTTCAAGAATGTGTTGCATTAATTTGTTTTAAGATTTTCGGTGTTATTCGCGAGTTTACGTTCTACACGGCAGCTACAAAGCAAGTGAGTGATTTTGACATTCTCTTTCTATAAGAGACAGTCCTTTCGAAATACATAAACCCAAATTTAATGGAAAATTGTACGTTTACGTCTTATTTCGTATGGCTTGTCGGTCGCATAGATTTTCGTTTCGAATGTGTTTACATGAACAGAAAATGATTTTTTCCACTTCCGAAGCGCAAAAAAACCTTTCGGTCGACATACATGAACAGGCTGTTAGTCTTCGTTGGGGGTATAAAACTGAGCAGGGGAAAAAGCTAACAATAATCGAGTTTTTGAACATTTTAGCTTACAGAATTATTCCTAGAAAGTTCTTACGTTCTAGGAAGTTATTTATTGAGATCTTAGGTATATTTTTGTAGTTCACTGTATGGAGCCGGACCGAAGAAAAAAGGAATAAAAATATATTTTTTAAGCTTTTTTATTTTTTTGACATTTAAGAAACGTTCTTAGAAAGTTCGTTGGTCTTCTATCACCGCGTTGTCACAATACCCTAGCAAAATTCTCATTATAAAACCCCTTAGTGCATTGCCCCAATTTTAACTTCTATATCTCAAAAATGGCAACACCTACGAAAATATCATAGAGGTCAATCTTATAGAGAATTCTCACTGCTACAACATTTTCTTTACTCGCATTACTAAAGGTCTTGCGGTTTCCAAACAAAGTCGTGAAAACCTAAAAAACTCTAAAAATGTGAACTTTGACCGCAATTTGTTTAAAAAGCTTCTACGGCAATTTTTTGTTTTTTGATTTTTCTCATCTATGAACATTGTAGTTTCGGAATCCGTAAAAACTGCCAGATCTAAGAACCTTTCATTTAAATTTAGTTCATGCACACCGTGCCAAAAATTAATATGACCAGAAAATTACGATTTATTTTTTCTTTTTTTTTTAAATAGTCTGGTTTAATACCATTGCTGTTGTTATAATTTTTTAAAACAACTAATTTATTAGTGGAGGAAGTTTGGCATTGTTCGCCAAGGAGTAAGGCAGGGAAGACCAGTTTCGACCCTCGTCTCAGGATCTCATCAGTTTTTTGTTTCTTCTTTGTAGATATTCTCCAACGAAACTATTTTTCAACAACTTCTTCAACAAAAACTTCTGATTTATAATTGCGATATAAAAGACTGTGGTTTATACAGTTGGACACTAAGCCCACCTGATTGTTATGTTCGTTGTCAAAAACATTATTGTGATTTAAAATATAAAGGAACTCAAATCACAATAATGTAAAATCTATTATGTTTGTTGTCAAAAGTTGTTAACAGAACTCTGAATGGACGACCTTCTGTAGGCCTTGGTCTATACAATCAAAGACATAAATACAACTAAGGCTAGACAAAATGCATGCAACAAAAAAATGTTTACGAAACTTTGTATAGAAACATTACCCTTAACAGGTTGCAGTTAATTCAAAATCGCAACCAAGGAGGAACATTTCATGTATTGGTATCAGAAACGAAATTTATGAATTCAAGGATCTATTCAAGAATAATTCTGTGTAAATTGGATCGGTAAATTCGGTTAAATACGTAAAAATGTATAAAAGAAAAAAAACGTTATATCACCATATCGTGATATAACATTATGTTAAATTCAAAAGCCATTCACTGTAGAATGATAGCAAAAAAATGTCTTATCTTGTTGTATTTATGTCTTTGATACAATTCATTTGTCTATGATTATAATTCGTCAAAATTTGTAAACTGTTAGTTGTCCAACTGTATGTAAGTTTACATTCATCACTATAATTTTACCCATTGTAAATATGAATTTCATGCTGCTGGCGTTAACTTGTTGAATTTCTGGAATTTCCCAAAGCAACACAAACTAATTTAAAGGAATATAACATTTTTCAGCATACTCGTAGACGAGAATTTGCGCTTTGAAATTAAATGTTAAATAACAAAACAAAAACTTTTCCTTAGCAAAAGCAATTCCGACGAATGTCATAAACTGAAAAACTTATGTATTTGAAAAAGTCATTCTCTTTTGAAGCATTTTTGTGAATATGGTTTAAAAAATTGCAAATTAAAAAAAAAAACACTCAGCATCCTAATATACATTTACAACAAATAAACTTACATGCTAGCATTGGCATGTACATATTTTCCCCTGACATTGTGTGCGTTTCCATGAATCCATGTGGCCAGTGGTTGTAATAAAACAGCATCACTTGGACTTGGAGGCAAGCACTTGTTTGCTTTACTGTCCACTCATCCATTGTTCTTCGCTTTGAAGTTTACAAAACGACAGACAAGACTAACACGCATTTCCCTTTGTTTTACAGAAGAGGATATGTATGGGGCTTATTTTATGCCTTGCCTAGACGTCGAAGCATACCAGACAATCTACCCCCTTTGATAAACATTTACCTACCGCCTACTTGGAGCTCTGAGTATCTTAAAAAGGTCGGACCATAACAATGTTGGTTTACATCATGTATTTTACTTCCTTGTTGCTGCTACTGTCGTTTCATTCTTATTGTTGTTGCTTTTATTTTTGTTTTATTTATTTCATTCTTTCTTTTTTCAGTTCATACCTTGGGGCATACTGTCCTCGAACATGGGTTGATTGTTGAATGTTTATAGGTTTATCTATGGAGCTGTACTCGTGTGCCGGCGGATAGAGAGGTTACATGTATCGTTATACACTTGGTTTAATTTCATTTAACTCCTTCGTCCATCAATTTTGCCTTTTTGCCTATCGTTTTGTTAAATACACATACACACAAATACATTTGTTGGGTAGTAAAAGTTCATGAACAATAATAGAAGCTCCGTTCCTTTACTTTTTTTAATGGTAAAGGTGGTAAAGGAGAAAACAGTCAAAATTACTCTCTCATGACCAGTTTTACCACAAAAGTAAAGGATCGGAAAAATGGTAGGTCTGAGGCCTAATTATGTGATTCGATTCGATAGAGAATTTGCTTGTGAATAAATTTTCGACACGATCAAAAACGACATGATAAAACTCGATCGAAATCGTTCAAGGAATGTTATCGATTTTTTTCGATAGTAACTGTTAATCGAACTATGAAAACCTATGTGTTCTTTAAGCAACATTATGAAGGCAGACGCCAAAACAAATCTGCCGATTTGGTCCAAAATTTGGCCTTCGTAATACCCTGTCCAAACTTAGTTCGAGTTCGAAGATAAACCATATCGGTTCACTCCTTCAGGTACCTCCCCCACAAAAATTTTGTACACGATAACCCTTGAAGGAAGTGATCGATTTGGTCCATACTTTACACGTCCTAATATATCTGCCAGGTATCGATTAGGTTCGAATATGGACTATATTTGTCTACTCCTTCGGGTACCTCCCATACAACAATTCGGAAAGGTACACTTTAAGACCAGCTCTCGAATCATTTTAATTTTTGTTGAAGCAACATGCATTCGGTGCCTCAATTACGACGGTAAAAGTTTTTTCAGGGGCAAGTCCATACTTCTTGAGAAAACAGCCCAAAAGGTGTAAAAACCCCTATGGCACCATATGTTGTACCTGGAGAGCACGATAACTGTCGAACTGATCAACCGATTTGGTCCAGGCCTTCGTTATATTTTTTCCAAACAAAGTTTCAGTTCGAAGATGGGCAATACCGGTCACCAACTTCCGGTACTTCCCCCCCCCAATATTTAAAAATGTCACTAAAATGGTAAGCACAATATCTCTTGAACGGAACAACCAATTGGTCCACACTTTGGATCTCCTATTATTTTTTCCAATTTTAGTTTAACTTTTAATCACATATCGGTCCTGTCCTTGGGGTACCACCCCCAAAAAATTTCAACATTTGTGTCTAAGTGCAGTTTAGGGTCTGTTCGAAGATCCTTTGGAAATGTATACCGATGATATTCGTTGTGGTCCTGTGTACAGCGATATTATGTTTTCCACTTCCATAATGTTCTATGTCGGTCTATTTCATTAAGTACCTCCTCCGCAACACTTTTAAACTTTAATCCTAATCCACATTTTTGTCGGTAAGTTCAAATATCCAAACAGAGGCACAAAATTCTGAAAAGACCCTAAATACATTCGATCTGTCCGTAGATGAAAGTTTCAATTCAAATAGGCTGAGGGTATATCTGGGTTGGCAAAGCCGCCTGATACTTTTTTTACTTGTACCTTTATAAATTTAGCTACGACAAATTACTCGCAAATTTATGTTCTACAACTCTATAATTTTACTCGATCACGAATGTTGTTATCCCAACTTTGAGTACTCGGTTCGAAACCACTCGATATCGAATCACATAATTAGGCCCCCAGTAACAATGTCAAAAAGAAACCAAAAAATTGAATTTTCTTTTTTATTTCACTGTTTTTTATTTTGTTTTGTCAGCGTTCCCTTTTTTCTTTCGTGTTTGTTAATTTTTTTATCATTGCCAAATAATCGTCAAACAAATGTCGAAAAATCAGTTCTACCATTTTTTATCGGAAGAAATTTGCCTGTGGTAGAAGAGAACGCCATTTTTGTTCTCTCTCTTAAAAAATTGCTACCAGTTTTACCACGTTAAGGAACTTTTATTGAGCTGCAATTGAAAATTTAAAAAATGTATGCATGTATATAAATTTATTCCGAATACCTGATAAAGATGAAGAGCCAAGAATCGAAGCAAATTACTTGACACGCTCCATAAAAACCCCGTTAGGCACTAAATCAGGTTTTAAGTGAGAAACTATTGAACGACGGAATAAATGTGTTGATGATTTTCTTTCTGTTCCTCACAGCATGATGCCATTTTTGTTTGTTGTTACCAGCTTTTAAATCCCAAAAGTGTGCTTTACAAGATAAACACCTTAATTTGTAGCCATCCGTTGTTTAGGTTACATTCTCTTTCCTTGAATTTTTTTGCTCAATGAATTTGAATTTCATGCGATGCCGGTGTCATATCAATTTGTTCTGTTGCCAAAAATAAGTGAAACAAACATACATAAATACCAGTGTGTGTACGGGATTATTGATTTAAGTTAGTGGTATATTCCACAGACCCCGTGTCTACTCACAAAATATGCAGGAGCCGACAAACAAACATAACTGTTGCTTCAGAATGCTAATATGAAGAGGTCAAATATTCTATAATAAAAAGGGGTCAATCGAATGAATGAATAAACGCCCCCTCTCTCTCAACCAAATTCTATTCCAAAGATAGATGCATACAGTCAATCTAAACAATTCATAGACCACCAGACAAACAGCAAAAAACAAATCGTTGAAAAGTTCATCACACATAAAACCATCAATCAAGCAAGTATCGGATACTTAGTATCCCTTACACAATATCAAATGTGACAAATAAAACCGACTGCAATAAATGTAACGTTTATGCAATATATGAATTTAAGTAAGTATGTGTGTATGTATATTTCTACAATACCCATATTGGCGAGTATAAAAGAAAAATGCTCAAGTGTATGTGTATAAAGGGGCTATTATTTATCAGCCGTGTAGAGATGCTCGCTCAACGTTGCGCATACAAAAAAGTTAAACGAGTATTAAGGTATACAGATAGAAGGCCTATTGAAGATCGATTACACATTGAAAACAATTAATTAAATCTTGAGTGCACGAACACTAATTATAACTGAAGCAGATAATATGTTAATACAATTGGTTGGTTGACTTGGTTGGTGGCTATAACCTTGGTGACTATTGTTCCACATATCAATGAGTGCCCCCCGATTCATTTTAACTCAATGATATGGGACCTAATATTTATGGCGGAAATACTTAGTAAATGTCGCCAACATTACACTGAAGTGTATTTTTCGACAGTTGAAAATGTGACGTTTCCTGGCCTGGGAATCGAACCCGTGCATTCAGCGTGCAATTATCCGTCCTAATAAATTGAGAAATGTCAGAAGGTCTCCCAAACCTAGTTTGGTTGTCTTAGAGACATTGTGAAGGAAGGTCGTCTCAAATTTTTAAATCTTCGTTGCATTCGTGAAGGGCGGGAATAGAGAAGAATCTTAACTGTTTCCTCTTTTCATCTTCGTTTCCGCTATTGCGTTAGTGGTCGTTATTTGTACATGGTTATCAATATCCCAGTGACCGGTTAACTACTTCCATTGGCGTTGCGACTGAAGACTTTGGTAGTTCGTTAGAGCTGGATTCTTCTCTGGCTAGTTCGTCTGCTTTTTGTTATAAACAAGTCCCTTATGGGATCTATGTATGAACTACTCCAATCCAACGTCAAACTTAGAGTGTTCTTCTTACAATCTTTCACGAGCCGACTCCATAATTCATCTTAGAGCAACATTATGCATGACCTATGCTGTGATCATAGGGAGACAATCAGAAGCACACGTACACTATCGGCAACATCGTTAGCTCAGTCAAAATTGACATGCGTATAAGCGAGAAATAGCAAATTTTGGTGGAGACCTACGGTTTGCCTTAAAGTCGCCATCGATCCCATGTGTGCAATTGAAGTTAATCGGGGATTTTGGAGTTTTGTTAAAAAAGGTAAAGTGAAAGTTGTAGATTTAAAAATTATCTATAAGAATGGTCTTTATGACTTTTAAAACAGAGTCACCACTTTTGAGATATCCCGATCGAATGGTTAAATAAAACATAAGGAGAAATACGCCATACATTATGAGGCGAACCGGTTTAAACACCCACAACATTTGATAGATATTGCCGTAAGCTTTCAAACGCTACCCACTTTGTAGTAATTGGTTTAATAGAACCGGGTGTAACCTGAAATCAGGGCAATAAGCGGAGAGTTTTCGGTGGAGTCGTTCTAGTTGGACTTATGTTTAGTCACGTGGCTTTAATGGGCGAATTTGGCATAAAATGACACTTTCATGGATTAACTCTGATTAACACTCTCTGATTTTGTTGGAATTGTTTTTTAAGGTTGGTATAATTGCGCTCTTTACTTACCCTAGTTACGAGGGCTGCACGAAAACTTTCTGGCCTAACAATGAAAAAACGAATATTTACCATCAAAAATAGTTTTAATTTCTTCTTAAGTAGTCTCATGCATATTGTTCATGCGCTCAAACCAATTGTTGAAGCACTTCTTCTACTCGGATTGAGATACCTCCAAAACATGGGTTTAAAACCTTTTACAGTTTCTTCTGGCGACGAAAATCGTTGACCACGCCTTTTTTTCTTGATATTCACTAATCAAATAAAGTCATTGGGCTGAACGGCGAATGACCCATTAGTTCCACGTTTTGTCCGGTCAAAAAAGCGGTGTTTTGAATCGATGTGTGAGAGCTCGCATTGTCATGGTGCACAATGATTCGTCTTCTCTAGCTCGTTTTTCGAATTTTCAGGCTTTTCAGAATTAAACATCAGCCGTATATTCGCCACATGATCAATTTTGCGAAAACAACAGGCGATCATTTGCTTCGATTTGTCGTCTGAGACGATCCTGTGAATGTCGTTTGAAGCAATTTCAATAATGAGTTATGAATAGACATCGGATTTTTGCATGTTTTTTATTTCTCATCCGATTGGACTCAAATTTTGGATCTAGGCGTTTTAAGGGTCAATTTTTCGATATTTGGGGTCATATCAAAAACATGCAAAAAATATGCAAAAAATATGCAAAATATATGCAAAAAATATGCAAAAAATATGCCAAAAAATATGCAAAATATGCAAAAAATATGCAAAATATGCAAAAAATATGCAAAATATGCAAAAAATATGCAAAATATGCAAAAAATATGCAGAATATGCAAAAAATATGCAAAATATGCAAACAGTTTTTGGCCGAAATTCGTCATAAAAGTCGTAAAATTGTCAATTAATGTTAGAAAAATCGTCAAAAATCTTCAAAATATTCTAAATTAAGATAGTTGGCCGTTTAACGTTGATTTTTTAGCAGATTATTGTGTTATCGAGACCTCTTACGACAGTGTGGTGTTGGGTATAAAAGTATGGTATTTTAATACAATTTTTTTATTATTAAACTATGCAAAAATATAAAATTTGATAAAATATCAAACGTTCTATGTAAAATTTAATATTTTCTTTGTTATAATTTGTTGCGTTGGGCTGGTTATTGTTCAAAGGGAACAAATCGATGTCGGATTTTTTAAGGCGGCAACCGCATAAAGTTTTTAGTTTGGTCAGACTGTCAAAGTTTGAGCACAATTGGAATATGTTAACATGTGCCACTGGGGCCTCGACATTATGAAAATCTCGATTTTTGGCTATTTAGCGATTTCGGCGACCTATTTCTCTGGAATGATTAAAGCTTTTTGTCCATATTAAGCATTAAATTAAAGGCCATTCTGTTCTTAACATTTCTTGCTGAACAACAAAATATAAGTATATATAATAAATCTAATACTAAATAGGTATTACAGAATTCGAGATAATAAAGCCAATGTCCCGAAAAACGTGACTAGTTACGCCTTTGTGCAAAAATGGAGACTATTAAAAAAACATTTTCTTCATTTTTCTCAATTTTTGGAATGAAAACAAATGTCTTTGACATTTTGTTCTAAATTAAATTTATTCGAGAGTCAGACATCATGTGGTTTTGGAGCTATCTGGGTACAGCTGACTACTTGAAGAACGCTCTGCTATGTAGTTCGCAACTTTCAAGTTGTTTACCATACTTTGCGCCTCCTGGAAATTCGGAGTTAATGTTTAATCTCTTGAACAACAAGAATTATGCCAGACCTTTTTCTAGGATTTTCGGCAGGTGCTCTTTTGGAAGTTTGGATCGAATATTTCTGAAGAAATTTTGATCTTTGCTTTGTTAAGATTTTTGTCGCCTTCTGGCTCTTTACGGCGTTTTGCACCGTTGGATCAAAGTTCAGGACTAAGATACCACAGATTATTAATTTTGTTGTTATTTCCTTTTTCTGAAATTTGTGTGTCAATGTTTTCATAAATTAATACATTTTCAATAAGGTCTAGGTCTTGTTTTGATGCTAAACGTATCGTAGAATCTGAAGAACCATCTGTCCCGAAAACAATCTAGCGTGGCTTCAAGAAAATCGTAACTATGCAATTGTCATTGGTGCTGGACCCCTGTAAGGTGAATAGGAACGTTACTAGTATCATTATGGCTACAGTAGAAGCTATCGGAGAGGATCCCTAGAAATATAAGATATATAGAAGCTTTATCCGTGGACAGCGGAGAATAAACCGTGAAAAATAAACGCAACAGCTTTAAGGAACGAGGCTATTTGTGTGCACTGGCATGGAAAACTATTACCAGATATTCTCAAAACAGGGAAGAAAAACGGGTTGCTGTCCTGGTATCACATGGGGGTAAAGAACAACTCCTAGGTGTTCCTGAAACTGATAGTAGATCATGGGAGAAACAAGAACTAGCAGTGTACAAATGCCTAGAAAAATGGGGTCTCACCAGCTCGAGCAGATATTAGGTCGAGAGCTTCTGTACCACCGTACAAACTTGTTAGAAAATTGTTGAGAGGGATTTTTGACTGCAAGTTTGGAAGCACATCCGGACATCAACCAAACATATTCAAGCAATTTCTATAAGAATAGTCTACGATTGACAAATCCAAGGTCGAAGTAGGCGAGAGTGTTTTAAAACTACTGCCCAGCTCACTTCCCAAGAACAAGAGGCCGTAGAAGCACCTTGGGTTTAAATCGTTCGAGACTGGACGCCCCCAGAATGTTTTTTTTTCTATTTTATTTATTTATTTGGTATCCCACACGGCAACAACTGAGTGTTATAAGTGAGAGTTTGGGTTATTGATTTTACAAAACGTATAATGAACAAGATAATGTTTATGTAGATATAATATAGGATATATTGGGTAAACATTATCAATAGGTTGAAAAGAAATAGAGACAATAGATTGAGTTTAATACAAAAAATAGTGAAAACGATATTCAGACATATTTTTAGGTCCAAAACAAGACCTAAACCGCATTGAAGATTTACTTAATACGAAAGGCATTCACAAACCAATATCAGATAAAGGAAATAACAAAATGATAAATCATATGTGGTACCTTAGTCCTGAACTTATTGGTCTGGCATTGTTTGATCTGATAGTACAAAACACCGTAAAGATCCAAAAGACGACAAAAATCTTAACAAAACAAAGATAGAAATTTCTCCAGAAATAATCGATCCAAACTTACAAAAATCAACTGCCGAAATTCCTAGAAAAAGGTTTACCAGGCATAATTACAAGTGAGCTTAATTGTTGTTCAAGAGATTAAACTTTAACTCCCAATTTCTTGAAAAAGATAATGCAACTTGACTACAGAACATCAATTACCAGGAGGGGTAAAGGATGGTAAATGGTCGAGTTCATAACCAAGTCGAGTTCAGTCCCTTATGTAAATTTAAATATGTATGAACAAAATGTAAGCGTTTGTCATTGAAGCCATACAATGAATGTACGAATGTCCATCTTTGTAAAAACAAACTTACATTTGAAAAAGGAAATGCTTGATGGATAGCGATGCCATTCCACTGCCGATATGCCTGATGAGTCCCTACAAAAGGCGAAACATGTCACATAATGGTGGTTGTGGGGGTTCGAATCTTCGGCTTTCCTTTTTCACTTGCAAACATCATCGGTCATTAAGCTCGACTCCAACGAGAAATGAATTAAAATTAATATTAAAAAATAGATCTTCGCCCTAATAGGCAACATTTTCAAATGAAGTAAAATATATTCGTTTTCATTCGCAAAAATTTGATAATATAGGAAGAAAAAAGTTTTTTTTAATGGACTCCATTTTTGCCCTAAGGCCTTTTTCGGGACATGGGGTTTATTATCTCGAATTCAGTAACACTTACATACGTACTTTGTTGTTCAGCAAGAAATGTTAAGAACAGAATAGCTTTTAATAAAATGCGTAATACGGGCTTTAACCGTTCCACATATATGGGCCGTCGAAGTCGCCAAATAGCAAAAAAATATAGATTTTCATAACTTCGAGGCCCCAGTACCACGTTTTAACATATTCGAATTGTGCTCAAACTTTGGCAATCTTAAAATCTAACAATACTAAAAGGTTTAGGCGGCTCCCGGCTAAAAATCCGAGATCAATTTGGTCCTTTGAGTTAAAACCATAAACGAAAATATTGAATTTTACATAAAACGTTTGATATTTTATCAAATTTTATATTTTTACATAGCTTAATAATAAAAAATGGTATTACGATACCATATTTTTATATCCTACACCACACTGTCGTAAATGGTCTCGATAACATAATAATCTGCTGAAAAAATCGACTTTATACGGCCAACAGTCTTAGTTTAGAACACTGTTATGTATTTTTTGATGGTTTTTCCAACTTTAAATGACAATTTTACGACTTTTATGACGATTTTCGGCCAAAATCTGTTTGCATATTTTGCATATTTTTTGCATATTCTGCATATTTTTTGCATATTTTGCATATTTTTTGCATATTTTGCATATTTTTTGCATATTTTGCATATTTTTTGCATATTTTGCATATTTTTTGCATATTTTGCATATTTTTTGCATATTTTGTGCATATGCAAAATATGCAAATATGCAAAATAAATACGAAATATGACCCTGCCATTGAATTTAGATTTCTTTGAAACGAATTTTGGTCCAATCAGAATCTTCGTATCTTTAATATTAAAAAATATGCAAATATGCAAAATCCGATGTCTAGTTATGAATTCAATCGTGGGCGACCCTCACGTCCTTCGTTTTCTAGCAAGTGTCGCCCACGATTGAATTCATAACTCATTATTGAAATTGAAATCATTAAATCGTCATATAAAGATTTAATTTGATCGATGCACTTGTCGCAAAAAGATTTTTTTAAGTCAACACAACACATGGTCGTATGTCGTCAAACTGTTCTAAGTACGGTTAGGCTAAAAACACGCAGTGTTGCCTAGGCTAAAAAGTTATCGTGCAGCCCCCGTGTTTACCCGATTCGTCATAATATGTGAATACTCCCCTTATATGTGGATATAAATGATGTGTCTTTTAGATAACTGTTCTCAAGTATGGTTCATCCTAGGAAAATATTATAAAGACCAAAGTTGTATTTGGCTTTTCAAAAAAGTCAAGCTTAATCCCATAGACGTTGTTTTAATATTTTATTAAAACAACTTTATTTTATTAGTGCGAAAAATTTCTTTGGCACTACGTTAACTTGAGCAACTTCAGTTGCAAACAAAACCAAATCTTTCTCACTGTTATGCGTTCGTTGACCAAACTTATCAATTTTTCCGTCTACAACACAACATACCGGTTTCATGAAAAATTCTGAAATACTAAAATTTTGACCTTTGACCACGAATAACTTTTTTGCACACATTGGATGGATGGAGACTTTCAGGACATTGCTTTTAATGGCAAACTCTAGCACGTCGTTAAAATTCGGCTTTGTAGAAATTTTTGCTACTTCAATGTCTATTTGGCTGTGCTACGTGTGCTTTCGTTCGATTGAGACATTTTTGTCGTTTAACACAATACAATTACAATGTTTAGCCTTTAATTGTGATGGTGCAGGCCTAAGTATTCAGTCAATCACTCAGCATGGACAGAAACAAACCAGAGACGAGTAGTACAACATCATCCGCATAAGCAACCACCCTAATCTCCATGTGGTCAAGTTTCTTTAGGATTCCGTTAATGACAAGAAACCAATGTAGTGACGATATCACCCCCTCTCTGTGAAGTTCCTTGATTTTTCGTGATTTGACAGCAATAATGACTCTACTCTGCAGCATGGTAGTTATCGGGCTACTAATGAATGCTTCCACGCCGATGTTATCTAGAGAATGTTCAATTGCTGAGGTGCTAACGTTGTTGAATTTGTATAATTTTTGGCATAATATCATCTGTACCCGGACATTTGTATGAAGTGAAGCTATTAATGGCCTATGTGATTTTATAGTCTTGGCAGCTTCAATGCTATTTTTATTTATAGTATTATTGGTTTGCTTCTCCATGGTTCTATCCGTGCAACTGAGCAACTGCGTCGTGAGAAGGATTTCAAGAGATTAGGCAGAGTTGTCCCATCATGTGCCGTTGTTTTCTCTTTTCATATGTAAGTGGGATTGGAATGTCCTCCTTATGGCATAACTTGTGATTGTTTTCACAGCTTTGAGGGCTCGGACGTCCTGGATAGCGTTTCTACGAGCGCGTCCCGGGCTGTATTTTTCCAGAATGGATACAATTTTTCTATATCTGCTGTAGTGTCATCTCTGTGTGGAATATTGGGAAGTTTATCTTTCAAAACTCTGTTGAACTCCTTCCAGATTGGTCATTTAGGCTTGCGGAAATAGTTAAAGGGCGTTGCGTTTTCAGAAATGTTGAATAGTATACAATTTTTATCCGAGAATGACTTCTTATCTTATACTGTCTAATTATCTATTTTGATTTGTCGTCTATCGGACATTAGTGTGAGATCAATGACCCAAAAGTTGTACCATCCAAAAGTTGTCCGAGCTTAGAAACATAAAATTTGGTTAGTTCCTCTATTGCCTATACAGTACGAGTAAGATTTTTAGTACTTAGGAAATCTTAAACTGACCCATCTCTGTCGTTTATTTCAGTGCTGCCCCAAAAGCTATATCTTGAGTTAGCGTCACAGCTAATAACGATGGTATTGTGGTGTTGAATGGGCCCCATAATACTCCAGACCTCACTTGGTGGGGCTTCTCTCGAGTGGATCATTTAGCAAGAGATGGTAAGAAAACATTTTCCATGGTAATTTTCCAGTTCCACTCTAACCACGCTGAAGTCCGCTGTTTTAAACTGGGGACATAAGAAAGCGTTTATGGTGTTTATAAGAATTATAAACGATCTAGGCTTACCGTTATCCTTCATGTATATGGTTTTGTAGTCTCTGTTATCCAAAACCTATACTTTGTCTTCGTTAACGTATGGTTCTTTTATGATGCCTCTGTCTAGATCCTTCTCAACCAGAAGTATCCGCATGAAGCGACTCTAAAGTGCTTCAGATTGATCTTCCATACCACCATAGCCACATTTTTTTATGGGGCGATGAGATTGCTTGATCTTCTTATGCGTATGGTCTAGCAGCTTTTCGGCATCGTCGACATAAATGATCGCTAAGCTTAGCTACGCTTTTTTACAAGAATCGCTCTAGAGAACTCGTCCATGCATTTGATCACCCTGTAACCACTATGCACTGCGCTAGGAACTTTGAAGCTTGGAGGTAGGTAGGCGATTGTCGGATTGAGAGATTTTGGATTTCTAATAACACTGTGATACAAAAGTAGACAAAAAAATTTTTCAGGTGTTCTGATGCATAAATTCGGTTTTGTGGGAGTCCATGGAAGACGAAAATACCTTTGGTTCCTTTGGGTCACTTCGGTTTTTGATTTTATAACGGAAAATGTAGTGAAAAACGGGGATTATTGGTTTTTCAACTTTTAACGGGCATGTCATATTTTTTCCACAACGGATTTCTGCAGCCTATTTTTGTTTTTCTTGAAAGGGGAGAATAAAGGACTGGCTACATAAACTGCCTCGCCTGCTTACCTTGCTTGCTTCTGATAAAAGGATAAAAAGAAAAGGGTAACCCAGTTCGAAATTTGCTCGGCCTTCTTTATTCTTTTATTTTTATTATGTCAGAAATGAAGCAGGAAAGCAAGGCAACCAGGCGAGGCAGCTTATGTACGCAGGCCTTAATGTCTTTCGAACAAGACATCGATTTTCCCAACTTGACCAAAAAACATGAAAGTTAAAAATGTTGTGTAACATTACGTAAAGTTATTTTAAAGGTTTTTCTTGTTGATTTTATATGCAATATTGACACAAAGTATACACATTAAATATAGAGAGTTCACAAATTTTAGATACTAGTCCTTGGATATTTAGAATTGACAATGAACCATATCGGACCTTCTTATTTCTATCTTAATTGTACGAGTAGATGTTTATGAACTCGATGACATAAAAGACTTTCCAAGGACTATGCCCAAAGATTAATCACTTGTCACGGCACAAAGGAGGCAAACTTATGAAAATTCATAACTTTTGTTTTCTGGAAAACAAGTAAAAAAGTATTAGTCATGTTTGCCGACAGAGATATACAGCCTGTATGAGTTGAGACTTTTATGTATAGTCAACATTTTTTCCTAAAAATTTTATAGTCAGTAAATTTCAAAATTTCGTGTTTGTTTTTTGGACGTATAAACTTTCCGACAAAAATATCGAAACATTTGGGGTACATAACTTCACGATCGTGTGCGTTGCAAATAAATGCTTTGTTGCTCATAAATTTGACTTGTGGAGAAGATACCTGAAAGAATGGACCGATATAGTCCATTTTGGAAGTGGGCATATTTTGGAAGTCATTCCTTTTGATAGATATCGTGTCAAGTCGTATTCTTAGTTGATCAACGTAAGATTTAGAGCTTTTGGGCCATCATATCAGGAAGCATGGACTTACCGACGAAAAATAGAATGTCGATGTAATAAAGACCGCAAGGAGTACCATTGATCAAAATGTCCAATGTATCATCGAACAGCCTTTAAACTGCACTTTTGTTGGGGTATCCGAAGATGTTGTCCCATATAGACATGTCTGAAAGTAATTTTAGGATGTTCAAAGTTTTGGTGAAATCGGATATTTGAAATTTTGTGTAGTTGGTACGTGCAGGAGTGCACCGTATTCGAATCTAATCTATGTCTCGAAGAAATCGATTTGTGAAGTTTGAAGTCTTGTGAGGGAAGTGTTCCAAAGAGTGGAACGATATGACTCAAAGTTTGGAACAAATATTGCGAGATCCAACATTTGGACCAAATAGGTTGATCCGTTCGAGAGTTACCATGCGCTCGAGCCAGACAGACGGACGAACTGGACCAAACCGGCTCCAAATTATTTGAAGCGGATTTTGTTAAAACATATGAGAAGTGTATGACCATCATTTCGATGAGATACTTTTTTTATCGTTAGCCTAAAGAAGGAGGATACAATATACAATACAAATTACAGCAGATTTAAATACGTTATAACCAATGTTTGGGCATTAATTTCGCTTACGGTTGTTTTCAGCTACAACTTATATAATAAATACATTTTTCTCAATAAATTAATTTTTCTCCATTGTTTTCTACTACTATTTACCAACAAATTTTTCAAAAAATTTGAATACAACATTTTGATTAAGACAGAAAAACAATTTTCTAATTGGTTTGCGAGAAATATTCCATGGAATATTCCCTTGATATATCGTACATTTAGTCCAATAGACATGTCATTTCATGAATTTCTTATCCGCACAACACTTAACTCGTAATTTTTTGAATACAGAATGAGTTTAAAGCTTCAAGACATTTATATTAAAGAATTCCGCTACTCTTTATTACATTTGACATTTGACCTGTGTTGTTTAACGCAAGCACCACCAAAAAACACCAATTTCCCATATAAATTTACGGTAGTGGATTTTGCCACTGTCCGTTTAAACGGATACACGATTTCCGAAAACTATAAGTTTTTAGAAAAAAGTTATTTTTATAAAAAATGCTTAAAATGAAAATAAAACTTCAATAAAATTCAATAAAAAATTAAAATTTTCGAAATTTTTTTTCCGGCGCTAAGTGGGTTAATTGGCTGGCTGACTTTCGTATTTATCAGACAATCCAGAGCAGGTCACTCACTGGTCATATACTCACTCTAGACATTATATTTGTCTGTTCATTTTGATCATTGGTCGAACACAAATGAGACTAAAAAACTATCTTTTAAACCTATTATGACAAGTTAAACTAATTTAATCCGACCACGAGATCATTTGCCGGTTTAAGTTAAATCAATCTGGTTTATATTTTTTTGCCAGCGGTAACTTGATGGAAGCCTTTCCAGAAGACAATAATATCAGCTTGGTACTTTTAACGTTCTTTTGTTAGTGAGTGTGAAAACTTCATCTGTTCTATTCAGCCTTTTCACATTTCAGTTACAGATTCGTAAAATTATTTTTGAAAAACTAATTTGTTTGTTTTGTTGTTGTTTCAATAACAAAAGAAATTTAAACAATGTCGACAGTGGGTTAAATTTAGAGAATAAGCTTACTTGTGTATGTCTTAATAAGAAGAAAAACAACAACAATTCATTCGTACCCCAGACTTCTTCTTCTCTTTACTTTCGACACTTTATGTTTAGTCTGGTTGGTAATGTTTCTTCGATGATTATTCCTGACCTAATTTCAGGGTTGTCTGACGTTTTATCTTCAGCTTGTGTGTAATCCTTGGCAACCTGTTAATGCATGGCACACACATACTTAAACATACACTCATATCATGTCAAATTCATTTTTTGCACCATATTTTTGTTTTCAAATTGTCCTCTCTCGCTCTCTCTCTCTCTCTCTCTCGATTTATAAAGGATACGTTTGCATTGAATAATGTTAAAACTCTCAGTTTATGTTTACAGTTATGTAAGTCTCTGTTCTTCATTGAAAATGTTAAAACGAGAGTTATTCTGTTAGTGGTACTTGGGAGCGTATGTTTTTTTAACATCGCATGATAAGCATACGGGCCTTAATACGTGTTAGTTTTACTACAACAGTTGTTTGATGGCAACACGTTGTTGAACACTACCACTCTTTACATATTGGACATTGTAATACATACACACTCTCAAATAAATATTCACTTTGGTTTCCTTTGTTGATATCAAAGGCAATACAGTCTGTAAAGACAGTATATTTACACATACAAATATTAAATGGTGTGTGTGTGTGACCCATTGAGACCCATTAAACTTGACTGTTAGAAAATGAGCAACAGTTGCTTTAATACGGCAAACAACAGCAACACGGTTCACATAACGTTGATATCCTTCGGCCACATCGGACGCGTTTCGGTTTTTTTTCAACGTAACTCCGTGTGTCTGGTTCTTATTCATAGCCTGTATATTGAGAATATTTTGAGTGTGTCTGTGTGTGTTATTTGTGTTCAAAATAGTAGGAAACTTAAAGAAGCATCATTCACTTTACTTTGTGGATTGTTGCTTTCTTTTCACGTGAATGTGTTCAACGAGATAACTCCAGTACAGTAAAACTGAAGAAGAAGAGAGACAAGGACGAACGAAACAAAAAAATCAATAAATAAATTTAATTATTAAACATAAAGTTTTTTTTGCGGTTAATACACCAAGGAATTGATGGTGGCAATTGAATGCAAGTGAACATTTTTCACGTGCTTCGAATGTGTGTAAAGGATAATTTATCGGCTACCGTTGATAGTTGCCCGGGTTTGTCGTGGTATTGCGTCTGCCTTCGTCGTCAGTAGACTGTGTATTACTTTTGTAGATGTAAGTACATATACATGTATGTCTGCAAGTACAATAAAATTCCTTTGATATTGCGTATACGTGGCGTGTATGTGTGTATGTGAATATCTGTTGTTTCACGGGAGCACTCCAAAACTTGAGTAAGTGTTAATTGTGTTCGTTGTTTAAAGTTGATAGATGTGATGTTTACAAAATAAACAAACGAAAACAGAAAAACTTTCGTCATTGAGCAAATGTGTAAAAGTTTTATTAAAAAAAACACACAAAAATACAACAAAACCGGCAAAAATAATGAAACCACATTAAAAATGTAAGTAAAACTAAAGAGATATACACAGGAATATTTGTGTCTCAGAATTGTTGGTGAACTTTTTTAGAATCTCCAAAAAAGAACTTTGAAGCATATCTTGAATTTCAAATCATAAAAAATTAATTTTACAAAATATTTGGATGTTGCGGGAACGCTTTCTACCTATTGATAAGAAAACATCTTAGATTACCTCTCAAAAAATATGAATATTTTTCGTGTTTGTTTGTTTTATTTTGTTTTGGTTGAAGTTTCAATCTCATTTAAGTCTGGAG
The DNA here is from genome assembly GCF_047663935.1 of Musca autumnalis. Classification (NCBI taxonomy): domain Eukaryota; kingdom Metazoa; phylum Arthropoda; class Insecta; order Diptera; family Muscidae; genus Musca; species Musca autumnalis. Next base: position 152,553,076 of record NW_027411644.1, read on the forward strand.
TATTACCCCAATGGCTTAAACTTCATCATTACTTTCTGTTACAGAGACAGAGATATACCCTCGGCCTGTGTATATTGAAACAATTTTTTTCCGAAAAACGTATGTATTTTGGGGGTTTTAAAATTTTTGGATGTATGAACCGACAAAAATGTTGATTAGGATTAAAGATCAAAAGTTTTGCGGAGGAGATACTTAAAGGAATGGATCGATATTGACCATTATGGAAGTGGATCTCCAGCCATTACAAATGGTGCAATAGGGGGTTTTTACACCCTTCGGGCTGTTTGCCCAAGAAGTGTGGACTTGCCAGTAAAAAAATTTTATCCTCGTAATTGCAGCGAATGCAAATTGCTTCAACAAAAATCAAAGTTATTCGATTGCAGGCCTTAATGTGAACTTATCCGAAATTTTGTGTGGGAGGTACCGGATGGAGTGGATAAATATAGTCCATTTTTGAACCTGATCTATATCTGGTAGGTATATTAGGATGTGTAAAGTATGGACCAATTCGGCCAATCCCTTCAAGAGTTACCGTACAAACAATTGTTGCGAATATTTTGAACTTTTGTGGGGGAGGTACCTGAAGGACTGGACCGAAATGGCATATCTTCGAACTTAAACTATGTTTTGACAAAATGATACTAAAGCCAAATTTTGGACCGAATCGGCAGATCCGTTCTTATCTTGCGCTCCAACCATCTCACACGATGTCATAGGGTTTTTTTTCCAACTTTCAAGCTTTTTGCTCAGGAAGTGTGGACTTGCCTCTGATGAAACTTGTACCGTCGCAGTGGACACAAGTTGCTAAAACAAAACTCAAAGCGATTCGAGAGCAGGCCCTAAACTGAACTTATCCCAAATTTTGTGTGGGAGGTACCCGAAGGAGTGGACCGATTGAGTCCATATTGGAAACTCATTTAAGTCCGGTAGACATTTCACGATTAGCAAAATATGGACCAAATCGGTTACTCCCTTCAAGAGTTATCGTACGTACAAATTTTGTGAACATTTTCGAACTTTTGTGGGGGAGGAACCGGAAGGAGTGGACCGATATAACCCATCTTCGAACTTAAACTAAGTTTGGACAAAATATTACGAAAGCCAAATTTTGGATCGAATCGGTTGATCCGTTCGAGAGTTATCGTGCGCTCCAGCCAGCTAGTTAGACAGACAGACAGACGGACGGACATTGCTCAATCGACTCCAAATTGTCTAAAACACATTTCGTCCAAACATACTTGGGGTCTAAAACCATTATTTCGGTGAGGCACATTTTGCCCGTATGAAAGTGTATATACCCTCGTTAGCATAAATGCTGAGGGTATAACAAGACCTAATTAAAAATATTGGCGTAAAAACTGTTCCAAAACAAATCCTGTTGTTCTACTGAACAGTGATCCAATGCACATTTTAATAGTTCAGGTTTCGCACTATCGGATAGCAAAAATAATCATTGAAAAATTCCAATAACTCGACGAATTTCCTTGAGTATTTTAGTAATGAACAAAGGTCATGTTATAGGTACCGTTACTTAAAATATAACGGTGCAACTAAAGAAATGTTCGTGTTTCTGTCCTAACTAGCTTGTTTACTAACTTTTCGTGTACAATTTTTGAAAAAAATATAGCATTTTTGGCACAAAGTATTGGATTTGGCCATATTTTGGTATATACACGGTGCGCCTAAACCAACCTTAAATTGAAGGTGCTTACACCTGGGAAATTTTTGCGAATTCATGATGAGGAAAATCAAAAAACAAAAAAAATCGCCGGAGGGCTTTTTAAATAAATCGAGGTCAATGTTCACATTTTTAAGGGTTTTTAGGTTTTCAGGATTTTGCTTGGAAACCGCAAGTCCTATGTGAATGGGACTACAGAAAATGTTGTAGTGAAAATTCTCTATGAGATTGACCTGTATGATATTTTCGTAGGTTTTACCGTTTTTGAGATATAGAAGTTCCAATTGGGACAATGCACTGTATCGTTTACTAATACAACTATATCTTGATTCCCATCTTAAACTTATATTTCTCAATAAACCTAGGAGAAAATTACAAAACCCAATCTTGTAGAGAAATTTCACAGGTATAACATTTTCTCTAAATCCATTTTAACAAGAAAAGTGCAAACATTTTGTTCTATGCCCCAATTTTTACCTCCAACAGGCAACGCCATTAAAGACTAGTATAATATATCGTACTGAAGTTTGTATCAATGGGTCCTAGTGGCCTAAAACACAGTAACAAAAATACATAGTTTTCACGTGGTTCCCATGTAACGAATCATCCTGAATTGAAGTATTTTACTGTTACCAGCACATTGTTCAATCGAATTTCATGTAATCCGGTACCAGGAGTTCTTATTGCATAGTAAACCTCCCCGCGAAAAATTGTCACTATTGGTCCATGATTTGGTGTATCCCTTATATGATTTATATATCGATTTATTTTGGCAGATGTCAACCAAATATTCTAACCGAATATGTTTTAATAATTAACTCAAAGTTCAGAACACCGCCTTATAAAGAAATATCATATCGGTTTACTTTTGACCACAGGCTCCATATAGGGTTACCATCTGTTTTTCGGTACTTTATAATATTAAATCACATTTTTTTGCAGAATTACCTGTGACAATGTATTTTTAGTATTCAGTGCGGGGAAAATCTTTACGTCCAAAAAAAGAAAATATTATTTGTTAAAGTGAAAAACCTTTCTTTTTCTTTCGCGAGTTTTCAGTGCCGCTTCGAGTTCCCATGATAAAAGAAATCGCTAATAGCAGAAACAATATTATATTGAACATAAATGTAGAAAAGGATATTAAAATTACTTAAAAATATTCCAAAAATTATAACTGCCAAAACCGAAAATGTCCGCAAAAAGTCTAAACAGTTTTGAAATCTACAGACCCTTGGCTTCAATTTGGTACTAGTGGCGATTCTTGGAAAGTAACTAAAACTTTAAGGAAATCCATACATATGATTTAAATATTTTAATTTTGTCCAATATTATAACCAAAATATGTGGCAACTCTTGAAATTTAGAGGAATTGTTATAAGTAGAAAAACGAAGCTTAGACAATTTACTAATATATTAAATTTAATTTAAGGCGTGAATAATAGTCATTTTTTTCAGAAACTCGCCATTACTATAAAATTTTTTTCTCATTTTTAAATACATATTTTTCTCCAAAACTAGTCATGTTTGTAAGGATTTTTCTCCTTAAGAACCGCGAAAATGGAAAAACAAAGTTGAGTTTCGAAAATTTTGGTATGTTTAGACGTGATTGGCATCTTTAAACTCTTAAAGTTATGACATGAATTTTTTGATTTTTGTCGTTGGGCGCATCCACTGTGCAATGTCGGTATTCATTATAACCAAAAAGGAAATTAAGGAAGCGTTTGAAATTTTTTCTTTTAATTTTTTGGTGGTTTAACATTTGGTTTTTTAATATTTTGCATTTCTTAATATTGAATTGGAACCCCAGTGCGTATATTTGTTATTAATTAGAAATATTATGATAACAATCATACGTACCGGGGTTACAGTGCACTATAGGTAATTTGGCCTGTTTTGGAGGCAAAAATTAATAGGGATTTTTATACATTTTTGATTTTTTATATGCAAAAGTAAGTTAAAACAAAGAATTACACAGTTAAATTCGGATATAGCGAACATCGGTTATAATAAACTACGTTTATAGCAAACAAAGTTTTGTCTTTCCAAAGAATTTTTCTTAATATTTGTACACACATTCAACTTCTTAAAACGACCACGATTATAACGAACAAAAATTTTTACCCCGCGAGTAGAATTTTTTTAACAATTTGTTAGGATTTACAGGCCCGCTTTAAGGCACAGGTGGATAGCGACGAATTTAAGCACTGTTTCAAATATTTTAAAATGTGATATTTAAAAGTAAGCTTTAATAAGAATTTTACAGATAAGCACATTTTAACGAACGGCGGATATAACGAACAAATTTTCTTTTTCCTACCCCCTATTCTCATTTTACCTATTTTATTCGTTCCATCCCAATGAAAACAAAAAAAAAAAAAAACGGTTATAAATTCTTATATTGTTTGGTATATTCGAAGCAACTTAGATCTGGAGGAAAACAAATTCTTTGTTTTTTCTTCATCGGCCACCCTATTCATTACTGTTGCCAATTGGTCAATATACTCTAATAAATCACTCTTACATTACCTGTGGTACAAATATGTCGATGGTAGTTTTATTAATTTAATTTTTAATTGCATTTATATATGACAACATCGTTACTTACGGCATACAGTTTGACAACTTTAATTACACTTTGATTATGAAGTACAAGTGTTTTTGACTTATGTGGTACATGTGTTACGTATATACACATACATATGCATAAGTATTTTGGTAGTAACTATTTAGTTTTATAATTGTTACATATGGTACGTTTAGGAATATTTATGTCATGGTAACGAAACCCATTCATTCATTGGTGACAGTGTGTTACTTGGGTAAGAAACCCCCATTGTCCTTTTTCAATGGAATTTCTGTGCAAGTGCTGATTAAAAGCAAAGCATTTACAAGGAAAAAATAGAATACGGTGTCATGTAATAAAATGAAACTCACCCACTCGGTATTTTTTGAAGACGTCTGTCTGGGTGTAATTCAGAAGAAAATTTTAGATGTTTTAATTAAAGCTCGTAAGGATTTTAAATAAGCTTCTTAGTAACCTCTTCCACAGTGTTTTGAATAATTGCCTATATTATTTTTTTAAATAAATTATGTCTTTTAAGTAATGGATATGGTATTTGTAAGCAGACACATGAATTGTGTTTTTAAGTTGCACACCAACGTACGTGTGTGTATCTACTTATCGATGTGGTTGTTGCAACTATGGAATAGTTTGTTATGGAAATTAGTCCGAAAATAGGAAAAATATAGGAAAATTCCCTATTTAAGGTTTTAAGTGAATCCTTTTTAGATGTAGGTCAAAAACAATATCATTTGCCCATAATAAATAACAATTACTTACTTAGGTGGCCTATTATCGAACATTCGTCCTATAATCCGAATTAAGAAGCGATTTCCACTCCTCTCTATTTGTTATTTTATTACAAATGTTCGGCTATATTTAAATGCCTCATTGTTCATTCTCATGACATGCTTTGGCCAACGCAATCATTGTGACTCGTTCTGTGTAATTACGCCGATGTCGTTATAAAACCTCTCTTTGGATTTCTCCAGGATTGGCCGCAATGTAAATATCTGGTCAATGATTTTATCACCATTCTAGTCGACCGGACATAGGATGCTCACGTTCCAATCGTCGTGTATGCGTTCATCCTACCTGATGCATACACCTTATCAGTGTGTCGCTTCCAAACGAAAGGGGAACCAAGGTACGTCCTTGGTTTTCATTTAAAGTTAGTTAAGGGCACCGTACATGACATTGTTTTATGAGGAGGCGATACAGTCAGTGCATTGTCCCAATTTGAACTTCTATATCTCAAAAATGGTAAAACCTAGAAAAAGTCATAAAGGTAAATCTTGTAGAGAGTTTTCATAGCTACAACGATTTCTCTAATCCCATTTCCATTGAACTTGCGGTTTCCAAAAAAATCGTGAAAACCTAAAAAAACCCTGAAAATGTGAATTTTGACCGCGATTTATTTAAAAATCTCTCCGGCGATTTAATTTGTTTTTTGATTTTTCTCATCTATGAAGATTGTAGTTTCAAAATCCGCAAAAACTTCCCAGGTGTAAGCACCTTCTATTTAAAGTAAGTTATGGCGCACCGTGTAGCCTTATAATGTCGTCGTGTTTCACACTTTGGGCCAATAACAGATACGCCATTTGGTTAATGAGTGCTATCGGACGAGTTCATATGCTGGCGATAATGGAATGCCTAGTAGAAATCCTATTCAGCCTCTGTCTGCTCAGCGGATCTTTAGGGGAGTCTGGGTGTAAATGTTCGAATTTCTATAATCCCCAAATCGACGAGATGAATCTTTGGTTAATCATTTCAACAACATTTTCATTGACGCCCATGCCAAGAAGGTAAGCACAAGCTGACCACTGTATACATATATATTTAAAAAATGCCTAGAAAGAACATACTTGTGTGAGATTGATTGACTTCGTGGTGGCAAAAATAGATTTAAACAACTCGTGTATATTGCACGTACGATCGATTTGTGGAGCAAAATTCGACTCGGCTCTCTATTTTGTTGGAGCAAAGGTTTGCATCCGAACAAATGTAGCGAATAAAGCACAAACTGACACAACATAAAAGCTGGACATCGGAAAGCTGTACTCAATGTTCGCAATTGCCTCATCAAAGTACCCCGCGCCCGGTAATATATAATTACAATGGCAACTTCATACAATCAGCCGCAAAATCCGTGTCCAGTCAAATATTGACCATTGAGCTCGAATCACTTTTTCCCACGCATGTGATCGATGGGTATTTTAAAAACTTTATTTAGTATTGTCAAACTCAAAGACCCAAACATTGAATATGCCGGACCAAAAAAAAATAAAAACTACATTTTTGAGGTTGTTATTGCCTAACTACATTGACACCGCCATTGTTTTGAAATTAAGAGATGTGTGATATTAGCCAACAGAAGCTACTTAGTAAAAAGTAACATTTCCGAGATATGAACTACATGTACCGGTAATATACCGACATTGAAGTAGGCTTAGTTGTACGAGCCTCACAGTATAAGCAATATGTCACAGAGGATCGACGGGGTTGTAACACCTTTCTAAAATCTGTTAAGAATCGGTCGGTTCAGAAACGGACCACCTAATTATTATTTATTATTAAATTAATTAATTTGAAGATTTGATTAACTTAATTAATAAGAGATTATCACAGAGATCTTATACCATTAAAAACACATTGAATGTATAAGACCTTGTTTATCTTGGGCTAGCCATCATTTCATTGTGTTAATAATATGCCTGTACCAGAACCTTCAAAAATCTACACATTTTTACTACGATCACAAATGTTCCTTTATGTTATCGAGAAAAATAGTAAAAATTAGTAGATTCTTGCAGTTCTGGAACAGACCAAATTTTGGATTATACTCGTTGTGGTCTACTCACTTTGTCACTTTTGTGAATTAGTTTTTAAAAATATAAAAGACGACCCAAATTCCAAAATGTCAACAAAAACTTCGTTTTTATTCATTTTTGTGAAAATAAGTTTTAGAAGTTGATTCAAACTACGAAATTAGCCATCCAAACAATTGCTTTTAGGTTTCTGAATTTAAACGATAAGAAAATAAAGAAGCACTTTCTCTAAACAACTTTCGCATCAATTGATCATTTACCTATCCATGAAAGAAGCAATCAGAGATGTAAACTCAATTTTTGACAACTGAATCTTTGAAAGATATCAATCGTGCATTCTACCGAATTAGCGCAATGAACCGTGATAGTCAAAACTTCTCTCCATACTATGGTGGGTTTATCAAGTTTGTCATTTCGTTTGTATCTCCTGGTTTGTAACTCGAAATCCCACTAATGAGATACAACGATATAGTCGTGGCCGTCCGTCTGTGGAAATCACTGTAGCGTCCGAACGGATTGAAGTAAGTGGATACTATTTTGGAGAACTCGAAATCCCACTAATGAGATACAACGATATAGTCGTGGCCGTCCGTCTGTGGAAATCACTGTAGCGTCCGAACGGATTGAAGTAAGTGGATACTATTTTGGAGAAAACCACATTTTGGTATTGGATGTTATTTGTGATTTAGAGTTCATAGTCGTCAAAAATTATGTCTACAAAAAATTTTTGACATAGGTCCATGTTTTCGTATATTCCCATATATCGGTACAGCCCAATTTCAATTATTTGGAAGATATTATATATACATTTCGGCCTAAATTGGATGCAATTTGCAATTCAAGAAATTTCTACTTGAATAGGCCCCATATAATCGGTAATTAGGATTTCCAGTGGCCAGTGATTACCACAAATTATGGACATTAGTACATACTTTCGTCACAGAAAGAAAAGTAATTTCTTAATTTCAACCATCGCAATATTGGTCAGAGACCCTATAAAGTATATATGGGGATATATGAGTGAAATCGGACACTTTTTCAAAAAGTGGTTTTTGATTTCCTTTATTTTTTGCTGATGAACAGCATCAATATATCAGTATATTTTTAAATTAAAAAAATAAAAAACATAGTTATTCGAATTCCAATTTTTGTAATTAAGCGTAGTTTAATACAAACAATTTCAAGAAAATCCAAGAGTACCATCACTGATAAAAATTGATTTTAAATTTTTAAATCGCGGTTATTGCATCCAAGATTACACTATGCAACACTGAAAATTCAAACAACTTCTAGTATGCATTTTTTGAAAGTACATATTTAGACTACAAAAACCCTAGTAGGGTTTTGCCTTGTCAGATCCAGTTCGGATTTTATGGCCTCATCTAAACCGGGCTAAATCTACACTTTTTTGCATTTATCAGGGCTTTATCTCAGAAACGAATAGGAATTTGGCCTTGCTGTCTTTAGCAATATTGTAGCCCTAAACTAGTAGAACTTATCTTTTGAAAATCCACAAAAGAAAAACTCCATCTAGGTCATCAATATCTATAAAATATAGAAAATTTTTTATAATTTCTGAAATTCTGGTCAATATCGGCTAAACTATTGGGAGTTGAACAAAGTAACCTGTTGCAAAAATCTTCCAAATAAAGTTCTCAACAATTCTTTAGAGTATTCTGAAACTCTAAAATGCTTACTTCATGCTGTTTCAGCGCTATTTTGCATCATATCTTTTACAACACTTATTTCACACCAACAGTTTATTCTCGCATTTCGAATTTCACTACATTATTGACATTTTTATTAAATCGTCGTTGAAAATTTTACTGAAAACAACGGCATAGGGACATTTTACAACAATGGCATGTTCTGAAGAGTTGTGTTACATTTCGGAAATATTTTTCAAAAAAAAAATATTAAAAAAAAAAATTACCGGTTTTGGAGATACGGTGCGAAATGTATAAAAATTGTGGAATTTTTGCATTTATTTTGAAATTTGAGGCAATAAATTTAGGTTTTCGAGATTATTTTTTCTCTAAATAGTTTATTCTTGTTCTTATCTACAAATCTGCTTCAGAGGTCAGAAGAAGATTCGCATTGATTTCAGAGATATAGCCCCGAATTTCTTTAAAAACTCAATATTTAACCATGTTTAGATGGGGCCATAAAAGCCGAGCTGGATCTGACACAACAAAACCCAACTAGGGTTTCTTGTCGTTTGGGCTTATACTTTCAAAAAATCCTCAGTTCGAACTGTTTGCACAAGATCACCTTAAAAATGTTGCACAATGTTATTAGATAGTTTATAAAGAAATAATAAAAAAATATATTTTCTATTTGGACCAATATTAAAGAAGTTATGAGTATTTCTTTGCATAAAGTTTTTACTGAATTCGAGTCTAAAAAGGCCCGAAATCTCTGGAACCGTTAGTGAAAAAAATCTGAAGATATACGGAAATGTTTTGCCGATGGGCAGCATTAACACAGCAAAACATAAAGGAAATCAAAAATCACTTTTTGAAAATGGGTCCGAGTTCACTCAGAAATCCCCATATGTATATTCGTCTCTCTGTTTCTATTACTCCTAAGGTGTTTGGTACTGAAAATGCACTATGCCGTCCTTTTTCGGTATTTTGAAGGTTTTAGTCTCATTATCAAACCGAATTGATTGAAATTTAGTATTTACTCTTCGTTGGAAGCGCAAAATTTGTTACTATAGGTCCACGTTTTGATATAGCCTCCCTAGAATGTCACCTCTCCATTTTCCGTATTTTCAAGGTTTTAGCCAAATTATCACACTAAATTGAAATTTGGTCGTTAGTCTTCTTAGGGGTACAAAAAATCCCTTGCAAAACATCAGACAGTATAGGTCCATGTTTTCGCATAGTACCCCATATAAGGGTACCGCCTGATGTAAGCCTTACCTTTGACAATTTAAGTCACATTTTACTACCGAATCGGTTGTTGCTTGAAATTTTGTGAACCAAGATTGCTGTAATTTGTTATTGCATGTTTTCAGAAGATACAAAAGATCAATTCGGAAAATGTTTAATATTGGTCCATGTTTTGGAAAGAATAACAATGACTCCCCATGTCAGCGCTTTTGAAGAAGTTTGCTACATATTCCTTCTTAAGGGAATGTAACTTGGTATTTTGGACTCTCAATGTGTAGATAAACTCCAGGCAGGATATTATCAATATAAAGTGATTTTTATTAATTTTCTCGTTTAGAGTTAAGCTTGATGATCGAAATTTTTTTACAAGTGAAAAAGGAAAGCCAAGTGCTCGAACCCACACAGTCACCAAATTACGTGACCTGGTTTTGCTGTTAGTTGAGCAGCTCTTCAGACGTATCGACTGTGGGATGGTTTCTCTGTCCTAGAACTTTTGGTTTTTCAAATGCAAATGTGTTTTTATACAACCACGGATATTTGGCCGTTGAATTGTATTTCTTCATGACAAACGTTTTTTGCGCTGCCTTTGAAGTTATGAGTTTTGCTATGAACGCTAACACGCCTCAACAACATTTCTTTCATATGTTTTCAAGGACGCGGGTTCAAATCCCAGCCGGGCTCAGCCTGTTTTTTTTTATTTTTTGAAATTTTTGCCTGTTAGGGGAAGATTATTTTTAATGATTTTTATTAATTTTCCCGTTTTTTGCGCTGCCTTTGGAGTTATGAGTTTGGCTTTGAACACTAACACGCCTTGACAACATTTTTTTCATATGTTTTCAAGGATGCGGGTTCAAATCCCAGCCTGGTTCAGCCTGTTTTTATTTTTTGAAATTTTGCCTGTTAGGGCGAAGATCATTTTTAATGATTTTTATTAATTTTCTCGTTTAGAGTTAAGCTTGATGATCGAAATTTTTTTACAAGTGAAAAAGGAAAGCCACGTGCTCGAACCCACACAGTCACCAAATTACGTGACCTGGTTTCGCCGTTAGTTGAGCAGCTCTTTAGACGTCTCGACTGTGGGATGGTTTCTCTGTCCTAGAACTTTTGGTTTTTCAAATGCAAATGTGTTTTTTATACAACCATGGATAGTTGGCCGTTGAATTGTATTTCTTCATAACAAACGCTTTTTTGCGCTGCCTTTGAAGTTATGAGTTTGGCTTTGAACCCTAACACGCCTTGACAACATTTCTTTCATATGTTAATTATGAAGTTAGATATTTTGCAACAATTTTCTTAAAATCTGATGCAGCAAAGTTTCTTGCATTGGATGGATAGTGAATAGCTGAGAGAATATTTACAACAACAACAAATTAAAAACAAAATTTTAGTCAGCAGAGAGTCTGTAATCGATACAATGGAAAAAATCGCAATTATATAGTTTTATTTTTTGACTTTCACGCCGCTAGATCAATGATTTCGACCAGCGTGTGCCGTTCTAAACGTTGCTCAAGGAGATTTTTCTGCATAGAAGAAGTTGTAATTATATGACAGTTTGTACTGATTTATTTATTATATAGAAGTGAGATCGTAACTTAGTACCCATAAACTCTTAAGAAAAATAAGAAAAATCATCGAATGCACATAGATTTAATATGTTACACATATTTATGGCATTACTAGCACAGAGCCCGCTACTTCGTATGCGGAAAGGATATAAAAAACAAATAACAATATTTAATATGGAAATGGTGAACATTGAAGATTTTGTTATACTAATACTTTTTATTTGAGTACTACTGGTACCACTTTAGTTCGATTTTCTAAAAATTGGCCGTATCTCAACCCTACATATCAATAGCGAGCCATAATGTTTGAGGCATTATTATTATGGGATTTTTGTCATCAATTCCAAAATTACCTCAATCCTGTACTCCAAAATTAATCTTAATTTTAAATTTCAGTATTCCATCTCTATTCGTTAACCCAAATTTAGTATTTTTTGCACCAAATTTAGTACTTTTTATACCCATAAGTACGAATTTCCAAAACTACCTTAATCGCACACTGCAAGAGTAATATTAATTCCAAATGTCAGGATTCCAGCTCTATCCGTTCACCCAAATACAATTTTTACGAAATCCAAATTGTACCAAATTCAGTACCATTTAGTACTTCTTTTACAAATAAGTACGAATTTCCAAAACTTAAGCCATATCTCAATCTTACACTTCAAATGTAATATTAATTCCAAATTTCAGGATTTCAGCTCTATTCGTTAACTCAAATCTAAATTGTACTTTTCGTAAACATAAGTACGAATTTCCAAAATTCCCCCATAACTCAATCATACACTACAACTGTAATCTTAATTCCAAATTTCGGGTTTCCACCTCTATCCGTTCACCCAAATCCAAATTGTACTAAATTTAGTAACATTTAGTACTTTTCGTACACATGAGTACGAATTTCCAAAACCATTTCCTTTTATAAACACCACTTTCCAACTTTGATTTCCATACCAAATTCCAAGATTCTAGCTATATCAGTTCAAAATATACAATTGGTACTAAATTTAGCAACTTTTGGTACACTTATAGGTTTTATTAGCTAGTTCGAATTTACAAAAAACCCAGCCTTATTTCACATCTACACACCAATAGCAACACACACATAAAATTTCAGGTTTCTAGCTTCAGCGGTTTCGTCTGGACGATGATCTGTCAGTCATCGTCAGTCAGTAACTCAGTCATCACTAAGATCTTTTATAGAGAGATTATCTCATACCACATTACTTAACTTTTTACAAAATTTGAATTTGATAATCTTTGAATAAAACATAATTTTCCTATTTTCCTTTTTCTTTACAGATTAACCTCAATAAGCAGAGAGCTAACTAATATCACAATAATGTTGTGGTGAATTTTGTGTGCACATTGTGTTCTTTAAATGGAATTATCGATTTCGAAACAACTCTCTGTCTTACCCAAACCACAAAGTGAACTTTGATTGTAAAAGACTTGCAGAATTCAATTGCTACAGTTCGGAGACCACCGAGTGGAACACAAATTCAACAATAAAACTGATAAACGAGTTATTCTTCTTCGCATTTGCCAATAGCATTAAACAAACCAATGATGACAACAACAAAAAACAACTAAAGTTGTGGTGCACACAACAAACGGCTACATTGAAATACGAAACGCGTTAACAGATTGTGTTGCAAATTGACTGTGTTGTGAGTGGGTGCGCACGGACTTTGTGTTTTTGGTTGAAATCAATATTTAGTTTGTATTTGTGATTCCGGTTGCAGGCGATAGTAACCGGAAACGGAAATTTCAATATCAACATACTTATAGCTTATATCGATAGACAGAAAGAACACCAGCAGCAGCAATAGCATTTGCGGAGAAGGAATCTACAATAGGATTGCACCACCCACACTTGCATTCCATTGCAAAAGGTATTCTTTTTACCAGCCACCGTCGTCATATCAAAGACCACAAAACAGGAGCCACAGCTAATACCAATGCGGAAATAGTGGGCTGCCGTTCTGTGTAATTAAAAATCTCTCAATTCCTGGGAAAACTATTACGATAAGTTTGTTTTTGCGCCAAAGTTTCGGATACAATCGAACATCGCATTGAGTTCACTTGAGTTGTGTTAATTAAAAAACTCATTGATGTGTGAATGGTTTTTTTTTGTGGCAACTCAATGTCATCGTCATTCCAGTGATTGGATCATCATTTATACCTGATAAACGATAACGTTTATCTATAAATGCCATACTTTGATGATGGAATATCATTGGCAAGTTTGAAAGGTAGGTGGATGTTCATTTTTTGTTTTGAAATTGCAACATAAATATTCTAAGAATTTGTTATTTTTCAAAAAAATGTCATATTATGCTCGTTTTTCAAATAATAAAATATTATGCTTGTGTTTATACTACTTTTTGGTGAGGCATTATCTTTAACAGGCAACATACATACATAGGACCCAAAATTAATTTTGAATGTTAAAACCATCCTGATAGCGTTATGACAGTTTTATTACGAATTTTACTAAAGGATTGGTATTTTGAACGCATTGGGGTCTTTAATTTTGTCCAGTGCGAAAGTCTAGAGCCCCGGTCGAAAACCGACTACTTATAAATAATTTTCTATACGCATAGTCAACTTTGTATCTGTCTCATGAGGAAAGTCTTAAATCCCGTCCGAAGGCCGGCTACATAAGAAAAAATATATTAAAAAACATTCTCTGCATTGTGGAGACGCATAACAGTGGGAGTAGTTAATTTGGTTTGCATATGCGGCTACGAAAGTTTTTGAATGTTTCTGTTGAATTTGCATTTAAACGAATTCGTCGGTCACATTTATTCTTGAGCTCGAGTCGTAATAGAATTGGGGAAGAGTTCTTTGTTTCAATACAAAGAACTATGAAACTAGTCTTTTCTGTCCTTCCCTAAATTAAATCAATTTAACTACAACCACTTTAAAAACTTGTTGTTTTTAAAATTTGAAAACAACAAATCTGTGATTAAGCTGTTCTTACTTTAAAAAATATGAAAAAAACAAAAACGTTGGTCGTTATGCCCTTTTTTGGGCCATAACGCTCAAACTTAATGTTGGACCTTCTGATCTTTATAACAGCTCGCCTTGCTGGACACTTGTATTCACAGCCGACCCCACTTTCGAGTACATTCATCTCGCAAGTACCAATACGTCGAGTTCATACAATAAATTGAGTTTATCAAAGTAACTAAGCTGACCACCAATTTTTGGTGTGGGGCACTATATTTCAGTTTAGAAGTTTCAGACTTGTCGGAGGGTTTTTCCTCTTCTGATTGAAGGCCGAATTGACATAGGAAAACCAAATCGTCTTTGCGAAATACCATTGATTTAACTTGATTGTCAGTTATATGCTCTTTCTAGGCGGTTGTAAAGGATGGTAGTTCTTATCTTCTTTCGGGACATGGACTGATGAAGAAATTAGCATTTATCATAATTAGCATTTTTTAGGAAATATAAAAACATTTGTGGCATTTATCTTAACTATTGTGAAAGTTCTGAATAAATGCGGATATTTGGCTAATAAATTAGATATGGATTAAATTGCAAAAGTGTTGAACTTTTGGACAGGTGGTACCTGAATGAACATAATCTATTTTGGAAGGAGTCATTCATTTCTATAGTTATTAGAGCTTCTTTATAGCTTTTGGATGTATGGACTTGTATGCGAAGAAATTATATCGTTGTGATTAGAATCACAAGGACTATTTCGATGAAAATTTCAAAACAAACCTCTAACAACCCTTAGACTGTATTTAAGGGAAAATTTAATTTATCCTCAGGCGGGCCTAAAGAAAGGAAGTAAAACAATACTTCTAAGGTTTCTCAGGAAGTATGGAGCCTTAGGAAGTATGGATTTGTCCCAGTGAATATAGTACCGTCGTAACTAGGGCCCATACACAATATGTTGCCAAAAATTTATAAACAATCCCAGACTAGTACTTAAACTGCACTCTTTGTGAGGCAGGTACCAGAAAGAGTGGTCCGATCTAGTCAACATTCGGACATAATTCGAGTCTGTAAGAAATAATACGATGTACAACGATTGTACTATCTTCGAGCTTAAACTAAGTTTGGACAAAATATTGAGATACCCAAAATTTCAATGAAATCGGTTGATCCGTTGGGGAGTCATGCTTCACACCAGCCAGATAGGGGGACGGACTGGCTAAATCAACTCCAAATTGTCTGGAACGGTTTTGTCCAAACATACTTGGGGTTTGAAGCCATTATTTGGATCTTTAGCGTAAATGCTGAGGGTATAAATATTACCGTGCGCCAAGGTTATACAAATTTGAGACACCACCCATCAGTCACGAAAAACATTATATCGCTATAAACAGGACCACAAAACCTTCGGTAAAAATTTCAAAACGGTCCTCAAACAGACCTTAAGCTGCGCATAAGTAAAAATCTTTAACTTTTGTGAGGGAGGTAGGGGAAGGAGTTACCCGATATAGACCCTCTTGGAACGTTATGTAATTTTGAAAGAGATTTCTGTAAAGTTTCAGCCATATCGGACATTCAAGTCGTAAGTAATCGTGCTCAGTAATTTTAGTTGGTGCCGCCATGGTGTGTCCGAAAAGAGTGGTCAAACTTGATGTAAGTTTAATATCAAAATATAAATTTTAATATTACGAGGTCCAAATCTTTGATCAAATCGGTTGATGCGTTCGAGAGTTATCGTGCGCTCGGACGGACGGCTAACTCGACTCCAAATAGTCAGAAACAGATTTTCTATAAACATTATTGGGTATATGCGTGTGTCATATTTGTATACCCTCCACCGTAAGATGGAGGGTATAATTATCTTTGTCATTCATCGAAATATTTTTCGGAGACCGTATATAGCATAAAATTCATCAAAGTCGATATTATCATGTCCGTCCGTCAGTCCATCCATTTGTTGAAATCAAGATACAGCTCGCAATATTTAAGAGGTTTATAATTTGGTACAGAAGTTTCTACTACTCCTAAGATGTTTGGTGTTAAAAATCCCATAAAATGCTACCTCCGGATTTTCGGTAGATGAAGGTATTAGTTTCATTAACACACTGAAATTGCTTTAAATTAGTATTTTGTCTTCTTTAGGGCTACGAAATGTTTACCTAGAAATTTTTCAGGATAGGTCCAAGTTTTACAATAGCACCCATAGAACATTATCGTCCTATTTTCGGTATTTTGATGGTCTTCTGTGCGGACATACAACTTTCCCCCAGAAATTTGTCAGTACAGGACCACATTTTGATGTAGATATAGAGCGCAACCCACCCAATTTACCGTATTTAAAGGTTTTTGGCCTCATTATAACACCGAAATGGCAGAAAATCAGTATTCACTTTTGTGTTCACAAACAAATTTTGAATCAAAAAATTTGCAATATAGATTCATAGAAGGGTACCTCTTAATTTTTGGTATTTTTAAGGTTTTAGCCACATTATCTAATCGAATTGACTGAAATTTAGTATTTAGTCTTCGATATGGGAAGACAGCATTAATTCTTCATTTAAGGCAATTCTTCATTGAAGGATCTAAGGGATCAGAAAATGTATCCAAGAAAAATTGGCGCTCTATGTGAGGTCTTTTAAAAGATGTTTGCTATTGATATAGAAGGACAAAACCGTCGCCCTAATAGACAAAATTTTCAAATAAATAAATATCAGCTTGAGCCAGGCTGGGATTTGAAACCGCTTCCTTGAAAAACATATGAAAAAATGTTTTGTTACGGCGTATTAGCGTTCAGAGCCAAAACTCATAACTTTCAATGGCTGAGCTAAGCGTTTGTCATGGAAGCCATACAGATTGAGTGGACAAATATTCACCAAAACCAATTGCATTTGGAAGAGAAAAAGTTCGATGACGGAGAAGTCACTCCACAGCAAAACCGGTCGGCTCGCTTATGGTTTGACTGTTCTAGCATCCTCAATATAAGATATTCTGCAATGGTCAAGTGTTTTGCAAATACACATATAACGGGTGATCCAACCAGAAGTACTTTTTTCAATAGCCTTTTTTGACAGATCACGTGTGAGTCATGTCATGCTGTCATGTTATGTCACGTTTATTGGGGGATGTGTTTCAAGCCAATTTTTGTTGATTGTGGAGGACCATTTCTGGCTGAATGGATATGTAAACAAAGAAAGTAGTCGCATTTGCCTTGAGAGAACCCTAAAGAGGTTCCAGAGGTGTCACTTCATAAAAAAACCACTGTTTCATGTGGTTTGTCTGCTGGTGGAATCATCGGTCCATATTTCTTCAAAAATAGTGTCGGTGAGAACATAACCTTCGGCTATGATAGCCGATTATTTGACGTCTGAAAATGAAGCTCGTGATCTCGGCGACATTTTGGTTTCAAGAAGACGGCCCATCTTCCCCCACATGGCATCAATCAATTGATTTATTGAGAGAACACTTCGATGAGCAGACAATTTCACGTTTTGGGACGGCCGATTGGCCACCATGATCGTATCACACCGTTAGACTTTTTCTGTGGGGATACATACATATGTAAAGTCTAATGTGTTTGTGGACAACCCATCTTCGATTCAGGCCGTTAGACTTTTTCTGTGGGGATACATATGTAAAGTCTAATGTGTTTGTGGACAACCCCTCTTCGATTCAGGCCTTGGAGCAAAACATCACGCGTGTCAATCGTCAGTTACCAGTTGAAATGTTTGAACGAATTATCTAAATTTGGACTCTACGGACATACCGTCTAAGACGTAGACGCGGTCAACATTTGATAGACATAAACTTAAAAAAGTAAATGCCAAAGAATGTTCTTTCAAATGATAATAAACATTTCCCATTCAATTGAAATTTTCTATTTTTTTTTTTCTTTAAAAAGTTGGGAACCTCTAAATGGATCACCCTTTACAAGCAGACGGAAAAATATAAACAATAAATAGGGCAGATATAGTAGAAGGGGTAATAATGTATGGCGTCACAATGTAGAAGAATAATTAAGGTAAAACTGAATGATCAAAACAAATACGGGAGAGAGTGCAACAAAAACAATAGCAAAATCAACTGGGAACAGTGACACTATGTGACAATTTCATGATTGGAGAAAATTCTATACAGTAGTCGTTGCTGTAAAATTGATTCAAATAAAACAAATGCTTAATAAAAATTTACGTTATAATTTAATTTTTTAAATTAACGGAATTTCATATAAATTAAGCTAAATTCACCTGCTACATTCGTAACAATATTATGCCAGTATCAGTTTGCTCTTCTCCGATCTTTTTCAGGTTTTTGGGGTAAGGTCAAATATTGTCATTGGTGGTTACCAGGACTAATATTGATGCGGTTCACATAAAATATAAAATGTTTGCTTTTCAGTTAGAACATATTGTCTTGTATCATTGATATAAAATGTTTTGATATGTGTTCTCCAAGGCAGATAGTGCTAATTAACTTATACATACGCTGCATTATAGTGTGTGTTGCCTCTGGCTTTAAATAGTTCCACTGTTAGGTTTTTTGGTTCCTACTGCTAGAGATAATTATTATCACATTATGATGGAATCCACCAATATTTATTTACATTTAGATCCCTTCAATTATAATTATAGCGTTTACGAAAGGAGCACAGAAATTTCCATGCCACTATAGAACACACATTTGTACATACATATGATTGTGTATAAGTGCTTGTCTGTTACCTCCCTAAAAAAAGAAAATTATATCTTTGTGCCCCAATGTGAAATGAGTTAGAATAAATGTTTCTAGGACATTTTCATAAAAAATAATTATTTTTTTAATACATATTAACATCAATGTTTGTTCTAAACATGTTTGTCTTTTGTACATACATACATATATATGTATATACAATTATTGTCAATATGTTACTTTCACTTCATAATTGAACTGGAATGACAACGTACAAACAAGGATATCTCTCACCTAGCGCGTCTCATACTTTTGTCAATAAACACTTGTTTTAATTAAAAACAGCGTGTTCAGTGTTACAATTCAAATTGTAGAACAAACATATGTAAATACATATATACGTACGTAAAATACGCGACATATGCAAATACATTTATAAGAAGGTGTTACTTGGTAAAATATTGCCACATATTTAACAAATACAAACGGTTACGTTCAAGGACTAACAATATTTCCATTCTCATTCCCATTTTCATTATGATTGTCATCATCATCGTCGTCATCATTGTCGTCATAATAGCATCAGTAACATGATTCCATCTATCGCACAGCAGCACCAGCAGTACCAAAAGCAACAGAAGCAACAGGACCATCAATGTTTAGTCTTTTTGTATTCTTAGTTTCCTGCCATCATTCCCTAACGTTTTCCATTGACATTCGTTTGTTAATTCTTCGTGCCAATGTGTTTTTGCGTTGCATTGTGTGAAATGTAAAACATGATATGTTACAAAAGTGACAATATTCAAGAATAGTTGCTGTTTCTGAGTTAATCATTTTTGCAATCTATTTGAAAAGTTTCATTGTAGGCGTATGTCATCCTAGACGACCCTCACCTACACATAACACTTTAAATTGCTTGTAAACATTTAATAAAAAGAGAAGAAATATAAACGTAGGAATACATATAAAAAAATACACGTACACACAAGTCCAAAACAGGATAATTTTATTACTGTCAAATGTTTGTAAAATCTTTATTTAATATCATGGTGGGGTGTTTCAAACGCCCTACATAATAGTGATAATATGATATGGAAATGTACTAGTAAATTAAGGATTGTTACAAACATGAATAATTCCGTAATGAATTGGAATTTGTCTTGTAAAGCGTTTTGGAAAGAATTCTTCTTTGAAGGGAAGACTAGTTTCGATCCTCGTCACTGGATATCATCAGTTCTGCCAGATGAATCCATTGAAGGTGAGTCTCCTGACGGTGAAGAGAATTTGGCGCGGGTTTACGTCCCTGAAAGTTGTGGGCACGTTTTGCCCGAAGATTCGATTGACGTCGAGCCTTCAGACTTCGAAGAACGTTTAGTGAGTTGGGTTTCTGTGAACAATATTAGTAATCAGGCTGCTAATAACTTACTAATATTGTTGGCAGAAAAGATTCCCAATCTTCCAATAGATTTAGGTGCATTAAAATCTAGACCGCGTAGTATTTTTAAACGTCTGGCGAGTACGTTCAGTATGGTGTTAAAGACGCGCTTACAGATTCAAGAACTTTGTTCTACACCAGAGAAATCTTTTGAACAATTTATGAGACACTCGTGGAGGAAAATTTTCTCCGATAACCTTGCAAAAAAGTTTTCTTGGCGTGGAACAGCAACTAAAGTTTGCATAAGAGGGTCAATTATAACGACCGCAATTCGGAATACAGTGATCCAAATCGTTCAATTGAACGAGATTGCCCAACTCTACTAATTTGACTTAATTCAAAAACAAAAAACATAATTTTTGCAAGTTTTTTAACAATTGATTTTCACTTTTGTTATTGTTTGAATATTTTTTTTTCATCATATAACAACAACATAAAACAGTTGCATTTTTCGGTAGTATATGACAGAAAAGCAGGGTTGCTTATACGTAATACGTTGCGTAATAAAAATACATACCTTAAAATTGATCGAAAACACGATTTTTATTATGGCGAACGGATGGAAAATGAAACACCAAAAACCATCGATAAAATAACATTAAGGAGCTTCTAGCGAAATCTAAAATGAATCGTAAAAGTATGTTTAAATTATATGTTTCCGTATTGTTTTATATTCGCTAAGAATATCATTATCGATACTTCGAAAACGAAATTTTACTGCCACACACTGCACGACCAGTGAATCGTTTTTAATTCATTCTCGTGTGTCGTTCACAAAAAAAAAAAAAAAAAAAAAAATCGCAAAACTATCGAAAAACATTCAAAAACGATATCGTTTTCGATTGCAATGGTATGGTGGGAAATTTCAAATTTCCTTTACAATTCCATTAAAAAAAAAAAAATAAAATAAAAATTGTTGTGCGAGCACATCCGCGATTTATTGTACATGGATTAAAAAAAGCTGTAATCTGTTCGCGTTCGTAAAATTGGACGCAGTACCCAAAAGTTTTGATGATTTTTATTTCCTTATAAAGAAAAAATATTTAAAATTTCCCTTTGTGCTGTAATAAGAAAATATATGTATAAATCGTTAACAACATTTGTTATATATGCTGAATTTAATTTTATTGTCGCTAAAAATCATAAAATAATGAAAAAATATTGGAGTTAATTTATTTTACTCTAACTTAGAGTACATACAAATTTCTAAGAAATAAATTAAAATACGTACAGAATCTAGACAAAGCGTACAAAAATGTGAGACCAAAATTATAACGATTGGGTTTATAACTTACATATTGCAGCAACAACAAAAAGAAAAACTCATGGTTGGAATATTATTTCAAATTATATATCGTCTGCTCCGTCGGAAAAGGTCGTAAGTCCCTCTCAATAAATTTTTCAGGAGGAAGAAAAAACATTCCTGCTCTTTCGGTATTAAAGATTTTATTATGGTGGTAAAGGCAATATTTTTCGTGTATTTATTCCGCTTCAATACCTGTACTTTGTTTGATAAAATTTCGTCGCGTTTGGGAGATAATTCGATGTCTTTGGACTTACGACCTTTTCCTTGTACAGTTTTGTATTTTTGTAGGGACTTACGACCTTTTCCTACAATTTACGGACGTTTTTAATATAAAATATTTATACTTTTCAAAACAATGTGGAAAGGGTATTATAAGTTTGTTTTGTCCAACATTCTTGTAACATCGCGAAGTATTCGTCGTAGACCCCCTCCCCTTCCATTTTTTCATATCTTGACGAGATAAAGCGATCTAGCTATGTGTGTCCGTCCATCCATTAACAATTGGAATAAAAATCCAGGCCTCAATTTTGGACCGATCGTCACGAACTTTTGTGGAGAGGGCGTGTTCCGACCAGAAGTGACCCCATTAGATGTTGGTTATGATCGAAAGGTGTGAAATGGACCAAATCCACAATTTTTTCCCGACTTTGTAGCTGTCCTGTAGATCGCAGTACTTTTCCGATCAGAGCGAAATTTTAAGAATGATTTGAGTTTAAGACAAAGAATAAGCTTGCAATTTCATATGGTGATGAGATAATTATTAGCGGGTTTAATGGAACAAAACATTTGTGTGGAATCTTATATATAAAAGACAATGTGTGTATGTTCCGCATCGACTCAAAAAACGGCTGAACCGATATTTTTTGAAGATTTCAGAGAATATACAAGGAACAACCGAGGGGAAAATAGGCTTTATATATTTTGAATTTCGGAGGGGCGTGGGCAGGCCCTATTTTTTAAAAAACGCGTTTTTGCAAAAGTTATGAAAGTATCGGGCAGAAAATTAATTTGCGAGACAACGGTTGTTGAATCTCCGACCCTAAGTACTTATTCCATGTAATTTTCAGATTATGCACAGGGATGTCCCTTGGTGGAAGTAGGCTATATATTTTGTTGAATTTCGTAGGAGCGGGTTACACCTGTGCCCTATTTCCGTTTCCCCAATCCTGGGTACATGTTTTAGCAGTAAGACCCGACCAGAGTAAAATTCTAAGTCGGTATAACAATGACCGTCTGTCCGTCTATTGAAATTAAGATACAGCTCGCAATTTTTAAGATAGATCTGATTTGGTATAGATGTTTGGTATTGACGCCTTCATATTGCCCCCATAGAACGGTAACTTCCGATTTCCGGTATTTTGAAGGTGCGGCCTCAATATTCCTCCGAAATGGCTGAAATTTGGTATTTATTCTTCGTTTCGGGTATAAAAATTTCTCCCATAAATTTGTCTATATAGGTCCTCGCCTTCATATAGCCCCATAGAACATTGCCTCCCGAATTTCGGTATTTTGTATTTAAGAAAAGGTAATATAAACTATTTCAAGGCCAAGCAACGTGGACCGGTTCGGCTATTATTTAATAAAAACATGACACGTTGTACTTACGACCTTGTATTTTTGCCTTACAACCTTTTCCTTCAATTAAATATCATGATTAATTCCGTTAATGTACGTGGTTTCTTAGCTACATTGTAATCCCAAATAGTGTCCTTTTTGTCTTCCCAAGTATTTCTGCCCCAACTCACTGCATCTTTTGTTTTTGTCTGCAAACCATATAGAATCTTCAGCATGTAATGTCTTTCTGCTTTTAGGAAGTTTATCATCAGAGTTTCAGAATCACCGTGAAAACCATATGGAACTAGAAATGAACACCATGACACCATCGTCTAATTCCATTCCAAATTCATACTACTCCTTGTTAGAAAAAACCATGATGTCTTCTTAGTTTAATAACATTTCAATCAATTATTATTTTAGAATCATTTAATAATACAAACATTGTACTAACCCGCCCTTTAGAAGGCATTACTTTATTGAATTCAGAATACAAACTAATCTCGTTATGAGAATAAATGTTCCTAGAGAAACCACAAATTACCAGTTGATAAAGTTAGGTAAGATATACGACAGAAAAAACAGTAAAAATTTTGATTTTTTTTTTACAAATTTTTCAACAGATGAGGTATTTGAACACATACAGCATCCCAATTTGTATCAATAAAAAGGCCAGAAGTCCATCTTTCATATTCAGTTCGCTTATAGGGGAAAATAGATATCAAATGTAAATTTTCGTTGCAATATAGAGATTATCACATTTTTGTTCAAAAGTTTGGTCCACAAGCTCCGCCAAATATCATCCGATTATCATCCAAAGGTGTAGGCTAGTTCTTTACATTGTACCCCAACCATGGATGAAGTTAAACATTATATCTGAACTACATTAGCTGTAGTATTCTTTTAAAGTATACATTTTCCTGTGGACTTACGACCTTTTCGTACTCAAATTTGTACGTTTTGTGGACTTACGACCTTTTCCGACAAGGGCAAAACGAATAGAAAAACCCGACATACTACCATTTTCTTTGTATCATACGACGTGTTTTGACTTGTACTATCATCCTGTAACAAAAACGCGATTTCCAAAAAAGTGGACTTACGACCTTTTCCGACGGAGCAGACGATATATTTTTTTGTGTGTATTTTTTGGTTTAATACGAAAAACTGAAGTATTTTGCTAAAATTTCTACAAGGGTAATAGTTTGTCATTGTTTGCGTAGCAATGAAAATAAAAGAAATAAATAAAA
Organism: Musca autumnalis; assembly: GCF_047663935.1. NCBI lineage: Eukaryota > Metazoa > Arthropoda > Insecta > Diptera > Muscidae > Musca > Musca autumnalis. Next base: position 152,577,766 of record NW_027411644.1, read on the forward strand.
CACAAAAAATTATCGTTCGTTCGTTTTTTCTCAAACAAAATTGAGTTATCTTTTATTATGGATTGTTCGTGGAACAATCACTTATATGGTGTAGTGCTTATAGGACGAGATCCAATGAGCGAGTGATTTTAACGAATTAGAAAAGCTAAGATGTCACAAAGGGGCACTTGGAAAAAGTTACTCGTTAGATTTTGTTACTATCCTTGTATTTGTGTACGAGACAGGCCGGTATATAGCCGCAGCAGAGTGTTATGTCCGGGAGCGATAGAAGGACCTGGGAGTGGAGGTTGGTCGGTTTTGGCAGACGGACGTTTCGAAAATCTACCTTTGGGTAATTTGGGTACAGTTTGAGTTTGTTTTGCTGAAGCACGTTCGTTGAGAGAAGGCTGGTGAAGCTACGAATGATGCTCCTTGTTACAAATTTTGCAATGATACCAACTGGTACATTGGGATATATTGTGCGCGGCGGACAAACAGTTGCCACGACACTAATGGAGTGCCACCATACGCAACCTTCTCTCAACTAGCATTGGCTTAAACTGTTTGCAATCACGTTGTAGGTGACTGCCTTCGCAAACTACACAAGCCTTTTTCAAGGCCTGGTTCTTTCACGCTGGGGCCGAAAGTAGTGGCGTGACAACAGGTTCTCCTGAAGGGGCTTCAGGGACGGTCAAGACGGATTTTTAGTTTTCTCCGAGGGAGGAGCAGCTTGAGGAAGCTCAGAATCCACAAGGGGGCATCCGAGGCATCAAGCTGCCGTTCCTCATCAGACATTGGGACGTTGTCCTCAATCTTACGGAGAGTTGCAGCCATCTTGCCTAAATCTTTAATTTTCTGTGAATAATAGTGAGGATGCAACAATAAAATGATGAGGAACACACTATTAAACATTTTTGCCAGAACGACAGCGCAGCGCCGGAAAGTAGGAATTCCCACGAAAGTTCTTGGACACAAACTATTTCGACTTTCGCGGACTACGGCTTTGAAGTCCTGTTCTAATTCCCTAGAAGCCGTTTTCGTTGTCCTAATTAATGAAGAGAGTCTTGAGATCCAGTACACAATTCTGAGGATGCGTAGCATCAATTGATTTCCACCGTGCATGGAAATGGTATGAATAAATTTCACCAGAAGATGTGCAAAAAGACTGTGGTGAGGGAGAAGTATAAGTATAGAATAAAAAAGAGTGGGTGAACGTGATAGTCGTCCATTAAGTCTCATAACTCGTGTATCATCCAGAAACGGATTTACGGGTAGAAGAGAGCTTTTGGATTAAAGAGGACCTTACCTAACAAACGCTGATATTCATCTGCGAAGTTTGTTTTTTTGAGCTAGAACAGCTGGACTTAATCTAGATGCTTTAAGCTCCGAAATTGAGAGGTTATCATCATTGTAGATGTAGCGACCTCTGTATGCACGGGGAGTATTATGGATAAACCTATACGTATAAGAGAGGACTCGTAAAACCCTATCTAAAGATGCAAATCTCACTTAAAAGTCCCGGAATCAATAAAAAACGAAGCATGCGCCTTGACGGCACGTATTTCTATATCGAAGTTAGAAAAATCCAACTGAGAATTATCTTTGCGAAGTTAATTTGGTCCATTCCACCATAGTTGGGATAAGGCGAGCTCAGAGGGCGACACCCCCTGGCTTCCTAAAACAGCGGGTTTATCTTCAGAGCGCACTTGATGCCAACAACCTCAGTCTGTAATCTCCTGAATCTTACTAACACGGTTGGCAACAAACGTAATCCATGTAGATGGAGTTTTGTTTAGCCATGAAAGGACGATCGTAGAATCGGTCCAGCAATATATTTTTTGGAATGAAATGTAAATTTCATTCTGAATATTTTTTAATAATTCGGAGACAGAACGGCTCACTTAAGTTCCAACCGTGGCAAAGAAACTGACTTTAGCCCCCTTAATTTTGCAGGTCAGGAGGAGAGTATAACGGGTTTTATTCGGAGTTTTTGTCAGGACATGTCTGTACAAAGAGACATTTCATGTTCTGCATTGTACAACTCCTACATATAAATATATGGAAACAATTAATTTCTCATTAACAGTTTTCCTTGAAAATATCTCCTTGTAAATTTGTGTGAGAGTGGTGCATTGCGATGTAGTAGTGCATGTTCAAAATTTGACTTGCGTGATTTCTTCAATAATATGGAAATTCCTGTACTCTTTGCTATATTTGACTCGGTCAATTTAGGAGAAATGGGTAAAGAAACACCTGATGACCCATTTAAGCCACAATAAAAAATATTTAAATAATTAATTATCGAAATATGTTGTACTGAACACACACACCCACATCTCTCGCGCTCATGTACATGTAAAAGTACACATGTTGTAATTTGTATGTGAAAACACGCACAAGCAAATATTGTCACTTGCTTGATGAAGACAGGCATGTATGTATGTGTTTGACTAAGGATATTTGCAACACAATTGAATTAAGGTTTAAGATAAGGGGTCAATAAAGAATTCAAACTGCTGCTATTTATAAGTCTGATTCTCATGTTCGCATTTAATGACGTGTCTGGGAGCATGGTTACTTTTGACATGCAACAGAACACCCAAACAAATTCTATTTGAATTTTGAAATAAAAATAAATGCTCTTGTTTGAGTATTCTAATTTTGTATTTACAGAAAGTATTATTGTTACTTAGCATGCATTGTTTACATACATATTAGGGTTAGTCATTTTTTTTAGATTCAAAATCTGTGGAAATAGCATATAGGGCAGGCAAAAACAAGCAGAACTGCGTTTTTACTTTTTCGAAATTGTGAAAAAACGTTCCGCACAAAATGCAATTACTTTAGCTCAAAACCAACTTTTTTATTTGAATTTTTTTGTGATTTTTAAAGTTTGATAATATTTTTTTTAGATTTCTCAAGCACTAATCCTCTATATCTTTCAATTATATTGATTTCTTTCGGAAATTCGTATAAATGGTATAGCGGCAAAACAGCTTTTTTTATTTCATTCGGTTTTTTTGCTTTAAAATTTTTGACCAGTTATCACTGTTTTTTTGGACATTTTTGCAACTTTTTTTAAACGACATGGCGATGTGAACACAATCTATGAACAAATAATTTAAAACTCAAAACGATATAAATTATGTATTATGACATTACTTCTGTATTGTCAAACTTTTATTAGAGCAACTCGTTTATAATTTTTAAAACTGGGAAATAAAACCGAGTTGCAAATTTTAAAATCGACGTAGCTTAAAAACTAAATGACAGATTTTTGATCAAATTGCAACTAAAAAAATTATTTCCAAGAACAACTATTGCAGAAAAAAATTTCTCAAATTTAAAAATTTAAAAAAAAGTAAACTAAAAAAGTTTGTTTTTAGCTAAAGTAATTGCATTTTGTGCGGAAGGTTTTTTTACAATTTCGAAAAAGTAAAAACGCAATTCTTATTATTTTTGCCTGCCCTACATGGCATTTCCATTGATTTGTGATATTCGAAAAAAATTGAAAAAATGACTAACCCTAATACATATGGTAATATTCACAAAAGTTTTACAATCGTTGAAGTTGAGGTTCACTATTTAATAAGTCGCGAACTGTTAATATATTTTATAAAATATGAATATATTTATATTAATTGAAGTGTTTTAGCCACGATCTCATAATATGGACCATAACAAATAATTTTCGTGGAAGCTGCGTTGGTGGTAATATAAAAAAATGGGAAAAATGTGTTGAAGTTTACAAGTTTTTTTGTGTTCTTTCTTGATTTCTGTCCAAACCACGCAAAACTCAAACCTGTGCTCAAAGAGAGAACTAAAGAATACCCCTTGGGCAACATGGTTCTAGTGTATGACTTTTCGATATATACACTGCATGCCCCTAAAATTGATGCTGACATTTTGAAGTTTTGATTTCAGTGTTTTTCGAATTTTTCTTATAATTAGAGGGTGCAACTCGATAATAATCGAAACTAGTATATAGGATTGTAGAACTCGCGATTCCACGTCGTTCGATGTATATCTCATGAGTGTGCTCCGTACAGCTTCCTAGTAATAGGAGTCCAAAGGCGAAAATTTGGTGCGTAAATTTTTGGATAAAACCTATTTTTTGGCTTTAAAATTTACAACTGTCGTACAGGTACCCCAGAACCCCGCGTGATTTTAGTTTTTTTACGTGCCGGATCTAATAAGCCCTTCCGCGTTAGAATACATCCACTAAAACGCCAGATACAGATACCCTGAAAGTAGGAAAATCTTCAAAAATATATTTTGAGAATTCCGCGAATTGAACCGCGATTTTCTTTGATTATTTTTACAGAAATGTAATCCTTTATACGCGATTATAATATTTGCCAAAAAGGTGTGTCACAAATTACAAAGATTCGGGAGTAATATCCCTATTTATCCCAAAATAGAATGTGGTGGCACATCCGCAGTCCTTGGCGAATCTGTCTAAAATAAGTTATATTGACGTATTTTTAATAGGCGACCATTGAAATCGGATGCACCTTATACTCATATGCACATCGCGTAATTTTTGCCCACTTGAAGGTTTTTTGAATAGTAAGATGCCACTGATGGCACACTTTGGCCGCTGAATGAAACATGGGAAAATCCATGCATATTGATAGACATAGACTCCCTGTATCCGAAAATCACGTGCACCTCAACTGATTTAAACGGATTCGCGAATTATACGGTTTTTAACTTCTATGTTTTTTCTTTGATTGTAATTTCAATATTACTCTCTACTTCTTATTTCTATTGCTTATCATAGAAAGCAAATATACTTTCACGATGACTAATTACTTTTCTTGTAGAAGTTTAAACAAAATACTTCAGGATTTGTATGTAAATTTAGCGAAATCATAGAATAACTCCCAAATTTTTTTTTAAAATTTTTCGTACTTAACCAAAAAATATATTTTTTAAATAATTCCCAACAATAAGTTTCCGTTCTTTGTTGTTGCTGTAATATGCAAGTTATAAACGCTATCTTTATAATTTTGGTCTCACATTTTTCTACGCGTTGTCTAGATTATGTACGTATTTTTAAATTATTTGTTTAGAGATTTTTATGGACTCTGAGTTAGAATAAATAAAATTTACTCCATGATTTGTTCATTATTTGTTGATTTTCCGCGAAAATAAAAATAAATTTAACAACTATTTTAGCATCTACGCATAGATATCAAATGCTGTTAACGATTCATATATACATGTTCTTATTACAACACAATAGGAATTTTCAAATATTTTTTCTTTATAAGAGATTAAAGCCCTCCATAACTTTTGAGTGCAGCATCCAATTTTGTGAACGCGAACAGATTTGAAACCACGATTTTTTTTCGTAACCCATGTACCAAAAATGGCGGATGTGCTCGCCAAAAAAATATTTAATTTTTTTTCTATGGAATTTTAAAAGAAATTTGAAAATTACCATATATGTATATGTACGTATATATTAAAATGTGCTTCTTAGAAAAGTGTGTTAAGATTGTTTTCAGTTACAGCGTTCTTGACCAATTTATTTATGTTATCCCCTTAAAAGGAATAAGCCTAGAATCATTAAATTATCTATCCTCATCTATTAAGGGTGTGAGGTAAAAAGGGGTTTCAGATTTGTATGCTATAAACTTAACTCGAAACCTTCTATATCAGCTACTAAATATTATATTATTGTGTGTATTGTGTTTGAAATGGTTGAGTGCCACCGTGGTACAATGATAAGTACACCCGCCTTGCACACTGAATGCCCGCACGTCGATTCCCAGGCCAAAAAACATCAAATTTTCAATGATGGCAAAAAATAGCGCTCAGCATTATGTCATCCGATCGTTTTGATTTGTCGCGGATGGTTATACTTGCGACGGTAATCTTTTTCGAGGGCAATTCCACTGTTTTTCGCCGAGTCCGAACGGCGTGTCTTAAGACACCAATTTTGGAGAAGTTTTTCATGGCTGAAATACTCAGGAAATGTCGGCAACATTACTGAGGGGTATTTTGCCACCGTTGAAAATGTTTGATGTTGCCTGGCCGGGGAATCGAAACCACGACCTTCTGCGTGCAAGGCGGGCGTGCATACCATTACACCACGGTGGCACCCTGGCATTTTAACGGGCACACGGAAAGTAATATGGCGAAGAGGAGAGTGCGATGCTGCAGACGACGTTCGAAACACGAAATCAACCAAAGCATTCGGCCCACACGGAATCTGTAACCAGAAGCAAAGATTCTATAGGCGCTACTATTCTCCATGAAGCAGAAGCAGTTTCCCAACTTCACAACATCAGGATGGATTTCGGAAAATTTATAACACCACAACATCATTACACGCCATATCCACACATATATGAGTCGAGGACTGAACCAGAACAGTCCGTGCGACCGAACAGTTATAGTGGCCAACTGTTTGAGGATATAGAAAAACTTTCAACCGTATTTGAAACGTTGGGCGCCAGTCGTTTGTAAAATTAAGAAATAAGAAGTCCATGACCCATAGAGTTAAAAAAGGGAGTTCCCCAAGGCGGGGTGATATCTTCGGAATTTCATACCCTTCAAACAGCAACGAGATCGTAATGCATGATCTTGGCTTCGGATCCTATTACCGATGACATATGTGATTGGTTGTATGTCAACATAGCTGACTTTTTCTTTTATTTAAGGAATATGAAAATATCCGCCGCTAAACCCAATGCCATACTGTTCACCACCTAGTCGGTCACCCTCATCCATCGCGTCAGAAGAAAGCCAGCTGCTAAGGTAAACGTCTCAATTCATATTGGGCCCGAATTGATGGCACGATACCCAACACACGTCCCTCATGTGTATTGGGACCGTACGATACACTGCATTTGTTTAGCTGCCCAGCTAACCCCATTTACATGACCTGATTTTTTATGGACGCAGCCGACTGATATCTTCATACCCTACACCATAGTAGGGAGGTATGTTATTATATATCCGTCTGTTGTAACCAAAATCGAGATGGAAAGTTGACATTTTGAAAAATGTGTCTTTTTTGGCATGTCAAGTTCGAAGATGGACTATATTGGTACACTTTTTGATATAGCCCCATATAACGGTACCGACAGGTATTTTGGCGCTATTAGCTACCTTTTGCAGGCCGAAAGGGGTTGAAAAACTGCGGACATGGACTCACGTATCATATTTAGTTAGGGGTAAAAAACTTCTCCGCCTAAAATTGGTGAGACAGGCTCTTCCGTAACGGAAAGATAACTAATAATTTCGTGTAGTTTCAAATATTTCAAGGAAACATGAAAACGTCTTTTTTTGTTTCATTTAAAATCTTTTCCTTTGTAAAGTTAAGGAATCAGGGTTTAACTTAATCCCCGATAAGATTTGTACCAATGAAACCAGGGTTCGTTTTAGATTACGATTTCACAATGCTTTTATTAACTTCACTTCACTTCACAACTAACTGTAAGCACACAGCTTTACTCTATTCAGGTTACTCTTTAGATTACACTGACGATTTTAAGTCGCGGTCTAAATTACAACTCAAATGCCTATCCGCTGTGCCTTCGTATATATGTATACTCACTTGCAAATGCATAGCCTGTTCTAGCACCCTTCAGGTGGGAGGTTATCCAATGTTCAAACGATATCCACATGCAATACACACACATACTCGTATATAAAGAGACAAATGAATGTAAACAACGCATCAAAAATTCTAATTCCTAAATTAACTGAAATTAATCTAAATTAATCTACTTTTTATACTGCATAGCTTCGTATAGCTGATGACAATTTACAAATAAATAAATAAATAAATAAAACATGTGTGTTTAATCAAATAAATTTATAATAATAAACTTTGGCGGGGGAATTAAATCAGTTCAATTCCAAGCATAAATTGTTTCAAAACTTGCACCAGCTGTTAATCTTGGAGTGGCTTATAGTTTATTCATACATATAATTTTTATTTACGCTCGGTGACATTCATTGAATGATTGATGTTTTCCGCCAACGAAAAATATATATGTACAAGAGACAAGCGTCTAAATTGATACCACAATATAATCTTCCACCAGTCAACTTTATTTTACCAAAATCCAAAAAAGATATTCTTGTTAAAACTGTAAAACATCCATCAAATCGTATGGGGATAGACTGCAGGTTCTCCCTGCCTCCTGAATTCGTTTTACAAAGGCAAATAGTTAAAAAGCGAATGAGGCACAAAAGATGGATAAGTTTCTCTTTTTTTTCACGCCATTTTATTTATATTTAATGCCATGTTCCTTTGAATATGTAAACATACACGTGTGTGATTGTGCTTGTTTAGATTGGCATACATACATATAATCACATATATACACACTCACGTATCATATCTTTGAAATTGTTCCTACACGTGAGTGAGGACAGTAGCATGGGCGGCAGTGACTAAAATTTGTTGTTGTCTTGTAGTAGCAAACAAATGTAGTCTAGTGAAATTGATATTTTTAAAAATATACACTGCCTACCGGCTTTCTTATTCTGTACATACATCTACATACATAAATGTAAATATACGGCTGTATATGGCAGTTTGTGTATACAATAAAAGTTTTAAAAATATACATGTTTAGATATTCATTCTTTGTTGATTTAGGAAACCCCTATGTGAAACGCAACCAAAGTAGTCTACGGAATGTACATTTTGTAAAAACAACAAGCATGAAAAGGCTAAATTCGGACGAGTTCAGTCATATGAATGATAACTACGCCATATCTACAACATACACTAAACTTTTTGGAAAATTTACACTTTCAAACCCACGAAATGATGGTTTTAGAACTCTATATATTGTTACGGAATTAGGTTTAACTGAATTCCGTGTAGATGTTGTTTTATTTCCCGAAAAGATGTGTACCAAATATATCGAGGGTTCGTATAGATTACGATTCCACAATGCTTTATTGACGTTATTCACTTATTCACACAAGACTTTACTTCGTTTCTAAGCACACAGCTTAACTCTACTAAGCTCACAGCATTACTGTATTCAGGTTACGTTTTACTTCAAAAACAAAACATTGTTCCACAACATCCCATACGGGACAAGGGAAACTTCTCTCATATCAATGAGTGCACACCGATTCATATTTAGCTCAGTGATATGGGATCTACTGTTTGTCGCCGAGTCCGTACGGCGTGTCTTAAGACACCATTTGTGGAGAAGCTTTTTAATGCTGAAATACTCCGGAAATTTTGCCACCGTTGAAAAATGTTTGATGTTGACTGGCGGGGGAATCGAACCACCGACCTTCTGCGTGCAAGGTGGGCGTGCATACCATTGCACCACGGTGACTCCCACCGGTTTTAATTCAACTCACACACCTGCTTTTTCTCCTCAATCTAGGATGTTCTTCAATGTTCAGGCTAAATAGACGGATGAATGTAAACAACAAATGGGACAGAGGCTATAAATCCGAGAGAATAAAAGGGGTTACAATGAATGACATCACAATGTAGAAACATTATTAGACTAAAACTGAATGATCAAAGCAAATATGAGAGAGAGAGAGAGTATAACAAAAACAAGAACAAAATAAATATGAAAATAGTTCAATTCTATACGGTAGTAGTTGTTGTAAAATTAATTATAATAAAGTAAATTCCCAGCAAAATAAATTGGAAGTAGTGCAATGTGGACTAGTTCTGTCACGGCATGTTTTGATGCAGTTCAACTGGAGTCGTGAAAAAGGCACTCCAGTCCTCACATTTTAACCGCATTTGGATGCAATCCAAAGAATCACATCCACTTGTCACATTTTAACAACATCCGGATGCAGTTCAACGGAGTTGTGAAAAAGGCACTCCAATTCCTCACAATTTAACAGCATCCGGATGCAGTCCAAACGGAGTCGTGAAAAAGGCACTCCGTTCGCTACATTTTATTAGCAGTTGTTAGAGATCCCTATATGTACATAAATCAGATTGTACATCTCTACAGGCAGCGGCTTTCATTTTCCAAAAAGAGATAAGCGTGTTAACATGTCCAAACATTTGTTAATACAAACTTAATAATATTTAATATTTAAATAATATTTAATTTGTGAACATTTTTCCGGCAACTCACCAGAAGAAAATTTCCGAATGGAGTGCTGTTGGAGAAGTGTCGAAATCTTAACTGGTGATGGGAAGACAACCCATTTAGCAAATGAAGCAAAAACAGTTCAGCTTGGAACAAATGCAAGCGGAGGAAACACGCATGTTTGCGATTGAATTCAATGGAGAATTTTCATAATTTGTGTTAATGTAATAAAGTTTTTAATATTTTTGTTTTGCACAAATAATAAATGCATTTTATTTATTCTGGTAATGGCTTGCACAATTTCCGCAGAATGCCTGTATCAAAACACGTGCTTTGGACTGCCTCCTATTCTACCCCAAAGGGTTAGTTAGAATGCAATGCCAAAGGGTCAGTTAAAATGCAGTGCCAGAGGGTTAGTTAAAATGCAGTGCTTTGGAGTGCATCTTTCAGTAGTCACGCTCTTGTAAAAATCATCAGTGAAAATGCATAATTTGATGCACATCCAGATCACTTGTACATATCATTTAACTGCATCTTTGGAGGCAAACATTTTGCTGGGTTAATACTTAATAACAATTTACGCTACAAATCAGATTTTTAAATGAACGAAAATTCATCTAAATTAACATAAATAGTACACTTATTCCACAATAATATGTTTGGATGAAATCATCGGAATGTTCAATTAAAATCGTGCTCACACAATAACAGCTCCATAAAACTTGATCAGCAGCTAACAGCAAAATCAGACGCATAGCTAGGTGGGTGTGTGATATCACTGGCTCCTTATTTTTCATGTCCAATCATTGCTTATTCTTGTGCTAGCCGTCCATATTTATATTAGGCAATTTTCCTTGCGGCAATTGTCAGTTTGCCTCTCAACACCCTGTCTTACCCACAAACTGACAATTGCCGCAAGGAAAATTGCTTAATCTAAATATGGACATAGTAAGAAAAATATTATTATTTTTGTACCTTTCAAACTAACTAGGCGTTTACACCAGACAGTTTGTCTTCAAATACAACTCTGATTTACTAACACAAACATACATTTGTCGTTTGTCTCCCATCTGTCCATCATTTTTTCACAGACAGTTGGGAAGACCGATTTTTGACATTTTTGTAAAAATAAATGTGTTGAAAACAAAAGAACATGAAAAAAAAAACAAAATATGTGAACGGAAAACTAAAAGAAATCGACGATTTTCATTCAAAATTTTACATCTGTTTTTGCAGTTGTCGGGACGCCTACGTCACACAGGCAAGTTGTGGGATTTTGACAATCAAAACCTGAAGTCAACAGTCATGTCACTTGTAAACGCAGGGTTAGGTATATATTGTATCATTTTCAAATAGTATCCATATAGGAGCATGGTTCAATTATTATTGTAATGATTGTACCATGTATAGGAGTATGGCCGGTATGTTCACAACAATTTTTATACCGTCAACCATTTATCTAACGAGAGTACATATATACCCAAAGATTGTGTGGAGGAAATCCGTTTCAAACAATTCGGAGTTGATTTAGCCGTCCGTTTGTCTGTCTGTCTGGCTGGAGCGTACGATAATTCTTGAACGGATCAACCGAATTAGTTCAAAATTTGGACCTAATATGTAATATTTTGTGCAAACATAGATCATTTTTTAAGATGGGTCATATCGGTCCACTCTTTCCGGTAACTGCTACACAAAAGTTGAAATTTTTTTGCTTAAATGGTGCTTACGATAACTTTCGATCGGATCAACCGATTTTTTCTAAAATTTGTTTCTCCTAATATTTCATCCAGACAAAGATCAAATTCGAATATGGTACATCAATCCACTCCTTCGGGAACCTCCCACACACAATTTTACAAAAGCAAAACTTAAGACCATTTTGCAGAAGGTGGCCGCGCGCGCGGCCCCTATTGCAACGGTATTTTTTTTCGGAAGCAAGACCAAAAAATTCGATTTAGAAAAAATCATTTTTCCCAATAATTTTATATTAGGGGGTTTTCAGATTTTGTGGTTCTTTTTGGGCGTATGAACCTGCCGACAAAAATATATTTGGATTAAATCACAAAAGTGTTGAGGAGGAGATACTTGAAGGAAAGTGGTTCTTATTTATGGAGTCAATCCTTTCGATATCGATCCCACCAATCATTTCAGTTGGTCGCCGTATAATTTAGAAGTTTTGGACCACTATGTCAGGAAGCATGAACTTGGCCACAAAAAAAAAAAAAAAATAATAATAATAATACCGCTGTTAACAGGACCACAAGGTGTAACATCGATATACACTTACAAATACTTCTGGCCTAACAATGAAAAAGCGAATATTTACCATCAAAAATAGTTTTATAGTTTTCTTAATTAGTCTCTAGCATGATTTATACAATATTTCATGCGCTCAAACCAATTGTTGAATCACTTTTTCCACTCCGATTTCGACTCAGCCTGAACATGGTTTTTTTTAACGCTTTTACAGTATCTTTTGGCGACGAAAATCGTTGACCACGCCTTCTTTTTCTTGATATGCTGGAATCAAAAGAAGTCATTGGATCTCCAGTCAGGGCTGTAAGGCGGATGACCCATCAAATCCATCTTTTTTTTTTTTTTGTCAAACAGGCACCGGTTTGAATCGATGTTCGTTTCTCTTGTTCGTTTTTCGAATTTCTCAGGAGACTTCAGGCGTACAAATTGTAGTGTAGCACTCAGAATTCACCGTCCTACATTTCTCAAGCCGTTTATTAGCCACATGGTCAGTTTTGGCGAAGAAACAGGCGACCATTTGCTTCGAAGTGCTTCTTACATGAACAACTTTCGTTGGATTTGGTTCGAAGACCCAAACGGTGATCGATTCCTGTATTGTTTCGGGCTCCTAAGCATAGATCGAAGATTCGCCTGTGACGATCTTATAAACGTCATTTGAAGCACCGCGATCGTTTTTATTCACAATTGCTTTGCACGAATCCACAAGAGCTTTTTTTGAGTGGTTGTCCAATTTGCTGGATCTAACGAGAAAAATCCATTTTTGCGGTCATGTGTTCATGCAATATCAATTGTTAGCTGGTGGAAGAAATGTCCAAGGATGCCTCTATCTCACGGTATATAACATCCGTTTACGTACGGCTTATTTTTTTCTGGCACAACGGCCGATTTAATGCGTCCCTCACGACCTTCGTTTTTTGGCGTGTGTTGGCCCGATTGAATTCATTAAACCAGTTGTTCATAAAGCTATAGGATGGCCCTTTATCGACATACAAAGATTTAATTTGATCGATGCACTCTTGCCGTGATTATCCACGTCAAAAATTGTGAAAAATGACCGGACGAATATGTTCACAAGTAATTTTTTTTTCATGTTACTGTAAACAACACAACACATGGTAGTATGACAAACTATCCTGAGTACATTAAGGCTAAAAACTGTCAAACTTTCCAAAAAAAAAATCAAATGGCGCCTGGCAACACGCGGTGAAGGTTTCCGTTCCGCCCCTCGTATAGTCCATATTCGAACTTTATGTAAGATTCACAGAAATATTACGATGTGCAAAGTATGGACCAACTCGATTATTGCCTTCGAGAAATGTCGTGCTCACCACTTTACCGAAAAGTTTTGAACTTTTGTGGGGCAGGACCTGAAGGAATGGATCTATGTTCTATTAGTACGTTTGTACTTCCGGAATTCATTGAATTTCAAATGTCAATACCGTATACGCTATACGTCGCTTAAAATCCACTGGATTTGTGACGAGGATTTTTGACGTTGGCGCAATGAAATTGACATTTGAAAAGCAGTGTATTTCGCAAATCTAAACGTACGGTGACCATTATGATTGTGATACCGGCTAGTGTCCATAGATGAAATAAAGTCTTAATACACACAGTCTATAGGTATATCTCTGTCGGTTAAGTCGACTGACACTTTTTTATGTCCTCCACCATAGTATGGAGGTCATATTAATCATTTTCGACCATATAAAGTGTATATACTTTTGATCAGGATAACATTCTGAGTCGATCTATGCATAATTTGGCATTTAGTGTTCCTAAAGGTCAAAAAACGTACCAACAAAAATTGTGGACATTGGTCAATGGTTTGGTATAGCACCCATATAAAGGTACCACCCGATTTCCGGTATTTTGGCAGATTCAGACCGAATTAGCTATAAATTGACACTTGGGGTTTCTGGTGGTTAGAAAACTTATCTACAAAAAATTGTGAACATATGTATGTTCATGTTTTGGTATAGCCCCCTAATAATGGTATCGTCAGATTTCAGATATTTTGACGTGTATAGCTACATTTTTAGATCAAATTAGCAATAATTTGCCATTTAGGGTTCTCGGTGATAAAAAACTCAAACTTTCGAAGTTTTTAGCTACATTTTCTGACGGAATTAGCTTGAATTTCGTATTTGGGGTTCTTAATGTGTTGAAAAGTTTTCCACCAAAAATTTTGCACACATGTCCATCACCCCATATACAGTTATTTTAAAGATTTTGTCCACATTATCTGTCTGAATTTGCTGTAATTGGAATTTAGGCTTCAAAGTAATCAAAACAATTTCTCCGCCCATAATTGTATACGTAGGTCTACGTTTTGGTATAGCCCCCGTATAACGGTACCGCCCGATTTCAGTCAATCCATTGTCCTAATTTGAACTTCTATATCTCAAAAACATAAAACCTACGAAATCTCCATAAAGGTCTTGTAGAGAATTTTCATAGCTACAACATTTTCCATTTTCCCATTTTTCATTTCGATAAAACTTGCAATTTCCCAGCAAAATCGTGAAAACCTGAAAAACCCCTAAAAATGTGAACTTTGACCACGATTTATTTAAAAAGCCTTCCAACAATTTTTTTGTTGAACATTGTAGTTTCAAAATCCTCAAAAACTTTCCAGGTGCAAGCACCTTCCATTTAAAGTAGCTTCAAGAGCACCGTGTGGCTTGAGGAAAGAATTGAATTTTGTTTGAACCCATTCAAAGGAAGTCGGAAAGATCCGATCTTTTCATCAGCATTTAAACCTATTTAAAGGAAGTCGTGATAGATCCGATCTTTTCATCAGCATTTGAACCCATTCCATCGATCCAATAGAGATGAATTTTGAGTTTTTAATTATACACATGTAGATATATTTTCTTTTACTTATCTAAGATTTATTAAAGCTATGTAAAATTTATTACGCTAGGATGTCCCAATCATTGAGCAAAAAATAGAGTCGGACTGCAATCTTTGGTATTATAGCCCTGTCCTACAAGTCGATTTTTAGATACCTACAAACCAAAAGAGTGTACATATCCAAAATGTTCATAAAATAACATAAAATTCACGAAATCTGTACTGGTGATGGGAACTGAAAAACCTTTTGTAAGATGAATCAATCAATCAGTTGCGGAGGAATTAAACTATGTTGCGAGTAGCGGCGGTGCTTAAACTGCAACAGCTGGACGGCCGAATGTCAAGTATATCAACAAAGTTCTCAACCTGTCGCTAGCCACACACATCGTTCCCGAATTCTGGAAAGGTGAATCGTGCAGACCAATTTCGCTTTCGTCGTCCGTAACAAAGATCCGTGGGGCTTTAGTCCTCCTCAGCATCAGAAATAACTGTCTAGTTGCCGATCAATAACATGAGATCCGCAAGCAGCATAACAACTGCGCTGCAAGCCATCTCCACACATATTAGTCGAGGACTCAATCAAAGTAAGCCGTGCGATAGAACAGAGATAGTAACACTTTGAGACTGGCAAGCACTCCACGCTGTTTGAGTTCATCGAGCCTGTTGTGCGTATAATTTAGGATCAAGATGTCCGAGACCCGTGAAACTTGGAGTTGTCCGAGGTGATATTGCAGGAACTGTCTAACCTATAACGTATGCGGATGATAAGTGGTGCCAGGTGCCTTCCCTGATGAAATTTGTGAATGGCTGAACTCATTTTTCTGATCTTACCACCCTTTTCCACGCGAGGAATATACAAATATCAGCCAATAAATCTACGGCCACTTTGTTTACCACTTGGGCGACAGACTTGAGGACAATAGAGTTGAATGTCATAGTCGATGGGAGCAGAACCAGGATCAACAAGCCTATCAAGCTGGTTTAAGAAGTATTCACATGAATGCAGTCGCAGATTCAATAAACAACTATTTATCGCATTTTTATATTTCGGGAGTGGTAAAATAAACATCCTGCACAGCATTGCCAACACGGGCCCACGTTTTGTTACATAATGCACCACTTTATTTCTTTAATTCATTTTCTATGGAATGTCATTTGCATTTTGGGTTCTTAGTGGGTAGAACATCTCCATGTAAAAAATGTAGTAGAACCACACATTGGTTTGTCCCTTATGTAACGATGTCCCCGATTTAAATATTTTATACGAAATACTTAAGTTATTTTCATATGGCAAACCTAAAACACAAGTTTTTACCCTTCTGTTTGCAGGATGTGTAAAAGGATTTTGGTTTTTCTTTTTATTTCTCTCTCTTATTACGTGTGTTTAAAAAATGTTTGTGTGCGTTTACGTTGTAGTTGTGTTAAATTGCTTGTAAAGTCAGTCATTGAGAGTTAAATTGTCAGACTTTTTGGCAAGTACTTTGAATTTCTATGCCAAAACAAATTAGAAATTAGTTGTCATGGATGTGAATATTGTATTTGTGTAAAAGAGATTTGTATCAGTTTAAATTTCACATGAAATGGATTTGTATTTCAATCGAGAATTGTTACATTTTTAAAGGCATTTTTGGGATTATGCTAAAATTTGCATACTGAAAAGAATTGTTTAATTAATTTCAGAATTCAGTTTAATACACTGTTCAATATTTTTAAGGCAAATTTGTGCAAACAATTTGAACTGAGGATTTTTTGAAAGCACAGGCCCAAACGACAGAAATCCTAGTTGGGTTTTGTTGGATTTTATGGCCCTGAAACCAATGCTAATTTTCTTCTGACCTCTGAAGCAAATTTTTAGACAAGGGCAAGAATAAAACATTTGGAGAAATAATGAAGTCGATAAACTACATTTACTGCCTCAAATTTTATAATATATGTATGTATATGAGGAAAAGTCAACATTTTTTAGTTTCCATGAAGCCAAGGTTTGCACTATTATAATACGCGAACTATTGTAGTTTGCCAGTAACTATGACTATTGCTGGATTAATTTAGATGTTTTTGTACAAAGCTGAAAAATTTAGCAAAAAAATTTAATTTACGTGGTAGTTACGACCGCGTAAAGGAAAAACCATAGGTAAAAACACGTTGAATCTAAACAGGTTTTTTACATTGCTATTCGATTTCTGATTAAACCATTCAAATGACGGACATCTGTCCAAAGTAAAAGTTGGACAAAATGAAGATTACACTTCTAATGTATCACTTTCCAAAATTTCCACTGCATCCACCTTTTATGGATGCTGACATTTTGAAGCCGGATTTCAGGTGTTTTTTGTATTTTTTATGTAACTGGACGCGCATTCGGATATTTCGAAAAACCAATTATAGGACTAAAGAACTCGCGATTTCGCATAATCTGATATGTATATTAAGTATGTAGCCCACACAGCAGCAGAGTAATCTACTGCCAAAGGCCAAAATTTAGTGCGATATTTTTTCTAAAAAACCTATTTTTTGGGTACAGTATTTACAATATCGTTTTGAGTGTGCTGGTACCCCGCGATATTTTAGTTTTTCGACGATCCGGATCATATGAATCACAGATCGTAAAAATCCATCTACTAGAACGGCGGAAATGGCTACTGCAAAAATTGAAAAATTTGCGAAAAATGTTTTTTAAAACATCGCTGACTAATTCGCGCTTTATGTGGATCGTTTCCATTTCAATGAAGAAAGTGAATCATCACTCGCGTTTGTGCGAAAACAGCGGTTTGAAAAATTTAGTGGCATGGGAGCTGTATCCGATTTATCCAAAAAATACTGTGTGATGCTACATCCACGGTTCTTGATGGATTTTATTGAAATATGTTTAGATCGATGTATTTTTTCACGGTTGATAGCGAAATCGGATGCGCATAAAAAGTGTATGCACTTTGTGCAAAATATAAGCGTAATACAGTTTGTTGCACACTAAACTGCAGACGATGCTACATCTTAGCGGCCAAAGTAAATCCTGGCAAATGTGTACAAATTAAAAGAGAAGAATTCGCTGTATTGGTAAATCGCATGCGCATCAAGTGATTTTGAGGATTTCGCGATTTACACGCATTTCAAAATGAACATTACCCGATACAATTTTATTTCAAGATTATACCCCATTTAAAGGAACCCAACATTTATTTGAAAGATATGCATATCTTCTGCTAGATGTTAGCGTGTTTTCGAGAAGTGATTAGAATAAAAAATGTGATTTATTGCGTGGAATTTAACTAAAATAGAAGAAAAACTCCGACCTATTTTTCTTACATTTTGTTCAACTAACTCACAAAATAAATTTTAATAAATATTTTCTCTTATAAAAATTTTATAAATTTCCGCAATATATTTTTTGTTTTTTGCTATAATATGCAAACCGCTAAACGGATTTGTATAGTTTTGGTTTCATTTGAATCTTCGCGATGTTTAGATTACGTACATATTTTTTATATATTTTTCAGATGCATAAACAGCTTGAATTTTATTAGAACAAGTTGTAAACTACCAATTGTTTTGAATGCTTTCCTAATTTCAGCGAAAATTTTCAACTTTTTCAATTTTCTTAATGTTTTCTTTGGGAAAAATTTTTTGCTGGAATATAATACACAACTTTTCGGAACATTGTAAAATTTATCACGTTGTTTTTAGTATATTTTTGAACGACAACTTATTAATATGTCAGTAATGTGGTGAAATCTCAAATGCGAGAATAAACTGTTGCACAGTGGATCCACTTGTATGGAGAAAGTGGCCAAAAATATTTCCCGTGTAAATATCAAGCTAATGCGCTGGTTACAGCTTTGTGCTGCTGCGAAGATTGTTTTAAGAAACCACGAGCGTAACATTCTCCCCCTTTCCCCTCTTGAGGGGGTATACGGTAAGAATTGTTTTATGCTGTTAATGCAAAATGACATGAACAAAGGTCCCGATTATCTTATGATGCAAAAATAGGCTTGGGGAAACAAAACAATCTGCAAAACAACATAAAATCCAACCAATTTAGCGGATTAAAAAAATCAACATTTTTGTCTGAAAATTGGTGAAATTTTCAACATAGATCTTA
Source organism: Musca autumnalis (assembly GCF_047663935.1). Taxonomy (NCBI): domain Eukaryota; kingdom Metazoa; phylum Arthropoda; class Insecta; order Diptera; family Muscidae; genus Musca; species Musca autumnalis. Next base: position 152,597,005 of record NW_027411644.1, read on the forward strand.
TAGCGTTCTTCCTGGAAGGCACGTACCGCCAACTTAAGACAAATTTGGAAGAAGATTTCTTCACCTTGCCACTGATACCAATTATGTTAATGTACGTGGTCAGATAACAGAGTTATACGCTAATATATCCATAGAACCCTTATTCTAGGGCAGCTTTAGTCAGCGGCCCACCGTTTATAGTCTGGCACTAGATGGCAGCTGATTTTAATACTGAATAATCTTAAACCCATGAGCTACTTTGGAGAATTATTCCCGAGGTGGGCACTGGTGGGCATCATTACTAGAACCTTAGGTCAAATTTAAGTATATGGTCGAATTGGCATTACAAAATACACTAAGAAAATATGCAGCTAACTAGAATTCCACAACACGCTAAAACACTATTTGTTAATGAAATTTAAGCTATTGCCGTCCCCTTCAAAATCCGCTATAATATTTTGCTATACGTATTAGTTTCGCGATATTTTGAATATATTTACTTGCACTTAAAGTATAGGTTGAACTCACAACAAAAAATTTTAGTCAAATGTTCCGACTTTTGAAGCTATTCTTAAGAAGATCGCGTTCGAATGAAACAAAAACTAATATAGTTTTAAAAAGGTCCATGTCATAGCTGTCAGAGTTGCCAGATGTTGTACCAAAATTTTGACATTCATTTTTTTATTTTTGGCCAATGGGTGGATCCACTGTGTGTTGGTGTGAACAGTATTTGAAATATGTGTTGATAAAGATATGATACAAAATACCGCTGAAACAAAATAAAATATGCATATTAGAGTTTCAGAATGTTCTGAAGAATTGCTGAGAACATTATTTGAAAGATTTTTGCATAAGATTACTTGGTTCAAATCCCAAGAATTTAACTGATACTGACCATAATTCTAGAAAATATGTATTTTATTATATCTTATCAATTTTGATGCCCTAGATGGAGTTTTTCACATGGAGTCTGTTTAACAGATACATTATACTAGTTTAGTGCTACAATATTGCTAAAGACAGCAAGGCTAAATTCGTATTCGTTGCGGAGATAAATGCCCGATAAATGCAAAAAAAGTTTTAGCTCGGTTTAGATGAGACCATAAAATCCGAACTGGATTTGACAAGAGAAAATCCAATATGTACTTTCAAAAAATGCATACTAGCAAACTAAACATTTTAATTAATCATGAAATAACACATTCTTTAATATATTTGATACAGTTTTATGCTTACATCATTACTTACATACATAGGTTGGCCATTAGACAATATTTCCCCTATAAGCCTAAGTGAGAGTAGATAATTCTCTCATGCCGGGCGTTGATCCAAAAAATATTTACCTAACAAATTTTTGCATTAATCTTAATGCCATGTAATGACCAATACAGGTCTGTGTTTTTGTCAAAATAAACTGTAAACTTTTAATTTATTTTAAAATTATTTTATGTCCAATACAGCCGTAGCACAGAGGGGAAATCTGTGTTAAAAGTTGATCAAAAGCCCTAGAAAGCTCATTTATAGTCCGATTGATATAAAATTTTGCACAAAGCATATCCTCTGTATAAGGATTAATCCTATAGAAAATAATGATAATCGGTCCAGATTTGGATGCAGCTTCCATATATATTCGCATCTGATATGAGATAAAAATTCACCAAAATCACTGAAATTTGACACATGCAACCTGAACTAGCCTAAAAAAACATTGAGCCAATTTTCAAACAAATCGGTACAGATGTATATATAGTCCCATATACATATATTTCATTCAAATTTTATTTTTTGAAACTTACTTAAATTAAATTTTTCTCAATTCACATGAGAAAAGCCGCGAATGTTTCTGAATAATGCAAACATATTTGATAGGTGTTGGTTTAGTCAGATAAGTAAGAGCCCCGGTTATAAGGCGGAACAAAATTTAGTGTGAGTAAACTTTGCAATTCCATAAAAAAATATTTCCTATTTTAGTTAAGAAAAATTAGATTTTTTTGGAATGGCGCAAATATGCGCAATTTTTTATGATTGAATCTGATATTTGAGACTCAAGCGCATAAAAGATTAGAAGAAACTATGGTCGGGAAACGACGGGGAAATAGACTTTTTCACTATTGAAACTGTAGTAATCTTAAAAATAACACTGTGCCACAAATTGGAACTCAAGGTCTGTGCGGTGGAAAATTCCTTTTGGAGATGAAAGCCCTTAGTGAGTATATTAAGAACCCAAAAGGAAATTTTCCCCATAGGTCAAGATTCTGAGATATCGCGCGATGAATTTTTTGAATTTTCGCCTATGATGCTTGAGAAAATAGCTTTATATCTCTGTTTGCCGTTATTGTAGCTTCGCTTTGAGATTACATGTCTTCAGTCAAATCGAATGGCGAATCTTTTTGTAGAACATTTCATTCTTCTAACTCAATTCCTTTCATGTCCTTTTCGTCCTTTCTTTCTTGAACCGTAGTAAAAGTACCACAAGATGAGATTTTACAGCATCCAAATATTCCACAAAAATGTTGCTCAGAGAATTTTAGGTAAGGTTCTCATTGACAACTAATCGATATTGTCACGTTTTCATTGTCTTTTTTGACATTTACCCGGTTTTTGTTCAGAAAAACCCTATGTTTTGTTTTTCTGTATATTCGTTATTTGTTATGTATTGGTAGGTAGACATACACATTGGTTATCGCTTATATTGACATCTGGGATGTATCTGAAATATTTACCATATATAGCTCCCGATATGCTGAACACGTTAATGACAAATTTTCTTGGAAAATAGATCCGGTTATCTAATATTTTGAACCGGATATAGCGATATAAAACCCGGATTTTGTACCGATTTTAAGTAACCGATTAAGCTTATATGTATACCATTAGAAAGCTAATAAAATTGCCAATCAGGGAAAATAAATTTTTTGACACCATCTTACCTGAGTTCGGTGCTAAAACAAAAAACCCGTATTCTTGAACCGTTTTTAAGGAAAAATATCACTGCGCGTAAATATGAAGATCAAAGCTTGGTGGGTGAAATATTCTTTTTGCCGATGAATGTCGATGAAGTTAATATTATGAACCCGGAAGGACAGTTATGCCATAGGTCAAACTTCTGTGTTATAGCGTGATGCATACATACTTGATGAACTTTAAGAGCACGACAATAAACCCGTAACATAAATTCCATTTCGCTATAACTCAGAAGTTTGACCTATGGCATAACTGTCCTTCCGGGTTCGTAATATTAACTTCATCGACTTTCATCGGCAAAAAGAATATTTCACCCACCAAGCTTTGATCTTCATATTTACGCGCAGTGATATTTTTCCTTAAAAACGGTTCAAGAATACGGGTTTTTTGTTTTAGCACCGAACTCAGGTAAGATGGTGTCAAAAAATTTATTTTCCCTGATTGGCAATTTTATTAGCTTTCTAATGGTATATATATAAGCTTAATTGGTTACTTAAAATCGGTACAAAATCCGGGTTTTATATCGCTATATCCGGTTCAAAATATTAGATAACCGGATCTATTTTCCAAGAAAATTTGTCATTAACGTGTTCAGCATATCGGGAGCTATATATGGTAAATATTTCAGATACATCCCAGATGTCAATATAAGCGATAACCAATGTGTATGTCTACCTACCAATACATAACAAATAACGAATATACAGAAAAACAAAACATAGGGTTTTTCTGAACAAAAACCGGGTAAATGTCAAAAAAGACAATGAAAACGTGACAATATCGATTAGTTGTCAATGAGAACCTTACCTAAAATTCTCTGAGCAACATTTTTGTGGAATATTTGGATGCTGTAAAATCTCATCTTGTGGTACTTTTACTACGGTTCAAGAAAGAAAGGACGAAAAGGACATGAAAGGAATTGAGTTAGAAGAATGAAATGTTCTACAAAAAGATTCGCCATTCGATTTGACTGAAGACATGTAATCTCAAAGCGAAGCTACAATAACGGCAAACAGAGATATAAAGCTATTTTCTCAAGCATCATAGGCGAAAATTCAAAAAATTCATCGCGCGATATCTCAGAAACTTGACCTATGGGGAAAATTTCCTTTTGGGTTCTTAATATACTCACTAAGAGCTTTCATCTCCAAAAGGAAATTTCCACCGCACAGAAACCTTGTTGCACAGTGTAATCATAAACAAATTTCATAAAGAGGATATGTATCACCATTATTAAAGAGCAAAGATGTAAAATCAATCTGAAAATTTTAAATGCTAATCTTGTTCGGAGACTGTACAAAAACAATAAATCTTGAAAAATATAAATTTTCGCGAAAATAATGTCATTTTAATGTTCACCTAATTTCTTAGTTTTCGAAAATTTACTTTTTGTTTTCAGTATGGCTGAGTTCAATCGACTGCTGCATTGGATTGGTTAATCTTACAAAGTCGATGATGGTTATAGCAAATGTAGAAAAGAGTATGGTTGCCGTTTATCAACATTTTTTAATAAAAATAACGATTTTCATATTTTGAGTTTTGAGCAACTTTAGGCCTATGTTTCCCCTCTGTGCGTAGTGTCGAATGACAGACATACATATATGAAAATATTAAATTCCTAAGAATAAAAAATAATTTAAATTTAATAATATTTGTTATTCACAGTCAATGTTTATTTAGTTTCTCCCAAAAGGCTACACTTCTGTGGCTCTTGACCTTTGTTGCATAGCCTGCTTGATCCCACTATCGTAGCTACAAAACACTGAACTAGATATGAAGGTAGTTAAATTGGATGCATACATTTTTGCTAATTTTTTTCTTATCAACTCAGCATTTAAAAATTCCCAAAGTAGGACAACTAGATGATACCTTGTGTCCTTATTATCATAGCCCAGAAGGTGGGGTTACTGTTATTTTGCATTTTAAAAATACACCAACCTTAGTTTTCTTTTCCGGTCACCCATTATGCAAATTTGCCTGAAACAATATTTATATTTGAATTTAATTGGAGCGCTCTTAAGGGTTTTATTTCCTTGGCAAGAGGAGCTCTTAGCTACTGGTAAAAGGCTTTCAGGGGATAAATGATGCCCATTTGGTTATTAGTTGCATGATATGCCTTACGAGAGCATACATATGTATATGTACCTATATGTGTATTTATGTTAGGTGTTGTTTGTCCCATGTTTTAGATGACCTGAATAGCCATTAACTGAATATTTACAGGATGTATAAGATTTATAATGTTATCTTTGTTTATACTTTGTGGTAGGAGCTTTAAACTGGATTACGCTTACTACAAAAAGCTTACTATATTGTGTATATTGGAAATTAATGGAACGTACAAATTACTTGATTAGCATTTTTATCGTTTTAAAAGATATTATATATAGTTATTTTCAAATCCACCTCACTTAGTTGCAAGAATCGGAGTATATTAGATATTAATTGAAACAAATATTCCGCTACTTATTTTCATAAAATGACAGAGGGACAACGGAAATTATATCAGGAGGCCAACACCAGGGGCCTCCACCTCAATAATTATGTGTTTGTGCATATTTTTCACCATGGGAGAGACAATTTATCCCGGAATACCTGCTTTGAGCACCTTTGGTCCGTGCCGGAATAGATATGAACCCCGGGTCAGTAAGGACCTGTTCCTTTTGGCAGGTCCGCATCCACCACATGTCAACAATGGTGAGGTGTAATGGATGTATGGAGTAGATGCACTTCCGAGGTTGCTCTAGCCTCAGTCGCACCCGGGATTACTGCTATAGTTATGTTGCTGCTTGCTGCGTCAGGACATCTCCCAATGTGTCTCAAACTACGTCGTCCGACTCGTCGTCGGAATACGAGGCCCCCCGCAGTATCTCCAACAACAACAAACGCAGCATCTAACACCACAAGTGTGGTACTGCCGCGGTAAAGCTGCTTAATTATATGCCCTATAAATCGCTTTTAGAGGGCAATAACCGTCTGGTGCTAGGGGACTGCAATGCTCGCCAGATATAACTATTGTGACACCGGGTCTGATAAATGACGTATCCTGGCAACCCGTCATTTCCCTTCAGATCATCTTCCTATAATCGTCTCAGTAAACATACCCCCCGACTTCATAACCTCTGAACGACGTACTTTTTTTGGGAATGCTGATTGGCAAGGGTTCAGAGAATTTATTAATCACCGCTTCAGAGAGCTGACCATTCCCTCAGATTCTCGGGTAGCAGCAGCCGCCCGCTACATATGTACCTCTGGTAGAATACTCGAAATCAGACCAAATATCCCAGCAGAGGCGACGGGTCTAGCAAATGAGCTTCGTCGTAGGAAGCCTGAAGACCCAAAAGAACTTACTCTTGAAGTCAACAGGCTAGTAGGCGAACACAAGCGGAAAAAATGACTAGACCACCTGAATCAGTGCAGCATTGGTACAGGATTAAGTAATTTGTGGGCAACGGTTAAATAACTCTCGAATCCGGGAAAGAAGGATGATAGAACGGCTGTTACGTTCAACGGTGTAACATTAATTGAACTAAAGAGGTTCGCGTGTTAATTTAACCGACAGTTTAAAGAGCACCCCATGAGTGATAGTTCGAGGAGAAGTGTGCTACCCCGTATAAGAAGAGCCCTCCCAGCCGAGGAGGTACCACCACAATTTACAATGATGGCAAGGATGCAAGGTGAGGTGAATCATACAGACTGATTTCACTCCTGTAGCCAGTATCTAAGATTCTAGAGACACTACTCTTCCCTGCGATGAGAAGCATTTTTCAGTTGCCCAACATCAATATGAATTCCGCAAAATGCACAGTTCTACAACAGCATTAGACGCCACAAGTCCTCCCTGCGATGAGAAGCAGTTTTCTAGTTGCCCAATATCAACATGAATTCCGGAAAATGCACAGTTCTACAACAGCATTAGACGCCATATCCGAACAGGCCGAGCGACTGAAAAGTCTAAATCTAAATCTACACATTTTTGCATTTATCAGGCCTTTATCTCAGAAACGAATAGCAATTTGGCTTTGCTGTCTTTAGCAATATTGTAGCACTAAATTAGTAGAACTTATCTGTTGAAGAAACGATATAAGAAAAATTCCATCTAGGGCATCAAAATCTATAAAATATAAAAAATTTTACATAATTGCTGAAATTCTAGTCAGTATCGGCTAAACTATTGGGAGTTGAACCAAGTAACCTTTTGCAAAAATCTTCCAAATAAAGTTCTCAACAATTCTTTAGAACATTCTGAAACTCTAAAATGCTTACTTCATGTTGTTTCAGCGGTATTTTGCATCATATCTTTTACAACACGTATTTCAAACACAGTTCACACCAACAGTTTATTCTCGCGTTTCGGATTTCACTACATTATTGACTTTTTTATTAAATCGTCGTTGAAAAATGTACTGAAAACAACAGCATAGAGGCAGTTTACAACAATGACATGTTCTGAAGAGTTGTGTATTACATTCCAGGAAATATTTTTCCAAAAAAAGAAAATATTCAGAAAAAATGACGGTTTTGGAATATCGCGCGAAATGTATAACAATTGTGGAATTTTTGCATATATTTTGAAATTTGAGGCAATAAATGTAGTTTTTCGAGTTCATTATTTCTCCAAATATTTTATTTTTGTCCTTATCTACAAATTTGCTTCAGAGGTCAGAAGAAGATTCGCATTTGTTTCTGAGATACAGCCCCGAATTTCTTTAAAAAGTCAATATTTAGCCATGTTTAGATGGGGCCATAAAATCCGAGCTGGATCTGACACAACAAAACCCAACTAGTGTTTCTTGTCCTTTGGGTCTGTACTTTAAAAAAATCCTCAGTACGAATTGTTTGCACAAGATCACCTTGGGGTCATTTATGGTCAATTCGGTTCGAAAATTTTACTGAAAAATAAAAATAGATAAATTCTTGAAGTATCAATACTTGGGCCCTTTTTAAAATAGGGTAAATTTGTCACGGAAGCTTTTGAATACTGAAAAAGTCCCGCCGGGAGGATCCCCTCAAGCAAAACGTCAAAAACACTAAATTATATAAATAGGTTTCAGAGGCCCAATTGAGCTAAGATTGAGGTTAATAGCTACAATAGCAAGTGAAACGTGCAAGTGGCGTACGTGGCTCCTGGTGACGGTGTGTTTTGAAGTAATTGTGCCGCGATTTTCACGATTTTGGCTCGTGATGGGCAAGTTCTCAACATGCAAACAAACATTTTTGGGGAGAGTAAAAGGCTAAGGCATTTTCAATTTTTGACTGGGCATCGTTTACATATGTACACATAAACATACATATGTACCAATTCATAATTTTTAGATCATATCTCAGCGTATGTTTCTTGCCAAAAACTAATATTTATTGGGGCTGATTAAATAGCCGCTATTCCCACATATCAGGGTTATCTAGACATCATACGAAAGGATTCAAATTTCATTTTTTGGTAAGGCATGATGCAATTTCAGAGCATCATTGTCTTGTTCTATTAAATATTCAGATAGATGGAAATCATCAAACCTTGCATAAGGTTTGCAATATCCAAAGTTTTTCATTACGCGTTTCTAATCACTCTTTTAATCATACAACGACAAGTTTTGGGTTAAGTATTTATCTAGTTATCAAAAATAAGAGAACATTTCAATACAAGATGATTTCATCTGATTTAGAAACCCTATATCTTTGAGTACAATATAAATATGTATGAAAAATCGCGAATAACCTTCAGATACAGTTTTTCATAGTCATAGATTTCCATTTCTCTTCCAAAATATTTGTGAAAAAATTTTTATTCGCAGTTACATGAAAACAGAATAGCCTTCGGTTTGTTATTGTGAAAAAAAAATTCCATTTCAAATTGTTCCCTTCATATGAAAAACTGTCAAGAGTTGTTTTTGTATTTACATAGAATGAGAATCAGAAATGGTATTAAAACGTATGAATGCTTTTTATTTAATGCTTTCATAGAACGAGAATTGACTTCCTGTCTTCAGCGAGAATATTACAAGAAGCAAGCAACTGGGTAATCATCTAGGGAGAGTGCACGATAAGAGTCATATCTGCATTTAGAACAACTTCAACACCGGCACTGTCTGTGCTGGTCGGAATTCCATAGATTCATCTAACCCTACTTGAAAGTGATTATACATATATACGATCAACGAAAGTAACTTCCAAAAGGACACACAAACATAACGGAGCCCGAATAAGGTTGTTCCAAGAATGGCGATACTCATGAAATAAGAGTGTTCACGGTAGATGCACTATTAAAAAATTTCCACCCGAAGAACCTTGAATATGCAAAAAATATTGGGAACTCAACTTCTATTTAACTCGAGTTTTCATCATCTGTTCAGATTCCATTGAAACAAAACAATGTAGCATGCGAACTATGCCATCATGGCGAATACAATATTCAGTGCAAATTTTAGGAGGATGAGAGAGTGCAATATGAAATTTCTAAGCAGGTGACCTATGAAGGATATTTTAAAGAAATGCAGGAGACAAAGAGAGTATGGAGGAAACAAGCTAAATTTTTAAGAGCAGACCGGGGTATGGTAGTATATATAGAGAAATCTCCCATTATACGTTTTAGAATTTGTATTTGCGAATTCACCAGAAACATTTAAAAAATCTCGTAGCCGCATATGTAAACCAAGTAACTACTTCCCACTGTTATGGTCTTTGCATTGCAAAGAAACGCATAACAAATTTTGATGGTTTGTTGTAAACAACAACAAACTATCATCACCGTCACAAACTATCGTCACCGTTACTTTGCAATGCAAAGACCATAACAGTGGGAAGTAGTTACTTGGTTTACATATGCGGCTACGAGATTTTTTAAATGTTTCTGGTGAATTCGCATTTAAACAAATTCATCGGTAACGTTTATTCTTGAGCTCTGGTCGTCATAAAATTGGGGAAGAGTTCTTTGTTTCAATACAAAGAACTAAGAGAACTGATGAGTCCAAGTGGCGTTGGACGAAACTAGTATTCTTTGCCTTTCCCGAAACTAAATCAATTTTAACTACATCCCACTTTAAATAATACTTGTTGTTTTAAAATTTAAAAACAACAAAACCCGAGATTATGCTGAATTATTTTACAACAATAAAATAATACACATCTCAACAAAACTGCCAAAAGTGAATCTGAAGAATAATTAAGCTGAAACTGAATGATCAAAACAAATATGGGAGAGAGAGAGTACAAAACATACAGTAGCAAAATAAATAGGAACAAGTAAAAGTTGTTAAGTTCGGCCGGGCCGAACTTTTTATACCCTCCACCATAAAATAGTTTTAATTAATTAAAATGGAATAATTAGGGTCCTTTCACAATTTTAGGTGTAACAACTTTTCGACAAAGGATAGACTTCTACTGCCTCCCACTATTGCTTAAATTACACTGTGAACACAAATGTTGGGGCAGAGATAATTCCTTTTGGAGATGAAGGCCCTTGGTGTGTGTATATTAAAAACCCCGAAGGACAGATGCGCCGTGAGTCGAACTTCCACGTTGTGGCGTGATGAAGTTTTTGCAAGAGACCCTGTAAGCCATCATGAATTAGCATTATATCATTGTTTGTTGTTTTTGTAGAGCTGTTGGCGTTTTTTATTGTTGGACTGCAGAATTTTACATCTTTGTGTTTATTTCAGCTTGAGTCCATATTTTGTTGTAATTCAATTGTTTGAATAACAACAAAATATTTTAAAGTGGATATGAAAGTGATTAGTTGCGGGCGAAGGGTAGGGAATACTATAGTTTTAGTTGTCACCAAACAACTTCATCAGTTCCCTTTTTCGCCGACTCTGTATCGATAAACAGGTCAATAAAGACATCTAACAAATTAAATAAAATGAGAAATTTGCTGTATGGCCCTAAAGCTGTTTACCCTACAATTTGAGTCGAACTAAAGAATTTCATATCCACCACTGTTTTTATGTCGTCTTTGCTTCGCAAAGAATACGAACATAGAAATGTTGCTTCAATAAGCGGGGGTAAAAACAACAAGAAAGTTGTTTTTGCATTACGCATTGGTCAACAAGGCCGTGCTGATGCCTATTATTGTTGTTGGCGTTTTTTATTGTTTTTTGTAGAGCACTTAAGCAACAGTGAACAAAATATAACGCTAATTCCAGATGGCCCACAGGGTCTCTAGCAAAAATTTCATCACGCCATAACGCGGAAGTTCGACTCATGGCGGATCTGTCCTTCGGAGTTCATAATATACTCACCAAGGCCTTTCTTTCCCAAGAGGAATGTTCCATGCCCCAGACTTTCACCTCCATTTTATTGCACAGTGTTGTCTAATCTAATCTAAAAAAAATATGTTCAGCTACGGGGCTATATCAAAGAGTCAACCTATCTTTAAATTTTTTGGCGGAAAAGTTTTATAGCTGCAGGGAATTTCAAGAGTCAAATTGAGGGTAGTTTCATCAAAACAATGTAGACCCTCAAAAATGGACCCATGTTGACGAATTTTAGTGAAGAAATTTCGTGACCACTGAAAATTCCCGAAAATCGGGAGGTACAGTTATATGGGTGGATATACCAAAACATGGACATATGTATATTGACGATTATTTTGGAATAGACAAAATACCGATCATTACAGCGAGTTCGGTTAAAAATTGCAGCTAAAATTCTCAAAATACCGAAAATCGGGAGATACCGTTATATGGGGGCTATATCAAAACATGGACCTATGTTGACGATGTTTCGTTGGGGATTTTTTGTGACCACTGAGAACTTCAAATTTCAAATTACAGCTATTTCGGTTAAAAACTGTAGCTAAAATTCTCAAAATACCGAAAATCGGGAGGTACCGTTATATGGGGGCTATACCAAAACATGGACCTATGTTGACGATGTTTCGTGGAGATGTTTCATGACCACTGAGAACCTCAAATGGCAAATTGCAGATAGTTCGGTTACAAATTGTGGCTAAAATTCCCAAATACCGAAAATCGGGAGGTACCGTTATATGGGGGCTATACCAAAACATGGACCTATGTTGACGATGTTTTGTGGAGATGTTTCATGACCACTGAGAACCTCAAATGTCAAATTGCAGATAGTTCGGTTAAAAATTGTGGCTAAAAATCTCAAAATACCGAAAATCGGGAGGTACCGTTATATGGAGACTATACCAAAACATGGACCTATGCCCATATCCTCTGGGATATAAGTTTATTGATCACTATGAACCCTAAGTGCCAAATTATAGCTAATTCGGTCTGCAAATATGGCGAAGAACGTCAAAATACCTTAAATCCGGAGGTACCGTTATATGGGGGCTATACCAAAGAGTGGACCGATATATATCTTCGAACTTGACCTGCCTATGGAAAAAAGACCCTCGGGTGCAAAATTTCAGCACTCTATCCTAATTATTGCAGATGCTAGAGTGATTACAACAGACGGACAGACGGACATGGCTAGATCATGTTAGAATTTTATACTGATCAAGAATATATATACTTTATAGGGTCGGAAATGATTAGTTCGATGTGTTACAAACGGAATGACAAACTTAATATACCCTCCATCCTATGGTGGAGGGTATAAAAATAAGAGCTCAGTATTAAAGTGTATTGGCAATAACAGCAACACCTAAACAAAATCACTTAGGTTTCAACTCACGCATACATTCATTCATACATACATACTCGTATATTAACAATTCAATTCCCTCCCAGCTCAGATGAATGGAGAATAAAGACGAGGGACGAATGCCATGAATTCAAACGATGCGAAATATTCTATCGACCACACTAATGTATTTTTAATACGACATAAAAGGACGAATATGGAAGAATGGAAATTAAATCAAAATAGGACATTAACACAGTGTGACATTTGGGGGACTAACACAAATCTGTGATTGACACTAACATTTCAATCACATCGAACATAAAACCAATTTAGGTGAATGTGTTGGAAGAACACACAATTGAAAAGTGGACTTTCTTTATTGTTGAAATAAATATTTAAAAATTTACGTTGGCAATAAAATTAGAAATGGTTTTTAAAGTAGCAACAAAAAGGTTAACTCCGACAAACTAAAGTGTCCAAGTCGACGGTTGCAATGACATGAGTCGAACAATTAATGCACAAATATTTCATAGAGAGTAATATATATTCTTGTTCCCACAAACATCCAAGAGTTGAAAATGAAGAGTATAGCTTGAAATTTCAACCATTTTAAAGAATGTGATTAGTTATTAAATTTATATTTTAAAAACTGTACATATTTACATTTAATTTTAAGATATTTCAATACTCATTTGATTTGATTCATATGTTGACGTGATTCTCTTTCATTTTGAATCTGAAGACCCCTTAGGCAAAATGAAGCAAATCTATTACGTTTAGGTTCAAAGATTTATTGTAAGGTGGGGATTTACAACTTTCGAAACAAAAAAAGTGAGAATATTTTATTATATCAAATACATATAACGCTTTAGGTCGGGCCGAACTTTTTATACCCTCCACCACGAGTTGTATTGAAGTAAAATGGAAAGACAAAGACAACGCCAAGCTTCAGTATTCCATTGTAATAGCATAATGCCAGTTCTGTGATTGCTTTATTTTAACTGTGATTTTATTTATTTATACAATTATTTATTATTTATTTATTTATAAATTATGTGTCGTGTGGAGTCCAGTTTTTTAATAATAAGTAAATAATAATTATTATGATATTTAAATAATGTGAGTTAAAATGGTGCAATATTCAGAACCAATAATACAATGTAATTTCTTTTTTGTTACCAGATATCCAAAATAAACATAAGCTCTTGATAAAATTGGAAAAAAAGCCAACGAAACGTTGAGCACAATATGAAATAAAATTCGTTTTATTGTCATAACAAAACACTGACCAAAAAAGCCCATCAAAAAATCTACACTCGAAATATTAGTTTCATATCGTTTATGAAAGAACTAAGCTCTTCCGTCACGTCAAGGCTTATTCTTAGGAGAAGTGAAATATGCTAACTACAGAATATCATTTTCTTTTAAAGTTTAATTTGAATACGACAACATTTGATCCAAAAACCATATATGTACATATATGAAAATTTATAGCGATCGGTTAACATTAACCCGTGGCACCAGTGATATTTGTTTCCATTGTAATTTATAATTCACGAAAATTCTCTAAAATCCGCATTTATGGTGTTTTTAGCTGCCAAAAAAGTGGCAGTTATCCGATTCTCCTACCTGCCAAAGAAATGATTCTTGAATGTTATATTCAGGTTCACATTTAATGAGATCCGAACACTAATTTTGAAAGGAATGGTGAATAAATTGGAACATATCGTCTGCTTCTCACGAAAAGTTCGTAAATCCATTTTTAGACATTTTTTTCAGGGGTATATAAAAACATTCTACCGCTTTCTGTATTAAAGATTTTATTATGGTGGTAAGCAACATTCTTCGTTTATTTATTCCGCTTTCATACCTGTATTTTGTTTGATCAAATTTCAACGCGTTTGGGAGATAATTGGATATCTTTGGACTTACGACCATTTCCTCGTATAGCTTTGAATTTTTGTTAGGACTTACGACCCTTTCTTTAAATTTTTGGGTTTTTTTTAAATAAAATATTTATACTTTACACAATAATATGGAAAGGGTATTATAAGTTTGTTTTGTCCAATATTCATGTAACATCACCAAATATTCGTCGCAGATTCCCCTTGCCATTTCTCATATATCTACGAGATAAGGCGATCTAACTATGTGTCTGTCCATTAAAAATTTTAATAAAAACTCAAGGCCTCATTTATCGACCGATCGTCATGAAATTTTGTGGAGAGGTCAAGTTCCGACCAGAAAAGATCGTATGGGGTGAAATGGACCAAAAACAAAATTTTTATCTTATTTTGCAGCGGCTCTGGGGGTCGCAATGATCGTCTGATTAGGGAACGTCATCAGGGAAAGTCATAGGATGTTCATATTGCTTACGGGGTATGCTTAGGGTGTCTACTACATAGTCCAGTATACAAAAATATATAATATAAAATTCATAGCGTCCATGATTCGACAACTTCTAAAGATTATCCTAACAAGAAAAAAATAGGATACCTTGGCCACCTAATGAGAAACAAAATCGTCATGAAGACGGCCAACGAGAAGTAAATGACTTATGTGGCAATGAATAACTGGTAAATTATATCTCGTTAGCAGTCTTCATGACGATTTTGTTTCTCACATCTTCGTTTGATGTACGAGCAGTCCATGGAATCCTGTGTGTTCTTCGATATATCCATATTTCAAAGGTCTCCCTTTTTTTTTAATCCACAGATTTTATTGTCCATGTTTCAGCTGGCGTACAGCAGCACTGACCAAACGTAGCATTTAATAAAGCGTAGTTTTGTTGAAAGGCCTTTATCATGACTTGTTAGGTTTTTATTATATTTGAAGAACTCACTTCTGGCCTGTTTTATGCGGCATTTTATTTCCAAGGTATTTAAATTTGTTTACGCGTTCAATTTCAGCATTGTTTATCAGCAGTGATGTGTTGGTTAGGTGTAAATTTTTACTGCTTTTACTTTCAAGCCCTACTCTTCTCATTCTTCACATTTTACTGGTAAATATTTGGGAGTATGTTTGTAAGGGTAAAACCTTTGAAGTACCGAAAACTTGCAGGTGCCGTCCCAAGTGGTTAAATCTATAAATCGGACCCATACCGACAAATTTTAGGTGGAACGTTTCATACCACCAATGAAGACAAATACCAATTTTCAACCATTTCGGTGGTATATTAAGGCTACAACCTTCAAAATACCGAAAATCGGTAGGTACCGTTCTATGGGGGCTACCTAAAGACGTGCAATTATATCGACAAATTTCAGGTTGAAATTTTTATACCTCAACGAATACTAAATGCCAAGTTTCAGCCATTTCGATTAGATAATGAGGTCACAACCTTCAAAATACCGAAAATCTGGAGGTACCCTTCTATTGAGGGGTTATGTGGAAACCGATAGATACGATACGTTGAACTATGTTGATATCGTTATATAACAGGTATAGCTTTGCAAAGTCATAAGCGTTTTCCGGAAAAACCGATCTCACTTATGGTTTAATCTACAAAAATATGGTATGAGTCAACCTGGCTTTCTTCTCGAAGATTTGCCGTAAGGTATGGTCAATGACTGACTTACATTTGCACGCGCATTAAAATGTTCATATTATCTCATTCGTCTTGGACAGCAGTCATCCACACTCTACAGGGCATAACATTTTATAAACAATGCGGAGCAGACTTATATCGACGATTTAAGGAATTTTGTAGGTATTAGGTTATTTGACCACCGAATTTCTACCAAAAATTGTTAATGTATATTCCTAACTCCACGTTTTGGTATAGTCCACATTAGGGTGGTTTGCAGCACCCCCCTAAAATGTTTAGTTTTGTTAGATTTTAATATTGCCAATGTTTGAGTACAATCGGAATATGTTAAAATTGGGGTCTCAAAGTTTCCATGGGACCTATGTATAGCTAATATTAAAATCTGACCCGATTTTCAAAATTTTTTTGTAGGATTACTTGTTTAGACACAGAAATCGATTAGACAATAAATGTGTTCTGTAGAGCGATTTCGTGAAAATTCGCCTTTGGCTCCATACAAATGACTATGGAAACTTTGAGGCCCCAGTGGCACGTGTTAATATATTCCGATTGTACTCAAACTTTGGCAATCTTGGGCTACAAATCTTTTTTCCAGAAATTTGTTGGGGCATGTCAATGTTTTGATATAGCACAGTACTCTCATTATTGACAATCAATCATTAATTTAATTTCTGTTTCAGAATCAATGACAAATTTCACTGATTTTGCTTTTCACATGAAACGCTTCACATATACTTTTTACAGTTAAAACAATAAAATTACTTTCTAGGTTTATCCAGATAAATATTAAAATAGCATGAATGAATCAGTTCATAATCAGTTCATTCATGAATCAGTTCATTATATTAATTCAGTTGTTTGTAGCAATGAAAATGAAAAATAATCAATGAAACCCATTTATTGATGCAAACAATTATTTTACAAGTTGCTTGGATATAAATTTAGATGTTTTTCATTGTTTGTTTATTGTTCTCCTTGTGGCGCTAGTTTAAGCTATTTCATCCATAGTCAATACTCCAGAATATCGAAGTATAAAGAGCGCCCATTTTTTCTTTGTCCTGGTTAACGCTAGGAATCTATAATTCTTCTTCTTAACAATTTATTTTCCATTTTACATAGTCTTGTGTCGTTACCAGTTCAGTAATATGATTATTCCGATCATTTGTTTTGCTTTGTAGGGTTGTATTTCAGAGAAGTAAGCGATTACGAGTAATCCACTATCATCTATCCTGGTTTAGGTTCCCCACTATAAGTTTCTGTAGCTAGATGTATGATGTTAAGCGCTATCCGGCTCCCAGCAACATTTATTTGAAGTTGTTCTATGTGAAGTAGTGATTGAATAGCTTTTTTAGAAACAGTCCACCTAGAGTCATGAAAAATGCCTTCCTTTCTTCACATTTTGACAATGTCCGATTTGAATCCATTTCATAAAATTTTCACATTTTAGCAATGTTTACGTTTATAACAACTTTTTGCAAATAAAATTCTTAAGAACACAAGAAACAATTTATTTTATGGTATTTTAATTACTCAGCAAAATGTTTGTATTCAAAAAGATAATCATGGGTGCAAGAAATGTCAGACTGCATCTTTGTTTGTAGCCAAAAAAGAAGTTGAATCATGAGTGCAAGTGGATATGTCTTTTTACGTGAAAGAAGTCATGATTTTTATAAGGACATGGTGCAGCTAGAATGCAATCAATTTTAGATAACTCTATGCAAGAAGCATTTTAAGATGTTTTTGGGTATTTTTGAGTAATAAAAGCTAACTTTCTAGAATAAAAGTATTTAATTTTGCACTCAGTCGCTTTTTATGATGATTTATTTGAGATGTTCAATTTTTTTATATTAATTATATTTCAATTTCATTAAGACGATCGAACTATTATCAAACTACGGTTTTTTCAAACAAAACTGTTCTGTTCGAATTTTAATTCGAATCGTCCTAGAGGAACAGGCCATAAATATTAATTAAAAGTTACCACAACTCTTTTAAATAATTTTTCCAAGTGGCCCTGAGGTCCGAAATCACTGAAAAATCCTCGCTTAATAGATGGTAACTTCTCCCATATCCTCGCTTGCGAATCAATTTTTAAATGAATCGAAAAATCAATTCAAAATGCTTTCCATGGGATGTATATTTATTCACTACAAATAACTAATGCAAAATGTGTGCTTAAGAAGCAAATTAGACAGTATCCTCACTGCACCATGCCCTTGTAAAAATCATGACTTATTTCAGGTAAAAAGATGTAGTCCGAAATCACAGGTACTCATGATTCCACTACTTCTTTGGCTACAAACATTTTGCTGGGCTTGGGTACGTCAACAGCGGAATATCAAACAAAAAATCACATATTTTATAAAAATGAACAAATAAAGAAATGATAAAATATTTCTTACTTTTTAATTTGTATAGTTAATATTATTTTTTTACCTACCTTTATATACCTGACATTCCATTGGAATATCTGTTTATTACTATTCACTCAAGTAAATATTCATTCACATATGATGAACATGATAAAAATCAATTTCAATTCAGTGGTTCGCAAATGAAAATAAAATCTTATTTATATTTATGCATGAAGTGGGATGCAATATAAGGATTTCATTCAAAGTGTTTGGGGACGATGGATGTATGTCAGAGCATCATAGAAAAACAAATTATAAAATAAAAATTTTAAATAGAAACATGTTCTAAAAACCCTTATCGTGGTTATAGAAGGAATGTGGTTAGAAATTGCATTTTGTTTATTGTACGTTTTATAAACATTCGTATATACATTAGGGTTATGAGTATGGCCTAACAGTCGTGGTTCTACTCGGTTTTAGTGATCGTCCAGTGTGGTGAGGTGTTGCCAAATTCCAATAAGCTTTGGAGCCACACAACATAACCAAGATGGTATGAAATTTTGGTTCTCACTAAATTTATCATAATATCAATTTACCCTCAGCATTTATGCTAACGAGGGTATATCACCAATATTTTTCAAAATTTAACATAGCTGAAGCCAAGGTTTAACCTTTTAGAACACGAGACTTGTGATTGTATATTATACAAATTAAACATTTTTCGATAAAATGAAATGTTTATGGACGTGGCAAAAAATATTGACCTTAAAAGATAATTTGCGTGGAAGCTGTGGTTATATTTATGTTAAAAAAATGGGTAAAAATGGGTTGAAGCCAACATGTCTTTTTTTGTTTTCTCTCGATTTGTGATTAAACCACACTTTCCACGAGTTTTCCTTCAAAGTAAAACTAGAAGCAAACTAAATAAGGATCATTTCACTAATGTATTACTTTTCAAAATTTCATCTACTTCTACCATTAAATGATGCTGACATTTTGAAGCCAGATTTACAGTGTTTTTTGAAATTTTCTTCCAATTTCATTCTGCAAACAGATTATTCAAACAAGTGAGCAAAGGCTATAGTCGGGACGGGGCCGACCATGTGATACCCTACACCACTACCCCTGTGCATAAGGTTTTCACTGGTAAACATTTATTTTAGGGAATATAATCCGACTACCACCAAAAATAATATGCCTCTTTCTCTCTGGGACCCCCATAAGCAACCAAACTTTCGTGACCATCCGATCAAAATTACGACCTGTAGCCTGATTGAAAAAAATGGAAGAATTGGATGCATTGCCGACTATTGTGGTATCTCCCTTGTTTGACCACCTTCGCCAACCTGCTTTACGCCAATGTAAAGGTAATATTTTCTTCTTCCATTGACAGGTTTTGCCGTTGGAATACCCCTACTAAAAGCCAATATATTCACAAAGAATAAAACTTTGAATTTGTCTCCAAATGAGTTTTTGCCCATTCCGACCCCTAAATATTATCCGACCATCATTAAAATCAGTAGGCTTCTTCCTCTGTGGGACCCCCATTAACCCCTAAAATTTCGTGACGATCCGATCAAAATTGCAACCTGTGGCGTGATTACAAAATAATCGGAAAATGGGATGCATTATCGACAACCTAATTTACATCGCAGGAAAGGTGATATTTTCTACTTTCCTTGACAGGTTTTGCTTTTGATATACCTCTTAAAGAAAAAGAGATATTGGCTTTGAAATAAAACGTTGACCTTTCTCCAAATAAGTGTTTGCCCTTTCCGACCCCTGAATACTATCCGACCATCATCAAAATCAATAGGCTTCTTTCCCTTTGGGACCCACATTAACCCCTAAAATTTCGTGACGATCCGATCAAAATTGCAACCTCTGGCGTGATTACAAAATAATCGGAAAATGGGATGCATTATCGACTATTGCCATATCTCTTCTATTTGACCACATGCGACAACCTAATTTACATCGTTGTAAAGGTGATATTTTCTACTTTCCTGGCCAGGTTTTGGTTTTGATATAACTCTTAAAGAAACAGAGATATTGGCTTTGAAATAAAATGTTGACTTTTCTCCAAATAAGTGTTTGCCCATTCCGACCCCTAAATATTATCCGACCATCACCAAAATCAATAGGCTTCTTCATCTGTGAGACCCCCATTAACCCTCAAATTTTCGTGACGATCCGATCAAAATTGCGACCTGTAGCGTGATTTCCAAAAAAATAGAAAAATGGGATGTATTACCGACTATTGCGATATCTCCGTTATTTGGTTACCTACGCCGACCTAGTTTGCATCATTGTAAAGACGGGATCTTCTACTTTCATAGTCAGGCTTTGCTTTTAGAAAGTTTCCAACCAAAGCTGTGATATTTGTCAATATAATTAAAATCGCAAAAATGAAAATTGGGGTTTTATTTGCTAGTATTGTGATATCTTCGTTGTTTGATCACCTACGAGCACCAACTTTACATAATTAGAAAGGTTATATTTTCTACTTTCATTGTCAGGTTTTGCTTTTGGTATACACCATATAGAAGCTGAGATATTCGCTTTGGAAAAAAACGTTGTCTTTTTATCCACCTAAGTTTTTTTTCCCTTTCCGACCCCTAAATATTATCCGACCATCACCAAAATCAATAGGCTTCTTCCCCTCCAGGACCCCTATCAACATCCAAAATTTCGTGACGATCCGATCAAAATTGCGACCTGTAGCGTGATTACAAGGTTTAGATGGACAGACGGACAGACGGACGGACGGACTGACGGACGGACACACATAGCCAGATCGACTCAGCTCGTCGAGACATTCATTTTGGTATATACAAGTATGGGTCTATGACCATTATTTCGATGCGTTACAAACTTTTTGGCCAAAACCAACTTATAATACCCTCCCCACATAGTGGTGTATGGTATAAAAATCGCATATAGGATTGTAAAACTCGCGATTCTGAGTTATTTGATACGACTATTGTGAATGTAGTCTGCACAGCTTCGTGGAAATCTGCATCCAAATGCGGAAATTTTGTGCGAACATTTTTCTGAAAATCATATTTTTCGGGCCTAATTTTTACAATTGTCATTCGATTTCCTCGTACTTGATTGCACATTTTAGTTCTTTACGTTCCGGATCCAATAAATCATTCCCCGTGAAAATCAATCTACTAAATCGCGAGTTACGAGAAAATCCAAATTAGAAAAATCGCCTAAAATTGTTTTTGAAAATATCGCGTATTTTATCGCGTTTTTTGTGGTTCGTTTCCACTGCAATGAAACAACTAGTACAGCATCTACGTTTTAGCGGAAACACAGATTTGAAAACTTCACTGATAAGGGAGCTACATTCATTTTATCCCAAAAAATAGTGTGTGATGCTACATCCACGGTTCTTGATTGATCGCTTTGAAATAGATTTGTATCGATGCAGATTTTTATGGTGGACATTGAAATCGGAAGCGGACAAAAATTGTATGCATATTGTGCAAATTAGCGATATTTTATAGGTTTTTTAATGCTAAGATGCAGCCGATGCTACATCTTAGCTTCCAAATTACATTTCGAAAAATATATACAAATTAAAATATATGGTCTTGCTGTACATGAAAATCACGTGCGGACAAAATGATTTTGAGAATTACGCGATTTACACGTATTTTAAAATGCATATATATTAAAATGGGTTATTTGACATCTATTTCCATTTCAGAAACCTTAAAATATATCCTCAGGAACCCAATAATCTTCCTCAATGCGAAAGCTTTAATATGAATGTCTATAAAGCAAAATCCGTCTATTTTATTGGGAGATTCAAGCAAAATGAAGGAAGTATTCCTATAGATTTTTACAATATTTTCTACTACATAATGCATGTGAAAAAATATTTTTTCAAACAAAAAATTGTTTTTTTGACCAAAATATGTGCTGATTTTGTCTGTAACATCGAAACTATAACACCAATCTGTATGATTGTAGTCTCATTTGATTTGCCGTGAAGTTTTGATTCACAACAAATTTTTATGTAATTTTATGACCCCTAAATGGGCCTTAATTTTGACTTACATTCAATAATTTATCAATTTTATGTACATTCCGCGAATTCTGTGTAACATTTTGCAGGTATTATGAAATCTACTCGCTGAAGTCATTTCGCGAGAGCTTTTTTGTAACAATTAAAATAATTAGCGTTTTATAATATTTTCTATCTTAAAAAGCGAAATAAAACCGCCATAACTTTTGTCCGCAACAACCAAAAGTTGGCTCGCGACCAGATTCGTACTGGGAATTTTTTTCTTAACCTACATATTAAAAATCGTTGATGTAGCGCGAAAAAAATTTATCATTTTTTCTGAAATGAAATATGAAATAATTGACAATATTCGTGATATACACTTTCATACGGGCAAAATGTGACTCATCGAAATAGTGGTTATAGACCACAAGTATGTTTGGACGAAATCCGTTTCAGACTATTTGGAGTTGATTTAGCAATGTCCGTCCGTCTGTCTGCTGGCTGGAGCGATAACTCTCGAACAGATCAACCGTTTCGGTCCAAAATTTGGCTTTCGTAGTATTTTGTCCAAACTTAGTTCAAGTTCGAAGATGGATTATATCGGTCCACTCCTTCCGGTACCTCCCCCACAAAAGTTCAAAAATGTTCGGAAAATGTGAGCGCACGATAACTCTTGAAGGGAGTAACCAATTGTTCCATACTTTGCAGATCGTGAAATTTCTAGCAGACTTAGATGAGGTTTCAATATGGACTCAATCGGTAAACTCCTTCGGGTACCTCCCACACAAAATTTCGGAAAAATTTAGTTTAGGTCCTGCTCTCGAATTCGTTGTAACAACTTGGATTAATTGTCCCCCATACGAATGTACAAGTTTCATTTGCTTCAATTACGATGGTAAAAGTTTTTTCAGGGGCAAGTCCATACTTTTTGGGAAAACAGCCCCTATGTAAAAACCCCCTATGGCACCCCCATGGTCTATGTCGCTCCATTTCTTTAAGTACCTCCTCCGCATAACTTTTGAACTTTAATCCTAATCAACATTTTTGTCGGTTTATGCGCCCAAAATTTTGAAACCCCCTAAATGCATAAGTTTTTTTTTTTGGGAAAAAGAAAATGTTTCAATGTACACAGGCAAGGTACATATCTGTCGGCAAAGCAGACTTTTTAAATATTTAAATGGAATAAAAGTTTTTACAGTCAATAATAAGTAAACGATCATTAATTCGTACAATAGGAAATATTTTTGTCAAATTTTTTTTCGTTTGATAGTAGTTTTTCAAAAAAGTATCAAAAATCAATTTCTTAATATGTGCTTAATAGAATAGACGTTATTTTAGTCGTTGATAGACAAAAGTTTATCCATTCTTGCTACAGGAAATCATTTTTGAGAAAAAAGGCCAAAAAGTCATAACCCTAATATACATACATATAAATTCTCTAGCAACATATCTATGTGTAGGTTTCGTATTCGAGTTTTTTCTTGCATTCACATAAAGTACCAATCGTTAAAGTTTTCGGTAGAGTGTTTATTTAATTTTATAGATATCCGTTCTATGAATTTATACCGGATACAGGAAATGAATTAAATCAATAGTATTGACAAAACATCAACTTTTTGTCAATTCACAGAATTGAAAAGTGCTGTCGTGACTGGTTTGAGTATGAACTCTGGTGCAGTATTCGAAGAAAAAATAATGGATTTTTCTTGTTTGGAGTCTTTTAAAATAAAGCTGAGGAATATTAAAAAAAGTTAAACAATACCTAAAATACATTATTTCGTATCACTATTAAACGAAACATAATGCACTTATTTTGTTTTTTTATCTCGAGATATTTCCGGTATACCAAGTTTGATATAGTTCGCAGTTCGCATTTCGATATTCTCCTTCTACGCAGATTTTTGCTTAGATTTTTTATAGGAATTTCCTCTAAAACATTCACTCTACGTCGTTTTCCCATAAGCATCTTACATTGGAGCCGTATAACAACTGAGTAATATCAGAGTGTACGCATGATGGATGTAATTTCTCTTAACTTAAATACAGCCTTGCCAGCACGATGGTGAAACGAATACATCTACGGAATGGTACCCCGACATAACTCTCGAAGGATTTTTAATTTCAAAGAAGTAAAAAAGTATCAGTCGACGAAGACATAACCTCAACCGGTGAGAGAAGTTTTTTAAGGCTCAAATACTCAGAAAATGTAAGCCGGCATTCCACTGAGGGGATTTGCCACCTCAGATAGTTTTGATGTTCTGGTCGCGGATTGAACCTCAACCCTTCTGGGTGCAAGGCGGACGTACTTACCACTGCGCCACGGTGAAAAAACATAATATCATTGTAAAAAGACCACAAGGAGTACTTTGGGTAAAAATTTTCAAAGGATACTGGAACACACCTTAAACTGTACATAAACAAAAATTTTGAACTTTTATGAGGGAGATACCCTAAGGATTGTACCGATATGGCCCATTTACGAGATCCAAAGTGTGGACCAAATCGGTTGCTCCGTTCATGAGATATCACGTGTACCCTTTTTCCGAACATTTTTGAAGTTTTGTGGAAGAGGTACCGGAAGAAGTGGACTTATAAGCACCATCTTTGTACTTTATCGAAGATTCGTAGAAATGTTAGATGCGATTCGAGAGTAGGTCTTAAACTGCACTTTTTCGAAATTTTGTGTGGGAGTTACCTAAAGAGTTGACAGATGTAGGCCATATTCGAACCTCATCTTTGTCTGGTAGAAATAATACGATGTGCATAGTATATACCAAATGGGTTACCACCTTCTAGAGTTATCGTGCGCACCATTTTAGCGAAAAACTTTAAACTTTTGTGGGGGAGGTACCCGATGGAATGGACCGAAATGGTCCATCTTCGAAGTTGATTTAAGCTTGGAAAACATATTACGAAGGGCAAATTTTGGACCTAATCGATTGATCCGCTCAAGAGGTATCGTGCGCTCCAACCATCCAGACGGACCCCGTTTATTCCCTCAGCCTATAGGCTGAAGATGGTATACCCCAGGATTATGACTTTTTTACAAACTCATATCCCTGTATCATAGCGTGATGAGTTTCTACATAAGATTACATAAAATCTTAATTATAAGTGATTCATTTAAAACCCCTCACGAACAAAATGATTTAAAAATTTGAATTTATCAGAATTATGAGCAATTTTTTAATGCACTGTAAGCCGATATATAATTGATAATGAAATGACCAAACTGACTTAACATTTGTATCTCACAAATTTTCTTTAATTCTGAGAATCATAAAAACTGCGAATCAAAATGTAGACCAGGGCCCTATTCCACGAAACAACTTATCAACTTTTCATTTTGCACTTATCAATATTTTTGACAATGCTTAAAGTTAAGTGTTCCACAGAACCATTATTTTTTGATAAGTGATAAGTTGCTAATTATAAAGTGAGTTTGCTTACTTTTCAAAATAATGTAGCTCTTTTTTTGATTTCTGTTCCACAAACGTTATTTCTGCTAAGTGAAAATTTGTAACGGCAAAGCGTATTTTGCTAAGATTTTGCAAAAAAATTTGCTCTTTCGTTCCACAGAAAACTCTGCATTTTGATTTTGCAGATCAAATTTTGATAAGTTTGCCTTAAATTTGCGAGGTAAACGTTCTCTTTGCCAATGTACATTGTTAAAGCGAGATTTTGTTCGGAAATAGTGAAAACACGGTTATGACAAGAAATTGTAAAGATTTTTCCGAACTTCTACCCCCTGAATCAACCATCCTACTTCGAACTCTCACTATCCGAAATTCCACCCTACGAACAACCCCATTCCGAACTTCCACCCTGCGAACAACCTCACAAATCGATGTTTCTCGATTTTACATTTAGACTAAACTCTATTTGAGAGACTATTTTTATTTATTACTATACCCTCCACCATAATATGGAGGGTATATTAGGTTTGTCATTCCATTTGTAACTCATCGAAATAATCATTTGCGACCCTATAAGGTATATACATATATTTTTGATCAGCGTAAAATTCTAAGTTGATTTAACCACATCCGTCCGTCCGTCTGTTGTAATCACGCTATCTTCCGAACGAGTTGAGATAGAGGGATGAAATGCTGTTCACACGTGTCTTAAATCAAGTTGGAAGTTGAGCTTTGTTATTGCCCCCATATAGCAGTGCCGTCGATTTCAGCTATTTTAAGGTTTTTAGCTGCATTTTCAGAACGAATTAGTTATAATATGCTTCCAAAACTCACCGACATAGGTCCATCTTTTATTATTGCCCCCATATACTGCCCAATTTCAGCTACCTTGGCGTTATTAGCTACATTTCCAGGCCGAATTAGGTATAATTCAGTCAATCACCAAGAAACGTCTCCACAAAAAATTATGGATATAGGTCTACGTTTTTTACAGCCCCCATATAGCAGTACCGTCCGATTTCAGCTATTTTAAGGTTTTTAGATACATTTCTAGAACGAATTAGTTATAATTTGGCAAGTAACTTCTCTACTTTGTGGAGAAAGAAAACTAATTACTCTATGCCGAACATAACGCTTTTTACTTGTTTTATTTCGCTTAATTTTATTGTATTTTATTTGTATTTGCCTTCATTTTATTTTAGATTATTTTATTTCACTTAATTTTTTTTGTTTTATTTTACTTTATTTTACTTATTTTTTAACTTTATTTTATTTCAATTTACTTTACTTTATTTCACTTCATTTTATATTGTTTTATTTTTATTTATATTTTAATTTATTTCATTTTATTTTTTATTTTATTTTACTTCATTTGATTTATTTTGATCTTATTTTAATTTTTTTCATTTAATTATTATTTAATCTTTATTAAAATTATTTTATTTTATTTTTATTTCATATTAATTTATTTTATTTTATTTATTTAATTTTATTTAATTTTATTTTATTTTATTTTATTTTATTTTATTTTATTTTATTTTATTTTATTTTATTTTATTTTATTTTATT
This sequence comes from Musca autumnalis, assembly GCF_047663935.1. Taxonomy (NCBI): domain Eukaryota; kingdom Metazoa; phylum Arthropoda; class Insecta; order Diptera; family Muscidae; genus Musca; species Musca autumnalis. The sequence continues at coordinate 152,624,449 of NW_027411644.1, forward strand.
TTATTTTATTTTATTTTATTTTATTTTATTTTATTTTATTTTATTTTATTTTATTTTATTTAATTTTATTTTATTTTATTTTATTTTATTTTATTTTATTTTATTTATTTAATTTTATTTTATTTTATTTTATTTTATATTATTTTATTTTGTTTCATTTTATTTCAGTTTAATTTAATTTATTTAATTTAATTTTATTTTTTTTATTTCTAATAATATCAGTTTCTTTTCATTTTTTCGCTCGTCTCAATTTTACATGTCTTATTTATTATTGCCAAGTAAAAAATAATGCAAAGATGATAAAACGTTCTGTGGAACAAATATCATTCACACTTTGCAAGAGAACTGAGAGACTTACCAAGATGGCGGACAAATTGAGCAAGAGAGCACAACAACTGTGCTAAAAGAACAGTGATAGAGAAATTTGCTAAGTGCAAGGGAAATTGAAAAGTAATTTTGTGGAACAAAAAAGGGTTATCACTTTTCAAAATATCTACTTTTTGATAAGTGCAAAATGAAAAGCGATAAGTTGTTTCGTGGAATAGGGCCCTGTACCGACAAATTTCTGGCAGGAAAGTATTGTAGTTCCAAGGAAGTCTAAGTACCAAATTTCAGCCATTTCGCTTTGATATTGAGGCTAATACTTTATCTATTCCACAAAACAACTTATCAACTTTCATTTTGCACTTAGCAATAATTTTGACAATTTGCAATTTTATGTGTTCCACAGAACCGTTATTTCTGATAAGTGATAAATTGCTAATGGTAAGTTGAGTTTACTAAATTTTTAAAAATTTTTTGCTTTCTTTTTAATTTCTGTTCCAAAAATTTTCGCTTCTGGTAAGTAAAAAGTTTTAACTGCAAAGTGCATTTTGCCAAGATTTTGCAAAAAATTGTGCTCTTTCGTTCCACAGAAAACTTTACATTTGACTTTAGCAGATTAAATTTTGAAAGTTTGCCTAAAGTTTTCAAAATGTTTTTTTTTGTTCGGAAATAGTGAAAAAACGGCAATGAAAAGAAATTATAAGGATCGAATTAATTTTTCCGAACATCCACCCTCCGAACCACCACCTCTGAACTTTCGTTCTACGAACTTCCACCCTCCTAGCTGGGAACCTATGTATGGAGGGTATAAATGTTCGTCACGAAAATAGACCCTGGCACATAAGAAATCGAATACCTCTCTCACACAAAGCATACCTCTTTATTCCCGCATTTTCTTAAAATTAGTCTAGGAGTGTATGTTGACTGAAAATATAGACACCCCATGAGTCAAGAGTTTTTTTTTTTTTAATAATACGACATGAACTGAGAGGCGAATATCTATCAACAAAGTTACAGAAAATATTCATTTATTGGCTAAGAAATGTGGATTTTATGTATGTCCTAAATGTGACGAATGAAATGTTCCTCAGCACTTATTATTATTCCTCATAAAAAAACATTCTCTATAACGTTTTCTTTTTATTGTTATTGAAAATAATACATACTTTACCATTTTAAATATACTCGTATAAAACTTTTTGTGAGTATTCAAGATGAATAACCTGTTTACGATGACCAGGCGGTTTCCTTATTTATGGGTTTTTGGCAGTGTTTTGAACTCATGTTCATAAATAAGAGCTTAACATTGAGTGTTCATTTTGAATCCTTACAAATTATGAATACTCCAAGGGGGTAAACTTGTGGTTGGTTAGAAAGTCCCTCTCTCTAGTGACTATATAAACCGTATTCCTTACACACACCACTACTAATGCGGTGGTGTGGCGAAAAAGAAAATGTTATTACCACCGAATGTCTGTATTAAATATCAATAAAAACGTTATAAATTGCAACAAGCGGGCAACAACAATTCTTCTTTTATGGCTGTCATAACTTTAACTTTGTTGCCACTTTGTTTCAACCACTCAGGTTATCATTTCATGGAACATCACACACACACCTTACCTCCCTCTCTCCCACCCATAAACATTGTCATATTTGAAGACACATAGAATTGTATGGAATAATATGGATCGACCGTCGGAAGTTACAAGTGTCAAAATAGTATTTCCTTTATGTCGGTATTTGCTGTTTAGCGTTTCCAGATGTTCGTTATGCCTTCATCTTCTGTTTCTCTCTCTCTATTTTTTAAGTTACTTGACACTTGTTCGTATTTTTATTAGAAATGTCAAGCCATGGAACAAGTTGAACTTTTGCCTTGTACTACAGGCATTCGTCCCTCGTCCAGGCTGTCTGTTTGTCAGTCCCCCTTGACTTTGCTATGTGACGTTATCATTTTGAACTTGTTAAGCTATTGCTGTTATCGCCGGAAGACAGAACAACAACGACTGGAAATGGTACAACAAGTCATCCTGCCTGATAGAAACATGACAACAATGTATTTGATTTATTTTTATACTTGAATTGATGCGAGCGAAGTAAATTCTGAGAATCACGATGCAATAAGTGAACAGTCCGCTTAGCTATTATAGCAAAAAATATAACTATTGGCTATAAATGTTTAGAAATAACAAGAGAAGGATCATATAAGTATGTATGTGGCCATTATAGCATTGACATTCTTAAGGGGCAGCACGCTTATAAATAAGGTCGAAAAAATAATGAAAAAAAAGAAATACAAACATTTATGTTGACAATTTCCAACAGGACGACTCTTGGATATACCCTTAGTACAAGTGATTTTTTGTGGTAAATAATACTCCAGACATAAGAAATCATGGTAAAGTATATATTCTTGATCAACATAAAATTCTAAGTCGATATAACCATGTCCGTCGGTCTGTCTGTTGAAATCGAGATACAGCTCGCAATATTTAAGATACCGCTTTATTATTTTGGTACAGAAGTTTATACACTAGCGGTCATCTGAATAGGTTTGAATTTTTTTCTTTTTATATGTTAAGTTATCTTCTGATGTGTTCGTATTACAGATCCATACTATTTAGTTTTTAAGAGTCCTATCCTATGCCAACATTCCCAAGAAAAAACTTGACGGTATATAATTATAATAAAAAATGTACAAAAAAGTGTCAAATTTTTGCGATCATCAGAATAGGTTTGAATCAAATAAAATTGAAAAATTGTACTACCCAAGCAAATATTGCGAGGTTTTTTGGATTAGTTTAGTAAAATGGAACATTCTGATAAATCCTACAAAAAAATTTACCCGACTTTTATAGTGCTGTATAACTTCAGTAGTCCATTCTTTTGTACTTATTCCTGCTTGTTTTATGACTTGTGAACAGAAAAAAACTTTTTGACCTGACTATATAGGTATTACAGCACTATAAAAGTCGGCGATATCATGCCCCATTGAGTTAAATTTGAATTACATTTTTCTACTTTATTGTCGTCGAAAAAACATTCTTCCAGACCAATTTTCGAACATTAATGATACATGTGGTCCACTATGGTGGATTTGTGACCATGATAATACTTAAATTTGTACTGCAAGGATAGTTAAAAAATTAAACTTGAACTAAAATACCAACTATTTTCAATGACCTTTCTAATTTATCGATCCTAATAATATGGTTACACTTGGTATTTGCTTTCAGACAATTTTCGAAGCTCAGAAGAGATCTTACGAAATCAAAAAGTCATTTAAAGCAAGTTTCTAAAACGTTTTTGTTTGAATATTTCTTGATTTTATCTGAAAGTTCTTAGAAAATTTTCCATGTTGAGAATTGAACCCACGTTCCAAATAAAGCGGGTAAATTTTTTTTTAGGATTTATTAGAATGTTCCATTTTACTAAACTAAACCAAAAAACTGCGCAATATTTGCTTGGGTAGTACAATTTTTCAATTTTATTTGATTCAAACCAATTTGATGCTCGCAAAAATTGGACACTTTTTTGTAAATTTTTTATTATAATTGGGATATTTTCCGAAAATATGGCAACACCGTCAAGTTTTTTCTTGGGAATATTGGCATAGGATAGGACTCTCAAAAACTAAATAGTATGGATCTGTAATACGAACACATCAGAAGATAACTTAACATATAAAAAGAAAAAAATTCAAACCTATTCAGATGACCGCTAGTGTATTACACCTAGGATGTTTGGTAAAAAAGTTGTCTCTACAGGTCCACGTTCTCGATTTTCGATATTTTAAAGGCTTTAGGCTCATTATCACAACGAAATTAGCTAAATTTTCCGACCAAAATAGCTTTAATTTGCAATTTAAGGTTTCTCGTGGTTAAAAAAACTTATCCACAAAACTTGTAGAGATACACTTTTCATCTCGAGCGATGTTTCGGTAATTTCTTACAGCGTATTCTCAGATTGGAAGATAAACAATACCGTCCGATGTGAAGTATTTTAAAGTATTTTTCTACTGAAGTGACTGTAACTTGGTATTTCGAATTCTAATACATAGAATTCACATCAATATAGGTTTATATTTTGTATATACCTTTATACCTTATATGAAGGTACCTCCCGGTTTTGCGTATTTTCGTACGCTTGTATAAGGAGAAAAAAAGGCCTCTCTAACATATGTCCCAAATATATTTTGCAGCAAACATATACATATATGTTTGCAACAGTCCCTAACAAAACATATGTTTGGGTCCTGCAAACAAATACATGTTTGTGTGCCAACAAATATTTGTTTGGGTTCAAATAAATATATGTTTGGTTACGAAATACAAACCCAAAAGATACAAAAACTAGTAGGAAAAGCGTTAAGTCCCGCCGGTCCGAACTTTTTATACCCTCCATCACGAACTGTATTGAAGTGAATAGGAACAATTAGTTTAATTTCGTTTTATTACAGGAGTAGTACAAATATCTCAACTGATAATACTCCCTTCAACTCTGCTCATATGGGGCGACATTTTTGTTCTTTCCAAAACATGGACCAATATTTACAATTTTTCGAATTAAGCGAAATACATAAAATTGGGCGATTTTGCATAGTTAACAACATCCGGAGCACCGTTCTATGGAGGCTGTATAAAACCTTGACCTTTACCGATAAATTTTTGGAGGAAACTTTCGTAACTGCAACGAAGACTAAATACCCAATTTCAGTTATTGCCGTTGAATAATGTGGCTAAAACTTCCAAAATACCGAAAATTGGGAGGGACCTTTCTATGGGAGCTATATAAAAACATGGAATAATACCGGAAAATTTCAGGTGGAAAGTATTATACCACCAACGGACTATTAAATATTATTCGTTTCGATGGAAAATTGATGACACAACCTTCAAAATACCGAAAATCACACTGATACTACTGATAATTTTCTTCTGCAATATTTTATATGCCCATGGCAGTTTAAATACTAAATTTCAGTCATATCGGTGGTATATTGAGGCCACAACTTTCAAAAAACCTTAAATCTGGAGGTACGGTTTTATGGGGACGTCGACCTATACCGGCACATTTCGGTTGGAATGTTTCATACCCCTATCAAAAACTTAATACCAAATATCAGCTATTTCGATGGGGAATGAAGACTAAAGAAAAGACTCAGTCATTTCGATGGGATATTGAGCAGCAACCTTCAAAATACCGAGAATCGGGACGTACCGTTCAGGTGGAAAGTTTTATACCTCAAAGAAGACTAAGTACAAACTTGCAGCCATTTGGGTGTTATAATGAGACTAAAACCTTCAATATTACGAAAATTCGGATACACCGTTCTATGGGGCTACATCAAAACGTGCATGTATACCGACAAATTTCTGAGGGGAATGTTTGTAGCCTAGAAAAAGACTAAATACCAAATTTGAGCCACTTCGGTGGAATAATGAGGCTAAAACCATCAAAATACCGAAAGTCCGACGGTGCCGTTTTATGGGAGCTATATGAAGACGTTGACCTATACCGACCAATTTCAGGTGGAAAGTACCAAATTTTAGCCATTTCAAAATACCGAATATTGGTATGTATCTTTCCATGGCTGTACATCAAAACGTGGACCGATAAATTGCATCACAAAGGATGGCGGTATATCAAATTTCCGTCATTTTGGTAGGATAATATAGATAATACCTTTAAAAATACCGAAAATTGGGAGATATTGTCCTATGGGGGCTATATGAGGACGCGGACCTATACCGACAAATTAGTGGTCAAAAACCGGTCAATTTTTTGTAACAAATCGAATTTTGAGTTTCGCTGTTCACAATTTTTTTTTTTTTAAATAAATATTTTTAGAATTCTCTCGTTTTAAAGCAAGATTATTAGGAACTTAATAAGCCCGCAAAAATATATGATGATCGGTTCATTCGTTTTCGCGCTATAGTCAACGCCGCAAAATGATTTGTTAAGAAAGGGGGTATCCTCTCAGTGAGATGGTCGCTGAAAAAGAGAAACGACATATTCGTCTGCAAACCTCTGCAGCTGGGACCTTTATATATTTGAAGTACTCACTTTTTACTACTCATACAGCAAAAAATATCGATATTCACTTTTATAAAATTTTTCCCACTCCACTCAATTTAAAATTTGCTTCTGAAAATTAATAAACTTATAGCCTGTTTCACTAAGAATTCAAATTCGTTCGAACTACAACCAAACTTCAGTCTTTTGAAAAATATTTAATTCATTTTTGTTTTCGATCAAACAAAAACTGTCTACAATAACATGAGTTTGGTAGTAATTCGAACGATTGTGAATTCGAATCGTCTTAGAGAAACAGACCATTAGTAATACATGTTTGGGTAAATGTAAACACCATATGATTAATATTTACATGCAAACAAAAGTGTAGCCCAGTTTATTACATCCCAAGAGAACGTAGGAACCATTTTTGCAGCGACCGGTTCTTTTAAATTTTAAATATTAACGCATAATATAATTTATTAATTTTAGAAAAAACACACAAAAATACATTGGGAAATATGGTCCATATCGTTGTCTGCAAATGACATTGCCGCCCTCTCGCTTCCAATATGTTCTAAGTTAATAGATTTTTTCCTTCCAACCAAATCATTTGAATTTCACTTCAACTATTCAAAAAATCTTTAGTATATAAATGACTTTTTGTCAAATTGTTATTAATTAAAAAAACAACAAAAACACTTCGATGCATTTATTTGTAGAAAAAAAATTCAGCAACAATGAGAACGCCTCAATAATTGCAAAAAAAAACAAGTAAGAACGGCGTTAAGTTCGGCGGGGCCGAACTTGTTATACCCTCCACCACAAGTTGTATTGAAATAAAATGGAATAATTAGTTTTCTTTCGTGTATGAAGAAGACTTAATACTAAATTTCAGCAATTTCGGTAAAACAATGTGAGGCACCATTCTATGGGGGCTATTTCAAAACGTCGATCAATACCGACAAATTTCTGACGGAAAGTTTTTAGGCTCAAAGAAGACTAAGTACCAAATTTCCTATATTACGGTAAGAGAATGTGGCTAAAACTTAAAAAATACCGAAAATCAAGAAGTTAGCTTCTATGCGGATATAGGAAGACGTGGACCTATACTGATAATACTCTTCTGGAATATTTTATAACTCTTGGAAGACGAAATAACGAATTTCAGCCATTTCGGTTGGATATTGACGTCACAATCTTCAGTATTACGAAAATCGGAAGGTACCGTTCTATGGGGGCTATATCGAAACGTGGACCTATACCGATGAATTTTAGTCAGAAATGGGGCAATATGAAAGCGTGGACCTGTACAGACATATTTCTGGCGAACAGTTTTTTATCACATTGAAGACTAAATACCAAATTTCAGCCATTTTGGTGGAATATTGAAGACACAACCTTCAAAATACGAAAAATTGGGAGGTACCTTTCCATGGGGGCTATATGAAGGCGTGGACCTATACCGACAAATTTAAAGGGGAAGCTTGAGTACCCCCAACGAAGTCTAAATACCAAATTTCAGCCATTTCGGTGGAATATTGAGGCCACAACGTTCAAAATACCGAAAATCGGGAGGTACCGTTCTATGGGGGCTATATGAAGGCATGGACCGATACCGACAAAGTTCTGGGAGAAAGTTTTATACCACCAACGTTGACTAAGTACCAAATTTCAGCCATTTCGGTGTGATAATGAAGCTAAAACCTTCAAAATACCGAAAATCGGGAGGTACCGTTCTATGGGGGCTATATGAAGGTGTGGACCGATACCGACAAAATTCTGGGGGAAAGTTTTATACCCCCAAAGAAGACTACGTACCAAATTTCAGCCATTTTGGTAGGATAATGAAGCTAAAACCTTCAAAATACCAAAAATCGGGAGGTACCGTTCTATGGGGGCTATATGAAGGTGTGGACCGATAACGACGAAATTCGAGGGAAAAGTTTTATACCCCCAAAGAAGACTACGTACCAAATTTCAGCCATTTTGGTAGGATAATGAAGCTAAAACCTTAAAAATACCGAAAATCGGGAGGTACCGTTCTATGGGGGCTATATGAAGGTGTGGACCGATAACGACGAAATTCGAGGGAAAAGTTTTATACCCCTAAAGAAGACTACGTACCAAATTTCAGCCATTTTGGTGGGATAATGAAGCTAAAACCTTAAAAATACCGAAAATCGGGAGGTACCGTTCTATGGGGGCTATATCAAAACGTGGACCGATATATCCCATTTTCAATACCAACCATCCTGCAAGTAATAAAAACTTCTGTGCCAAATTTGGACTTTCTATCTTTAAAAATGCGAGCTGTATCTTGATTTCAACAGACAGACGGACGGACGGACGGACGGACGGACAGACGGACATGGTCAAATCGACATAGAATTTTATGCTGATCAATAATATATATACTTTATAGGGTCTCCGACGAATATTTCGATGTGTTACAAACGGAATGACAAATTTAATTATACCCTCCATATGGTGGAGGGTATAAAAAATCAATTAATATTTAATTACAAACACAACAATGGTTTTGTCATCGTCACACCACGCACACATTCATACATGTCAGAGAAAGAATAAAAAGCTTAATTTTTACCACATGGCCAATAGCATAAAAATTGGAAACAGTAGCATCATCACATTGTGACAGCCAGCAGGACTATAAGATCCAATCAGACATCGCCAGGGAGTTAAAAAAGCAGTTATGTGATGCATTATCGTTAGGGACGAAGTCGACTGCCCTGTCATGAATATCAATGTATTGTATTTACATTATACGCATTTACACATACATACATACATACTCAATAATGAGAGTTCGTGTGTTATTTTCTGTTATTTCCTATGGTTCGATTGACAGGCAGTTAAACATTTAAAGAGTTTGTTTGGCGAACAAATGAGTGGGTCATATGTACTGGTGGTCAACATCCACTAAAGCTATTGGTACATGTTCATATGTTCAAATGAAAGGTTCCAGGGGAAAATAACTTTTTTGAGAAACTACTTACGGCCTATTTTTTAAGATGATCCGAATTCAAATTGGTTCGAATTAACACAAAGCGTTTTAAAAAATGTTTAATTGAAAACAAAATGCATTACTTACTATTACCTCTGCATAACATTTGTCCTAAAAGCCGAATTAAAAAAAAAAATTCTTAATTACTTACTTACTTTGTCCCATAATCTTACTTTGTTCCATAATCCAATACTCTCTGTTTGTTGCTCTATTTTCCCAATCGTATTTCACTTATTCGATCCTTCCAGTTCTACGTATACCTCCTTTTTAGTAGGTTCATCATCGCTCATTTTTATGACATGGCATAGCCAACGCAATCATTGTATCTCAATACGTTTAACTATACAGCTGTCGTTGTATAGGCGATATAGTTCGTGGTTCTTTCCTATTTTAACTGGGGACAGGGTATCAATCAATGCGATCTTACAAAACGAAATTAGCTTCACCGGAATACCGAATTCAATTATCGCTTAAAATACCATCGTAGGTCGGAGGCTAGTTTTTGATCAACAAAAATATTGCAAGTGTCGATCTGCATCTCTTGGGTCTTTTTCCGGATTTGACGCTTACGCGGGTACGCTTTCTTCCTGCCAGGTGGTGTTACTAGCTGTCGGCACTAGCTTTGAACAGCTCTGCTGATAAGCCACTGGCTCATGCTGCCTTATTATTCTTCAGCCGGTTTATTGCAGTCTTTACCTCATCTTGGCCGGGTCTTATACATTAAATAACATCTTCTGGGATTAGAACTGTGGTATTTTTGTAGTTTTCGGATATTGGATACCGAAATCATGGAAAATGCTCTTTCCATATCCTGAGCATACTAAATGTATCAGTTACCAAACTATTTTGAGGACTTTATTCTGGCTGCTGTACATCTCGATTTTTTCACACTCCCGTTTTTTACTTTTTCTCTCTTTTCCCTGCGAAACAGACATTTCTCCTCTCTACTTTTCTCTCGATAGCTTTGTGGTGCGCTACGCGATGCTACAGATTGTAGAGTATCCTTGTGTGCGGCTGCCTTCCTAATGTATCAACAGGGCAGTCCTGCTCATACCATAGGTTCCTTGGTGGAGGTCTCCGGTATCCAAGTATTTATTTTGCGGCAGTTTGCATGGAGTGGGCAACATTTTGGCACTGTTCTGATATGTTATCGGAGTGGAATATGCTGTGCCTATCGTCCGTGATGTGTACAAGGTCGTGATCCGAGGCGATGTTTGCTCCTCGGAACTGTCGTACATCCAACACGCTCGATTAATGCCTTCCATTTTTACACAACCATTTTTACACAATAAAAATTCGGATCCGTTTGTCATTTGGTCTGTTCCTTAACTTTTGAAAATGGTAAAACCGGCAAAGGTAGTAAAAGTTGTAAATTGTTCCAATACGAAGTAAAGTAACACTTTTCGTGTAAAAAAACTTTAAGATCCTTGCACGTAAAGGAACAGAGTTATTATATTACACATTACAAGTTATATACTTTACTCCTTACTAAGTAATCAGTAAGGTGGCACAGAACGTGTGTGCCCGACTACAAATCCGCGGATTTTTGTTAACAAAATAAAGAACAGTTGGTGGTGCACAAGTAAGCGTTAAACAACCCGTAATGTTTGTTCGGGTGGCACAGTGTGTTCGGCTAGAAATCAGAAGTTCGCAAGATCAAATACAGCAGAGAGCAAAATAAAATAAAAACATGAGGTGTGTTGAAATTTAAAACAAATCCCGCCTCATCTGTTTTAAAAATAGAATATATCGCTTATTTACTCAAAGAGTGACACATTTCAAAAAATCGAGTTTCGAGAAAAACGCGTTTAAAGTTGGCGATTGAAATTTGACTTCCCAACTTAAAAAGATTATTACGCAAAAAACAAAATAACTACGTGGACAATATTTTGCAAACACCTAGCCAGATATCAGTGTTAAATTTCTGTGCAAGATCAAGCACAGAATTATGCGAAACTCGTAGTAAATCAGCTGTAACTCGTCGAGTTTTAGAGATATCAGCATGAAAATTTTACACAAAATAAAGAAGAAGTCGTAGAAAAAATAGAAATTGCTAACTCAGAAAACGCATTTTTTGAGTTATGCCACTCTTTGAGTAAATCAGCGATATGTGTTTTAGCTTAGTTTTCATCTTCTAGTGGCCATGGAATAATTAGTTATTCTAGTGGTTATAGAATAACTGGTTACTCAGTTCGACATGCCCTTGTTAAAATAATGGGTTAGTTGGGTGTTTTGTAAGTACATATTTTGCTGGACTGTCATGTGTTGCTTCTAAATGCTCGTAAAATATATTTTTGGTCTGACCGTCGTTGTCTTCAGTGGAAGTATGAGCGCAATTAATCGAATTGTAGCAAGTCTTCCATTCACCGGAGTGAAGCTGGAGACCAAACGTCTTAACCTCCGACCAGCTACAAGTCCGCAACCAAACTCAAGCTTTGTGCTATTGCAGCAATAATACAGTGTGCAACTTTTAGGTGTTGGTTTGACGCCCTTCACAATCCATCGTATTTCCGGTATGGCAGTATCAACCTCGTTCCATTGGCAGGCGTGTCACTGTGGGGACTGAATTTCCCCACAGTTGGGTCAAAGATATTCTACTTTCCAACTTGGGCATTAAAATTGTCTAGAATAATTTTAATGTTATGGGCAGGACAAAGGTCATATGTTCTTCTAAGCGCTTGGTCTTTCGTTCTTGTCTTCAGTGGGTCATGAACGCAAATAAAGCTGTTGAATAATTTAGCTTTTATCCGTATTGCAGCAAGTCTTTCATTCAATGGGCTGAAGCTGGAGACTAGTTTTTTTTAACCTCCGACCAGCTAGAAGTCCCCTACCAAACTCATAAAAACAGTCTGAACATTTCAGTTGCAGATTCGCAGATCATGGTCCTATGTAATACAATTGTGATCCTGAAATCGTTTTATTAGTCCGAACTTGGTTTTTAGTCTTTTATCAGATATGACTTCAGCCAGAAAGCCATGCCTCTTATGTGTCGAGGTCTTTATTCATGTTCTTTTCTCTTTTCACAAAATTCAATATTCTGTGATCCTGCAAAATTTACTTGCATCGGATCACTTCAGATTTGTCATCACACTACGATGATTGCTATATGTTTGTCTCGAAACGCCTCGAAGCCCTTTTTATAGCAGACAGAGTGGTCTGTCTACACTGTGCAATGTGTCAGCGACCGACCAATGGTCATCAAAATCATTGTCGTGAGCTTTATTCGATATGAAATAATGCAGGCAACATTAAATGGGAAAACGAAAATACATTGTTATTGTTCGCTGAACTGAATACGATATGTTGTTGTTGGTGGTGTTTCTGTTGTGGCCTGAAACGTTTGTCGTCTGCATTTAACCACACAATGGTTTCATTCGCATGTCCTGGCTTGTGTCGACTTTTTCGACATTGTTATTGGTGTCAATTAATTATTGGCAATTGAACGAACATAATTGTCTTTTGGCAACAATATTTTGTCAGAATTCAATAATGAGTATAAAGCACTTCATTTTGTCCGAAGGACTAATTTAATATATTAGCAAAGAAGCACAGAAATTGTATTAAATGATGTATGATTATACTCTAAACGGGTGAACATTTTTGGGACACACGATAAATATCCTTATGTACAGGTTAGTGTATGTATAAAGTTGTTTGCCAATACAAAATACCCGTATAAAATGGAAAGCAGAAAATTATATGTGATCCGAAAAAGGGCTATTTCAGTTACTTTAAACTTCTGCTAAGCTAGACTTAATACCCAATTGTCGGAGTACTGGTGCCGAACTAGGATTTTTAGTGCTTACTGGTATCTATTAGATAGTTGTACTGTGGTAGAATATGCGTTAATTGCCATTTTTATACAATAAACCTTTTTGAGAGAGTTTAAATATCGCCACTAGTGGAAGGTGATTGCTTACTAGAAGGATATCTGTTTCAACTGCTCCTTTTCAAGAACCTGACCAGTCTCTCCATATATACAAACCCCCCAACAAAAATGTCTCCTAAATGATCCATCATATCTGACAGATAACCTCATACCATGACATCCACCATCTTTTTAGATCCAATCTCCCAAGCATCGTTGTTAGGCTTGAGAGGAGATATTCGAAGGATTAGAACGACATATACTTATTTTGCGAGGCATTCCTTTCGATAGATAACGACATATACTATGTATTTTGGAAGTGGATCTTATTTTGGGAGCCATTCCTTTCGATAGATATCGTGCCCAACAGTCATTTCAATTTTTCAAAGTATAATTAAGAGCTTTTGGATCATTATGTCATTATCATCATTATTCTCATTATTACCATCATTATGGACTTGCCCTACATATTGCGACGGATGAACAGTAAATAAGGTGGATGGAACATTTCAAGTCAACACTTAATAACCCAATTCGATTAATAACGCCAATAGTTGGCACCGCGATATGACATTTACCGGAATTGTGGATAACCCGCCAACTAAACAGGAGGTAAACATGGCAATAAAAAACCTTAAAAATAAGAAGGTCCCAGGCAATGATAATATCTTTGCGGAAAGGTTTCTCTGTGATGCAGAACAATCAGCAACATTATGACACCCGTATATATTTAAAATTTGGGAGAAAAAAGTACTTCCTTCCTCTTGGAATGAAGGCATCCTGATAAAAATATAAAAAAGGGGAACCCCAAAAATTGCAACAATTACAGGGGTATTACCTTACTACCAATCCCAAGCAAAATATTAAGTCGCATAATTCTAACCCGAATATCTGACTCGGTCATTGATACACACGGAGAGAATCAGTTTGGATTCAGAGAGAATCGTTCCTGTGTTGACCTTATTAACACAGTAAGAATAGTATTGGAGCAGTGCTATGAGTTTTGCACACCAGTTACTTGGCATTCATAGACTTCATGAACGCTTTTGATAGTATTACCGCCAAAAATTCTCAGTTTAATCAAAGTCATGTATACTGACTTCAGATGTCGAGTTCTTCATAATGGTAAATTATCAGATCCTTTTGAGGTCAAAACAGGGGTAAGACAAGGATGTATTCTGTCACCAATACTTTTAAACCTTGTCATCGACGATGTAATGCGTTCAGCTCTGAATGGCAGACGTGGAATCCAGTGGAACGGAAGGAAGACTTGGAATACGCTGATGACGTATGTCTACAGAGCCAAGTAGCTAGTCACCTGCAGGAAAATATCAACTCCATTAAAAATGAGTCGCGTTCAGTCTGGCTCGAAATCAACATCTCAAAAACTAAGTCCATGCCGGGAGGCTATGGAGCGAACTCTTATTCACACATCCGCATTGACGATGTTGACATCGAATGGGTGGACAAATTCAATTACCTTAGTAACCAAATAACGATAAAGGGTGGAGATGAAGAAGACATCAACGTTCGATTAAATAAAGCAAAGGCTGCTTTCGGCATGCTTTAGCCTATTTGGAGATCTCGACAAAACTCAACACACACGAAGCTTCGTATATATAATTCGAATGTTAAATCTGTCCTCTTTTACGGATGCGAAACCTGGAAACGCATGAGTTCAATAGACGTCTACAAACCTTCACAATTAATGTCTGCAGCAAATTTTAAACATTTGGTGGCCGAACCGCTGAACTATTGAACATCACAAATCAAATTGCAGCTCCCGTTGAGGTCTCTAAACGGAAATGGTGTTGGATAGGCCCACGCTACGGAGACCTGCCAAAAACATTGCTCATCAAGCGCTTCGTTGGAACCCCCAGGGGAGAGGCCGGTGTCTTGGTGCACCAGCTAAAACGTGGAGAAGGCCGATCGACGCAGAACTACAAGCAGCAAACTATTCATGGAACGACGTCAGTCAAGCATCGCACAACAGAGTTCGATATAAAATTATGGTTCAGGCCCTATGCTCCACAGGGATTAAAGGACAACTAAGGAAAAAGAATGGACTTGCCCACGAGAAACATAATATCGCTGTAAATAGGACCACAAAGAGTAGCTTCGGCTAAAATACCAAAGGATCGTCGAACAAACCTTAAACTGCACTTAAACAAAGATATTGAACATTTGTGAGGGAGGTACCCTAAGTTTGGATAAAATATTTCGTGTGAGCACTATCTTCGAACTTTTTATAAGATTTGCAGAAATATTACGACATGTAAAGTTTGGACCAACGCAGTTTCCGGTTCGAAAGTTGTCATGCACCCTCGCCACTACACATGGTGGTCGAAGGGTTTTTTACAGCTTTCATGACATTTTTGCAGAAAGTATAAACTTGCCCCAGAAGAAACCTTCGTACTAGAGGCCTCAAGCACAACCTGTTGCGAAAAAATCAAAACGATTCGAAACGAGGTCTTAAACTGCACTGAAATAAAAGGTACTAAGGAATGGATCAATATAGTTCACATTCGAATTAGGGATAGGTAAGTCGACTTTCGAATAATCGATTTTCTGCGGTTATCAAAAAGTCGAAAGCTAAGTTTTAGGACATCTGAAAAAATCGCCAGACCGAAAAATCGCATTTTTGGTTTTAGGCCAACATTGAAAAATCGATTATTGCTTTTCATTACCTATACATGGTAGAACAAATACAAGGTAAAGTTAATACTACAACAAATACAACTCGAACAACAACCACAAAGGAATTTGTTTTTGTTTGTAACGTTACTGCCAGTTGTACTTGTAAACAAAACAAGGAAATGTCTATAAATAATTGGAATTTAAAAAACTAATAATTTTTCACATTTGGTTGAATATTTTGGAAAACATGAATGAAAATTCGTTACATTTTAATTTTTATGGTTCCACATCATTCCACTAATGCATAAATTCTCTCAGAAAGTAAAATTCTTTCAGAAAAGTTTGGGGTCGCTGGAAATTCATAGAAAAAGGAGAAGCTGTTTCAATGTTTTGTTTTAGAAATCAAAGAAGCACATGTTTATTAGGGCTTTAATTTTTTAAATTTTAACAAAATACCTCACATATTAACAAACGTTGTATCGCCTCTACAAGCGGTGATATACTGCGCGGCTTATCGTTCGAACTTGGAGGAGGTTACATATCATTGATATGAAGAAGTCTATCTGGGAAATGGTTTTTTCCGAATAATATATATTTTTTTTTTCTCAAAAAATATATGTCCCTAATGTACATCAAAATATAAATGAATGTATAAAATGTCATATGAAATTTGACACTAACACTACAACCCAGTTCAGTCAGCTGGGTATTGCTGCTACCTTTTCTTGTTCTACCATGTTACCTATACCTAATTCGAATCTAATGTATGTCTGGTTGAAATATTACAATGTGTAATGTATGGACCATATCGGTTACTCTCTTCTGACGTTATCGGTCGTACTCTTTTATCCAAAAGTTTTGAACTAGTAGACTAGTATTCTCCATTTTCTGGTGGGTTAAAAAGTTTGTTTATGGATTAAATACAGATATGCAATATACTTGTGCTTATATTGTGATCGGACATTAGTGTGAATGTAGCTTATGAAAACAGCATGAATGTTCATCAGCTGTGAAATTTGTGCAGATTCGGCGGGTTTTGATGTAGACGATTCGTCGGTTGCTATGCTTGAGCTGACAGCTACGGAAATTATGTTGTTGCTGATGATTTGTTAATAATCGTGTAGGTATTGACCATCACAACTTAATGGTTAGCCTTCCAAAACCAATTCCCTTCATAATGATCTAAAACTGCTACTGTCCAAGAGAAGTATTCCAACCCGTGTAACTAACTACCTTCCGTAGTAAGCTCGCCCTGGTTATCACGAGGGTGACCGGCGGTACAGGGCAAATGAGAATTATTTCCTTGAAAGCCATTAGCGTCATTGAAGAAGTTGCAACGAAGTCAACCAAATTCATATAAACACTGGTATGCATTATGGTGGACATCCCCGAAGAGACAGTGGGGACTTCTCTCATATCAGTTAGAGCACCTCGATTCACATTTGCTCAATGATACGGAACCTACTGTTTATAGAATGGACAAGGAAGACTTCTCTCATATCAATGAGTGCATCCCTACACGCAGAGAAAAAAATATGATTGATCCAACAATATTCGAAGAGCGAAATATGTATTGTAAAGATATTGTTATATTCCATATGTAGTATTGCGACCCCAACAATCGTTTTTGTTAATTACAACAATTGTTTTTGTCATATTCAACAAATGTTTTTGTCTGCTGGACAATATTATTCTCTTTTCTTCTACAATTTTTTTCTCTTCTCTCGGTATTCGCTGTCGTGGGAAAAAAACAATTTTGGCGAGTTTTGCTTGTATGAGTTCCTCTTACCTTTTTTATTTTATCTTTGTTCTTTTTTATGTACTCGTATGTATACCATGAGATTCTGGTTTTTATTTGTTTCTTCTTTCTCATTCTTCTTTGTGTTTTGATAGTTGAGTTGCACCACAACGTGAAAAGTGTTTTTGGCCGTAATTAGTGTTTTCTTTTCATATTTGTTATGGAATTCCTTATGTTGGAGTAGGTGCTTGGAGGATGAGCGCAATGGAATAGTTCCTTCATTAAATTTGTTGTCTTTTTAGTTAAGCCTGGCAAAACCCGGCCAAAGTTATGTGGAAAGTGTATACGAGAATTATATACGATTAAATCAAAAATTTCAGTGACAGTTTTTCAGGACTGACAATTCTTTTTGTAAAAATTCTAGATTATGATATTTCCTACCATCGATATTGTTAATGATTTTTACAACATTGAGGAATTAGGCAAGTTTTTTTTGTATGTTTGGAGCAAAAGATGGTATTTTTGGATTTGCAATTGCAATGCTTGAACAAAACAAATGAATTGTTGGAACAAAAATATCTATATCTACAAAAGCGAAAAATATTTTTTCTCTGCGTGTAATCTCTAATCAATTCACACGGTGTGCCTTAACCAAATTTAAATGGAAGGTGCTTACACCTGGGAAGTTTTGGCAGATTCTGAAACTACAATGCTCGTAGATGAGAAATATCAAGAAACAAAAAAAAAATCGCCGGAGGGATTTTCAAATAAATCGCGATTTAAGTTCACATTTGTATGTGTTTTTTAGATTTTCACGATTTTGCTTGGAAACCACGAATCCTATGTGTATGGGCCTAAAGAAAATTTTGTAGCTGTGAAAATTCTCCACAAGAATGACCTTTATGATATTTTTGTAGGTTTTACCGTTTTTGAGATATAGAAGTTCAAATTGAGACAATGCACTTACTGTATCGCCTCCTTATAAAACAATATCATGCTCAGTGCGATGAAAACCGCTTACACATGGGAAGATTTCGCGGATTCTGAAACAGCAATGTTCATAGATAACAAAAACGAAAAAACAGAAAAAATCGCCGGAGGGATTTTTAAATAAATCGCGATCAAAATTTACAATTTTAGGGTTTTTTTAGGTTTTCACGATTTTGCTTGGAAACCGCAAGTCGTATCGAAATGAGTCTAAAGAAATTGCTGTAGCTGTGAAAATTCTCTATAAGACTGACCTTTAGGTTTCTTCTTAGGTTTTACCATTTTTGAGATATAGAGGTTCAGTTCAAATTTTTAGGTTTTTATCTTAAGTCTTCAAGATTTTGCTTGGAAACCGCAAGTCATATCAAAATGGGACTAAAGAAAATTGATTTTTACAACATTGAGGAATTACGCAAGTTGGAATTGCCCATATAATGGTACCTCAAAATTTTCAGTATTTTGAGGATTTTAGCTTATATTTTAACCGAACTACCTGTTGTTTAACATTTGAGGTTCCCAGTGGAAACAATACTTCTCCACTAAACATTTTCAACGTATGTCCAAACGTGCATATAAGCCCCATCTAAAGTTGCCACCCGATTGAAGTCATTTTTGGGTACATTTTCTGACCTAATTTAGGCATTAGGGTACTCGTGATCATAATCTATATCCCGGCCAAACATAACGATTTTTACGTGTTTCACTTTGTATTTCTGTTTGTTCGCATTAAGTTTAAATTCGTTACTTTAACTGTTTTATTTGGCATCCTTCTTGACTGACTTCGTCTGCAATTATTTGGTCTATCAAGCTGCTATCACTTTATAACTTTTATTTGTATTTAGTACAACAGTGGGAAACATTAAAATGTTGTGTTGCTGTTGTTTTTTCCCTTTGTTCGTAAAAACATTCGCAAGTGTTGCAATTATAATGGCAATGGTTTCCATTTGGCCACAATCCTTGCACATATTGTGCGACTCAGTATTTACGGCAATGGCCATGATGGGCTAAAATGTCGGATACTTTTGTTGTTGTTACTGTTTAATTTGATAGCAGCACTGAGACCGTACCGTCGTGGTCCATGATGGCAATGTGTGTTACTTTCTGACAGCAGCAGCAACACTTAAATACGTTTTCCTTTTCATGCGTTTGTTTTGTCCTTTGTCTGGCAGTAGAATCAACAGTTGGACTGTCATTAAACATGTTTGTATAAATAATGACTTTTTTTGTTTTCATTTTGGCATTGTTCTCTGAAAAACACTCAGAAGTGATTTTTAAATTCTGTCATGTCATATGTAATTGGTATATAAACATGATTTTAATTTTTTGTTTTTTCTAAAATGGTTGACGATTTTCAATTTTGTTTAACAGGGTCAGGTTATTAATAAATTCGGTCACATTGATGAAATATGAAAATATTGATACTGGTCAGTAAAACGACCCTTTATTTTGGTCATATTTCCGAATAAAAATCTTTATTTTCAATGCTATCGCCTAGCGTTAATAATTTTAAACTGTCCACTACCGAGTGATCTCTGTTTTATATGATATAAACTTTTTATTTTCTTTTCAATATGAGCTTGTATATTAATTTAAATGTCCATTATCTCCCAAACAAAAGAAGTGAGATGTATTTGACCAAACCGGAAGGATATGTCATATGTATGCAAATAGATTGAATAAAACAAAAAACAATGGTTACACATTGCTTTTCCTTCATCAATGCCAGGAGTTTTTGCGGATGTAACATTTGACATTTGGACATTTTATATTCAAAAAACCAATTAACAAAGTAAGCACCACAACCTCGATATACAGTTCGGCTGCCATTCAAGAATTGAGAATTCAACATGTGGCTGTGTTTTTTGCCATATCTAAAAATGAATATCATTGGCTTAGCAACAATTTCCGTCATTATATTTTTATATGCTTTTGTTCAACAGGAATAGAATGACCATGGTATGGCAAACAGAGTCATCTGATGTTAGAAGCCAAAATATACATTGCGTCAGTTGTATTTCTCAGTAAAAAATGTGTATGTAAAACTTACTTATCCCGGTCCTCTTTCACCTTGCTGTATGGAGGCATTTTGTGTTGCCATTGCAATTTTTGTTTAATCGGCTTATATTTCAAGTGGGTGAAAAGGTTAGTGTAATGCTTACCAGGATAAAATTTTCGTAACTATGTAAATGCATAAGGGCTTGTGGATAACAAAGGCCAAAAATAAGAAAAATAAAAAAAAAAACAAATGTTAAAATATTCAGTTTAAATTTACGATATTTTTATAAAATCCCAGAGTAGATAATCCAAACACTAATTCGGAATATACCGCGAAATACCCTTAAGGGGTTACCCCTACTTTTCACTTTCCAAAAATGGGAACAAATTTTATTAGCTTATTTTGAAGTATAGGTGTTATAGAGTATACCACAAAAAATTTCAAGTAGATCGGGGCAAAATGGCTGAGATATGACCGTTCAAATTGAAGAATCCATTGAGTTTTGTGTGTAGAGGCTCAACTTAAAACGGGTTTTTCTCGAAACCCTTTTTTTGTAAAAGCGTTTTGCGGTGCCAACGATAGCTCGAAAACGAATTGAGCGATCTTCATATGGTTTGGTGAGCTTATTATATACAAAAAAAAGCTTGTCTTTAAGCGAGACAGATTTTTTTTAAAAAAAATGGTTTGCCCGATTTTTGGACAAAAAACGGTCAATTATTTTCGCTAAAATCGAAATTTTGGCTATGACAGCATAATTTTGTTTAAAATCGATTTTTTAAAATTCTGTTTCGCTTAAAGACAGGATTATTAGGTTCATAAAACGCCCACAAAGCTATACCAAGATCTACTCATGCGTTTTCGAGCTATGGTTGGCAAGGCAAAACGCTTTTACAAAGAAAGGGTTTGGCAGGTAGCCATTTACCACAAAACTATGCAACATTTTTCAACAACAAAAATTCCGAAAGTAGTTTAAGATGTGTTCTTTCAGAACGAAAAACATCTACCTAAAAGTATTTGTAGTTTCTTTGAAAAAAATCATGAAAAATGTTTTTTTTTGGTCTGCACAACTAGGGGTAACCCCTTAAAATTATTATTAAAATGTTTTCCTAATGCATAGCTTATTGATTTGTTTAAGTTAATGAAGTGGAAATATGAATGATAAGCCTAGATTTGTTGTTTTTGTTGTCGTTTTTTTCTAGAGAAATTTGAATAAGCATTTGGAGATGAATCGTCTGATGCATAAACCAAGTTCTTGAAAATATACTTAAAATTGTTTGTAAGATTATTACTCCTCAAAGGATGTATACGTTGGTGAGAACTATACCTAATGTTCGACATGTATTTTTGTGAGGACTGAAGACTAAGAAGTAAAAATTTGTTAAGTTCAGTCGGCCAACTTTTTATTCCCTCCACTATCAAATATTCTGAACTTCCTGTCAATAATTTTAAGTGGAGAAGTTTTTCCACCACTACTGCCCCAAATGCCTAAATTAGCTCAACAAATATATCTAAAAATATCTTCAATCGGGCGGTACCTTTATATGGGAACTACACCAAAGTGTGGTCCGATTTTGGCAATTTTTGGTGGAGAAGTTTTGTGACCGGGGACCTCAAATGTCAAATTTTTGGGTAAGAATTTTGTAACTGCACGCAGAAAAATATATGTTAGAAATATGTTTGGATCCAAACAAATTTATGTTTGAGACTGGTTGCAAACAAATATATGTTTGTAACATTTTGTAACATATCTTAATTGTATTTGTTTGGGTACCAACATTTTTTTTTGTTAGAGCATATTTTTTATGGGTGGAGAGAGGATTTTTGTCAAAGAGAGTTACAACAGGGTTGTTTTATAATAACGAGCTGTGTGTATGGTGTAATAGAAGACGCAGAAGCGACGACGGGAGGGTAAAAAAGTTTGTTTTTGCTTTGGTGGGTGCCACCGTGGTGCAATGGTATGTACACCCGCCTTGCACGCTGAAGGTCGTGGGTTCGATTCCCCGGCCAGTCAACACCAAACACTTTTCAACGGTGGCAAAATACCCCTCAGTAATGTTGGCGACATTTTCTGAGTATTTCAGCCTTGTACAACTTCTCTACAAGTGGTGTCTTAGGCACACCGTTTGGACTCGGCAATAAACAGTAGGTCCCATATCATTGAGCTAATATGACTCGGGGTGCACTCATTGATATGAGAGAAGTCTCCCTTGTCCCGTATGGGATGTTGTCGAACAATGTTTTTTTTATGTAGAGAAGTTTTACATGGCTTAAATACAACTAAATTACGCTGAGGATATCTTCATTGTTCATTGTTGAAACGCATCCAACCAATGCTGAGAAACTCTTCAGTACAATTCAAATAAAAAAAACGGGAAAGTGGGATGTGCGCCAAACTGTTTTGCATCATAATAAAGGTGATATTTTCCTCATCCATTGACGGGCTTTCCTTTTGTCCACATAAGTTTTTTGCTCATTCCGACTCTTGAATATTATCCGACTATCACCAAACTCAATATGCTTCTTCCTTTCTAGGCAGGGTGTCAGAGGCGACAAATCATTCGGATCATCACTAGAAGGGCTTAGAGGTCTCGAGTTAAAACATGTCTCAATTCTAGTTATGATTGTTGAGAATTCTTCAAATGTAAAATTAATTTTCGGGACGGACTTTTTTAAATGGGTCTTAAAGGATTTTACTCCAGCCTCCTACAGTAAATTTTCAATGCAGGTTATAGTAGGAATCTTGGTGAACTAGTTGCGATTGCAAAGCTTTAAAAAAGGTGATGCGATCATATTTTAATTTTTCTGAGGCACCGAGAAAGTTGGTTCCATTATCAGAATACATGCAAGCTGGACACCCCGTTCTTTCAATGAAACGGGAGAAAGCAGCTAGAAATGATTGAACTGCCAGGGTTCCTTTCTTAACCATGCCAACACAATGGTTGAGTCTGTCCATTATTGTGTAGATATGTTTGAAATCTGAAGGTTGTTGATTATTGACGATTACCGATTTTTACGATATCTCCGTTGTTTGGCCACCTACACCAACCTACTTTGCACAATTGTAAAGATGGGATTTTCTACTTTCATAGTTAGGCTTTGCTTTTGGAAAGTCACCAACCAGACAACCAGCTGTACATCGTTAGAAAGTTGATGTTTTCTATTCTCATTGTCAGGTTTTGCTTTTGGTATACCCCTTATAGAGGCTGAGATATTTGCTTTTGAATAAAACGTTGACTTTCAATAGGCTTCTTCCTTTCCGGGACCCTCATTTGGTGACGACCCGATCAAAATTGCGACTTGTAGCGTGATTACAAGGTTTAGATGGACAGACGGACCGACGGGCGGACGCACATAGCCAGATCGACTCAGTTCGTTCACATTCATTTTGGTATATATAAGTGTGGGTCTACGACCATTATTTCGATGCGTTACAAACATTTTGGCCAAAACCAACTTATAATACCTCCCTACATAGTGGTGTAGGGTATAAAAATATTCAAATTTAATTTTTGGTCCAAATTTAAATTCTGAACACGAAACATGAAAACCAACTCTTCCTTTAATGCAAATTATGTAATTAATAAATGATGTAAAAATATCAATTAATTATATAAATAACATAACGTGTTGCAATCATATTAAATAAATTCCGTGGAAAACTGGTGCCCAGGTGAAGTGGTGTAGGGTATCGCATGGTCGGCGCCGTCCGACCACAGACCTCTCTTTTTGTTTTTAACAAAAAAATATCAAAATGTGTTTTGCTGGGCCATTACTAAGATTACGTTTGGTCTAGTCATTGTCAGTCACATTTCAATTATCTGATAATGGTCAATATACTTCAACTTTTTGCTTAATTGCTATTGTTGCGTTTATTAACTTTGGTTATATGCATGAGGGTTGGATGGAAACTCAATACCTCCCATTTGCGTGCATTTTGTCCCTGCACATTAATTATGTTGCCACTAATCACTGAAATGTGTTCAGTGCCATACGATGGCATTGTCCTTTACATGCAGACATTGAGTGATATTGGTGGAGAACATTTGTTCTCTAATAGTAACACCACCACTTGCCGTATAGTCATTTGACTCGAGGACCTAATCATTGTGTTGTGTGCGTAACTTTGGTCTTAACAAAATACAACAATCATGCCATCCATGTTTTGCATACTTGAGCTTGAGAAGAAAATAACTGTTTCCATGATTTCGACATTAGCCGTGTAAGAGACAGAGAGCGTCTAATGTATGACATGTGTACGTTTGGAGGTTATTAGGTGGTTTGTTGCTTACAACAAACGCTAACAATGAATGAGTGGTGGGTTGGATGAAATGTTGTCGCAGACACATTCATTTCAGTCAAAGACCTCAAGGTCCCTTTTGGGAAATATTATCGTTGGAGATACAATAAGTTTCAATACACTTGCCATTCATGGCTTGATAATTTCAATGGTATTTTTTTAGCGAATATCATATAATTCTGTTTTTGAAATAATTGTTTATTTTGCATTGCTACCGAAAAAAAAACATCTAAAGAAAGTTGAATATAAAAATTCAATGGAAATGTGAAAAAAAATTTGGGATATCATTTGTCGGACTCAGTTGTCAGTAGCCTGATGAATGTTATAAGTGTGGGGCTTTGATGTACGCATATTCGTTTTTTTAAGATTTTCGTGTTCACGAAATTTGAGGGAAAAACATAGTTGTATTGCGTTTTTCATGCAAAATTCTTTGAAAACTGAAAGCAGATACTTCAAATGAATATGCGCCTAAAAAATTGAGTTTAAGTTGTTTCATTCAAAGGGCTTCTGAGAAAAAGTTATCGATCCTACTCTTAACCGATGACATTTATTGATTTATATTGTAGCTAAATAGTGCAATATTCGTTCCAAATGTTGTTAAAAATATATTATATATTGCATATAATATTGCGTAACCGGGGATATGAAAATATGATTATGGCATTTTATGGACTTGCATAAGTTTCTTGAATGATGCCTATGTCCAGGTCAACCTCCGGCAGAACTACCTGTACGAAATTTAATCTAGGTTAATCTGTTCGATCATAACCTTCAATATATATGAAACGATGAGTATAAAGGCCTGCATTTCGCCGAGCAGGATTTTTGTTGTCGTCACCGTCACCGCCATTTTTATTGTCTTTTCTGTTCGACATTTTGCCAGTTTTCGTTTCGTGTTTAGTATTAGTACTGTTATACCGTCCATGGAACCCACTTAATGACCGAAATCGTGCTGGTATTGGTGTACTTATTTGCATTCATGAATATTTTGCATTTTCACAAACCAATTTTTTGCAGCAACAAAATTCAGCTACTAAATACCTATTTATTAAAAATAAATATTTACAAATTTAATGCACACACAAATGAATAAATAAATAATAATTTATTTAAACCCTGTTATCAATTTGCATTTAGCAATTATTTACTCACATTCTTCTTTTTTCCTTTGTTCTCTTTCAGGAAAATCTTTTTTTGAACAATTAGCCCATGCATCGTAAATAGTGCGCAACTAAAAGCAATACAAATGTTTTAAATAATAATAACAATAGTAAAAACAACAATAACAATAAAGTCAAAAACACACACAAGAACAACAACAACTTCCAAATGGCATTTTCACATTAAACTGCAATTCCTATCGTCATCATCATCTGCACAAATTCAAAAAGTGTTAAACAACAAAAATCAGCCCAATGCGAGATAATTGTCCATTGATTTAATCGCAAATTAAACATAATCCGATTATAGGCTGGCAGGGGAGTAGAGCAAAAACAAATACCCAAAACGGAAACATTTCAACAACCAAAGGACAAGTTAAACGTTTTTTGTTTTCTTTTATTTCTTTTTCGGGGGTAAAAGACTGCCGAGTGAGTCGACACGTGTTCGGTTTCCGGGCTTTATATGATTATGTCAAGTGGTCGCAGTGCTCGTCTACCACCCACTCCTAATGCTCCCAACAACAAACAATGGGCTCCCAATTCCTCTACACCAGCTGCCACCTCTTCTCTGCATGAAACGAATAGCAACAACTTAAATATGTATCATCATCAGCATCAGTATAGCAATACAACGGCTGTGCCCGGCATGACACACATGACCGGTGGCATGGGTGACAGTGGCCTTAGTGATGTTATCACCACAGCAGATGCTGCCACTGAGGGTATACCGGGTGAAACTATTGAAGCCTTGGGGCCCGAATTGGCTGTAGCCACATCGAAGGTGTTGGAAAGTCTATCGGAAAATGAACGCAAAATGATAATCGAGGTTTTGAATCGTGACGAAAGTGTTCGACAAAGGGATGCCACACGAATAATGTGAGTATTGAATGTTATGTTTTGAAATTGCATGTAGAATCGTGAAAGCTAAGTCACTTTTACAACATATTATATAACTAATGAATTTTTTTTCCAAAACAAGTTTCCTTGCACTCTCGCTCTCACAACAAATTTTGTACGAATTCTGTACCACTTGATATTTATCGAGCGGTCAGAGGTAACTGGTCGTTTATGATTTTTAGAGCGGTGATATCACAGAGTTATTGAAAACTTTAACCATAAATGATCGGAAACTACCCTTATAACACCAACTTACGTACCATTGATATTGTTGGAACGGATAGAGCTGTATTAAATTTTGGTATGTGACAAAGAGAAGGAGAATGGGTTTTTTTTGAAAATTCATACTAAGAAAACTGATTGTCTATGGGGGAAATATAGTACTAAAATGTACTTAATTTCTTTTATGTCACATTCGTTTCGGTCGCAGACTTCAAGATACAAGAAACAAGGCTGCCGACGTCTTAGCGTTCTAAGCCACCATCAACTTGTCAAAACATTCGTAGACAATAATTAATGATCAAATTTTCTGATAAAGAAGAGCAAATAAATGACGTAGTATTTGTGAACATTACAAAAAGGGAATACCAAGTAGGGCTATAGAAAAAGTTTGAATTTTCAATTAATTAACATACATACATTGGCATATGCAATTATCAAATGAACTGCGTATAAATAATAATTACCAAGCTTAGTATTCGTCTGCCACAAGAGAAAACATCCTTATGTGACTGATGATCGGACTTAACCAGTCGTGAAACGTAGCATAATGGTTGGATATGCGGGGGCTTCGGTAGACTCCTAATTTTTCAATATACCTCTTAAGTCATAAAAGCTCAAATCAAAATGGAAATAATTGAAAATATCTTTGGTTTGTTTTTGTCACTTGGCTTTTTTATTTTATAACGGTCAATGTAGAGAAAACGGGGTTTCTTAGATTTTCAAATTATGTTATGCCCGTTTAATAACTTCTTTTTTCACAAAGGACTTAAATTATGTTTCTTAATGTTGGGAGTGAGTAGAATAATATATTTCGTTAAAAAAATCAATAACTCATATATTTGTAACCGATTTTATTGGTTTTTCGATTTTCGCAAACTAAATATAAAACAAGTAAAAAGTATCAGTCGGCTTTGTCGACAGAGATATACCCTCAGCCTATTTGAATTAAAACATTCATCAACGGAAAGATGGAATGCATTTAGGATCTTTTCGGAATTTTGTGGCCCTTTTCGACATCTGCGACAAAAATGTGGATAAGAATTAAAGTTCAAAAATGGTGCTGAGGAGGTACTTAAAGGAATGGATCGACAGTCCATTATGAAAGAGGATTTTATTTTGGCAGTCATATCTTTTCGCTAGATATCGCGCCCACTAGTCATTTCAGTGGGTCATCGTATAACTTTTGGACCAGTATGCCAGGAAGCACGGACTTGTCCACGGGTAATATCTTCGAACAGACCCTAGACACAAATGCTGAACTTTTGTGGGGGATGTACCCTAAGGAGAGGACCATTATGGGTCATTTTAGAAGTTGAACTAAATTTGGACAAAATATTAGGAGATCCAAAGTTTGGACCAAATTGGGGAAAGTACCAAAAGTTGTAGACCGGTATTGCCCATCTTCGAACTGAAATTATATTTGGACAAAATATGACGAAGGCCTAACTTTGATCAGTTCAAGAGTTATCATGCTCTCCAGACACTACATCTGTTGCCAAAGGTGTTTTTTACACCTTTCACGCTGTTTTCTCAAAGAATGTGGACTTGCCCCTGAAAAACTATTACCTTCGTAATTGAGGCAGCGAATGCAAGTTGCATCAACAAAAATCGAAGTGATTCGAGAGCAGGTCTTAAAGCGAACTTATCCTAAACTTCGTGTAGGAGGTCCCGAAGGAGTGGACAAATGTAGTCCATATTCGAACCTGGCCTATA
Organism: Musca autumnalis; assembly: GCF_047663935.1. NCBI lineage: Eukaryota > Metazoa > Arthropoda > Insecta > Diptera > Muscidae > Musca > Musca autumnalis. Next base: position 152,653,331 of record NW_027411644.1, read on the forward strand.
TCTGATAGTATGGACCAAATCGGTCACTCCCTTCAAGAGTTACCGTGCCCACAATTTTCCGAATATTTTTGAACTTTTATGGGGAAGGCACCTTAAGGAGTGGACCTACATGGCTTATCTTTGTACTTAAACTAAATTTGGAAAAAATATTACGAAGGCAACATTTTGGGCCGAATCGGCAGATCCGTTCGAGAGTTATCTTGTGCTCCAACCACACGGTTACATTGGGGTTTGTTTTGCAACTTTCAGGCTGTTTTCTCAGGAAGTATGGACTTGCCCCTGATGAAATTTATACCGTCGTAAGGGGACAGTAAATACAAGTAGCTACAACAAAAATCAAAGTTATTCGAGAGCAGCTCTTAAACTGAACTATTCTAAAATTTTGTATGGGTACCTGAAGGAGTGGACCGATTGAGTCCATGTTGGTACCTCATCTACGTCGGCTAAAAATTTTACGATGCACAAACTATGGAGCAAATCGCTTACTGCCTTCAAGAGTTATCGTGCGCATAAAATTTCCGAACATTTTCGAACTTTTGTGGGGGAGGTACCGGAATGAGTGGACCGATATAAGCCATCATCGAACTTAAACTAAGTTTGGACAAAATACTACGAAAGCCAAATTTTGGACCGAAACGGTTGATCCGTTCGAGTGTTATCGTGTGGTCCATCCAGCCAGACAAACGGAGGGACTTGGCTAAATCACCCCAAACTTGTCTGGAACTGATTTCGTCCAAACATACTTGTGGTCTAAAACCATCATTTTAATGAGGCACATTTTGACCGTATGAAAGTGTATGTACCCTCGTTAACATAAAAGCTAATGTTTTGTACCTCTAGCCAAGACTAAATAATGTAGCTAAAACTTTCAAAATACCGAACATTGGGTGTACCGTTCTACGGATGCTCAAAATGCCGAGAAATTTCTATAGGAAAGTTTTGTACCTCTAACGAAAACTAAATACCAAATTTCAGTCAATTCGTTTGATTAATGTGGCTAAACCTTTCAAAATACCGAAAATCGGGAGGTACCGTTCCGTATATAAAAACGTGAACCTATATCAACAATTCTCTTCTAGAATATTTTATACAACCATTGAAGACTAAATAAAAAACTTCAGCCATTATATATCATAAAATACCTAAAATCTGGAGGTACCGACTAATTACTGGGGGAATTTTTTCTACCATCAACGTTAAATTTTAACAATTTGGTTGGATATAACCAAAATTGCGAGGTACCCTTCTTTGGGGGGCTATATAAAAACGTGGACCTATATCGACAAATATCCGGTTTAAAGTTTTTTGCCTTCAACGAAGACTACGAGTAAATACCAAATTTTCGCCATTTCGGTTGGATATTGAGGCCGCAACCTTAACCATTCTATGGGGGCTATATCAAAACGTGGGCCGATATAGGAGAAGTAGAAACATTAATATCAAGTTATAAAGCTCAAATCTTAAATATTGCGACTGTCCAAAGTTTCAAAAAATGTCTGTAAAATTTTTTCTGTAAAATGATGTGAACGATAACTCTCGAAGGAACGATTGAACAGATTTGTTCCAATCTTTGCACATCGTGTAGTTCTTCCAGATATAGGTCGGGTTCGAATATGGAATATATCGGCCTACTCCTTCGGGTACTTCCCACACAAAATTCGAAAAAAGTGAAGTTTAAAAGAAAAACGTCGTTTAGCCAACATTTTTAGTTTGTCGGCAATTTTTCTTGGTATTATTTTCAAGGGAATATTTCTCATTTGCTATATCTTAAAAGTTCTTTGAAGCTCCTAGGTCTGCCTTAGTTTATTCGATATTGGAACATAGGCCCAAATTTCGATTTCGTCCGATTTTACTGATTTAATGATTTCTAGTCCCATTTTAATTTTTTTTTTGAGCAGTCCTTCATGGGTCATTCATTTTGCTTTTAAGTCATAGATAGACACCATTCTTTAAGGTGGGACCATTTGTGAGTTCATGATTTCGCAATTCGTTGTATTGTGTGTGAGAGAAATTTCTGCTCACACAATTACAAATGGGACCGAATAAATGATACCCTACACCACTATGAACCGACCGATTTCAATATAATAGGGCAGATTAATTTCTATACCACATTCCGTAATACATTCCAAATTTCATGAAAAGTGGAGAGATATAGTGTGTTTGGTACATCAAATACGTTAAATCGGCAGAACCGATTTCGATATAATTCGGCACATTCATTTTTAGACAAAATTCCGTTACACATTCCAAATTTCATTAAAAGTGGACATACATAGCGGGATTGGTGTACCAAATACCTAAAATCGGGCAAACACCCGAATCTCAACCGATTCTTACCAAAGTCAATAGCATTCCTTCTTTGGTAAAAAAAAATATCTTCCCCAATTTTCATCCGAATCTGATATAAATGCGACATGTAGTTTCTTAACAAAAAATACATGGACGGACGGAAATGCGAAAATCGACTCAGAAAGTGATTCTATGTATATCTCTAAAAGGAACTATGGGTCTATCTCGTTTCCTTTTGCATGGTACAAACTAATTTAGAAAGACATAATACCTCTTACCACAGTCTGGTGTAGGGTATAAAACAATTGTGGTAACCTTTTACGAGTTTTCCAAAAGCCCCTTCTCACTCTCTCTAACCAAAGCAAACGGTTGTTATTTCTTTTATCGATATTTGATGCATCGATTTCCTTTACTTTTCTAATATACATATCGTCACCATAAATGCCTAAAGTCGTTACTAACAAAATAATAATTTTACAGCAAAAAATGTTATAATATGAAAAACTGTTTTATGGAATATTAATCTAATGAGGGCGAGTTTTGGGATATTATCAATCTTATACGAATGGGAGTAAGTAATGGAAAAAACCGCGGAAACGTTTGGTTTTGGGATCCCTCATTATAACAAAACCTGCAATGTTATCCCATTTTCCGAAATACCATTTCTTGAATATGATCGTTATTTTCGAACGTAGAAACTTGAAATGGGTGACGTAGGGGATGGAAGATACCAAGGAACGGTCCTGACCGGTTTTAACATGGCAAAGCCCAGGATTTATCTTGGTCCCTCTTTCATCCCAAGTGGACACTGACCTCCCCGTGGTGTCACCTGGGGAACTGCCTTTAACACCCGTCAAAGGTAGTGAGCTAACATGTGCCGCGCGTTCACCCATAAGAACGTTAAAAACTTGGGTTTGGGCGTCGGGTTAGTAACCCTCCCCTAGAAAAAACAGCCTACTATGAAAAAACGAAAGAAAAGAAAAACAAACCCTCAAAAGTTGACGAACCCCGCAAACGTTTTAAGGACCATGATCTGCGAATCTGCACCTGGAATGTTCGCACTCTTTATAGAGAAGGTGCAGTCTTCGCACTGACAGACGTACTTGAAAAGTACAAGACCGATATTACTGCCATACAGGAAATACGATGGATTGGGAAAGGCGTCACAACAACACCTAAAGGTGACGCTCTGTATTATAGCTGCCATGACGTAAAGCATGAGTTTGGTTGTGGATTCGTAGTTAGTCGGAAACTAAAACATCTTGTATCCAGCTTCACTCCAGTGAATGAAAGACTTGCTGCAATTCGAATAAAAGCTAAATTCTTCAACATCAGCTTTATCTGCGCTCATGCTCCCACTGAAGAAAAGGATGAACAGACCAAAGATATATTTTACGAGCGCCTAGAAGAAACATATGACCGTTGCCCTGCCCATGACATTAAAATCATTCTAGGCGATTTTAATGCCAAAATTGGAAAGGAGAATATCTTTGGCCCAACAGTCGGGAAATTCAGTCTCCACAGTGAAACATCTGACAATGGTATGAGACTGATAGACTTTGCAGCTGCAAAAAACATGGTAGTTAGCAGTACCAGATTTAATCATCTCGATATTCATAAGGGCACCTGGCTGTCTCCAGATCAGAAAACAAGAAACCAAATTGATCATGTTGTGATAGATGGAAGACATTCATCGAGCGTGTTGGATGTACGATCGTTCCGAGGCGCAAACATTGATTCGGGCCACTACCTTGTTGCAGCAAAGGTACGCACCCGCTTAAACGTAGCAAACAAAGTACGAACAGACACAACACGAAAGTTAGACATCGGTAAGCTGCAATCACAACAGATAGCCACAGCATATTCCACTCAACTAGCCCAATTGCTTAATCAAAGCCCTCCTCATCCCGATAACATATCAGCGCAATGGCAAAGCATTGCCCACTCCATGCAAACAGCCGCAAAATCCATACTTGGATACCAGAGACCTCCACCAAGGAATCCATGGTATGATGAGGAGTGTCGTGCTGCCACCGAAGAGAAAAATGCGGCATATAAGGCTACTTTACAATCCGTAGCAACGCGTAGCGCACGAGAGAGATACAGGGAGAAAAGGAGAGAGGAGAAACGTCTTTTCCGCAGGAAAAAGAGAGTGATGGAAAAGCGGGAGTGTGAAAAAATCGAGATGTACAGGAGCCAGAATGAAGTCCGAAAATTCTACCAAAGAGTCAAGCATCAAACTGATGGCTTTGGTACAGGCACATCCTCCTGTAGAGACCAGCAAGGTAATTTGGTAACTGATACAGATAGTGTACTCAGGATATGGAAGGAACATTTTTCAAATCTGTTGGTATCCAATAGCAGCGAAGACGACGAAGATACCACAGTCCCAATCCCAGAAGATGGTATTGAATGTATACCGCCCAGCCAAGATGAGGTAAAGACAGCAATAAATCGGCTGAAGAATAATAAGGCAGCAGGGGCCGATGGCTTACCAGCCGAGCTGTTCAAAACCGGAGGCGACACGCTGATAAGGTGTATTCATCAGCTAGTTAGCACCATCTGGCAGGAAGAACGAGTACCCGACGATTGGAACCTGAGTATCCTGTGCCCCGTCCACAAGAAGGGAGATAAGACTGTATGCTCTAACTATAGGGGCATAAGTCTACTCCCTATTGCCTACAAGATCGTGTCAGGGATATTGTGCGAACGACTAAAGCCAATGGTCAACGAGATTATTGGACCATACCAATGCGGCTTTAGACCTGGCAAGTCCACCATTGACCAGATATTTACCCTGCGGCAAATCCTGGAGAAGACCCAAGAGATGCAGATCGACACCTACCACCTTTTTGTCGATTATAAAGCAGCCTTCGACAGTCCGCTGCGCTCAAAGGTATTCCAAGCCATGTCTGAATTTGGTATTCCCGCAAAGCTCATCCGGCTTTGTAAAATGACTTTAACTGACACGAGGTCCTCAGTTAAAATAGGAAAGAACCTCTCCGAAGAGTTTGGTACCAAAAGAGGTTTCAGACAAGGAGACAGCCTTTCGTGTGACCTCTTCAACATCCTGCTAGAAAAAGTTATACGAGAGGCAAACGTCAAAAGAAGTGGCACAATCTACACCAACAGTCACATGTTACTTGCTTATGCTGATGATATAGACATCATGGGTCGATCAGTAAAAGAAGTAACTGATACCTTTATAAAGGTCGAAGGAGAATCTGCTAAAGTGGGTCTGGCGGTAAACGGTGAGAAGACCAAGTTGATGGTGTCGACGCGCAATGCGTCCATTGAGCTCGGACCGACTGTGGAAGTTGGTTCCTATAATATTGAGGTAGTAAAAGACTTCGTCTACCTCGGCACCTCCGTCAACACAACAAACGACATCAGTTGTGAAATAAAAAGAAGAATTGTATTGGCCAACAGATGCTACTTTGGATTAAGTAAGCAGTTTAAAAACAAAGCCACATCTCGTCAAACAAAAATAACGCTCTACAAAACACTGATACTACCCGTGCTGATGTATGGCTCCGAAGCCTGGGTACTTGCGCAAGCAGACATGGCAGTGCTTGGTGTGTTTGAGAGAAAAATTCTTCGAAAGATCTACGGACCAATCTGCGTTGACGGTGAATATCGACGTCGCATGAACCACGAGCTGTATCTGCTATACAACGACATGAATATAGTTAAACGTATCGAGATGCAGCGATTGCGTTGGCTAGGCCATATCATAAGAATGAGCGATGATGAACCCGCTAAAAAGGCGTATGAATACATGCCACATGGCGGTGCACGCAGAATTGGCAGGCCAAGGAATAGATGGCGCAAACAAGTGGATGATGAGATGACAAGGCGCGGTATTCCAGTGTGCAAAGCAACAAATAGAGAGGAATGGAGATCTCTTCTTAGTTCGGCCTATAGAACAAATGTTCTGTAATGGGCCAGCTAAGTAAGTAAGTAGTAAGAAACTTGAAATTTCGTATTATATGTATTTTAGTTTTATGTATTAGATTCAGTCAAAAAATTTTGATTTTTTTGGAGATACGACTTCGGGCATTTATGATCAATGTGAAGGTTATCGGTGTTGCATCTAATGTTTGAAGTGCAGACATGTGACAACTATCCAGCAACTTGCCTTTCTTTGTGTAGTGGCAAAATCCACATAAACTAGGCCTTATGTAATCCTTAAAATACCTTTCTACACGTTAAAGAAATTGAAAAATATATTTATGTATTTACTTACCACTGTTGTGGAGCTTTTTACTAACCACAAATAATACCCTTTATTATCACTTGAACCCACCGAATCTTCAAATCATTTTCGGTTATACCATTCCAAATTTCATGATTTAATATACACGACCTATCTATATAGAGTAACGTGTTTAAATTTCATGATTATATTTTTACTTTATTATTTTATTTTTTATTTACATCGCCTTTCTCACAACGGCATTTTTATGGATTTTGTATGTATTATGATATTTTTATGTTGCCTTTATTATAAATTCGTGCTTTTGAGCGCATTTTTTACAACTTTGCTAAAGACATTGTAAATTTAAACGATATATCTAAATGTACTTACATGTTGGCGGTTGGCGTACAAGATATTTAGCAGCAGAATATATTAAACAACAGAATTTATTATGAATCCAGCAAAGATATTGCTGGCTATTGCAATATATCGTAACGGTCAATGTGTAAGCTATTACTACAATGGACACTTTTCCGACTTTTATAAGTTTTTATAATAAAACGGTTCCAAAAACCCGTTTTTTGCTATAACTCCGAAACTATCATGAGGTCAGTGGAAAAAAAAACTAAAATCTAAATTTTTCTTCATAAAAATCGAACTAAAACACGCGTTTTATCAGGCAATATTCTACACAAGGTACTAGCTTGGTATCTCTTTGGTTATATATATTGGAAAGTGGAAAACCATTCGAAGGCGTACTTCTTTCTTGGTACCAAAGAAAGTACAAATGGTACCACAAATAGATTTCAAAGTTAAAGCCGTTAAAATATGTATTTTTTCTACACACATGGCATCAAACATTGTGCGCGTTTTGCTAAACTAGAAAATGTAATACTTCTCAAATGTGCACATTTTATATCCTACACTACATTGTGACAAGAGGTATTATGTCTTTGTGCATTTGTATGTAACATACAAAAGGAAACAAGATATACCCATAATTCATTTTAAGGATATACATATAATGACTTTCTGAGTCGATTTATGCATGTCCGTCCGTTCGCAACTTACAGGTCGCATTTATTGTTTGATTCAGCTGAAAATTGGGTAGGATCTTTGTTTAGCCATTGGAAGAACTATTGCCATATATATTTTCGCTCAATTCTAAGTATTTGGTGCACCAATTACTTATTTATTAGTTTGGATGAGTATTTTGCGGTTATTCAAAAATTGGAGTTCTTCTCCACGGAACAAATATTTTGCCTTTTTGTTCAATTTTATGGGTAGATGCAAAAACATTTTTATATTTTGTTGACTTAACAATGCTTTAAAATTAAGCATTTAAATAGGATTTTTACCCTAATGACTCATCCAAAGTAGTAAATAATTAATTCAAGGATAAATTTACTTACACCCAGTATGGAGCGTCAAATGCTTTGTATGGTTCGGAGTGATCTCTGGGTTTATAACAATTATTTTGGGTATAAAAATCCAAATAAATATGCATATTTTTGGTGTATTAATTGAATACTTCGGTCCCTTAAAGGACTTGCAGAGGAGGGTACGCACGAAATCATCTGAATACACCAATAACTAACTAACTACAAACAATTCTTGTATAAAAGTGTGCTTCAATTACCATTAAAGTTCATGTACTACTACCAGTGTCCCTAATTACCTGGTCAGTCTAATATGGACCATTTTTAGAAAAGTGCGTATCCTTCCCCCTAAAGGCGAATTTGTTTATAACTATACCTTATATGCAACATTTATTTAATAAAGATCATTAAATATTAAAGGTGAAATGGAGTAAAATATATATATGAATATAGTGTCCCTAGTTAGTTAGTCGCCACTGCATATATGTCCTGCGACTGTCTATAAGAAGCAATCTAGGGTAAGTGCACCAGTAGTCGGCACTTTAAGGATTCTCGTATCTTCAGCCGTATGCCATTCCGAGACTAAATATCCAATCAAATTAAATTTAAGTTGTTATGATTCGTTATTTTGTGTAGTTTTAGATTATATAACAGGCCTGCTCAGACACATACAAACACATTTTGTAATTGTGTTGGTTTTGAAATACACAAATTTCAATTTTCCTTTGTCTCTCTGTATACTGTGAGAAATATCGTAACAGTTTTTTTTTTTTATTTTATATTTCAAAATATAGAGTAGAATAATTATTTTATTTTGACCAAATGTGACTGTTGATGTTATAATTTGTTGCAAATCAAGTTCGTGACAAACCAAAGTGCGTTGACAAACCAAACACTCTAATTTGCCGTAAAAATTTTAGGCAAATAAAAATTCGTATTCAGTATCTTCATTCATTTTTTCAGTGTACGCATATAAATTCATAGACAAATTCGAAAACAGAACCTTCCTCATTGAATGTTCAATAGAGACTGATTTTTAATTTTGAAAATATTCAAAACAAAAACAAAAGCTCTCTTTTTAAATTGTGTGTGTGAGAAAATTGACACACACCGACAGCTCAGGTGCGCACCTTGAGCAGGCCTGTTATATAAACATTTTTTTGATTATTTCTGTTCAACATGCAAAAAATACAATTTTAGTGAAATACTGCTTTTTCACCAGTAGTCGGCACCATTCCCCAATAGTCGGCATGATATGATCCAGTAGTCGGCATGTTATACTTAAATAAAGAAAAAATGCATACTTTACATTTTTTCTTAAATATTTGAAAGAACTATAGCTTAAGCATTAGTTATTTATACATTTCTAGTTTATTTGTATACATTTCTATTGATTTTACTTCAAAAAATAAGGGAATTTAAACATATTGTTTAAATAAATTAGTTCGTACCAGTAGTCGGCATCTATTACCCAGTTGTCGGCACCCCACAACGTTCGTACTTCAAATCATGGCTAATATTGCTTAAAATCGCTAAAGTTCCTTTCAAATTGAAACTATTTTTTATTAATTAGCCTTTAAAGTATTTCTTTAGTATTTTTTATAATTTGTAGCTAAAAGTAATCGATAAAAATCAATGTTTATAACCCCATGCCGACTTCAGGCAAATTTTATATTTTTTTGTCCCTAAAGTCGGCATCAGCAAAAATTGCACAATTATAAATATTTTTTAAAAATTTCTTTTCAGTCACCATTTAGAAAAGAATACGATAGACAAATAACAACAATAACATATGTATCTAAAAATAAATGTAAGCTGTCTCATTTATATCCCAATGAAGGATGGAAATTAGATAGACATATCTATTTTCCATCCTTTATTTGGATACAAATGAGACAGCTTACATTTATTTTTAGAATTGTTGTAAGTTGAACAAATAAGACTTTTGTACACAGATGGTTATATACGCAGGTGGTGCAATGGTAAGCATGCTCGCTTTGCAATGTGAATGTCCGGGGTTCAATTACCAGGTCAGGCGACATCACATTTTTCAAATGACAAAATTAATATAAGCGACAATTCCTGAAACAATTATAAAAATATAATGAATTAAATTAAATAATAAAAAAAAAAACAAAAAGCCAAAAATAACCCAAAGAAAGGATTAACGACACAACAACAATAAAACAAAACATAAAATAAAAAGGAATTAAATTAAGTAAAAAAGAAAATCAAAATAAAATTTTGTTCTTTTTTATTTATTATTATTTTTATCAAGTTTTTAGCTATATTAATGTTTTATAGTTAAAAAAAAAGATTTGTCATTAAAAAATGTCGACTGGCCTGGGAATCGAACCCGGGCATTCAGATTGCAAAGCGAGCATGCTTACCACTGCTCCACCGATATTATCGTTTTAATAACTTTCTGAAGTGTCCAATTAGACACTCAAAAAAGTATCTAATGAGTGGAACAGTTCTTCCCGAGAGCTTTATCTTTTTGGATAAGAATGCGACTATCGCATTCGTTTGTGCAATCTAATTGAAGTGACTCATTGGACAATAAACAGATAGCAAATGTTGGCAGGGTTTCTATGCTACTAAAAGATTCGACAACAATTAAAATTTAAAACTCACTCACATCTCTTTTACATAAAATATACAACTCAATTTATTGCAATCGTTCTTTTGGAACATTCATAAGTACATAAATCTTTATTTTTAAATGTCTCCAATGGGTGTGTGTATATAAACACACCCACACCCATCCACACACAAAAATACATATGTAATTGTGCAAAGAGACTTAGAAAGCATTATTATAAACCTGAACGATTGTAAAATTTTAAATTAAAATCGTGAACACTTGCAAGCTCATGTTCGTTCCATCTTCGTCATCATCATTTGGTTGCGGTGATACAACCAATTTCATTTCAAATCACCTGCCACAGTGGTGCGTGATATATCCTGTGGCACGTGCTTTGTATTTTTCGTGTTTTATATTTCCACGTGCACAAGTAGTCGTCAACCATTATCCTGAGCTTTGAAGTCACAATTTTATTCACAAAATTGGAATAAAAGTGGTTTTTATTTAATTCCGCTATTGTTGGAGTCGCTTTTTGTTTGGTGTTTGTTGCCAGTTATGGGGATATTATTTTGAATACATTTTTGAGGAATTTGTTGTAAGGATTCAATGATTGGTTTATTGTAAGTTTTAAATGGGGAAATTGAATTTATACACTAAATAATTATATTCAACAGCGCACTCTGAGGAAAAACAATGTATGATGCATGCATAACTTTCGATACTCAGGTGCGAGAAAGATGATTATTTAAGGGCTTCGTAAACGCAATATTCATTTTTAATTAATTCTCTTTCGATTTGAGCAGTTATGACCTAAGATGTACATTAAAAATTACCGTCCGAAGTCCCACACATCCAACCATTATGCTACGTTCCACGGGTGGTTAGGTCCGACCATCTGGCATATTAGGAAGTTTATTGCTGTTACTTACTTAGGTAGCCCCCTATAGAACATTTTTCCTATAAGCCGAACAATGAAAAGATTTCTATGCGTCTCTATTTGTTGTTTTACTTTTCTAAATTGGAATATCGTGTTTTTTGGTCTCGTTTTGCGCTTGTTTGCTCCATCGAAGTCGTGGCCTTCCAGTTCTGCGTGTACCGCCATGCGGCTCGTATTTGCACTTCTTTTTTTGTGGGTTCATCATTGCTTATTCCTTGGACATGGTCTAGTCAACGGAATTGTATCTCGAAACGTTTAACTATAGATATGTCGTTGTATAACCGATAGAGTTCGTGGTTCATACGACGCCGATATTCATCGTCAACGCATATTGTCTAGTAGGTCTTTCGAAAAAAATTTCTCTCAAACACACCTTATCTGCTTGTGCAAGTACCCAGGCTTGGTCTTGTCGCCGTCTACTGCCAGACCCACTGTAGCAGATTCTCTTTCGATTTTGTATCAGTTACTTCCTTAACTCATCGACCAATGATGTCAATTTCATCGGCATAAACAAGTAACATGTGGCTATTGGTGTATATTGTGCCATTTCTTCTAATGTTTGCATCTTGGTACTAAACTGTTCGGAGGTGTTCCTTCCAATTTTAACTATTTATAATCGACAAAAATATAGTAAGTGTCGATCTGCATCTCTTGGGTCTTTTCCAAGATTTGCCGCAAGGTAGATATCTGGTCAATTGTGGATTTGACAGGTCTTACGCCGCATTGGTATGACCAATTATTTCGTTCACACAATATCCCTGACACTATCTTGTAAGCAATAGTAGACCCTATACTCTTTGCCCCTCTGACTGACTACGATTATGATTATTATTATAATTATTATTATTTATTATTATTATTATTATTATTATTATTATTATTATTATTATTATTATTATTATTGTTATTATTATTGCTTCGTCGCCTTCGCAAGTATTGCCTACTAACTGTTTCGAAAAAATGTTCTTTCCATATCCTGAGCACTCTATCTGCATCTGAAATCAGATTACCTTGCTCGTCTCTACAGAAGAATGTGCCTGTACCAAAGCCATCAGATTGATGTTTTACTCTTTGGTAAAATTTTCGGACTTCATTCTTGCTCCTGTACATCTCTATTTTTTCACACTGCCGCTTTTCCATATCTCTCTTTTTCCTGCGGAAAAATCGTTTCTCTTCGCTCCCTTTCACCCAATACGTCTCACGTGCGCTGCGCGTTTCTACTGATTGTAGAGTAGCCCTATATGCCGCATTCATCGCATCGGTAGCAGCACGAAACTCCTGGTCATATAATGGATTCCTTGGTGGAGGTCTCTGGTGTCCAAGTATGGATTTTGTGGCTGTTTGAATGGAGTTGGCAATCCTTAGCCACTGTGTTCATATGTAATCGGAACTAGGAGTGCTTTCATTGAGCTATTGGTTCAGTTAAGTGGAATATGCTGTGGCTATCTGTTGTGATTGCAGCTTACCGATTTGAACTTCAGTGTTGTGCCTCTTCGTACTTTATTTGCTACTTTTAATCGGTTACGTACCTTTGCTGCAACGACGTGGTGATCCTAGTCGGTGCTCGCTTCACTATCACAACGTGATCAATTTGATTTCTTGGTTTTTGCTCTGGTGATAGCCAAGCGCCCTTGTGAATTTCGAGATGCTTTAATCTGGTACTGCTAATTACCATGTTTTTGTAGCTATCAACATTATTCCCTTGTCAGACGTGTAACTGTGGAGACTGAACTTACCGACTGTTGGACCATAGATATTTTCCTTTCCAATTTTGGCATTAAAATAGCCTTTTAATGTCATGGCCAGGACAGGTCAGATGGTTCTTCTAAGCGCTCGTAATATATGTTTTTGATCTGTTCGTCCTTGTTTTCAAAAATGTAGCTTTTTTACGTATTGCAGCAAGTCTTTCATTCACCGGGGTGAAGCTGCAGAACAGATGTTCTAACCTCCGACCAACTTCAAATCCACAACCAAACTAATGCTTTATGTCATGTCAACTATAATACTGTTCGTCATCTTTAGGTGTTGTTGTGATGCCTTTTCCAATCCATCGCATTTCCTGTATGGCAGTTATATCCCTTTAGGAAGCCTATGGTCAAGTGTTGACATGTCACCAAATTGTCTACTATTTTGGAGATATTGTCAACATATTGTCAATATTTTGTCAGCAATATTTACTTTCGCTTTCATTATTATACACCTGGCTTTTAGATCTTTTAAAAAATGCAAATATTAAAAAATCTAGTAGTGAAACTTTGGTACCAATGTCTCCATATGCCTTAAAGAAATATTGCATCACTACCTGCTTGAATCACTACACTGACTTAATACCTCCAATATCAACACAGGGTTCCTCAGCAACTACTTACATAGTCTTAATGTCACTGGTGATTTGCTATTGACACGTTCATATAAAATGTCTACTGGAAAATATATAGAGTTATCTACAATTGGTCAGCAGTACTGGTGGCAGAAGTACTGGAGATTCACTATTGACATTTCCTACAGGGATCTGCCTTGTATTTCTCAAGTACATCTGCCAATGCGTAAACTGCTTCTCTATAAAAGTCCGAAGATTCCAGACTCAGATTCGCAGACCATGGCCTTAAAACTTTTCATGTCAACATTAGAAGATTTTGTTTTGCTTTTCCTTTGCTTTTTATACTATGTTTTTTTGGAATGTTAAGTTACTATCCCAACGCCCAATCCAAGTTTTTAACTTTCTTATGGGTGAACGCGCGGCACATGTTAACTCATTACCTTTAACGAGTGTTAAAGGCAGCTCCCCAGGTGTTAAAGCTGGTCAGGGCCGTTGCTTGGTATCTCTCATCCCCTACGTCACGCTGTCCAGTCTTTCACATTAATTATGAATATGGTTTCAGCATGTTTTTGCAAACAGAAAATTTGTGCATAAAGCTCAACTCCATTCCCAAAATATCACAAAATTGAACTTCATGCTAACATGTTGAAGTTCAACATTGCAATTTAATTAAAACAGTTTAAAGATTAAACGGGATAAAGTTCCGTCCGGTATTATTTGCATTCATTAATAGTTACTTTGAATTGTAAATTATTTTGTGTACATGTACTGGTATACAGAGGCAGAACAAATTCCGTGTGTAATTACTTGTTACGCAGTGTCCTCCCGCATCAATTAAAAACAGAAAAAAAACATAATGACCAATGATGATTATCGATATTCGTTTCCGTTGAACGGAATCCCTTAAACCAAAGCTAAGCCACATATCCGTCATTACATTATTTGCACACACTGACACACACAATGACCGACCAAGAGGTGATATGAACGAACGGTGATTAAACGAAAGTGCAATGTTAATTAAAATGGTGGTAATTATTCGCAAATGAAATGTAAAGAAGATACAATTTGTGGAACGCATCATATCATCTCCCATGATATGAGGGTACTTGTAATTTGTCTGCATAAAACACATATATGATCAGAGCAACCACTAAACCACTCCATTAAAAATAAGTTTCATTAAGATAACAGAAATTTTAACGGTTTATTAGTTTTTAATTCAATTGCTTTTCGAATTAAAATTAGATGAATATCACATACATGTATTGGATTTCCTTACAAAATGTCAATATTTCATAAGATGTTGCTATTCTTATTCTAGTCTGTGCTGTCGTTTAAGTTCCAATATTTCTTGAAAGAAAATGGAACATTTTATTGTTTAATGTTGCAAGCAACAGTATCTTCCACAGTCTTCTGTCATTGACACAAACACACACTTCGGGATATTCCCCAAATTAAATAACCACAAGAAGCAACGAATGTTCAACAATTGCATTATCGAGTAAGACGAGAATCATACAGCAGGAGTGCATCTCCAACAATGCAATACCAACGAACCGAACTATCAAAGAATTCCATGGTCCAACGGTATAAAAAAGGCAGACGATAAGGAGAATAATATCGAAAGAATGAAAGAAATTTCAGTCCCATTTAAACACAATGTCCTTTAAAATGAACAACAGCAAAATGGATCCTATGTTCAAACAATTAATTGAAAGAAAAAAAAAAATTAATTAAAAATCTCATCCAATTACGAGTCTGAGAGTAGTCATTATTAATTTTTCATATATATGTATGTTTAACATTGTTATGCGCAACTGGTGAATGAGACGTTGTGGTAATGTCTTTCTTCTTCATTTTTTCCACAATGCAAAAAGCAACAATGTTTGCCCGACCTCAAGAATGAATGGTACTTAACAATGTTGTCTATTTTAGTCAAAGGATACACGCTTTTTAATTATTATTGTGTGCTCATGTTAATTGTTTGGCCAACACACATGCATACATACATATTTAAACATTGTTTCAACTTTCATGTCAACAAGATCCAGAGAAAGAACAGTACGATTGATGTGTATAACAGGTTGAGAGCAAATGATGCGATGAGGAAGAAGTACTAGATGACACTGAACACACTAAATGAACGGACTAAGCCATATGCAGAGGTAGGGAGTCTCACTTCGAAGTAATGAGAACGCGGTACCGATATAGTCAAAACTCTACGTTTTCACTTAAAATGTCTTATTTTGTTTTCACTCTCATTGTCAGTATCAAAATTGTTGGTTTCAACACATTTTTAACCATTGATATCAGCACAGCTTCTAGAAGAATTGCTTTTTAAACACTTTATGTATAAAATAATTTATTTAAAATAAATTTTTAAACATTGTAAGGATATAAATTTCGCGAACTTTTATTATGGTGACGTAGGGGTTGAAAGATACCAAACTATGGCCATGAAGGGCTTTAACATGGCAAAGTCCAGGACTTATCTTGGCCCTTTTTCATCACAAGGGGACACTGGCCTACTCGTGGTGTCACATGGCGAGCTGACTTTAAGTCCCGTTAGAGGTAGTATCCTAAATTGTAAAATGTCACCCATTATAACGACAAAAACTTGAGTTGGGTGTTGGGCTAGTAACCCACCTTCGTACTATGAAACAACAAAACAAAGAAAAATGAACCCCTCTAAAGTTAACGACCCGCGCAAGCGTTTGTTAAAGAACTTTTATACGGATTGTGCCAATTCTAAATCTGTAAACATTTAACCTATCACGAAGCCGAGATCGTACAATCATCCGCATACATTATGATCTCTATGCCGTTGAAGAGTTTCGGAGATATCATCCTGCCTTTGGGAACTCCCTGTTTCACTCTATGAGTTTTGGACTTTTTGTTTCTGAATTCAACAAACGGCCTCCGTAAATATAGTTGATTATCCAACGTTTCCATCACGGCTGGAGAGTGATCTTCTCTATATCTTCGAACAGCTTGGCATGATTGACGGTATCAAAGGCCTTTGATAGATTGCTATCATGACTGTTCGGTCGCACGGCCTGTTCTGGTTCTGTCCTCTACGTGGACATGGCGTGTAATGCTGTCGTAGTACTATGCATTTTCTGGAATCCATGTTGATGTTGGGCAAATGGAAAACTGATTCTCATTTAGGGGAGGAGTAGTATACGATTCACCTCTGCTGGCTGCAGTAGCGGGACTACCCTGCCAACTTTCCAGGCTACTTGTATGATATGTGTGGCTAACGATAGGTTGCCTAAGCTTTGCCATTGATATTACGTGTGCGTCGAACGCTTTGGATGATTTCGCGTTCCGGATGACATCTGCAATATGGCCCATCGTAAATTATGGTGGCACCTCCTCCGGTGGGAGGGCTCTTCTTATGCGGCGTAGCAGACTCCACTTCGCCCTATCACTCTCGGGGTGCTCTAGGAACTGCCGGTTAAAAATAACACGCGCACCTCTTAGGATCAGTTACTGTCATGCCGTTAAAAGTAATTGCACTTCTGCCTTCCTTCTTTCCCGGATTCGAGAGTGATTTAACCGTTGCCCATAATTTACCTAATTCTGTACCAATGTTGCATTGCTTCAGGTTGTCTAGCCATTTTTTTTGATTATGTTCACCTACTAATCTTTGACTTCAAGGGTGAGTTCTCCTACTCGTAGGTCTTCAGGGTTCGTACGATAAAGGGAGGATGTAGGAGGGGCAGCTGCTGTGATGATGTCCAGGAAAGTTCACTCAACTACCTGAGTGGGCAGCTCACTGAAGCGATGATTGCTAAATTCTCTGAACCCTTGTCAATTAGCTTTCCTATGGCTCCGAAAAGTACGGCATTCAGAGGTTATAAAGTTCTACGGAGACGATTAAAGAAAGATGGTCTGATTCGAGGGAAAGGCTTGTCAGGATACGTCACTTATCAGACCTGGTGCCACAATGGTGATATCTGGCGAGCTGTGGCAATCTCATCCTACCCTCGAAGGAGCGTCTCCTTTTTCCGTACAAACCGTGAAGCTATCAATTTGCTAGGGAAGCGCTGTACCCCTCTGTTCATTACCTAGAACGGAATCTGGCATATAGCTCGAAGCAGGCATTCCAGAATAAATTGTCACTCCCATGTTGAAAAAAAAACAAGTGAGCAAAGGCTATAGTCGGGACGGGTCCGACTATGTGATACCCAAAAGTTTTCACCATCCTGTCTTTTATACCAAATTACTTAGGGCTAAGCTAAATGGCCCAAAATAGTTAATAATTTTATATTTGACTGCTGTCGACAATCTACTTGGTACCGATTAAATGCTTTGCAGAAGGGAAAAGAAAAAAAGCAGAGGTATTTGCCATTAAAATAAAGGAATGGTCCATTATGGAAGTGGATCTTATTTTGGGAGTCATATCTTTTCGATAAATATTGCGCCCACTAGCTTAGACTTGTCCACGGAAAACATAATATCGCTGTAAACAATACCACAACGAACAGCATCGGTAAACATTTCCAAAGGCTCTTCGAACAGACCTTAAACTGCACTTAGACACAAATTTTGAACTTTTGTGGGGAGGTACCCTAAGGAGAGGACCAAAATAAGCCATTTTAGAAGTTAAACTAAATTTGGACAAAATATTAGGAGATCCCAAGTTTGGACCAAATTGGTTGCCCCGTTCAAGAGATATTGTGCATACCATTTTAGTGGTATTTTTTAAACATTGGGGGGAGGTACCGGAAGTTGTGGACCCGTATTGACCATCATCGAACTGAAACTAAGTTTGGAAGGAGGTACTCTAAGGTACGTCTATTTTAGAAGTTAAACTAAATTTAGACAAAATATTAGGAGATCCGTATTTGAACCAAATTTGTTCAAGAGATATCGCGCATACCATTTAATTGTCATTTTTTAAAACTCCGTGGGAAGTACCAAAAGTTTTGGACCGGTATTGACTATCTTCGAACTGAAACTATGACAAAATATGACGAAGGCCAAATTTTGGACACAAATCGGTTAATCAGTTCGAGAGTTATCGTGCTCTGCAGCCACTAAATATGGTGCCATAGGGGATTTTTAAACTTTAGGGCTGTTTTCTCGAGAAGTATAGACTGCCCCTGAAAAAACTTTTACCGTCGTAATGGAGGCAGCGAATGCAAGTTGCTTCAACAAAAATCAAAGTTATTTGAAAGAAGGTCTTAAATTGAACTTGTCCGAATTATGTGTGGGAGGTACACGAAGGAGTGGACAAATATAGTCCATTTTGGAACCTAATCCATATCTGGTAGATATATTAGGATGTGTAAAGTATGGATCAAATATGTAACTCTCTTCAACATTTTTGAACTTGTGTGGGGGAGGTACCTGAAGGAGTGGACCGATATGGCTTATCTTCGAACTTAAGCTATGTTTGGACAAAATATTACGAAGGCCAAATTTTGGACCAAATCGGTTTATCCGTATGAGAGTTACTGTTTGCGTAGCAATATAATACGAAAAGAAGCGGAAATATTAGCTCTGGAATAACATTTGACTTTTTCTCCAAATAAGTTTTTTGACTATTCCGACCCCTACATATTATCCGACCATCACCAAAGTCAATAGGCTTCTTCATCCCCGGGACCCCCATATACACCCAAAATTTGGTGACAATCCGATCAAAATTGCAACCTGTAGCGTGAGTACAAGGTTTAGATGGACAGACGTTATACTTTGTACTTATTTTAACATACCGCACTGTACACTGTTTAAAATAACCAAACTACCCAATGCAACTACTACACACACACGTACACAGCTATCAAACCAGTTTTGTTTTTGTCCATAAAAACAAGATTGAAGGACCGACCGAATCGATTAATGAATACTACGAAGATAATGATCAAAATAAAACTAATAAAACCAAAGAGTGAGGAGAAAGTTGAAAACAGGGAGTCTGAGAGACTGCATTGTTCCACAAGAATGTTTGTGTGTGTGAGTATTTATCTGCAATTACTATTTCCGTGGAGTCAATGAATGGCTCTGACTGGGAATGATGGGATAAAGGTTCGTTCATGTTATTTTATTCCCATTTCCATGATTAGGAATTCCATGAAAATTCGACTGAACGAAGATTCTTTTGGCATTCCATTGTCTTGCAAGTTGATGGCATTGCGTGTTCTAATCATCTTTGCTTTCTTTCGTTCTTCGTTCATGCGCTCGCTGCACTCAAGTTGAAAATGAGTTCAAGAATCAACTCCAATTAATGTAAGAGGGCGTCAAGCGGCAGCAACATCAACGTCATTGTCCATACCCATGAATGCTATTGTGATTTTAATGGTTTAAACTCACACCGTAGAATTGCCATATGACAGAATGTATCATGGATTCGGTTTGCAACGAGTCTAAAGAAATGCCAACGTCAAGAGGAAAATATTAAATGAAAATAATAAATGTTTGTACATGCAATCACATGTACTCATATTTTTGAGATCCACGAGGGACATATCTAAAAATTTGTCATAAGATCAAAAAAATGGAGAGGTGTTAGCGTTTTTATATGGGAATACGTTTCTATTTTGTTTTTAGACCCTTTACACCTTAATACGACAAAAATGTGCCTCATCGGGTATTTTCCAAACAAAAGCTAAAACATTTTTCGCATCATCACTATAACTCTCGAAGGGAGTAGCCGATTTGGTCCAAACTTTGCAAAACGTATTTTTATTCCTTCAGACATAGGTCAAGTTCGAATAGGGACTACGGCGTCGTACGCCTTCGGGTACTTCCCACATAAAATTTCCACAATTTTCGCAAAAGTGCAGTTTAAGAACATGTGTGGGAACTTTTTGATTTTTTTCGGCTGGTTCTCTTCGCGACAGAAAATTTCGCCAACATTACTGAGGGGTATTTTGCCACCGTTGAAAATTTGATGTTGCCTGGCTGGAGAAGCGAACCCATGACCTTCAGTGTGCAAGGCGGGTGTGAATACCATTGCACCACGGTGGCACCCGTGCACTGGAGGGTAGTCTTCTTTATATCCTCGAACAGCTAGGTATGGTTGGCGGTATAGAAAGCCTTAAATAGGTCAAGAGTTCCCATGACTGTTCGATCGCACCTGCTGTTCTTGTCTAGCCCTCTACTGAATGCATTTTCGGGATTCCATGTTGATGTTGGGCCACTGGAAAACAGCTTCTCATCGTGGTGAAGAGTAGTACCTGTAGAATCTTTGTTATTGGCAACAGGGCGAAATCGGCCTGTATGATTCACCTCTGCTGGCGTCCTTGCCAGGCTTCAGTAGCGGGACCACTTCAGTAGCAGGACCACCCAACTTTTCAGGCTTCTGGTACAATATGGGTGACTAACGATAGGTTGAGAACTCTCGTTAAGTAATCTACTGCGGGTTCATCTAGTTGCTTAAGCATTACCACTGATATTCCGTGTGGGCCTAGCACTTTGGATGATTTCGCGTTTCGGATGACGACAGCAACATAACCCATCGTAAATTGTGATGGTACCTTCTTATATGGCGTAGCAGACTCCTCTTCCCCTATTACTCTCGTTGTGCTCTATAAACTCCCGCTAAAATAACACGCGCACCTCTTTGGGTCAAATACTGTCACGCCATTGAAAGCCATTCTTCTTTCAAGGATTCGAGAGTGATTAAACCGTTGTCCACAATTTACTTAATCTTTGCTGCATTGCTTCAAGTAATCTAGGAACTTGTTCCGCTTACGTTGACTTCAAGACTAAGTTTCCTAACTCTTGGGTCTTCAGGGTTCGAAAGACGAAGCTCATTACGCCAATCTGCCAGTCCCGTCGCTTCTGTTGGGAAATTTGTTATGATTTCGGGTATTCGATCAGCAGGTATCAAGCGGCTGCTGCAGTTATGATGTCCAGGAAAATTCTCTTAGTTACCAGATTATCTGAGGGAATGGACAGCTCTCTGAAGCGGTGATTTGTAAATTCTTTGAACACTTGCCGATCAGCTTCCCGTTGGTTTAAAAAAGTATGGAGTTCAGATGTTATAATGTCGGATGGTCTATTTACGGAGACGACGATAGGAGGTGGTCTGAGCCAAGGAAAATGACGTATTGCCAGGATATGTCATTTATCAGACCTGGTGCCACAATGATATCTGGAGGGCTGTGACAATCTCCTCTAATTCTCCTGGGAGTGTCTTTATTCACCGTGCAAAACGTGGATCTATCAATTTGCTCGGCCAGTGCTGTACCTTTTTGATCATTACCTAGGACGGAATGCCAAAGCCCTCTAAAAACGAACTAATAGTGGGCATATAACGCAGGTCACAGCTATTGATCGGCGGTATGTACACGTTAAGCAGCTCTATCTCGGCAGTGCCACACTTTAGTGCGACTCACTAAGTCCAGTTCCAGCGATATAGGTCTGCACTGGGCAGAAGTCAAGTCTTTCTCCGCTTCTTGTGCTATACTTTCGCAGAACGTTGTAACCAACTATGATGTTTTTTCGACTCATAAAATCCACAATTTCGCTGACCTTATTGCAGAGACAGTTGCAATTGAATTTCAGGAATAATGCATTTCCACATTTGCGTTTGTTCGGGAGATAAAGGGGGCATTTCGTATATCGACAACGATGTTGTTCAATAATCAGTTTGATATTCTTACCGAAGGTACTCTTTGTGGTTTTTACAGCTATATAAACAAAACATATGAAAGGATTGCCTTCTTAAATTAAATTCGAGAACGGCTACTTGAGGATTGTTTTGAAATTTTCAATTTGATTACAATGACAAAATTTTTCGTGGACAAGTCCATGCTTGACACGATAACTATCGAAAAGAATGACTCCCAAGATTAGATCCATGATGATCTATGTCGGTCCATTCCTTCAGGTACCGCCTACGCAAAAGTTCAAAATTTTTGAACTTTAATTCAGCATAAAGCCTACTTTTTGATCATGTTGAACCTGCGATCATGAGTAATTTTTTGTTTGTTTCGGAAGCCAATACTTCCTGAGATATGGGCTCTGAAATGTCCCGATATTTATGACCACTCCTTCCTACAAAGATTTATATCGAAATGTTACAATTGCTAAAAATTTTATATGAACTCATGTCGCTGACTATTCTTCTTTTAATTTTTAATAACAATTTTTAAAATCTCACTTTTCCCCAACCTTTTAGAATTAACCCACGTATTTTGTTCTCATTTAACTACATCTCTCGTATGCACAATGGCTTGTTTGTTTGTTTGTTGGCATGTACGTACATACATAGATATCTTCAACGACTGTCGCCTAAAATCAACAGGTATCTTGAAGATTTGTTTAGCCTCTGGCTGTGTGTTATTCCCAGAGAGTTTGATATTCGTTTGTCGTCTTTCTTTACATTGGCCAACAAACAACACCTGAGCTCTAGTGACTCACAAACCCCAGTTCTCATTTAGAGAACAAGAAGATAAGCCAACACAGTTAACAGACGCAATGAGAGTCTCCACACGATCAATGCACTCAAGTCTACACCGGCAATAGTCGGCATGAAGCCGCCACAATCTCGCCCAAAGGTGTTGTTTGGGACCAGTTAACGATCGGTATTTAAAGTGTCTAGTACGTAAGCACGGTTGGTTGGTAACGAACCAAAACGTGATTATTTTTTATTATCATTAAGCCGGGATTAAGGAAGAGGGGCAAACGAAGGAAAAAGAGAAAGAGAAAAAATACAAATAAAGAATGAAATTAAAGGAATGTTACAAATCGAAATACGAGAATAAAAAAATATAAATATTTAAAAAATATAAATTTTATTAATGAAAACAAAAATGAAAAAGAGTTTTTAAAAGAATAAAAACTTCCGAGAAAAAAATATTTTGCTGATTTAAAAAATAAATAACTGCTAACAAAAAAAAAAAAAAAAAAAAATACAACGAATTATTACCTAAAAAAATACCAGAACAAATTTAAAGCTATTCTGGCGATGAAAGATAATACGAAAATTAAAAAATAAATAAATTGTGTTCTTTTGACACCTCATCTCTGGCTCAATAGCAGCCCCTCGAAGACAAAGGGAGTAACACACACAAACTCCCAGACAACACAGTCAAACAAATCTGTGAAATACAAAATAAAGATAAAACAGACGAATACAAGGAAATAAATCTACAATTAAAGAAACAAGAGCTTAAAACAACAACAACAAAAATCATCTAAATTGTGCTGAGACAACACTTTTAAGGGAATACCAAGACAAAGTAAAGGATTTTTTTCTAAACAAAATACAAAAAGGTAAATGTTCAAAATGGATTTATTATGACATTTCAATTAAGTTTGATTTGAAAAGGGGTTTCCCCTTTTCCAAGGTTTTTTAAACAAATGCAAGGACTAGATAAACATTTAAATAGACATACAATATACAGTGAGCGGCAAAAGTATGTACGTATTTCTGAGACAAAAATGTATACCTTTGGGATTTGAAGACAGTATGTATTATTTAACATTTTTGTCGATTTTACGTTTAGTTAAAATTTCAACTAAATTTTTTAAATTTCATATATGTGGACTATTTAAAACGTAGGCCTATGTTGATTGACATTGATCTACACTGCCGCCCACTTGACTAGAACTCCCCTACAATTTTTTTTCAACCTCCATTTTTTCCGAATTATACAAGAAGTGAAGTGTTTAAGTTTTATTATATATTGCTTCATGTATTTGGAGTAAACTTAGTCATTCATTTGCATTCAAATCCAATTTCACAGCCATTTCCAGTAATGAGACGAATTTTCGGATAGCCGGATTGGTAATTTCATCACGATTTTATAAACTTTTGTACACTTCGAGTCATCAAAACTTAAATTTTTGAAAAAAAAACGCTGATATCCTGAAGGGCCGCCATATTCTACAGTGGTAAATATTCTCTAAAATATATGCGAATGATTTATGCGTAAAATATAAGACTCTTGCAGACAGAACGCTTCCAAAAAAAAATTGGTGAAAGAAAAGCTTTGTTAGGCATTACACTTGATTATTTAAAGAATCCTTGCTAAAGCAGGATATACGGGTGTATCCTTAATCAGGAGGGATATACTCTTACTGAATATTACTGAAAGTACTTGGTTTTCAATATAGGGTGAAAATGCATCGCTATTCTTATACAATCTTTCTGTATTCCCAAGTTTTAATGGGGGGTTCTATTTAAATGAGCCAAATTTTTTACTTCAATTTTTGACTTTATTTTGTTTTTCTTGTATAATTCTTATATAAACTGGATCTGAATGCAAATGAATGACTAAGTTTACTCCAAATACATGAAGCAATCTATAATAAAACTTAAATACTTCACTTCTTGTATAATTCTGAAAAAAATTTGTAGGGGTTCTATTCAAGTGTGCGACAGTGTATGTCGGTAATTGTTGGGAGTCAGGGACCACTCCTTCAAATATCGTAATATTGCTTCCAAACGTACATAAAGTTCCAAGAGAATATGTATGGACTACATCTTCAGGTACATCTCACACAAAAGTTCAATATAAGTGCAGTTTAAAAACTGTTTGAGGATTCTTCGGATATTTTGACCAAAGGTACTCCATGTAGTCTTGTTTACAGCAATAATTTTATAATGTTCGAAGATAATTTTATAATGTTTGGCTTAAATCGGTCGGTACCAACTTAATTTAGCAAAGTTAGCAAAGAATGATCGGTACAGGTTCACGTTTTGATATATCCCCGCCCATAGAACGGTACCTTTAAGGTTTGGTACTTTTAAAGTTTTAGCCACATATTTTATAAAAAGTTCTGCCCATCCGAATTTAACGCCGCATTCACATGTTTTGGTTTCTATTGGGGATTATTCTGAAAGTAAATTCCAAGTGAGTTTTCTCACTCTCTTCTTTAAGTTGAAACGGCGGAAAGACAAATATATTTATGGTATGATTGATGGTAATATGTTTACCATCGAATTCCATATATTAGTTAGAAATCGGCGATTTAAAAAAATTGGGTTTTGGCCAGGAAGATCGAATTCTGAATTACTGTACGACGCACAGTGTCACGACAGCGGCCAAAAATTGTCAAAACCAAGTACCTCAGAGTACAAATATATTGATGGGAGTCGATAGAAAACATTCCAATTAGAAGGTTTTTGAATTTTTGTGTAGATGCGTCAAGTTGTTTTGTCTATATGAGGGTTCAAATTCGATATTTTTTGGCAATGTGCAGTTTTCTCCATATTTTCCCAAAATTAACAATATTTATTATTTTCAAGTATTTGAATATTTAAAGTAAGGGTCGTAATAAAATGGATTTTTTTAGTTGCTTTGGATGTAATAAACTTGGCTTCACAGTTGTTTGAAAGCAAATAGTGATGATATGGTATTTACAGTTACCCAGGACAGTAGTTCTTAGTTCATTCTTTTTGTGAAGCAAATTTTAAAATTAGTGGAGTCGGAAAAACTTGTATAAAAGTGTATATCGATATTATTTGCTGTTTGAGTTGTGAAAAGTGAGTACTTCAAATGTATAAAGGTTCCAGCTGCAGAGGCTTGCAGACTAACATGTTATTTATCTTGTTCAGTGACCACATCATTAGGGGGTTACCGTCTTTTTATTCAAGTGTTTTGTGGTGTCCACTAAAGCTCGAAAACGAATTAACCGATCATCATATATTTTTGTGGGCTAATTAAGTTCTTAATAATATTGCTTCAACCGGGGGAATTTTTAAAATATTAATTAAAAAAATGGCTAAGACGAAGACTAAATACCAAATATCAGCAACTTCGGCTGGATAATGTGGCTAAAACCTTCAAAAACCGAAAATCGGACGATACCGCTCTATGGGGGCTATATCAAAGCTTGGTCCTTTGCCCATAATTTTTACCAGAAAAATTTTTAGTCAACTGGGAACCCTTAATGCAAAAATTTAATTAATTTGGAAACTAAGGTAAAATTGTCAAAATACCGAAAATCGGAAGGTACCGTTATATGGGGTCTAAATCAAAACGTGGACCTATATCCGTAACTTCTATCGGGAAATGTTGACAACTGGGAACCCTGCATCAAAAAAATTCAGCAAATTTGGTTCATAATTTTAGCTAAAATATTCAAAATATCGAAAATTGGGAAGTACCGTTATATGGGGGCTATACCACCGACCTTTTTAGCCTTCGTCATTGTTAGCCAAACGTAAGTACTTTTACCAAATGCAGATTAGTTTGGCGAGTCTCTTTGTTTCCAAGCTGTTGTTGTGGGTTTAGACCGCAAGTATGTTTAGACGAAATCCGTTTCAGACAATTTGAAGTCGAAGGAATCAACCGATTTGGTTCAAAATTAGCTTCTTACAATCAACTTCGAAGATGGACCATATCGATCCATTCTTTCGGGTATCTCCCCCACCGAAGTTCAAAATTTGTCCCTAAAATGGTGCACACAATAACTATCGAAGGGAGTAAACAATTTGATCCATACTTTGCACATCGTAAAATTTCGGCCAGACATATATGATGTTTCAATATGGATCATATCGGTCCACTCCTTCGGGTATCACCAACACAAAATTAAATTTTTTTTGGCGCAAGTGCCTTTTAGGAATACTTCTGGTATCGTCATGAAATGTTTTGCAGCATATTGTGTCCATACTTCCGGGGTTAATGAAAGTTCAGTCTTCAGTAGAGTTTTTAGGCTGTTCAAGGATCCTTCGGGAATTTTTACCGAAGGTTCTTCTTCTGATCCTGTTTCGAACGATATTATGTGTTCGTGGACAAGTCCATGCTTCCTAACATAACCGTCGAAAGGTTCCAAAGCCTACGGTGGCCAACTAAAATGGCTGGTGGGCGAGATGGATTTGTGCTTTAATCCAAATCAAGTTTATTTTCCAAACGTAAGCATTTATGCGGAACGTCTACAATCGTTAAGATAAATACTTTAAAAATGTCTATATTTTTGTCGGTAAGTTCATGCGACCTAAAAAGGCAACAACATTTTAAAAACTCCTTAAATACCTTATTTTGGGGAATGAGATTTCGGTTGTGTAGCCCGCATTCGATCTATCCATAAATGAAAATCTCAATTTACACGGGCAAGGTGACTGACACTTGTTCACTTGTTTTTTTCTTTCTTTTATTTATTTATTACGATGACCATTAACTTGGTATTGCTGCTGTTTACTGTCAAACTCACCTTACCCAGGTTCTTTTACGCAAAAAGTATCTGTTACTATAGAACACTGGATACGATTTTATAGGCGTTGGGGAGGAGATTTCTGTCCTGTAACTTGTGTCTAAGAGTCTGTGTTTCCTTTTTGTGGAAGTATCATAGGATACTCAAGTTACATAGATGGTGCTAACGAGTTGATGCATACACCTTGTCAGCGTGTCGTCTCTAGTAAACCCCATTTACAGCTGGTTACGGCAAGAAATGAGAGAAGTCTACTCTCATATCAATAAGTGCTGCTTGATACTTCTTAGGTCAATGATATGTGACCTCCTCCAACTTGTAGAGAAGTTCCACATGACTGAAAAATAATCAGGAAAATAGAAGGCAAAATTACGCTGAGTAATTTTTACCACCGTTGTTGTTGTTCTAGCCCCTATAAGGTTTTCACGTATGTATGTGGTTGAGAGAAACGGAAAAGAAAGTAAAGAAAAGAGAGGGACAGAGAAAG
This sequence comes from Musca autumnalis, assembly GCF_047663935.1. NCBI lineage: Eukaryota > Metazoa > Arthropoda > Insecta > Diptera > Muscidae > Musca > Musca autumnalis. The sequence continues at coordinate 152,681,649 of NW_027411644.1, forward strand.
ATTTTTGAAAATTAGAAATGGTAACGTTTAGCGAAAAAAAAAGATTGGATGTGGCCATAGCGCCTCAGATGTCAGACCTGTGGGCACGCGAAAAGATGGCGGATCGTGTGGAAAGACCTGTTGTATTGGTCTGAAATTTCGGGGTTTAATAGATAGCTAGGTAGCTATTTAGATACCTGGAGAGTCCAGATCTGAGTTGAGATATTTTGCATCTCGTTTGGTGTCTTAGCCACGTAAAAATTGAAAAGAATTGGATAGTACTCCACCTTGGGGTACCCCTTGCTTGTTCCTCCTTTGTTTGCACTTTAGACCTCTGAATTTGACGTATTTTTGCCACCGTTAAAATTATTGAGAACCCAATTCAATTGCTCTAACTATTAATAATACAATAAAATTAAAAAATTGTTTTCTTTTAAATAGTCTGGCTTAATTCCATTGCTGTTGGTTTTACATTTTAAAACAACGAATTTATTAGTTGTGAAAATTTGGAATTGTTCGCCAAGGGGTAAGGCAAGGAAGACTTAACTTTCGATTCTCGCCACATAATCTCATCAGTTCCCTTGATTTTTGTTTGCGGATATTCTCCGCCGTTTTTTTTTCAATAACAGAATGTCCAAAGACACAACCTCCATGAAAAGTTTGTCTTTGGCACTGCCATATTACTCCCACAAAAGCTATCCCAATATAAAAATGTTATTAAAATAAAAATTATAAATTAGTTTACTATTTTGTTTTTTGATTTTCTGGGCGACATTTTGAATAAAAAATTTATAAAGTGTCTCCTTTTAATTTCATCCTCATCTTTATTAAAAAGGTAATGTTAATTTTCAATCTCAAAGCCAGTTATTTAAACAAGAAAATGCTCTACAAATAGAGAAAATATCTGGTTTAGAAGTTAAAAACGTTTACATTTCTATTTTTAGCCCACATCATTTTGTGTGACAGCCGCCGTATCACATGGAGTTATGTCATGAAATGTTTTTTTTTTCTAATTTAAATATTTATAAAACGCTAACTACACTCAACAAATTTTAAAATGCATTTTAAATGATAATGCTGGCAAGCTATTGTCTTATCGCTTTCAAGTAATCGCAAGCTAACACAAACGCTCTCATTCAACTATGTGGATTCCCAACATTTATCATTCCTGGCAACCTTCAGTCACTCGGTAGGTACAGTTGATTAATTCGCATTCTTATGACTCAAGCTAGGTTTGTTATGCAAAAAAAAAAAACTGAAGTTAATTTCAAATCAAAAGTCTTGATTGGTAATTTCAATTCAAAAGTCTTGGTTGGTCTATTGGCAGAATTTGCTTTCGATTCTCGCAACTTTACCCCAAAGAGTCATTGAAAAAGAAACAACAATCGGTTTTAATTGAATTAGACAGCCAGCCTTATTAACAACAAAAGAGGCAAATGAACAGTAATTTTCTAATTTTCACATAAACACCTTCTTTTTAACGGTTTAATATCCGTATTCAGAAGTGAGCACGTACGCGTAGAACGCTCATCGTTCAAATTACTTAAGGTATTGGGTGTAGCCTACCTTGGAAACGGGTGTTAACCATATCCGTTGCCGTAATCAGCGACCCTCTCCTTACAAATAAATATGTATATATTCATGCACATGTACGCGTATGTATGTATTTATGTATGTGTGGGTACACATACCATATTTTCCAATTTTGTTTATTTATTTATGTGTAAATTTGTTTTAAATGATAAGAGAAATACGCGAAAAAAAATACTTACATTGCAGAAAAGAATTCTGTTCATGGCGAAATTCTTTGACGTTTCCATGGAAGAACAGCTGGCATGTTTTTTGAGGTAAGAAGGTAAAATAACTGCGTAGGCATAATTAATAGGCCGGGGTTTTTCATTTTAATTGCTTGGAGACTTGAGGTTGTAATCAAAACTTCAAGTTTTTACGTCAACAAGTACAAGTATTGTGTATTTTACGCAGATAAGATAAACTGCGACATTTACAGAATATGTTTATCTTATTTATCTTATGCGGAAAGATAGACGAAAGTTACATCAGAACAATCTTTTGGCTGGAATAAAAATAAAACAAGTGTGTTTATCTTTTAATCCAACTAAATTTGTGGTTTGTAAAATCATCTCAGCCTTATAAATAATGTTTCAGCGGATGTTGGGTTCAAAAAAGGCCATATGTTATGTGTGATGCCCAAGAGCACACACGTACTTTTATACCCTCCTCCATAATATGGAGGGTATAATTAAATGTTTCCTTCTTTTTGTAACACTTCGAAATATTCCTCGGAGACCCTATTTGCAGTGTTTTAATAGTTCTAGCCTCATTATCGCACAGAAATTGGTCTTTAGTTCCCCAGAAATTTGTCAGTACTGCTCCACGTTTGATTTCGTTCGACTTTCGGTATTTTCAAGGATTTGGGCACACTATCACATCGATGTGGCTGAAAATTGGTATTTAGTCTTCCTTGGGCCTACAAAATATTTCCCCAGAAATTTGTCGCTATAGGTTCACCTTTTGATATAACTCCCAAATAGAACATGCTTCCGATTTTTTGTATTTTGAAAGTTTTAGTCACATTATCTAACCGAAGTAGCTAAAATTTGGTATATAATCATGTATGGGGCTACAAAATATTCTCCCAGAAAATTTTCAGTACAGGTCCACGATTTGATTAGCCCCCTCCCCATTTTTCCGATTTCCAGTATTTCAAAGGTTTTTGCCTCATTGTCACACCGAAATTTGGTATTTAGTCTGCCTTGGGGCCACACAACATTTCCCCAGAAATTTATTATTATCACGTTTTTATAAAGCCCATAGAACTCTACCTCCCGATTTTCGGTATTTTCAAGGTTTAAGCCTCATTCTACCAACTTTGTCAGACAGGTCCATGTTTTGATACAAACGCCGTAGAACAATACGTCGTGATTTTCAGTATTTTAATAGTTTTAGCTCCATTAACCCACCGAAATGTCTGAAAATTGGTATTTAATCTTCCAAGAGGCCACTAAACTTTTCCCCACGTTTTTATATAGGCCTCTAAAGAACGGTACCTCCCGGTTTTTGGTACTTTGGGGGTTTTAGCCTCATTATCACACCGGAATGGCTGGACTTTGGTATTTAGTCTTCTATGGGGCCACAAAACATTCCTCTAGAAATTGGTCCGTACATGATCATGTTTCGTAGTAGCCCCCATAGGACGGTACCTCCCGATTTTTGGTACTTTAATGGTTTTAGACTCACTATCACACCGAAATGGCTGAAATTTGGTATTTAGTCTTTTTTTGGCCCACAAAACTTTTCCCCAAAAATTTTTCAGTACAGGTCCACGTTTAGACATGGCCCCCATAGAACGCTACCTCCTGATTTTCGGTATTTTCATAGTTTTTAGCCGCATTATCCTAAAGAAATTTCTAAAATTCCGCATGTAGTCTTCGTGGAGAATATAAAACATTCATGCAGAGACCTGTCGGTATAGGTCCACGTTTGTATATAGCCCCCATAGAACGGCACCGCCATATTTTCAATATTTCCAGGTCTTAAGCCCGCAACGCCTGAAAACTTATATTCAATATTTTATACAGCTACAAAACTTTTCCCCAAAAAATTGTCAGTACAGGTCCACGTTCTTATATAGCCCACATAGAACGGTTCCTGCAAAGAATTGTCCAAAGAATCGTCCACCTTTTAGCATAACCCCCATAGGACCTGCCTACCGTTTTTCGGCATTTTTAAAGTTTTAGCCTACCGAAATGGCTGGATTTTTGTGTTTAGTTTTGAACGATAAACGATACCACCCGATATGATGAAGTTTTTTAAAGGAATTTTCCACTGAAGTTGCTGGAACTTGGTATTTCGGATTCTCAATAGGTAGAACACTTTGTTTAAAAAGGATTGACGTTCTTCAGTTAGCACATTCCACTTCTCCCAGGAATAAGCCTTGACGCGGCAGAAGAGTTTAGTACGTTCATAAACGATAGGAAACTAATTTTTTATACCCTCAGCTTTAGGATAACGAGGGTATAAACACTTTTAACGAACAAAAATGTGCCTCATCGAAATAATGGTTTTAGGTCCCAAGTATGTTTGGACGAAATCCGTTTCAGGCAATTTGGATGTCCGCCCGTCTGTCTGTCAAAATTTGGCTCTTGTAATAATTTGTCCGAACTTAGATCAAGTTCGGAGATAAGCCATATCGACCCACTCCCTCGCGTACCACCCCACCACTTATAACTCTCGAAAGTGCAGTTTAAGACCTGCTCGCGAATCGTTTTGATTTTTATGCCAAAGGTAATTATCAGGGCACCTTTTGCAGCGGTTCAATTTTTTCAGGGGCAAGTATATACCTTCTGAGTGAATGACACGAAAACTGAAAAAAAAATTCCTACGGCCACCATGTGTTGTGACTGGTGTAAAGAACAACATTCGACCAGAATACTGGGTTGGTCCAAATTTGGATATAATGAAATTTGTGAAAATCTTAGATAAAATTCTGTCCCCTCCTTTCGGTGCCTCCTCCACAAAAGTTCAAAAATTTGTTGCTAAAATGATACGTGTGTTATTTCTTAAAGGGAGCAACCGATCCAATCTTCGGTTCTCATAATATTTTGTCCAAACTGAGTTTAAATTCGAAAATGGGCCACATTGATCTGCTTCTTAGTGTTCCTTCGCTCAAAAAGTTCACAATTCTTTCTTTAAGTGCAGTTTAAAGTCGGTTGGAGTATTCTCTGGATTTTTTTACCGAAGGTACTCTTTGTGGTCCTGTTTACAGCGATAGTGTGTTTTTCGTGAACAAGTTCATGGTTCCTGACATAATGGTAGAAAAATTCTTAACTATACTGTGACCAGTTGAAGTGACTGGAGGGCGTGATATCTATCGAATAGATTGGGAGACATCCGCCACTAGATCCACTACCTAAATGAACTACGTCAGTAAATTTCTTCAGGTACCTTCTCCTCAACATTTATGAGCTTTAATCCAATTATATATTCGCACACCCAAAAAGGGCCATAAAATTCTGGAAACCCCCTCACACAAACAAATTTTGGCGAAAAGGATTTTTGTTGCGTATACGACATTCTGTCTGTCTATAAAGTTACACTTCACAGAGGCTTATGGTATATTACTTCAATACAGCTCAAGTTAGAGGGTATAAAAACGTAATCCATTGTTAGAAATTCATCCCCTCCTTGGTAGCATAACGTCCTCTACACAACAGATTTGTTTGAATCACTTGTCATTTGTAATTCATGGGAGGCTGTTTACGATAGAAACCAAGAGGAGTGATGAAAATATACCTCTTAAGAATGCTCTTCGATTGTGAAATAGCTGTCCTAAAATTCTTCAAATTCCAATTGTTGGCAATTGAAGAGGCTTTGTAGAAAAGCATAAAATGTAATAATTTTATTGTATTGCAATTTTTATGGAACATTTAGTTTAAATTTATTTTGGTTCCATTTCTACCAACCACGCAACTCCATTATACGATCCATAAAATACACATTAATTTAAACTTGCCGGGTACATTAAATAATTCACATAAAACAAACGTATCAAACTCCAAGTTAATTCATAAATTCCTCTTTCGTTTGTGTTTTTTGTAATTTTATTTTAGATTCCTTTCAGGCCGTAATTGATTTCCTTATATTTATCCACTTTCTTTGGAGCAGAGATTTCAATCAAATAAATTTTATTAAATTTCCCCGAAACATGACACCAAATCAGATCAAAAAGTTTAATTAAAACGAAGAGGATTATCGTGGAATGAAAAATATGAAAAAAAACGCCTTAGAAATATAAAAAAGAAAACAAAACTCAAATAGCCCTAAGTCATTTAGAGATCTTTTGCAACTCATGAATAATTACTGTACGAATTGAAGCCATTGAAATTATGAATGCTGCCATTATTTCTAAGATTTTCCAGATTTTTTTGGGCTTCATTTAGGAACAGTTATTTTATGAGGGTATTGGAATGCCAACTGTAGACAAATAACATTAATACAAACCATATAATCACGGGACAGACAGACTGACGAATGATGGTAAGAAGTTAATCATTTCAGCACACAGTTTAGAAGAAGAATTAAACCAAAGAAAAGTCAAACAAAACTTCTTCTGATCTTCTGGGTTGAGAAGCTTTTAAAATTCATGGCGGTTAACAAACAAAAAAAGGAAACTTTTTTAAGAAGTGACACCAACTGCCATTACATTTCGCTGAGGCGGTAAAATCTATTAGCTATGAATTGTAAGGAAATTTGCACAATATCTGTGGCCACTTAAAATCTCTTTTTGGACTTCCATTCAACAACCCATCATCATCATCATCATTGAAAGAAATTTCAATTTCAAGCCAAAAGAAAAACAACTTAAAACAAAATGAAATGAAACATTGTAAACAAACATTCAGTCAGTCAGCCAATCGTGCAGATAACAAAACAACATTTTAATTAAAGAAATGCAAATATGTGTGTCTGAAAGTGTATTTCTTCAACCAAATTAACTCATTGGCACTTGCCACAAAACAGTCATTTCCCATTGCCACCACCTCCAGCTAGCCAACCACCCACACACTCATCGCCACTTCTTCGTCAAAACTTTTGTACTTAGCTCTAAGAAAGGGTTATGGTAAACGTTTCTTTTTTGTTTTTACTTTTATTTTCTTGGCTGGAACATCTTTGGCATAACAAATATTGTTGGGGAACTCGCAGGGAGATAGCTTCTTGCAAAACCCACATCAACATTTGTCTGTTGGTGAGATTCATTCATAGCCCCTCCTGGCGAGTTGTTTTGAAATAATGAGCCAAATGCTTCTATAAATGTTTTAATGGCATATTAAGACTATAATAACAATGAAATTAAACGAATAGCCATTGTGATGTCGCCAGGAGTCTCTTACTCTATGGCAGAGGAAACTCTTTTATTTTCAAAAATTGAAAATGTATAGTTGGCTTTTATTTAGTTATAACTAAGCCTTGCACACTGAATGTAAGGGGTCGGTTTCCAGACAACATCACATTTTTAAGCTGTAATGTAGGCAATATTTCTTGCGTATTTCAGCCATATAAAACTTTTGTGCAGGTATTAGACACGTTGTTCGGGCTCGGAGCTCCCATATCATTAAGCTAATATGAATCTGGGTGTCCTTACGGGAATGTTCGTATATATAGTAATATGATGGAACTCAATAAATATGCACATATGTACTTGTTGTTCCAATGATTCGAAACATAGTGTTTGTTTGGAATAGACTTCTAATCCTTCCAAACGAAATTTTTTTGTCCAATACTCTTCGTCATCTCATCGGAGTTTTGATCTTCCTCTAATTGGTATACCGTTAAGAGGCTCGTATTTATCGTTGTAACTCAATAAGTTAAACTATGACGATGTCGGCGTATAGCTGGCACAACATATAATCATGGGTCTTATATAGCATTAAGCGTAGAATAAATGATGTATATGCCAGGTCTACAATCCCATTGGCATGACCCGATTATTAAATTTAACACGTTTTATCCTCAGCCTTTAGGCTACAAAAACGCACCTCTAGAACGGTGGATTCGTTTTGTTCAAAATTTGGTCCTCGTGCTATTTTGTCCAAACTTCATCAGCATCAAGTTCGATGATGAGCCGTATCTGCCCACTCAAAAGTTCAAAACTATTCTCTAAAATGGTGCACATGATAATTCTCAAACGAAACAACCGATTTGGTCCAACATTTTTTCGAATAACATTTCCTCCGGAGTATGCATCAGATTCCAATATGAACTATATCGATTCTTCGGGAACCTCCCACCCAAAATTTAAAATGCCATATAACAGAACCTATTTCGTACATATATATATAATTGTTCCACAAACATCCCAGAAGGGACAAGGGAGACTTCTCTCATATCAATGAGTGCACCCCGATTCATATTAGCTCAATGATATGGGACCCACTGTTTATCGCCGAGTCCCAACGGCGTGTCTTAAGACACAACTTTGTAGAGAAGATTTACATAGCTGAAATACTCAGAAAATGTCGCCAACATTACTGAGGGGTATTTTGCCACCGTTGAAAATTTTGATGTTGAAAGGCCGGGGAATCGAACCCACTACCTTCAGCGTGCAAGGCGGGTGTGCATGCCATTGCACCACGGTGGCACCCTATTTCGTACAAGCTTTGTATATTTAAGCTTGGTTTCCCTTTCCGCTCCTCTCTATTTGTTGTTTTTAACCCATTTGGAATATCGAGTTTTTCGACCTCGTCTTCCACTTGTTTACTCCATCGAAGCCTTGACCTTCCCGTTCTGAGTTACCACCAAGTAACAAGTACCGTATTTATACGCCTTTTTAGCGGGTTTATCGCCGTATGGTGTAAACATGAGCACAGACGTGCTCAATTTATTTTACCACGGCTGTTGTCATTTTTTAATCTGGCCACTAATGGTGTCAATATGAGCACATCAGTGCTAAATTTTTAATATTTGGACCACAAACGTGGTCACTTTGACCACGGTACGTTGTTAATTCTCGAAACCGTTGACACCATATCGTTATCGAATCGACAACGGCGTGCTCATTTCGACCACAAATTTGACCACGTATGGTATCATTTCTCTGGGTCTAGCTAACGCAATCGTTGTATCTTGATACGTTTAGATATACTGATGTTGTTGTATAGTACTGCCTTATCTGCTTGCGCAAATATTTAGGTTGGGGAACGTCATCCCACTTTAGCAGATTCCCTTTCGACCTTTTCAATGGTATCAGTTACATCTTTTACTGATCGTTTGCAACAAGGAGACTGCCTCTTTTGCTACTAAATTGATCTTTCCTATTTTAATTGAGGACCGGTATCAGTAAATGTTTATAAGGACAAAGCAGATTGAGCAAATTAAGCCTTGGCTTGTAATACATTTGAACTTATAGGGCTGTCGAAGGCTGCCTTATAATCAATAAAAATTTGATAAGTGTCGAACTGCATCTTTTGGGTCTTTTTCAGGATTCGCGGCAAGGTAAATATCTAACTTATGCCCCTATAGTTGGAGCAAACAGTCTTTACTCCTTTTTTTGTGGACGGGGCTCTTTATACCCGATATAACCATGCCCGTTTTTCTGCCCGTCTGTTGAAATAATGATACCGCTCGCAGTATTTAAGATAGGGCTTTGTAATTTGGTACATAAGTTTATATTACTTCTGGGATGTTTGGCATTGAAAATGTGCTATTACGGTTAACGTTTTGACATAGCCCCATAAGTCGGTACCTTCCGATTTTCGGTATTTCCCAGGGTTTAGTCTCATTATCTTCCAAAAAAATTGGAAGTCCAAGGTGAAAATAGAGCAACAAAAGGAATGGAGATATTTTCTTAGTTCAGCTTATGAAACAAATTTTCTGTAAAGCGCCAGCTAAGTTAAGAAATATCTCCCATCAAAATGGCTAACATTTGGTATTTTACCTTCTTTCAAATTGGTCGATGCAGGTTAACGTTTTGATATAGCCCCCATAGAAAGATTTCTGCCAGTTTTTGAAAATTTTAAGGTTTAAATTTAATAATAATATTAAGTTTTCGTTGGGGAATTCATTCTCGCAGAGAATGTTCGGCACAGGTCCATGTTTTGAGCATGTTTAAATAGCCGGTATCTCCCGATTTTCTGTATTTTTAAGATTTTAGCTGCATTATTCAACTGAAATGGCTAAAATTGCGTATTGTCTCCGTTGGAGCTACAAAAAATTCTGCACATAATTGTACATGTCCACGTTTTGCTCTGGCGCTACAGAACGGTACCGCACGATTTTCGATATTTTTAAGGTTTTAGGTTACCAGATTACATTGCCGTCTGTGTCAGGCATACGAACATGAGGGGTTGTTTAAACGCTTACATTTTCTTCTTCTTTTCCGATTAACACCTTGAAGAGCATAGAGCCTCAAAATTTCTTTTGGTTCTTTATTTCATGTTTTAATGACAAAATTGGCAAAACTGGTCAGGTTTACTTCTTTGCTTGTGGGCACAAGGAAGAGATTAGGGAGTCTGGCACGCAAACATCGCCTAAGCACGAGCGTACACCTCTTGGAAGGCTGTGGGCGTCATCGTTTGCCTAAATGTCCTCATCCGCTACCATTCCTACTGCCTTGTCCGCCATAACAAAGCAGATATTTGTAGATCCTATTCCACAAGTGCTTCGAATTGGCTCTCACAGATATTTTAGCTTTTGCTGCAGGTATTTTGGTTCCATGCAACGGATTAGTGTTATACTGCCCATGATCGGTCGTCAGAGCCTCATTTGCGTAAAACCACCAAGTCACAATAGGACTGCGGTTGAGGTTGACTTTGAAGAGAATTGGCTATGTGAACAATGTAATATTCGTAATTCGCATCGCTTTTCCTGTTGCCCTCCATATTTACATTTACATCAACAAATCCTCGAAGATAAGCTAGCGTTGAACTCACATCCTATTTGGTTATTTAAAAATTGGACAACTAGTATTAAAATCGCGTAGGCGTAACCGCAAGTCGTTATAATGGTCAGATAAATCCTCCTGTATCTCCTTCATAAAATCACAACATTTGGCGCACAGAAGCAGTTTTAGGCCTGATTTTGAATAGCTTAAAAATTTAAAGTGAATGTGGTCCTTTGAAGTCCTACAAACCATTTTTGCAGTCACTTTTTTCTTAGGGTGGTTATTCGTATATTCATTGATTTAAATAATTGTTGTGGAAAGAGAACAGTAAGTATTCGATCTGTTTATTCTCTTTGCAAAAATCTGACAGGTGCTTAAATATTAGATAGTACGCCCGTCTTTCATCAGGCGTAGTTCCATATCGTAGGTTCCATATCGCTCAATATGAATCGGAGTGCCCTCAATTATATAAAAGAAGTGTCCCTTATACCTTCGGGGATGCTTTCGGAACATATCTAGGAATGCTTACAAAAAGCAACTCCATTACTATTTGAACAAGTTTATTTAAATCCTTTAACCACTCTTTTGTCGCCATCATGCTTTGTCTAAGATATTTAATTCGTGTTTATTGACGAAAAGAAGAAACAGTAACGCTTTCCTCTAACTCCTCTAACTTGGAGAGTATTTGTGCGCCCAACCATTTGATGGGGGTACGGAGGATAGCAACGTCGTGTTGCAGTTAATGAAACAAAAGAGTTCAAATGTATCTTCTCATTTGAAATGTTAAACTCGTTTTAGTTTAAGCTGTTTCACTTTGTTCAGATCGTCTTCGCTGGTTGGCACATGTTCGAATAAATTACGAGGAAAATCATTTCAATGATACGGGCACATTGTGTCAGTGATACTTTCCTCTAATGTTTTCCACTACCAACAGCCAACGTAGCTGTTTGTTTGTTGGCGAAGTGCCGCCAAATGAAAAGTAAAATGCCATCAAGAAAGCGAGAACAATAACAACTTTAGCAGCGTCATCAAAAACAATTTGAAGAAAACAATAAAAATAATGATAATCATCTAAGTACACATATTAAGACAAGTGTATTAGCAGCAAAACTTAACTGGCCAAAAGAAACTATAAGAAATGGACAGACAGGAAGAGAGACAGATTATCAGTGTAGTAGTTGTGTTTCTGTTAAACCTTTTAGTTAACCCCCTGCAATTACAAGGAAACAAGACAAGATTATCTTAATTATAATTTGTTTAGCTGTGATAGTCATTAGTTAGTGTTGAAAATTTTACCTCGTTTTATACGATTCTGTAAAATGAAGTGTTTGTCTATTTGGAAGGGTTAAAAACATATCAATAGTTGTGAATAAAATCATTAATAAGATTCAAGACAGAGATAATTAACGAAGCGTATTGAAGTTATTCATTATTGCATGTTTCTAACATGGGAAATGCCAGGATTTTTCTTGGTTCTTCTTTTATTTTCAAAATGTTAATTATTATTGCTTTAACTTATAGTTTCTTTGAGCAACAGTCAGTGTTAGAAGAGTTGTTTAACATTCCCAATTACATATTATAGCCTAAGTGTGGTCTTATGTATTCTACATTTCTACATGATTCATATACTCCAATTACTGTTTCTCACTTCTCAAGAACCTCACCTTTGTAAATATTTAATTTCAATTATTTCAACAGACAACACATTTCAAACGGTATCTACTTTAAGCTGCTGGCAAATATTTTTCCAATTTGTAAAAGGGAATTACTTTAAATTAAAATTACCATACAGATACAGTACAACAACAAGCAGAAGAATGTAGACATCATTCGAATGTCACAGAATGATACCAGCCAGCCTCCAAACAGGAAACAACAAACATTTACATTCATATATTTACAGCAAAAGTTACAAAGCTAAAAGCAAAGTTCCCTTGGCTTTTCTCTGGTATGGCATAATTGTGAACATACCAACCGACATACGCACGCACATAGCAGCAACCTGTTGATCCCGCAAACAAAACGACAAGGAGGAAACTTTATTATATTCATAACTTGTTGTTTGCTGTTAATTATCAAAAGTGAAAGAACTTAATGTTGGTCGGTAGGTAGGCAGGCAGGTCGGTTTGTTGGCTGTAGAGTAGAACTGTAGTAGCAACAACAGCAATGTCATCAACAGTTAGTAAAAGTTATTGGAAAGTGATATTTATTTGAAACAAGGATGCCGATGCGTAAAATATAAAAATTCCCATAAATTTACACTGATAAACCCTTGTAATGTTTGGTAGGAACTTTTTGACAGGTCAGAGAAACAAAACAAAGGACACCAGGTGTTTATTAAGACCAGAAGAAAATAAATACTTTATTAGAAGGGAGGGCGTATTTTAAAAGACGAGCATTAAATCAAGATTAATATTATCTCAATGAAAATAAAATATATAGAATATATGAGGCGCTCAACGCCAAAACGACCTAACCAGCATGCCTAAAAAAATCAAAGTGACTATAAAGATCTAACCGGAAATTGCTGAAATAAATATTTAAAAAAAAACTCCATATTGCATTGTATAACACTAGGTTATACCACCTGCTAAAATAATGCAATATGGAGTTTTTTAGTATTTATTTCTAAAAGTTTCGGTTAAATCTTTATAGTCAGTTTGATTTGTTTCGGCATATGGGTTAGGCCGTTTTGGCGCTGACCGCCTCATATGTACATTAGGGCGACCCAATGTAGAGATCTTTCTTTCCATAGTAATTTGTATGTGGCCAATGGTATATTTTCACGAAAATTCTCTAAAGGTCGCATTATGGTCCAATCGATGAAAAAAAAATTTACAAATTTATTTTTGTGGTTAAAAAAACAATCCTAGACAATTTGTGAAAATCGAATCAGATTTTGAAGTACACGCAGAAAAATATATATTTGGATCCAAACAAATATTTGTTTGTGACTGGATGCAAACAAATATATGTTTGGATTCAAACATAATTTGTTTGTGTCCAAACAAATATATGTTTGCAACATTTTGTAACATATCTCAATTTTATTTGTTTGGGAACCAACATATTTTTTATGTTAGGACATATTTTTTATGGGTGGAGAGAGGATTTTTGTCAAAGAGGGTAACAGGACGGCTCTCGCGGCTGCCAAATGCTGTTTTATAATAAAGAGCTGTGTGTATGGCGTAATAGGAGACGTGCTTTGTTGTTGCTAACCAACGTAGCAAGCGAAGAGGGAAAAGAAAAATGGTATGTTGTTCTCTTTTCTTCAGTTTTCTAAATACAATCGTTGAGTAAAGACGGTAAAGTGAGTGAATAAAGCATTTAATATTGGTATATTTAAAATATGGTACATCCATATTTATTTATTACATTATATAATCATTAGATTCCAGGTGCCGATTTCCCGCTGATGATTTCAACTTTGAGGAACATATGTTTTATTTCACAACTAAGGAGAAGCGTTCAACGATGTTTCTATAAAATTTTTTTCTTTTTAAAAGTGTGAAATTTTTTAAATTATTTCATTCAGTTTTTCTTTTATTAAAGTCTGTTATGTATTTCTTTGGAATTTTTTATGTACCTATGTGTCTGTAGTTGCTTTTGCCTTTCAATAAACCGCCATTTATAAATGGGTGTGTTTAATAGAGATAGCTAGTGAACGCTTACTGAGAGCAAGTGAGCATACATTTCAATGTGTTTTACAATGAAATTTGCGTTCCCTTGCTCTCAGTAAGCGCCCACTGGTGCATGTGTTTTTTTTGTGGCTTTTGGGTTTGTATTTGTTTACACCCAAACAAATATTTGTTTGCAACCAAACATATAATTTGTTTGCACCCAAACATATATTTGTTTGCAGGACCCAAGCATATGTTATTGCAAACTGTTTGCTGTAAAATATGTTTGGGACATATGTTAGGGAGGCCTTTTTTTATTCCGCGTAGCTATAGAGGCAAAAAAATAACCAAGACGGCCAAATATGCATATTGGAGCTATATCAAATTCCGATTCGATTTTTACAAATTTTTAGGATTGTTTTTTAGCCATAACAATGAACTGGTAAAGTGTTTTCATGAATTGGACCATAATTGCGGCCTTTAGAAATTTTTCGTGAAAATGCACCTTTGCCCCTATACAAATTGCTATGGAAACAAAGATCGCTCGGGTTAACGTTAACCGATCGCCATAAAATTTTATATATAAGGTTTTTGGACAAATAGAAGAATTAGGTAGATAGGAGTTCCAAACATTTTTTTGGTTCTCCCTAATGCACATATACAACGAAAATTTAGAGGACAGTCTCCAAGTGCGAAACATGTCGTGTAGTGGTTAGTGTGGCAATTTCCCTGACATTCCTTTTCATTTCCAAAAACTTCTAATCATTTAGCTCATCTCGAAGGGGTGTTGTAAGCAGTTATATATGAACATAAATTAATCTATTGGTGACTATGCTTTCTTTTTGTTATCTTTGTTTAATAATTTTTTATAATTCACAATGATTTAAAAAAATCATATCACCATGAACTTAAATTAGTTCAAGTGAGACTATAATTGTGGTTTTCAAGGAGAAAATTAGCTATTGACGTGGAATTTGCAACGTCATATTTAAACATAATTACAAAGCATTATGAATGTACGGGGTACTAATCCTCAGCTTTTCATAACAAGTGTAACAAAATCCGATTGTTTAGCACAAACAATTGTTTAATACATTACAAATACTATGTGTGTATGTATGTAGATTAGGGCTATAACCAAAAAAATACCACCACATAGCCGTGTAGAGCATGGAAAACTATTATGAAATACGGTGTCAATTTTTCTCTATCGCGAAAAAAGTTTCCGCACCAAATGCATGGAAGTTCAGAAATGCATTTTTTAATTTTATCTGTTATAATAACATATTTGCTTTTCATTAAAATTTATATTTTTTCGTAATCTAATTTAAAATCGTTATCAAAGCTTTCTGGACCAATTTGATCTCAAATCGCGCCATTTCGGAGCACATTAAGAATTTTTGACACTATTGCAATTTTTGGTTTTTCTTTATAAACTCGTGAATTTTATGTTTATATTTTTTGTACCTATCGGACAAGAGAATTTGGGGTCATTTGCAACGAATTCGCGAAAGTTACAGGCTGTTTTTGTTTACCTTGCCTGTGAGAATTGTATTTGTTTTCTACATACAATACAACACCAGTACCATGTGGGGAATTTTGTCCTAATAATGAAAACACGTTTCTAAGATCGATTCGATGGAAAAAGTTTCAGCACCGACCGCAATTACTAAAACCCTTTTGGTATTTTTTCTACTTAAAATTTTAAATTTGCTTTGTTTGAATAAATATTTATAGACAAAAATACATTTCTCACAGGCAAAGTCATTAAAAACGGTCTGTAACTTTCGCGAATTTGTTGCAAATGACCCCAAATTCTCTTGTCCGATAGGTACAAAAAATAAAAACATAAAATTCACGAGTTTATAAAGAAAAACCAAAAATTGCAATAGTGTCAAAAATTCCTAATATGCTCCGAAATGGCGCGATTTGACATCAAATTGGTCCCGAACGCTTTGATAATGATTTTAAATTAGATTACAAAAAAATAAAAATTTTAATGAAAAGCAAATATGTTGTTATAACAGATAAATTTAAAAAATGCATTACTGAACTTCAATGCATTTGGTGCGGAAACTTTTTTCGCGATAGAGAAAAAATTACACCTTATTTCATAATAGTTTTTCATGCTCTACACGGCTATGTGGTGGTATTTTCGATATCTGCAAAAAAGTGCAAAAAGTTATATCCCTAATGTAGATATTTATGTAATGGTCCGTAGCAAGAAGCAATGGTTCATATTAAGAGTCGATGTGTAATCCGCAGATAAGGTCAGGTTCATTGTATAAATTTAGTATAAAATCTATTTATGAAAATGTGACAAAGCTACTCAATTTTATCAATCAGGGAAACTAAGAAATTGCTGTTAAATAGGCATATGATTGAACTCCGTTTGGAAGACATTTGAAAATGGTATACAGTTTTAAAATGAATTTTTTTTTTTTTTGAAATAAAGTCAAATGTTTCAAAAAGAGTAAACAAAGGCTACATTCTCTTGTCTGTAAAGAGACATCGCAAACGCAACCAGCATCAGTAGCATACGAGTGTATTTTTTCGAAAGGCAGGTCATGTATAGCCCCCGCTCCTTCGCGATTATCGGTATTTTGAAGCTTTGATGTCTTCCTATGTATGGTGTTGGTTTATTAGTAACTTTTTGCGTAATGCCGTGACTAGGGTGTTTCTGGTGGTGTTGGAGTTGTTAGAGGCGCAGTTGTTTTCCCTTTTTGTGTCTGGTGTATGTATCTTCATGAGCATTTCACTTTGATCTTGATTTCGCCTATGATGGACTCGTGATCACTATCAATGTCAGCGCCCCTTTTGTTTTTGATATCTGACAGAGAACTTGTCTAAACACATTATATGGTAATGAGAGTTTTTCCTAGGTTGGGTTTTTGGATTCTTTTTGGAACACCCTAATGTATAATGCTTGTTAGTGTATTTAGCAATTCATTATTGCTTCTCCAATTAAATTCTTACAACTATTCACTCTACTACACAAAAATCACAAATCTTAATTGGTAGCTTCAGCATTCGTATGAGCATCAATGCGAGCGAACACTACGAGATCAATATCTTATGTAATTTCAAATGTATTTTAATTGTTTGTCAATCAAGCGACCGATCGATCGATCATCGGTTTTGGTTATTTGTGACCAAAATTGTTAAAAAATAATTTGTTAACTACCACCAGCTATTTAGATGTCAAAGCGGTACAATGTCAGTAAGAATTGACGAAACACCTGGCCATAAAAAGAACAACAAACTAGACCATTAAATAAAAATTGCTTGCAAAGAAAAGAAGTAACACTAAATGTGTTACTGAAACGACATTTTTGTTACAGATTTGTTTTTGGTTCTGACCGAAAATGTAAAGGCGTTAAAGTAGATAATGAGCGTTCAGTTTTTTGTCATGTTTGCTAATAAGGATATAAAGGAAAGGGTTTGATTTTTGATCTCATTTTGAATGTATGTAGAGATTTAAAATTTTTGAATTTTTTGAAGATTATTAAGATATAAGCCAAAGCCAGAGAGTTTTTTTTATAACAAAAAAAAAAATAGGAAAAGTAGTTGAGGTACACGCATGCTTTAAACATCCCTTCGGGTGAAATGTCCTTGTGAAAATAATTCATTAGTAAGTTGGTTTGTATGTAGTTGCGGCTACCATTAAATATTATATAAACCCGTTATTTGGTAAGGGGAGTTTTTGGTGGGTTTGCAATTGCATTGCAACGACAATGAACAACTTCATATTCTTCTTTATTTTATCAGTTCTCCTAAAAACCTTTCCGAGGGATTTTAATGTGTTCGGCCAGAAGACACTTAACACAGATCCAAGTGGCATAGATTGACTTTGGTGATGTTTATCAAGGGTTACATACCAAAAGCTACTTAATATACTTCAATTTATTGTCCTGAGCTCGGTTAATGAAAGAATTAGATAATTCCATTGCCCCAAATTTCTTTTCTTGCGAATAAATTATTTAAAAATTTCTTTTTATATTAAAACTTCGTTAACTCAAATAACAATATTTTTGAAATGTATTCCAAATCATTTCTAATGAAATGATTATTCTCCTCCATTTTCTTCTAAATCTAGCATTCTGCAGAGTACATGGCGAGCAGGCAAAACAATATACGAATAAATTTCAATACCAATGACAATTTTGTGTATTGCCCCACTGCCAATACGGAGAATTCGCAATGAATTGACATTGTTTTCAGTAAACATGTATGTATTGTTGGCTGCCGCTGGGCAAACAGTTACTTGGATGATTTTCAAGCAATGAGAACAATGTCGTTATTGTCGAATCATTCAAAAGCAATGCTAACTACCTACGGAGTGAACCCACCAAACAAGAAGAAAAATGATTCACAGAAGCAAAAAAATAACTAAAAATTTTGTCATTTAGTCACAAGAAATTGACCTCAAAATTTTTTGTTTACATTACAAAACATGTCCCTAGAAAACATACATACATATTTTTTTGTCAGATTCCCAACGCAAATTAAACAAATTTAAAGAAACTTCGAATGAATACCGCCAACTACACGACCATGGTGGCAAACCAGTATCGCAACAAAGAAGTCCAAACTATTTTTTATCATGTTTTCCCTGCACACATGCATCTGATGTGATGCTGTTTTGTCGTTTGGAAAATCTTGAATGTCGGGAAATTGTTCGCTATTTGAAATTCCCTAGATAAGGATTACCAAAATATTAGAGTAACAAAATTTTTTAAAATTATACGTTGATTGAAGAAGCATATAATTTTTCCCGAAAATGCAAGAGTCTACTATTTTTAAAATTTTGAAAATTTGGCTTTCTTGCAGACTGTTTCTGTATGTCGAAACGAAAATGTGTGCGAATGAAACAAGCCCAAACTTAAGTTTTCGAAATATTTTTACTTTTGCTTCAAAACAAAAACAAATTTGAAAAACACACAACAGTTTGGTGGTGTTTCATTCGCACACATTTTCGTTCCGACATACATAAATAGGCTGTTAAATTTGTCAAAAAAATTGCAGGTTACACAAAAACAGATTTAGAATTCGGACTGCAATATAAAAAATATTTCGCCGGACTTCACAGAAAGTATATAGAAGGCTTCTCGCATACCATAGAGATCAGCCGAATTCTATTTTTATTTCAATGATGTAGGCCATCCTTCTTACGGCCGAGTCCAACAAAGTAGAGGTTTTAATCATGGCTGAAATATTTAAGAAACGGATGCCAGTAATAAGGTAGGGGGTTTTGTTAAACTTGAAAAATGTGGTGTTACCTCTTTGGAAGCTCGATTTCATAACTCTCCTTGTGCAAGGCGGTAACACGGACTGCAATATTTTGTCTCTTATTAATATACGAATTTATTTAAAGTTATAACAAAATATCTTTCCCAGGAGAAATACTCATTACAAACCCCCTACTAACCCATTATTTTAACAAGGGCATGTCGCGTGAAGTGCTAGTTATTTGTTGGTCACTTACATAAATACTTAAATGAGCAGTTACTAAAAGTCGTGACTACTTATTTAAGTGGTCAAAAAATGACTATATATTTCACGCGACATGTCCTTGTTAAAATAATGGGTTAGTAGGGGGTTTTGTAATGAGTATTTTTGCTGGGTTAAAATCTTCAACATTTATTTGATATATTTTTAAATTTTGCCTGTTAGGGTGAAGACCATTTTAATGTAAATTAATTTGATATCATTTTAAATGTCCAATCCCACAATATGTATGTTTGCATCACTTCTAATCGACATCCCTAAACGCACACCTATTCATTGGATGTGTTGTGTCTTAGTTGAAGTCATTGCTTTAAATTGAGTTTTGAAACTGTGCAGAAAATCTAAGCAATTTCATGTCATTGGCTGGATAGAATATAAATTGCATAAAAACCATAAGTATAACAGCAGCCCGAAGTATACCAAATACACTTAACTTTTCAAACATGACGACGACAACAACAACAAAGTAAAGAAGACGAAGACAATAACGCTACGTTTTAAAGGGAATTCAGGAAAAACCAGCAGAAAAAGTCAATGTGTTTTTTATCACCTGGGAAAGAACGAACCACCAACATGTTTTAAATAAACCAGCAAACATTTTGACTATTAATAAGGCTGAACATGGTTTGGCAGAATTTAACTTGTTACATGCCAATGCTAAAGATAAAACAACGTCCAATCTACTGATTCTATTTATGGAACTAGGGAAAGTTTGCTCTTTTAAGCTGGCCTAAATTAGAACACTTGCGATTTTTCCGACCTACTATGTCGATGTCAAATGACTTCATTAGTGTATAATGTGCTATTTTTTTAATTGTTATAATTTTATTGTACATATAGTCCGGTCAAAATAGACATTGAAATAGCAAAAATTCCCACAAAGCTGAATTTTGGTGGAGAGCTAGAGTTTGTCATTAGAAGCAACGTCCTAAAAGTCCTCATCGATCCCATGTGTGCAAAAAAAATTATCCGGGGTCAAAGGTCAAATTTTAAGGGTTTTTTTGGTTTTCGGATTTATTTTTTGATAACGGTTGATCTAATCAAAAAGTGACTAAAGTAAATATTGTAGACAGAAAAATTATCTACAAGTTTGACCTTTATAATTTTTTTCCTAGAAGGAACCATTCTTAAGATATAGCTGTTCTAAAAAACACATGATTTTTATGCACTTATAAGGGAAATATGCACATATTCAGACGAACCGGCTAAAATAAGCGAAGTAATCGGGTCTATCCCCCGAAAAATATATATTTTCTTGAAGAGCGAGATTATAGCTATCTTCTAAAAAAAATTCCAACAAAATCGGAGCTTGTTTAGTAGAGTTATTCAATGTTAGAGTCATTTTATGCAAAAATAGCCCATTTAACCCACATGTGTAATCGAAAGCCCAAAGGGAACGACCCCAACGAAAACTCTCCGATTTTTTTCAAGTTTTGTCCGAAGGTAAGGTTTGTTGCGCTGATTACGGAAATGTATAATTTTCAACGGTTGCGGATCCGGTTCGCCGGTTATTCGACCCGAAAGGCCAAATTTAAAAACCGGGTTAGACCCGGATCTACTGAACCGATTACTGCAAAGTGGATATCGTCTTAAAGCTTACGGAAGTATCTAACATATCATAATGTACTTACGCGGCCAATTTTTTATTTGACCTTTAGATCGCGATATCTCGAAAATGGTAAGTATTTTTTAAGTGACATAAAGACCACTCTTGTAGACAATTATTGAATCTACAACTTTTACTTTAGCCGGCTATTGCTAATTCTTACCGTTTTTGAGAAAAATTAAAAAAACTGAATAATGCCTCCAAAAATGACCTTTGACCCCGAATAACTTGTTTTGCACACATGGGATCAATGGGGACTTTTAGGACGTTGCTTCTAATGGCCAACCCTAGCTCTCCACCAAAATTCAGCTTTGTGGGAATTTTTGCTATTTCCCCCTTATACGCATGTCTATTTTGACCGGACTAATAGCAGATAATTTATTACTGAGTTATGAGTACGAAGCACAGGACATGTGTATTCGACTATAAAGCCGAGTGTTGTGTGCTCAACACTCGCCGTCGTTGAACATTAAACATAACTGCACCTCAACGTTAAAATAGAATATTTTTTTCAACTTCTTTGTCGACTTTTAGTAATTTTTAATAATTTTTTTGTCCAAAGACGAAACGGTTCAGATTAGGATATAGCTCCCATATATATACGACCGATTTGAGTTATTTGATGCATCAAACACGCTATAACTGACAAATTTTGATGAATTTGGTCTAGAAATAAATCTGCCAAATTATATTAAAATCGGTCTAGATTTGAATATAGCTCCCATATATATTTTAAATATTCACAGTGGTTAAGAGTATCAAACAGTCGGCCGCGTCCAACTTTGATTCTTTCCTTACTTGTTTTCATTTATTTTATTCGAAATCAGTTTAATAATTAATTTAATAATGTGTTCCCTATTTTCATTTATTTCCAGGTAAGTTCCCAAATATTTTTGGCACTAATCTTTTGATTAAGGAAATACGTTTCAAGAAAACATTTGTGGTAAGAATAGATAAGGCTAGAGATAGAAATGCGTTTGCAGACATACTAAGCAATCTTTAAACAAATATTGTATATATACGTATTTATTAAAACAAATCTATTTATAATTGTATTGGTCGCTAACATTCGGAAAACGAATTGGCAAATAAAGAAGAAGAAGAAGAGTATTAAATATTACTTGTTTGAAGGCGACGAACCAACCAACCATTTTATACGCTAACACTAGAGGACTGTTTCTTTCAAATGATTCGAAGTCAAATTTGTTCGAATTACTACCAAACTCCTATTGTTGTAGAAAAATGTTGTATGATTGAAAACAAAATAGAATTAAATATTTTCCAAAAACCAGAAGTTTGGTAATAGTTCGAACGAATTTATCTCTGGAATTGTTATTTTAAACCGATTTATTTATTTTAGACCGATTTATTTAATAATTCGAGTAGTCCCGATGATCCAGCTGTTCCATGCTAAGCTCAATCACGTCAACATAGTTCATATCTGGCACAAAATTTTATTTTTGAAAAAATTAATAAAATTAAATAAGTTTTATTTTTGAAAAAAAAAAAAATAACACTGTGAACACAAATTTTGGGGCAGAGATAATTGCTTTTGGAGATGAAAGCCCTTGGTGAGTATATTAAGAATCCCAAAGGACAGATCCGCCGTGAGTCGAACTTCCGCGTTATGGCGTGATGAAATTTTTGCTAGATACCCTGTAAGGCATCAGGAATTAGCGTTATATCTTTGTTCACTGTTGTTTTAGCTTATTTTTGAGATGACATGTCTGCAGTCAAATCGAATGAGGATTATTTTCGTAGAGCACTTCGACCTTCTAACTCGCTTCCTTCAATGTCCTTTTCGTCCTTTACATTTAGATCCGCTATAAAAGTACCATAAGATGACGTTTTTCAGCTTCGAAATGTTCTGCAAAAATGTCGCTCAGTAAATTTTAGGTTCGGCTTCCCTTGAAAACTAGTCGATCTTTTCGCGTTTTCGTGGTCGTTTTGTGCATTTACCCTGTTTTTGTTCAGAGATGTCATCTCAAAAATAATCTAAGGCAACAGCAAACAAAGATATAAAGCTAATTCCTGGCTGCGTACAGGGTATCTAGCAAGAACTTCATCACGCCATAACGCGGAAGTTCTACTCACGTCGGATCTGTCCTTTGGGGTTCTTAATATACTCACCAAGACCTTTCTCCCCATGAGGAATTTTCGGTGCCCAGACTTTCACCTCCATTTTGTTGCACAGGTAATAAAATTAAATAAATTTTATTTTTGAAAAAATAAAATTTGGTGCCAGATATGAACTACGCGATCAGGCAGTTTACTGCTCGAATTATGCAATGAACATGGACTGAGAATTCTGCAGACAGCAAATCATGAACCACTTCATTGTGTTAACTCCTGTCATTACCAGCAATTTGTTAAACAACATTTTATCATTCGGATCATTTCAGTCTAATGTCCATTGATAACCAGGGATTATTACATTTTTTAGGGTAAACAAATAAAAACAATCAATGAATTACACTTTTATGTTATTATTTAACATCGAAATTAAAATAAAAAATCGTTAAAAACTAATATGATTTTTATATTTCTATCAGTAAAAGTAAAGGTTTCATTCAATTTGGAAAAAATTTCATATGTTTTGAAAAAGATTTCGTATAATTTGAAAAATGTTTCATTTAATTTGGAAATGCTCTATTTCGTCTAACGTTATCAAAAGATTTGGCAAAATCGGGAACATCAGTAATAGTTCCCATTTTATCGTGAAGACATTCAGATGAATGTAGAAAAGGTAGACAATGGATGTAAGCGACACAAATCCGACATACATCCCCTCAGTATTCTCCCTCTAGCGATAACTTTAGAAGAAAAATTTCAAATAATTTCCAAACAGCGAGAGCAGTATCGGGAATCGGAACACTAGATATACAATTGAAGAAAATTGTGACAGTGTGCCGGCTTTTCTTGCTTCAATGCGATGTCCGGAATGTTTGTTATCGTAGTTTCGTTGCTATTAACCAGTTTTGTGAATAAAAGTTTACAAAAAATTCCTGGAAACCTTTAAATGAATTGAGGTCAACCAATACCTCGTAACAACGACACACTGAACTCAATTAAGCAGCTCTAAAGACAAGGAAAACAACCACTTGAAGGCTTTTCAAAAATTTTAAGTTCTAGGAATATTGAATGAACTCATAATTTAATACTGCTGATATCAATGGAAACGTATTATTTCCAATAGTTTCCACGAATAACCTTAGTTCTATCAAAGTAAAACCTTGGCCAGAATTTGTCGGCAATTACATACATATGTATGCACTTATTGGGCTAACAAATTTTAAGGAATATTTTGTTTTTGCAAATGAATAGGTCAACAAAATGCAATTGATGTTAATTTTTGCCAAAATATAACCAAGGATTAGAATTGAAATAAAACTATTCGGAGCTACTTGTTTCACGTGGATATTTTTTTAAAAATAAAAAAACTCCCCATAGCCACTTGCTCCATACTACTCCATTTGACATCTACACTGGGAGTAGATCCAAACACAAGAAACTGTCAATATGAATATTAACGATTTGTGTTGTTTTTTTTGTTTATAAATGGAGACAAAAACATTTTCATTCTTTGTCTTAATGCATTAAAACTGGTTTTACCAACTGAGTGTACGTACCTATCAAGTTATCTACCTACCGCCAAGTATTACCAATAAGACACGCACACTGCTCGTGAACTCTCCAAATGGGAGAGTTAAAATTACAATCATATTGGTGGCAGGCAGGCAGCTCTTAACGTTATTCTTGTTTGTGTTACCAACGACGATAGCAGCAACAACATAACCAACTGACTCAGTTTAGGACGTACTCCAGTACTGAAAGACAAGAAGTCAGTGTCAGTACGCTTTCTACAACTACAACTCTCCCACTGCATGCAAGCATGGTTTGAGACATGTTTTGAATATGCATTTGAGTTATACCTACAGTGGGCTGATTTTTTATGGAATGTAGAAATAATATAATAAACACCAAGCATAGTATAAAGTGGTAGTCATTGGATAAAATTTCTTTGATACGTACTAAAAATACCGTAGAGTTATTGGGTAATTGTTGTTGGTTCGGCGGAAATTGGTTGATAAGAGTCAGCACGGACGTGGTCCGTGTGTAAGCGTCAGCGTTGTAATTGTTTTTTTATATATATATATATATATATATTTGATACGACGGCAATTGGATGTTACAGTCAGCTCCAAGTTGGTCGGGTGGATATTCTTCTTCGAGAATTCAGTTAGAAGAAGTGTACAGAAAGCTGAAAATTAACTTGAAATTGGATATGTGCCTGCTAGAGTTGGAAACGAGCCAAGCGCTGGGCTTGCGTGCTTATACCCAGAGCTTCGAAATACAAACTCGAATTCGAGTAGGGACTGAAACTCGCTCGAATAGGAGCGAATAGAAAAAAGAAATCTAATTTTGTTCGTCACTCGCGAAGAAATGTTCCGATTTTACTCTCATGTGAAAATATTTGCGAGTGGGAGTACTTGAAGAGTTTGAGTTTGCAAGAAAATAAGAGTGGGAGTCGAAATAGAGTAAGAGTTTGCTCTAAGAGTGAATGCGAGTGAAAAAATATTTAATTTTGCCGGGGTGGGTATGTGTAGTAGCGAACCGATTTTGATGTTGCTGCGGTCTATATTGGGATGGAGGGGAAAATTCCGTAATCGCCTTCAGTTCACAGCAACATCAAATTTTCATACGACCAAAATGTGGCTCACCGAAAAAATGGTTTTGGACCCTATGTAAGTTTGGACGAAATCCGTTTCAGACAATTTGGATTTCGTCTGTCTGTCTTAAATGAATCAACCGATTCTGTTTAAGTTTTTTTTAGGGGCAAGTCCATACCTTCTGAGAATACTTCCGCAAATCGTAGATAAAGTTAAAAGAATATTTATTTTTCTTGGGTCCAAAGCTCTTAATTATACGGCTATCAACTGAAATGATTGGTAGGTGCGATATCTATCAAAAGAAATGACTTCTAATATAAGATTCACTTCTAAAATGGACTATGTCGGTCCATTTCTTCAGATACCTCCTCTGCAATACTTTTGAGCTTTAATCCAAATCCATATTTGGGAAAGGATATTTAATGTGTAGCCGGCATTCGATCTGTACATAGATTAAAGTTTCACTCAGACTTAGTGAAAGCAAAGCCGACTGATACTTTTTTACTTGTTTTGCTTATTGTTCGGTTTCTAGTGTCTATAGAATAACTAGTTACTTTTAGTCGTCCCATCCCGAATCTACAGTCCTTATAACCGAAGACAGATCTGAGCCACTCAAGGTATTATCGTTGTCAATTCTAGTTGCAGAATCATCATCAAATGAAGAAGTAATTCGTTGTTTTGGTATTTTTTGTTATAAGTATCCATTGGTTACTGTTATGTAGGGTGTGCTGGTATAGCCCTCCTTTAGCATGCCAAGAACCCAAGTATCAACAAGGCTCCGTTATAATACAATTTATACTCTACTGTAAAACTAAGAACACCAATGGACAAGTAGTCGCCTAACACCCCGGCATTAGGGGATCTGAAATGGATAGCAGATCACTACCTGGGTAAATTTTTGTTCGATCACACTTTCCTTTACTCAAGATTCTAGAGTCCTTCAACCCATACAATGTCGGATGAAGGAAATTGTGGTCATAATTGTTATCCCCCAGTGGGAATTCACGATTTTTCCGAAAAAAACTTAGCCCTCTAAAATCGTGGTCATCAGTGTTTATAGTTTGCATACAAGCAGCTGGACGATATCGTCTTCAGCTAATATAGCTCGTTATACCCTATACCACAATGTGGAAAAGGGTATTATAAGTTTGTTTTGGTAAAAATGCATGTAACACCGCGAAATATTCGTCGGAGACCCCCAATGTGGTATACCAATCTTCATATCTCGACGAGATAAAGCGATTTTGAGATGTGTGTCCGTCCGTCCGTCTGTCCATTATAAATTGTAAACACGCTCCAGGTCGCAATTATGGACCAATCGTCACGAAATTTTGTATGGAGGTCGGGTTCAGATCAGAATAGATCCCTATTCTTATTGGTGATTATCGTGAAATGGACCAAAAACATAATATTTATCCAATTTTCTAGCGGCTCTGTAGGCCTCAATAGTAGTCCGATCAACGCGTAATTTTAAATAATGTAAGAGTATATCACAAAGGAGAAGCTTGCAACTTAAGATGTCGATCGGATAATATTTAGAGGCTTAAATGGACCAAAACTTTTGTGTGAAAATTGTGAAATACAGCTTATATCTTAATTCCTGGAAGTGACATTCCAGACAAGTGAGATATACTTGAAAGTGGAACGCTTGACCTTTCAATTGATGCCAATTATGTTGGTGTGCATGATCAGATAACAGAGTTACAGCCTAATATATTCCGTTATATGTTTGTAGTGTAATAATAAACTCGCTAGAAGTCGCAATTATACATCAATAGTCACGAAATTTTTCACCGTGTAAGAGTATAGGTCGAAAAAGATGCCTACCATTTTGAATGATGATCTGATATTCTTTAGCGGGTGAAATGAACCATAACTTTGTATGAAAAATATAAAAATTTTATTTTTGGTCGATATTTTAATTCCTTGAGGATATATATATTTCGCAAAGTTGCCTACATATGGGAAAAAACTACTGACCTTTCCTCTGATGTAAATTGCAATAAATTGTTTGCTAGATAACGGGCCTACTGCCTAATATATAATGGGTTCTGTGTAGAGAACCACATTTTTATCCAATGCTACATATTGTCTCTCCAAAAGTTTATGTAACACCACGAAATATTCGTCCTAGACCCCTTATTTGGTATGCCAAAATTCCTATCTCGACGAGATAAAGCGATTTAGTGATGTGTGTCCGTCCATTAACAATTGTAAACAAGCTTAAGGCCGCAATTATGGACCGATTGTAACAAATTTTTTAAGGAGATTGGGTTCGGGCCAGAATAGAAATGATTAATTTTTTGTGATGATCGTGAAATGTTCAGGGGATGAAATGGACCAAAAACAAAATTTTAACCAATTTTGTAGCGGCTCTGTAGGTCAAAATAATAACCCGCAAAATTTTAAACAAAGTTTGAGTTTATGATGAAGAAGAAGCGTACAAACCAACGTGAAGATCAGATAATACTTAGCGGGTTAAATGGACTGAAACTTATGTGTGAAATTGGTAAAAATTTCATTAACGTAGCGGTTAAACAACGGAAGTAGTAGTACTACATAAGTGGGTTTCATTACATTTTAGTTTGTGTGAACTAAATTTTCCTTTCCTGCTACAAAAATGTCTTTGTCATGCTAGATAACCTTTTGGTTTTGGTCATAAGTATTATACAATACATCTCTGATATTTGATAATTAAAATTTCACAATCATTGAAAAAAAGTTCCGTGGAGAGCGATTATCCAGGGATAGTGGTATAGGGTATCCCATGGTCGGCTCCGTCCGACTATAGACTTTTCTTACTTGTTAAATCATGTATTTTTCGCATTTGAGGTTCTCAGTAGGATCGAAAACTCCTGGTGCGTTTTTGTAACGATGCAATAAAAGTTGATATGAACATTTTTTAAAATTCTTTGTTAAATGCAGGATTTCATTACTGTTCACCAGTACTAATTCTATGGAGAAGTAATACCACTGTGTCACATTGTACCGGTAATCTGTTCATGGAAACGTGTATTCACATTGAATGATATTTATGTTTTCGTCGTGTTGGTGTGCCCCCGTCAACGATTACTTTAATGTTTATGCGATTGAAGTCGATTGCTGTAGTAGAGTGGTTCTACGACAACAATTCCTTGGCTGGCTGGTTGGCTGTGGCAATAAAGAGTGGTGTGGGCTTTGTTCAATTTTTTGCTGCCAATTACTAAATCAAAAGAAAACAGATTAAGCGTTTTTTAGTTTTCTTTTAGAAATCAGCTTTAAGCCAGTCAGTCCAGCCAACAGGGTAATACAGATGTTTTAGCAAATTTCTCTTGGCTTGGAAGAGTTCGCTTTTTTGTTGTGAGTGAGCCATAAATGTTCGAAGAGAAAACTGTAAATTTGTTTACAATTCAATCCATCCATCAATCAACTCAATATCTTTAAGATTTTTTTTTAATCCAAAATCGTGGTGGTCGTAAAACAGACAAATAGCTATTTGTCAACTCAACACAAATAATTGTCACAGGCCAGTTATAATTTCACGGATTTTTTTTAAATGTTTTAATTTGTTTTCTTTACAAAATGTATGTTTGTTTGAAGGATATTTATATTATGATTTCTAGGAATTTGTAATTTTATAGAATCATGAAATATATGTACAAAAATTTATACATAAATGAATAATTGAAAAATTTGTTTACATATTGAGTATTTACTGAGAATTCCCTAAAAGTTCTTTACAAAAATGTATAATTCTGTGTAATTTACTTAATACTGTAATTTGTCCAAACAAGTAGGATATTTGTTTTCAATAATGCCTTTACAAAATGCCAACATCCATCTTCCAAATACCAATTCCACAGAGACACAATGTTATTTGTTATATATGGGTCATGTCCGATGGGAAATTAGTTGTCTTTAGTGGGTTGGGGTTGCTCTATGGGAAATTTTTAATGAAAGTCTTATCACCCGTCGGCAAAACAATGGGTGGTAAGAAGGTGTTGAAAAATGTATATCAAACAAGTCTAAAATAAATGTCTTCTATTGCCCTGAAATTGATTAGAGAACAAAAATAAATATATTGAAAAATGTTGCATAACCAAAGGCAAATGATCTGTAGCTAACATCTTTTTAATAATGATATTTAATCGAATTTGGGCCGCTCGCAGAGTTTGGCCATTTATAAAGTAAATATGTATTGAAAAGTTAACTTTTTACGAGTTGATGAATATCGCATATTTAATAATAAAAATTCGAATTCTTTGGCATTTTTGTTAGGAATTGTGATATTTGACACAGTCAACTTGTATACAAATTCTATCTCACTATCACATAAATTTTTAAATAGACTCTTGTAGAACGAAACAAGTAAGGACGGCCTTAATTTCGGAAGGGAGCATAAAATTCAATAGGAAAACCTGCCCATAATCTTCAAATAATCTCAAATCAGGTATTACCTCTAGATGGGGTCATAGCAAAACCAAAATCGGTGAGTGCCAATCTATGGGTACTATATGAAGACCTATACCGACTAATTTCTGGTGAAAAGTTTTATACCCCCAACGAAGACTAAATGCCAAATTTCAGACATTTCGGTGGAATATTGAGGAAAAAATTTCGAAATCGGGAGGTACCGTTCTATAGGCGCTATATGAAGGTGGACCTATACCGACAAATTTCAGGTGGAAAGTTGTATACTTCCAACGAAGACTAATGACCTGTTTCACTAAGGCGAATACAAATTCGTTCGAAATACTACCAAACTTTAGTTTTGAAAAAATATTTAAATCATTTTGAACTTCAGTCAAACAAACATTTTCTACAACAACAGGAGGTTGGTAGTAGTTCGAACGAATTTGAATTCGAATCGTCTTAGAGAAACAGGCCATAAATACCAAATTTCAGTAATTTCGGTGGAATGTTAGGGCCACAACAAAATACTGAAAACCGGGAGGTACCGTTCTATGGGGCTATATCAAAACGTGGACCGATATGACCCATTTTCATTACCAAACATTCTAGGAGTAATAGAAACTTCTATACCAAATTACAAAGCTCTATCTTAAAAATTGCGGGTTGTATCTTGATTTCAACAGACAGACGGACGTGGCTATATCGACATAGAATGGTCCCCGACGAATATTTCGTTGTGTTAAAAACGGAATGACAAATTTTATTATACTCTCCATATTATGGTGGAGGGTATAAAAAGGACTACAAGGAGTACCATCTGTCCTTCTTTTAAAGCGATTCTCTTAAACTGAACTTAAGAGAAAATGTTGAACTTTATTGAGGGAGGTACCCAAAGGTGTCGTCCGATATAGACCTTCTTGCAACTTGACGCACGTTTGGAAGAAATTTTACGATGTGCAAAGTTTTGGTCAAATCGGATAGTAATCGTGCTCATCAGTAATTTTAGTTGGTGTCGTCAGGGATCTTTTTTGGCTATTATCCTAAGTAATATACACCTGCTCCCGAAACTTATTGTACCATTGTAATAAGGAAAGCGAGTCTGGATATGTCCTTACACAGCTCTTTTGTAATTTTGTTTGTGAGGTAACCGTAGGAGAGGACCGATATAGTTCACATTTCAACCAGATTTATGTCTGTATGAAATATGACGAGAAACAAATTTTGGACGAAATTGGTTGATCCGCCCGTTATTGGGTGCGCCATTATAAAAGAAAAATTTAAAGGAGGAAATACAGGAAGATGTGGACCCATATGGCCCATCATTGAACATAAACTAATTTTAGACAAATGTTACGAGAACCAAATCGGTTAATCCGCACGAGAGTTAACAATGCTAAATCGATTCCTAATTGAAACAGATTTCGTCCAAACATACTTGGGGTGTAAGACCAGTATTTCGTATTAAAATGTAACTACCCTTATTATTCAAGTAACCGGTATTGGATCTGCCACACAACTGTTTAAGAACAATCCCTCTGGTACACCCCTCAAAATAAGTTCAAATATTTGCACCTAAATTTACATAGCCTGTCCTTAGAATGATAATGTTCAATCCTTGTTTTTATACCCTTCAACATTGCATGGAGGGTAGGTATATTAAGTTTTTTTCAACAAATGCAGGCCAAATTCTGAGTCGGAATGTATGGTTATTTTTTTACCACTAAAATAAGTACCTTATGAGTATTTTTGCTGGATACTGTTAAATATGTTATTTTTATATGTATACATATATTAATGCCGACGAGTCAACAAACAACAACGGCAACAAACAACAACGCCAACACTCAAAATCTCGCATGCTATGTTGACCTAACAATACCCAAAAATTGGTTGTATTCACTCTTGAATTCATAAATAACCATCCGATTTGGTACACATATCTTATAGATCCACAGCTTCCATGAAGTAGCAAAAAAATTGTCAACAAAGAAACATTAAAACCAACTAAATGTATGGTAATATCTTCTTAATAAACCTCAATTTCAAATTACTACTTAAAAGATATTTGACATCCAAAACCAATGTGTCAAATCAAAAACTTAAAGACAAAACATAATAAAACACCGCCAATATAAAAGAGCTTATTTGCCAACTTCAGATTTCTATCGTGTAAATTTGTCAATGGGGCACGCACTTAAGCCGGCTAGCTATGCAAAAAAGTATGTCTATTGATCTACAAATGGAACAACAGACATTATTCACTTATGGTCTGAGTGCTTGAGACAGTTGAAGGCGTACCGCCATTTATAATGATTTTTAGTAACAATTGTTGTGTGATTTATGACAGCAAAAACGCCTTACTGTGACAATAATAATAACACTGTAAACATGTTTTTGAATATTTAAATGAGCGACGGCGGGCAGACGTATTTTTTTTTTGCATATTAGGCTGTGAGGTCACATCAGGCGAACTTTAAGTAATAAATATATTCGTAATTACAACAGAAGAGGAATTTTATTTCAAAGTATTCCCATTTATCGGCGTGAAAAAGTTATGTGCGAACGCACTATATTTCATGGGCCATTAATGATCGGCGATACGAGAAATGTCCCGACATCATTGAGCTTTATAGAAATTCTCCCAAAAGGGAATGTATTCCTCTACAAATATGCAATCCAAATCATTGACACACAAACCCTAATGAATGCCATACGAAATTATACTTTTATTTAATATTTATTAATGTAGGAATGTGATAATAATCAATAAAAACAAATAATCAATAAATAGCCTGCATCCATATGCGATTTATTCCCCAGGGGATTGGTTGGTGAAATTTTTCTTATTGCTCAGACCCAGCTGATTCTTCTCATCTTCAATACGAATTTCTTTAAAATAAATAAATAAAAATGTGTCCCAAATGAAAGTGAACAATTAATAAAACAAAATTTACGATGTGCTTCAATATTGCCATCAACAATCAATACAGGTGTGCAGTGCAGCACATTGAATATATTCGTTGTGATAAAATGCAAAATAGCCTAACAAATAATGACACAAAGAATACTACTCAACGAAAAATTTAATGGATTATCATAGATGTTTCATGATTCCATTACATTTTAATGATTTTAAAAAGACAAATCAAAGTGAACTATTCGTTTTTTATACTTCCACATTACTTGAACCAATATATTATTTTTGTTTGTTAAAACACTTGACATTTCAGCCGCTTTGTTGACAATTTGCGCATAATAATAACGTATCGATTGTTACAGCGGATGTATGGGTACAAAAAGTCACAGCACACACCTGTGGCTATTCCTGCATAAATATTTAATGAATGAAATTCATCCAAAGATGAAAGATATTTTTTTTGTTTCGTTGTTCAAACCAGATGCCTGTGGGGAAATCTCAGCAAATTTTCGCCATGAAATTATTACATCAATTTTATTCGATTGCACATATCAATCACCAAATACAACACATATATAAAGAAAAGAACGTAAGATAAGGGGAAGAAGTAAATAAATTACAACAAATTACATACGAGAATACGCAGCACTCATTTACGAAAATGTTGGAAAGAAAATTGATACAGCATGGAAATAATGAATAATTTAAGAATTCTTGATTAGCCACAATACAGGATATAACGAATGTTACCAACTCTCATCTCAAAAAAAAAATCAAGACTTTAAATGCTCTGTATGTCTTTGCTTTAAACTTCTTAAAAACGTAACTTTTGAAAATGTTAGAAATTAACAAATTTTGAAAAAAAAAAATTATATTAAAGCTCCAGGTTCGTCATTATAAAGAGAAACATTTTACCTACCAGCAGTGTTATTCTCTGTTTTTCCGCCGTTTCGACTTAAAGGAGAGAGTAAGGAAAGTCTCGGGGAATTTTGGTTCAGAATACCAAAAATTATTAATGAGTTAATTACCAACAATTATTGATGAATGCGAATTTTTCATAATAAAAACAAGCCCTTCTAAAGTTGACGACCTCTCGAACGTTTTAAGGACCATGATCTGCTCCAGGAATGTTCACACTCTTTATAGAGAAGGTACAGTTTACGCACTGGCAGATGTACTTGTAAAATACAAGGTCGATATTACTGCCATACAAGAAATACGATGGATTGGAATGGCGTCACAACAACACCTAAAATTGCGCATTTTATTATAGCTGCCATGAAACAAAGCAAAGTTTGGTTGCGGATTTGTAAAACATCTGGTCTCCAGTTTCACCCCAGTGAATAAAAGGCTTATTAAAATACGGATAAAAGTAAAATTCTTCAACATTAGCCTAATTGCGCTCATGCTCCAACCGAAGACAAGGACAAACAGACCAAAGATATATTTTACAAGCGCTTAGAAGAAACGTATGACCGTTGCTCTGTCCATGACATTAAAATGATTCAAGGCGATTTTTATGCCAAATTGGAAAGGAGAATAAACATGGTAGTTAGCAGTACCAGATTTAAGCGTCTCGATGTTCATAAGGAACCTATCTGTCTCCAGATCAAAGAACAAGAAATCAAATTGATCACATTGTGATATAAATTCATCGAGCGTCATACATTTTTTTAAATGATAATTTTTTTGTATTTTTCTAAATTTTTAATTATTGCTGGTGATATTTATTCCCAGGCTATTTTTGCGGCTTCAAAGAAATAAATGGTTTTTCCAAATGTTTTTTTTTTGTTTGATTTTTTGAGATAACGATCTCCACCAAGTCCCAATAGAGAGCTTAGATAAGGGGATTGGGCAGGCCAATGGAAAACTTCTGTCGAATTGTTTTGAAATCACTTCTTAACCCACGGTGTGCCTTAACAAATTTAAATGGAAGGTGCTTACACCTCTGAAGTTTTTGCTGATTCTGAAACTACAATGCTCATAGATGAGAAATATCAAGAAACAAAAAAAAAAAATCGCCGGAGGGATTTTAAAATAAATCGCGATTTAAGTTCACATTTTTAGGGGTTCTTTAGGTTTTCACGATTTAGCTTGGAAACCGCGAGTTCTATGTAAATGGGTCCAAAGAAAATGTTGTAGAAGAGAAAATTCTCCACAAGTTCAAATTGGGACAAGGCACTGACTGTATCGTCCCCTTATAAAACAATGTCATTACTGCAATTTCCCAAATCTGCTACAACATTTTCTTTAGACCCATTTACATAGAACTCGCGGTTTACGGTGCGATATTGAGGCTTTAATCGTTGCCCGTTCGGTCCACGCCGTATGTCATCCGCAACTAACTTTTTAAAAGACGATGATACAAAGTTATTATGTTTTCAATAAATAACTACGCGAAAAAACAAAACGTCAAAAAACTAAAAATGTTTGGGGAAATGTTTGATAAACACGTTTGTAAATATGACAATTCGTTTACCGGCAAAAAATTAATCAAAATTTAATTGAATATTTGAATTTGTTTATCAAATCGTTGTCCATTTTTTTTTCTGTGTATACAATCAGTAGCAACGCGTAGCGTAGCGACGAAGATACCACAGATCCAATCCCAGAAGATGGTATTGAATGCATACCGTCAGGCCAAGATGAGCTGGAGCCGATGGTTCACCACAAGAAAGGAGATAAGACTGAGTTTTCCAAAATCAAGGGATAGATCTGCTCCTATTGCATATATTGTTTGAGAGACTAAAGCAATAATTGGACCCTATTAGTGCGTCTTTAGACCTGGCAAGTCCATCAATGTCCAGATATTTGTAACGTGACCGTTTCATATACCCCTACACGCATTCATTTCCATCAACTACAAGTGCACAGTTAGCATAGTGGATACATTTAACTTCGGTGTAATTAACTACAATCACTGTTACACAACAATTCGCATTCACTCCGCATAACTACCCGAATATGTATTCTGGTTTTATTCACCGAAGTCGTCGATCACCAGCCGAACAAAGTACGAATAGACGTGTGGCTCGTCCGCAGTCTACCATGCTAGTTAGCCACGATTCGATCCAGCTCATAGCAAGCTCTCAGCTCTTAGCAAGCTCCCAGCTCATAGCAAGCTCTCAGCGCTTAGCACGCTCCACAATGTCGCGAGTTCATATTAACTGTGGCCAAAAATAGAAGGAGTTGTCGCAGGTGCATCAATTTTGGTACACGTACCTATTATTGACTTACAATCTTCAGGACGAAAAATTGGGTTGGTCGGTCCACGTTTTGATATAGCCCCCATAGAACCGTACCTCCCGATTTTCCGTATTTTGAATGTTTTAGACACAATGACCAACCGAATGTATTCAAATTTTGTGGTTAGTCTTCGGCAGAGGTGTCAAACATTCCAACAGAGAATTGTGGGCTTAGGTCCACGTTTTGATATAGCCCCCATACAACAGTACCTCCCGATTAAGGTATTTTGAAGATTTAAGCCTCATTATTACACCGAAATTGCTGAAATTTGGTATTTAGTCTTCATAGGGGGCGTTACACCTTCACCTTGAAATTTGTCTGCATAGGTCCACGCCTTCATATAGCCCCCATAGGACGGTACCTCCCGATTTTCGGTATTTTGGAGGTTTTAGCCTGATTATCACACCGAAATGGCTGAAAATTGGTATTAAGTCTCCGTTGGGGGACTTATAACCTTCCACAAAAAATATGTCGATATTGTCCTCGTCTTCCTGTAGCCCCCATAGAACCGTGCCTCCTCATTTTCGGTATTTTGAGTGTTGTGGCCTCAATATCTACCCGATATAACTGAAATTTGGTATTTAGTCTTCATATTGTTTGTAAGCATATTGAACACTTGTCTTTATATATGAGAAATTTCCTTTAAACATTTTTTTACCGATTATTGGTCAAAAAGCGGTAAATTTTTTGTAAAAAATCGAATTTCGATTTTCGCTGCTCACAATTTTTTTAAAAATTGATATTTTTAAAATTCTCTCGTTTTAAAGCAAGATTATTAGGTACTTAATAAGCCCACAAAAATATATGATGATCGGTTCATTCGTTTTCGCGCTATAGCCAACACCGCAAAACGATTTGTTAAAAAAGTGGGTATTCTCTCAGTGAGGTGGTCGCTGAAAAAGAGAAATGACACATTCGTCTGCAAACCTCTGCAGCGGGGACCTTTATATATTTGAAGTACTCACTTTTTACTACTCATACAGCAAAAAATATCGATATACACTTTTATACAATTTTTTTCCCTCTCCACTCAATTTAAAATTTGCTTCAGAAAATTAATAAACTTAGTAATACATGTTTGGGTAAATGTAAACACCATATGATTAATATTTACATGCAAACAAAAGTAGCCAAGTTTATTACATCCCAGGAGAACTTAAGAACCATTTCTGCAGCGACCGTTACTTTTAGTTTTAAATATTAACGCATAATATAATTTATTAATTTTAGAAGAAAAAAACAAAAAAATACGTATTAACTAAAATTGTCGGATTTAAATCCTCATATAACAAAAACTACTTCACGTATCAGTACAAAAATTAAGATTCTTCTCAATTAATATGTTTTCTATCACTCCCCATCAATAAATTTGTTCAACGAAGTATTTAGTTTTTACCATTTTTGGCCACTCTCGTGACACTGTGCGCTCCCAGCTCTTAGCACGCTCCCAGCTCTTAGCAAGCTCACAGCTCTTAGCAAGCTCCCAGCTCTTAGCAAGCTCACAGCTCTTAGCAAGCTCCCAGCTCTTAGCAAGCTCACAGCTCTTAGCAAGCTCCCAGCTCTTAGCAGGCTCACAGCTCTTAGCAAGCTCACAGCTCTTAGCAAGCTCCCAGCTCATAGCAAGCTCTCAGCTCTTAGCAAGCTCCCGGCTCACAGTCAGCTCAAGCTCATAGCCAGCTCCATGCTCTTAGCCAGCTCCCATTAGCCGATCTCTTCCCCCACAGCAACCCGAACCGAGTCACACACCCGACGACTGCCGACAGCAACCCGAATACGACAGAGCCGAGCCACATACCCGAGGATTGCCAATGAGCCGACAGCAACCCGAATACCGCTGAGCCGAGCCACATACCCAACGAACCGACATCAACCTGAATGCCACAGAGTCGAGCCACATACCCGAAGATTGCTAAAAAGCCGACGACAATCCGAGCACTACCAAGCCGAGTCACACACACGACGATTGCCAATGAGCCGACAGTAACCCGAATACTACAGAGCCGAACACACACACGACGATTGTCAACGAGCCGACAACGATCCGAACACCACAGAGCCGAACCATACACCCGACGACTGCCGAGTTGACAGTCACCCGAATAGCCGACAGCATCCGAATACATCAGAGCCGACGCAAACATACACGATTGCCATCGAGTCGACAACAACAACCCGGCTACCATCGAGCATATTACAACAACGCGATTGGCACTGGTTATCAACACACACATCTCATCCATTTTCCTCACAAATATTGTTCGTATATCCAACACCAAGAGTTTTATAATAAATATTGAAATTGTAAACACTCGTGTTTTTTTACTTAAGGTTTGTGGGTCCTTAGGTCAACCCTGGCAGCGGCTGAGCATACCTCAGCCCTAGAAAAAAACCACTCGTTATATATTTACCCTGCGCAAATCCTGGAGATGACCCAAGAGATCCAGATCGACACCTACCACTTTTTTGTCGATTATAAAGCAGTCTTCGACAGCCCAATACGTTGAAAGGTATTTCGAGCCATGTCTGATTTTGGTATCTCCGCAAAGCTCCGAAGAGTTTATTACAAAAACAGTTTTCAGACAAGGAGACGGCCTGTCGTGTGATCTCTCCAACATCCTGTTGAGAAAGCTTATACGAGATGCGAAGGCCAAAAGGCCAATATGTTACTTGCCTATGCCGACAACATTGACATCATGGGTTGATCGGAAAAGGAATTAAGTGATACCTTTGCAAACGTCGAAAGGGGACCTTCTATAGTCGGCCTGGCAGTAAACGGCGATAAAACCAAGTTGATGGTATCGACACGTAATACGTCCACAGATCTCGCACCAGCTGCGAATGTTGGTACATACAATTTTGAGGTAGTAAAAGACTTCGTCTTCACAACATCAGTTGTGAAATAAAAAAATGAATAATGTTGGTCATCAGATGCTACTTTGGGCTAAATGAAGAATAATAAATAAAAAAAGTAACACTTTAAAAAAACTGATGCCAATGTATTGTTCCGAAGCATGGGTACATGCGCAAGTAGATAAGGCTTGGTGTGTTTGAGAGAAAATTTCTTCGAAAGATCTACGGTGAATATCGACGTCGTATGAACAATGAGTTGCATCAACTAAACACGTTCATTGTTGTGGCTCAAAAACCAATCTACAAAAATATAGCTCCAATATGCATATTTGGCCGATTTTGGACCTATATAGCTATATCGAAATCCGATCCGATTTACACAAATTTTTGCAGGATTGGTTTTGTCGCCACAAGAAAGTGTAGAGTTCTTTTCATTGATTGGACCATAATTGCGGTCTTCAGAGCATTTTCGAGAAAATGCACCTTAGGTCCCATACAAATTACTATGGCAATAAATATCGTTCGGGCGGCACGGGTTGACGTTAAACGATCGCCATAAAATTTCATATCAAATTGAAAATTTAGGAATTTAGAATTTGAAGTGTTCAAGAATTTTTTTCCCCCAAAAATTGTGGACATGGGTCAGCATTTTTGGGTACCACCGTTGTGCAACGGTATGCAGAACCGCCTTGACCCAAATGGCCCAAAACTCTAGAATAAACCTTGCGGGCATCAACTAAAATTTCAGATTGACACGATTACTTAGGAATTGAATATTTGATTTGGCTAAAATTTTACACATAGCATCACAATGCATTGTTAAATTTATTCCAAAACTACATGTTGTCCAATACAATTTCTGGTACCTGCCCCACAAAATTTAAACTTTTTCACTTAAGTACAGTTTAAGGGCTGTTCGCGAATTGCTTCAAATTTGTTTTCATGGGCATGTCCATGCTTCCTGACATATTGATCCAAAAGCTTTTAAAAATCCTGCGGTGACCAAAAAATAGTTGGTGGACAAGAATAGGAGTGACTGACTGAAATTGGTCCAACCTTTGCACATCGTAATATTTCTCTCAAACTTAAATCACGCACTTCCATCACAAAAGTTAAAAATGATAAATAAAGTGCTGTTTTAGGATTGTTTTGAAAATTTCATCGAAGGTAGTCCTAGTGATTCTGATTACAACTATAAACTTTTGTTCGTTGGCAAGTCCATAATTCCAAGTGCTCTAAAAAATCCTACGACGACCAACTAAAATGGTTGGTTGATACGATAACTATCGAAAGAAATGACTCACATAATTAGATCCATTTCCCAAATGGACTTTGTCCGTCCATTCCATTCCTACAAATGTTTTCTGTTTTAATCCAAATCAAATTTATTAGCAAAATGGCCGTATTTATTCGGAATTTCCAAAATTTATTCCACGTAACTATTCGAGAAAATACCCCAAATGGGAGCCAACACAGTTGTTCTATGATTTTGTAGTGAGTATTTTTTGGTTAATTTATTTTTATTATATTTTTTGAAAATATTTCAGTCGGCCAAGATTTTCCTTATATAATGACTGGCGTTATCATCTTCTTCTCAATTAATCGCCGTATTTATTCGGAATTTCCGCAATTTATTCCACGTAACTATTCGAGTAAATACCCCAAATGGGAGCCACTACAGTTGTTCTATGACTTTGTAGTGAGTATTTTTTGGTTGATTTATTTTTATTGTATTTTTTGAAAATATTTCCTTCGGCAAAGATTTTCCCTATATGATGACTGGCGTTATCATCTTCTCCTCAATTTCCAATTTACAAAATAAGAAAATTCCCATTAAAACAAAAACAGACCAAAGTACAGAAACATTTTTCATAATTCTTCACATATTATTTATAAACTTTCATTTGGAAGATTCCACAAAAACCCATATTATGTAGCACATAATACTCATATGTGTATGTGTGTGTGATAAGTCTTTGAGGCATCTTCAAATACGCATTAAATCTTTATGTTTTTACTTCCAACCTTTATGTGAAAAAAAAAACGGTAATAAAAACGCACTTAAGTGCTTGAAAGTGAAA
Source organism: Musca autumnalis (assembly GCF_047663935.1). Lineage (NCBI taxonomy): Eukaryota > Metazoa > Arthropoda > Insecta > Diptera > Muscidae > Musca > Musca autumnalis. The sequence goes on from NW_027411644.1 coordinate 152,722,917, forward strand.
GATAATTAAACAAAAGCTTTTATAAAACTTTGTTGGTACATTTCACTTGCATTTTAAACTCAGAGAAGATTTAAAAATAACTAATGAAAGTCTATGAATGCAGTGCATTGCTGCAGAAAGCACAAAAAGAGTAATGACGACAAAGTACATTTTTAATGACAACACATTATGTTTGGGAAATTTCCTCTCAAGTGAACCCACATGGCCAAGGTTATGGCAAACTGTTGGTCCACCACAATTTAAATGTCATACAAAAACATGTTTTATTTTTAGATTTATGATTAATCGCGTTCTTTATTATATTCCTTCATCTGGCGTTAATCTGATTTTAACTGTTTAAGCTAAATTACACCATTTATTTTCTTGATACATTTCACTGTTTACACCAGTGGGAGTTCCAGAGTTGTAGAGCAGGGTGTGAGAGTATGAAGAATATTACAAACTGACATTGAACATTGTAAAGAGGGAATGTGAAATACAACAGGTAACAAGCCACCATATAGTTAACCAAGCATGGAGGAGACTGAACTGGACCAACTAAACTAACCACTCAAGCAAACACACAAACTAACTGGTGCAACAACCATCGTTCGGTCGATTGTCAGTATCCACTTACATATCATACCTTCTACCGACGACTAACTGGCCAACTAGACAGTCAGTCAACCATCTCATCTCCATATTTAAGATGTTTGTTGGTTACCTACAATGTCGTTAGCATAAGCTACCAAACCTGGTTATTGGGTGCAACGAATAAGGACTGTTACTGTTTATATTATTTCAATTGGAAGAAAGAACCAGAAGTAACAGTAAAAGGTTGCAGATTATTCTTATTCGAGAAATGCAATTTTTTTAACTAAAACTTACTTTAAAAATTTCTTGTTTTTAAATTTAAAACAACAAAACTGAGATTAAACTGAATTACATGACAAATAATATATTTGTTATAAATAAATCTCGAATTTAAGTCTTGAACAGTCCTTACTTGTTATACTTGCAATGTACTCGTGCCTGTTGCATGATGCTGAGATTCACTCATGGAGAAATAAACGAATTTGGGTTTTAGACCATATTACGTGATGACGATGTTTACGATGATGATGATAATGATGATGTTGGTGATGATGCAGTTTTGAATGATGCCATGTACGAGCATCCTCAATTCATTATACTCGACTAGTTTACATGCAGCTGTGCATAAAATTCTCTAAACTTTTTCCTTGGATATTTGAAGAATATGCAGCAAACCTTCATTTTTGTGAGTTGTTGTGTGGGATATTCCATAAGGCTGGACAAGGATTTATGTACACTTTTCCCTATAAACTGCCATTGAATATTTATATTCTACTTAAAAATAAGTAATTAAATTATTATTAATAAAATAAAACTTTTACATCTTAATACGGATTTTACATGTTTGCAAACATCACGGTGCTCTTCAACGAACTTTAAATGAAAGGAACTTACATCTGGGAAGTTTTTGCGGATTCTGAAACTACAATGTTCATAGATGAGAAAAATCAGAAAACAAAAAAAAATCGCCGGAGTGTTTTTTAAATAAATCGCGGACAAATTCACATTTTTATGTTTTTTTTTTAGGTTTTCACGATTTTGCTTGGAAACCGCAAAATTCTAGCCAAATGGTATTAAAGAAAATATTGTAGCTATGAAAATTCTCTACAAGATTGTCCTTCATGATATTTTCGTAGGTTTTACCATTTTTCAGATATAGAAGTTCAAATTGGAACAATTCACGGACTGTAACGTCTCCTTATAAATCGTATGTCATATCAAGGAATATGTTAAGACAAAATCATAAGAAAGACATTGACATAACATTTTATTTACCTCATTACTTGAACTTACGGAAAGACTCATACATGAACATAAATATGTATCTTTCATCTTTTCGCATGTATTGGAAAAGCTTTACCAGGAAATCTACTTATAGTCAAAGTAACATTGATGGAAATCTACTCTATAAATTACAGTAATTTTTACTGCTTGGTTAAATGCAAAAGTTCTCAGTAGTATGAAATCTAACTCTTCCAACCCTTTCTCCCAACATCTAAATGACTACAGTATAAGTTTTTACAGAAAATGTTGATAGTCTATGTTCAAATATAAAATTTTGTTACAAAAGAGAATAAACCAATTATCTATCTGGTTTCATTTTAATGAACTTTCCAAAATATTATTTTTTTAGCAATGATAAAATTTGATTGAAGCCAAAATCTATTGCAAATGAAATTGTGATAACCAAATCCCCATTTCATATACATATGTATGTATGTGTTTGTTGGTGGTCTAAGGTCTCGGAATGAAAATTTTTAATAATGTCACACATCAAACGTATTTCCATATTAGGAGGTAATCGAACAATTATTACAAAGTATCGAAAAAAATAAAAAAAAACTTTCAAACAAAGGAAGTATTTTCTTTATGTAATTACAAATTCATATTGCTGCAAAGTCATAGTTGGTTTTACTCTTGGGAACTCCTAAAGTTTTGACAGAATTATATGACAAACCAAAAATTATTCAAACAGGTAGAACATCATGCACGCAGGTAAACGCAATTTCAGTTGATAGTTTTAGGATTTATGGGCATTTTCTGGGATTTTTATCTTGGGCTTCCGGAGCACCTATGCCTTTTTTAAAAGCTATGTTTGCAAATCTTAGTTTCAGAATTAATTTTCTTGAGATGGAGTCAGATCCTGCGACTTGTGATTTTTGGTAGTGAACACAACATTAATATAAGTGAAGATAAAAATCGTCAAATATCTGGAAACTAATTCGTATTGAAACATGCTATAACGGGTTTTGTAAGAGAAGGCAATAGCTTAATTCTTGAATTGTAGTTAGCTGTTATGCGCTCAGCCTTTAGGCTAGAAAGGGTATATACACTTTGATACAACCAAAATTGTGCCTCATCGAAATAACGGTTTTAGACCCCAACTATGTTAGGACGGAATTCGTTTTAGACAATTTGGAGTCGACTTTGCCATGTCCGTCCGTCTGTCTGGCTGGCTGGTGCGCACGATAACTCTCGAATGAATCAACAGATTCGAACCAAATTTAGGGTATGGTAATATTTCAAAAGTTCAAAATTTTCCTGTTAAATGGTGTGAACGATAACTCTCGAAGGGAGCAATCGATTTGGCCAAACTTTGCACATCGTATTATTCCTTCCAGATATAGGTCGGGTTCGAATATGGACTATATCGGTCCACTCCTTAGGGTACCTCCCACGCAAAATTCGTATAAAGTGAAGTTTAAGAGCTCCTCTCCAATTGTTCTGAAATTTTTTCTGTAGCTTGTCCTTGCGGCTTTTTTCTTGCGCAAGTCCATACTTCCTGAGATATTGGCCTAGAAGCTCCAAGAAACCCAACCAAAATGGCAAATCCGCAAGATAATTCTCGCAGGGAGTTTCTGATTGGTGCAGACTTTGCTCATTGTATTATTTCAGGTTGGAATATGGACTACATCGGTCCAATCCTTCGAGTACCTCCCTAGGAAAAAGTGAAGTTTAAGATCTCCTCTTCCATCGTTTGGATTCTTTTTTCAGTAGGTTGTTTTAGCGGCCTCGTTTACAACTCTACAATTTTTTTGGAGTAAGACAATACTTCCTGAGATAATGGCCCAAAAGCTCAAAAACCCTGCCGGCACGTACTAAAATAGCTATTGTGCAAGATAACTTTAAAACTAATTTAATATTTCGAGTCCTTTATGAAGACCTTGGTTTACTAAAACTGTTTGGTATATGTCAGTGATTTGTTATAGCCCCATATTACGGTACGTACAGATTTTAAAGCAAAGTCTTGATTCAAATCGATATATTTTATATGCGGCATAATTATTGTGTTTGGTTTGGTTTGTTTTTTTTTTTTTTTTTTGTCAGCGGCTGATGGTATATCTCCGTCAGCATAGTTGACTGATACTTTCTTACTTGTCTTGGTGTACTTTGTTATGCCAATTCACCATATACATATACATATTAGTCATGATGCCTACGGGGCCCACCTCGGGAATATTTTTCCAATGTAGGTCATAGGTTTAGGATTATCCACTATTAATATAAGCTGCCAGGTTTGGTCTGACTTTAAATATTGGGTCACAAAAAGCTGCCCTAATATATATGTATATTAGGGCAACACAAAAAAATTTGGAACTCCACACAAATTTTTGTAGAAATCGTTTTGTAGCCACAACAATGAGCTCGTAAAGTTTATTCATTGATTGTATTATACATAAATCCGGCATTTAGAGTATTTAGGTTAACGTTAACTGATCGCCCTAAAATGTCATATATAAGGTTTTTGGATCAAATGGAAACAATTTAGGGAGGACAATTTAGTTAGGAGGTTGTCCTAATGTATATGCTTATTTTTTCATTATTTTGAAGGTTGTGGCTGTGGTTATACATTTCTCTATTTAATTGACTTGTCTGAAGAGAATTTTAAACAGAAAAATTTTACATACAAACATTTTTGTACCTATTATTGAAATATTTTTTTGCATAAGAAAATATGTAAAATTCATAAATTTTGTATATGCACATATTATTTTTCGCATATGCAAAATGTATGTATTTTGCATATGACATATATTTCGATTGCAATTTAATTAGAAGCCAAAAATATGCCCAGTCCCTAAATTTGACATGAATTGGACCCAAAATAGGGGTTGCATACAATTCCGCAGTCTAATTATTATATTATATTATTTGCTCATACAAGTGGAACCACTGTGCGGGGGTTGTACATACTTATTTGGGGCTGTTATATTTTGAAAACTAATGAACCTATTTCATAAAATGTTCGGAAAATGATCTGGAATGTACCATAATGGAATAATGCTATACATTTTGTTGAATTTGGGAGGGCCACAGAATCTTCCCCATATCCTATTTTTAACATTTTATATATTTGTAAAACTTAAATGAAAAATCGGACGAAATTTCGAAATTTCTTAAATTAACATTGACTGCAATAACAAAATAAATAGCTATTTCTTGGAAACTATAATATATATTGGGTTCATTTTTTTTATTTTGTTGGGTAAATGGAATTGTTGTCCTTAAGAAATGTTTTAATAAATTATAGTTATCGTTATACAAAGTGAGCTATTTTATTTTTCCTCAGGTACTAAATTTTGTTGAAATTCTAATGTTAGTGGACTAGAACTTTTGAGGAACAGCTCGGAACAATGTTCTGTTTTCGCAATATATATTCTTTTGTGCCCGACGCGTATCGTACGTTTAACACTTTTTTTACAGTGTTTTATTTAACTTGCCTTGGTGTGTGTTTAGTTCAAATCTGGTAACTCATTTTTAACACGGTTGCAGTTGACCAATCGAACTAAAGCTTTGCACACTTCTCAGATTTGGAAGACAATACACGAATATGAAAACAAAACCAATATTGGTCCATTTTTACACTGTTTTACAGTGTTTTATCTAATTTGCTTTTCAAATCTGGTAACTAATTTTTCACACAGTTGCAGTTGACCAATCGAACTTAAAATTTGCACACATTTCAGAATTGGATGACAATACATGAATATGAAATCAAAACCAATATTGGACCATTCTTACAGTGTTTTTACGGTGTCTAACTTAACCCCCTTTTCAAATCTGGTAACTGATTTTTAAAGCGGTTGCAGTTGACCAATCGAAGTAAAACTTTGCACACTTTTCAGATTTAGATGACAATACGTGAATATGAAACCAAAATCAATATGGGTCCATTTTTTCCTATAGCTCCCATATAACGGTACCACCCGATTTTCGGTATTTTGCTTTTCAAATCTGGTATCTCATTTCCCACACAGTTGCAGTTGACCAATCGAACTAAAACTTTGCAAACTTTTTAGACTTGGATGACAATACATGAATATGAAATCAAAACCAATATTGGTCCATGTTTACACTGTTTTACAGTTTTTTACCTAATTTGCTTTTCAAATCTGGTAACTAATTTTTCACACAGTTGTAGTTGACCAATCGAACTAAAACTTTGTACACTTTTTAGATTTGGATGACAATACATGAATATGAAACCAAAATCAATATGGGTCCATTTTTTCCTGTAGCTCCCATCCAGCGGTACCACTCGATTCAAGGTATTTTATCGTCATTTTAAGCCCGTATTGGCTGCTTTTTGACAACTAGGTACAGAAACGTACCCATTAAAAATTATGGACATAGGTCCAGGTTTTGGTATAGCCCCCATATAGCGGTACCGCCCGATTTCAAGTGTTTTATGGATTTTACCTTCATTTTTATACCGAATTGCGTGTTACTTGCCATTTGGAGATCCCAGTGGTACAGAAATTTCTCCACCAAAAATTGTGACATAGGTCCAGGTGTTGGTATAGCCCCATATTACGGCTCCACCCGATTTCAAGTGTTTTTGTCTTAATTTTTGGGCCGAAATGGGTGTAACTTTGATTTCGAGTTCCCAGCTTCTCCACTAAAAATTGTGGACATAGGTCCAGGTTTTGATATAGCCCCTATAAATGGTACCACCCAATTTCAGGCATTTTAAAGTTTGTATCTACATTTTCGGCCTAAATTGGTTATGGGGTTCCGTTGAAAATTGAAAGAGCATGTTGAGAGGGGAAGTTCGGAGGAGGTAGCTCGGCGGTGGTTTTTCGGTGGTTCGGTGTAAGTTGTTAGGAGTTAAAGTGAATGTTGTTCGGAAGTTCCGAGGAATTTGTTTGAAAGTTCGGATGAGGTTGTCCGGAGGAGATTTTTCGGAAGTTTGGATGAGGTTGTTCGGAAGATCGGTGGAGGTTGTTCGAAGGGGTGGTGTTATGAAGGTGGATGTTAGGAACTTGTGGTAGTACCGCTATATGGGCACCATCACTAAATATCATTTATAATCTCAAGTATATACAAATAAAATTGAAAATCTTAAAAAAAAGTATTTACAAAACAATTAAAAATAATTATAAAATTAATAAGTTTCAGTGTTCTATTTTTAAATGCACTAAAAACTAGAAAATAAGTATGTAATTAAAAAAAATTAAGTAACAGTGTTTTATTTATAAATGCACTTAAAAGTAGAAAATAATTGTTCATGATGGAAGCTCTCAAATAAAACGCTTGCCGTTCAATATTATCACAAGTTTTAATTTAAATGCAAGCGTTTTATTAGAGAGATTCCATCATGAACAATTATTTTCTACTTTTAAGTGCATTTATAAATAAAACACTGTTACTTAATTTTTTTTTAATTACATACTTATAAATTTATTGAAATTACATTTAAATTTTTTTGAAACAAATTTTTTAAAAATTTTTTGTTAATTAAAAGTTTTTAGTATTTTGTATTTTTTATAGTTCATTTTGTTCGTGAACTGAACAATTCTGTATTGAATGATTGTGCATCGAAAGAGATCATATCCATTAAGCTAATATCAACCCCGAGATGTATCTATGATTAGTTTCATGCTGTAGGAGCATATCCTTAATACATAAAGCATGCCCTTAAATTTATTACTCCTTTTCTGTTTGGCCGTAAAAATATATTAATCTGTATTCACCTTTAACAAAAAGTAGCAATACTATCGATATTATATCATTGTTAACATTATGATGTGTTTAGTCTTCCTCTTTTTTGCATAGAAAGATCTTTTTGTCTGTACAAACCTATTCTGAACATAGGTTGTAATTAAAATGTATTTAAGCAAATGTATTCCAAAATATTTTGCAGTTTGCCAAATTTAAAAATGTCTAGCTCTTCAAATTTCCATCACATGTAGTAAATTTCAATAAAATCATAGCACTCAATCATTGATTTTAATAAGACTTATCAATCTAAAATGTTAACAAAAAATATTTTTTTTAATTCGGAAGTGTATCAAGTTGCCATACATGCCACAGAAATACCAGCAAAAATTATGGCGAGTCCACTTCAGTATTTAAACTATTCAAGTTTGGCTATTCCCACGCATAGTTTGAAAACATTTCAAACATTAAGAGTGTGACATATTGAAGATGACAGATTCAACAGCTTAAATAAACAAAGCAAACAACAAATTTTATTTAAATAAAATATTTTTTGAATTTTAATATGATTATGTAATATATTAATTCGATTTTAATTTGAAATTGATTGAACAATTTTACAAACCATAATCGATTACACAGGAAATTTATTGTTGTTCATAACAAAAAATAAAATCGAATATGATATTATTCATATAAACAAATGTACTTAAATGATGAGGTTCAACGATCCATCAGCCATGAAAAGCTAAAACATATACGTCTAAATAAGCGGGAGAATTCGATTTAATAATTTTTTTAACTTTTATTATTATATCGCTTTAGGATAAAGACAGTGACATGGACGATGATAAATCCTAAAAGGCACAAATTGGCGAAAAATCCGACAAAGTCCGTAAGAGAAAAGAAAGGTTACAGACAAAATCTGTTGATAAATTTAAAATCCTTCTCGGTTTAACAATGGACCGAAGAAGTGAGGTAGAAAATACCTACTTTTGAATTAAAACTCATTACGACGGGCCAGCAACGCGGACCGGGGTCTGCTAGTTATTCATATAAATTAGAATTGTTTATTGCAATCGCTCAGCCTTTAGGCTAGAAAGGGTATATACACTTTGATACAACCAAAATTGTGCCTCATCGAAATAACGGTTTTAGACCCCAACTATGTTAGGACGGAATTCGTTTTAGACAATTTGGAGTCGACTTTGCCATGTCCGTCCGTCTGTCTGGCTGGCTGGTGCGCACGATAACTCTCGAATGAATCAACAGATTCGAACCAAATTTAGGGTATGGTAATATTTCAAAAGTTCAAAATTTTCCTGTTAAATGGTGTGAACGATAACTCTCGAAGGGAGCAATCGATTTGGCCAAACTTTGCACATCGTATTATTCCTTCCAGATATAGGTCGGGTTCGAATATGGACTATATCGGTCCACTCCTTAGGGTACCTCCCACGCAAAATTCGTATAAAGTGAAGTTTAAGAGCTCCTCTCCAATTGTTCTGAAATTTTTTCTGTAGCTTGTCCTTGCGGCTTTTTTCTTGCGCAAGTCCATACTTCCTGAGATATTGGCCTAGAAGCTCCAAGAAACCCAACCAAAATGGCAAATCCGCAAGATAATTCTCGCAGGGAGTTTCTGATTGGTGCAGACTTTGCTCATTGTATTATTTCAGGTTGGAATATGGACTACATCGGTCCAATCCTTCGAGTACCTCCCTAGGAAAAAGTGAAGTTTAAGATCTCCTCTTCCATCGTTTGGATTCTTTTTTCAGTAGGTTGTTTTAGCGGCCTCGTTTACAACTCTACAATTTTTTTGGAGTAAGACAATACTTCCTGAGATAATGGCCCAAAAGCTCAAAAACCCTGCCGGCACGTACTAAAATAGCTATTGTGCAAGATAACTTTAAAACTAATTTAATATTTCGAGTCCTTTATGAAGACCTTGGTTTACTAAAACTGTTTGGTATATGTCAGTGATTTGTTATAGCCCCATATTACGGTACGTACAGATTTTAAAGCAAAGTCTTGATTCAAATCGATATATTTTATATGCGGCATAATTATTGTGTTTGGTTTGGTTTGTTTTTTTTTTTTTTTTTTGTCAGCGGCTGATGGTATATCTCCGTCAGCATAGTTGACTGATACTTTCTTACTTGTCTTGGTGTACTTTGTTATGCCAATTCACCATATACATATACATATTAGTCATGATGCCTACGGGGCCCACCTCGGGAATATTTTTCCAATGTAGGTCATAGGTTTAGGATTATCCACTATTAATATAAGCTGCCAGGTTTGGTCTGACTTTAAATATTGGGTCACAAAAAGCTGCCCTAATATATATGTATATTAGGGCAACACAAAAAAATTTGGAACTCCACACAAATTTTTGTAGAAATCGTTTTGTAGCCACAACAATGAGCTCGTAAAGTTTATTCATTGATTGTATTATACATAAATCCGGCATTTAGAGTATTTAGGTTAACGTTAACTGATCGCCCTAAAATGTCATATATAAGGTTTTTGGATCAAATGGAAACAATTTAGGGAGGACAATTTAGTTAGGAGGTTGTCCTAATGTATATGCTTATTTTTTCATTATTTTGAAGGTTGTGGCTGTGGTTATACATTTCTCTATTTAATTGACTTGTCTGAAGAGAATTTTAAACAGAAAAATTTTACATACAAACATTTTTGTACCTATTATTGAAATATTTTTTTGCATAAGAAAATATGTAAAATTCATAAATTTTGTATATGCACATATTATTTTTCGCATATGCAAAATGTATGTATTTTGCATATGACATATATTTCGATTGCAATTTAATTAGAAGCCAAAAATATGCCCAGTCCCTAAATTTGACATGAATTGGACCCAAAATAGGGGTTGCATACAATTCCGCAGTCTAATTATTATATTATATTATTTGCTCATACAAGTGGAACCACTGTGCGGGGGTTGTACATACTTATTTGGGGCTGTTATATTTTGAAAACTAATGAACCTATTTCATAAAATGTTCGGAAAATGATCTGGAATGTACCATAATGGAATAATGCTATACATTTTGTTGAATTTGGGAGGGCCACAGAATCTTCCCCATATCCTATTTTTAACATTTTATATATTTGTAAAACTTAAATGAAAAATCGGACGAAATTTCGAAATTTCTTAAATTAACATTGACTGCAATAACAAAATAAATAGCTATTTCTTGGAAACTATAATATATATTGGGTTCATTTTTTTTATTTTGTTGGGTAAATGGAATTGTTGTCCTTAAGAAATGTTTTAATAAATTATAGTTATCGTTATACAAAGTGAGCTATTTTATTTTTCCTCAGGTACTAAATTTTGTTGAAATTCTAATGTTAGTGGACTAGAACTTTTGAGGAACAGCTCGGAACAATGTTCTGTTTTCGCAATATATATTCTTTTGTGCCCGACGCGTATCGTACGTTTAACACTTTTTTTACAGTGTTTTATTTAACTTGCCTTGGTGTGTGTTTAGTTCAAATCTGGTAACTCATTTTTAACACGGTTGCAGTTGACCAATCGAACTAAAGCTTTGCACACTTCTCAGATTTGGAAGACAATACACGAATATGAAAACAAAACCAATATTGGTCCATTTTTACACTGTTTTACAGTGTTTTATCTAATTTGCTTTTCAAATCTGGTAACTAATTTTTCACACAGTTGCAGTTGACCAATCGAACTTAAAATTTGCACACATTTCAGAATTGGATGACAATACATGAATATGAAATCAAAACCAATATTGGACCATTCTTACAGTGTTTTTACGGTGTCTAACTTAACCCCCTTTTCAAATCTGGTAACTGATTTTTAAAGCGGTTGCAGTTGACCAATCGAAGTAAAACTTTGCACACTTTTCAGATTTAGATGACAATACGTGAATATGAAACCAAAATCAATATGGGTCCATTTTTTCCTATAGCTCCCATATAACGGTACCACCCGATTTTCGGTATTTTGCTTTTCAAATCTGGTATCTCATTTCCCACACAGTTGCAGTTGACCAATCGAACTAAAACTTTGCAAACTTTTTAGACTTGGATGACAATACATGAATATGAAATCAAAACCAATATTGGTCCATGTTTACACTGTTTTACAGTTTTTTACCTAATTTGCTTTTCAAATCTGGTAACTAATTTTTCACACAGTTGTAGTTGACCAATCGAACTAAAACTTTGTACACTTTTTAGATTTGGATGACAATACATGAATATGAAACCAAAATCAATATGGGTCCATTTTTTCCTGTAGCTCCCATCCAGCGGTACCACTCGATTCAAGGTATTTTATCGTCATTTTAAGCCCGTATTGGCTGCTTTTTGACAACTAGGTACAGAAACGTACCCATTAAAAATTATGGACATAGGTCCAGGTTTTGGTATAGCCCCCATATAGCGGTACCGCCCGATTTCAAGTGTTTTATGGATTTTACCTTCATTTTTATACCGAATTGCGTGTTACTTGCCATTTGGAGATCCCAGTGGTACAGAAATTTCTCCACCAAAAATTGTGACATAGGTCCAGGTGTTGGTATAGCCCCATATTACGGCTCCACCCGATTTCAAGTGTTTTTGTCTTAATTTTTGGGCCGAAATGGGTGTAACTTTGATTTCGAGTTCCCAGCTTCTCCACTAAAAATTGTGGACATAGGTCCAGGTTTTGATATAGCCCCTATAAATGGTACCACCCAATTTCAGGCATTTTAAAGTTTGTATCTACATTTTCGGCCTAAATTGGTTATGGGGTTCCGTTGAAAATTGAAAGAGCATGTTGAGAGGGGAAGTTCGGAGGAGGTAGCTCGGCGGTGGTTTTTCGGTGGTTCGGTGTAAGTTGTTAGGAGTTAAAGTGAATGTTGTTCGGAAGTTCCGAGGAATTTGTTTGAAAGTTCGGATGAGGTTGTCCGGAGGAGATTTTTCGGAAGTTTGGATGAGGTTGTTCGGAAGATCGGTGGAGGTTGTTCGAAGGGGTGGTGTTATGAAGGTGGATGTTAGGAACTTGTGGTAGTACCGCTATATGGGCACCATCACTAAATATCATTTATAATCTCAAGTATATACAAATAAAATTGAAAATCTTAAAAAAAAGTATTTACAAAACAATTAAAAATAATTATAAAATTAATAAGTTTCAGTGTTCTATTTTTAAATGCACTAAAAACTAGAAAATAAGTATGTAATTAAAAAAAATTAAGTAACAGTGTTTTATTTATAAATGCACTTAAAAGTAGAAAATAATTGTTCATGATGGAAGCTCTCAAATAAAACGCTTGCCGTTCAATATTATCACAAGTTTTAATTTAAATGCAAGCGTTTTATTAGAGAGATTCCATCATGAACAATTATTTTCTACTTTTAAGTGCATTTATAAATAAAACACTGTTACTTAATTTTTTTTTAATTACATACTTATAAATTTATTGAAATTACATTTAAATTTTTTTGAAACAAATTTTTTAAAAATTTTTTGTTAATTAAAAGTTTTTAGTATTTTGTATTTTTTATAGTTCATTTTGTTCGTGAACTGAACAATTCTGTATTGAATGATTGTGCATCGAAAGAGATCATATCCATTAAGCTAATATCAACCCCGAGATGTATCTATGATTAGTTTCATGCTGTAGGAGCATATCCTTAATACATAAAGCATGCCCTTAAATTTATTACTCCTTTTCTGTTTGGCCGTAAAAATATATTAATCTGTATTCACCTTTAACAAAAAGTAGCAATACTATCGATATTATATCATTGTTAACATTATGATGTGTTTAGTCTTCCTCTTTTTTGCATAGAAAGATCTTTTTGTCTGTACAAACCTATTCTGAACATAGGTTGTAATTAAAATGTATTTAAGCAAATGTATTCCAAAATATTTTGCAGTTTGCCAAATTTAAAAATGTCTAGCTCTTCAAATTTCCATCACATGTAGTAAATTTCAATAAAATCATAGCACTCAATCATTGATTTTAATAAGACTTATCAATCTAAAATGTTAACAAAAAATATTTTTTTTAATTCGGAAGTGTATCAAGTTGCCATACATGCCACAGAAATACCAGCAAAAATTATGGCGAGTCCACTTCAGTATTTAAACTATTCAAGTTTGGCTATTCCCACGCATAGTTTGAAAACATTTCAAACATTAAGAGTGTGACATATTGAAGATGACAGATTCAACAGCTTAAATAAACAAAGCAAACAACAAATTTTATTTAAATAAAATATTTTTTGAATTTTAATATGATTATGTAATATATTAATTCGATTTTAATTTGAAATTGATTGAACAATTTTACAAACCATAATCGATTACACAGGAAATTTATTGTTGTTCATAACAAAAAATAAAATCGAATATGATATTATTCATATAAACAAATGTACTTAAATGATGAGGTTCAACGATCCATCAGCCATGAAAAGCTAAAACATATACGTCTAAATAAGCGGGAGAATTCGATTTAATAATTTTTTTAACTTTTATTATTATATCGCTTTAGGATAAAGACAGTGACATGGACGATGATAAATCCTAAAAGGCACAAATTGGCGAAAAATCCGACAAAGTCCGTAAGAGAAAAGAAAGGTTACAGACAAAATCTGTTGATAAATTTAAAATCCTTCTCGGTTTAACAATGGACCGAAGAAGTGAGGTAGAAAATACCTACTTTTGAATTAAAACTCATTACGACGGGCCAGCAACGCGGACCGGGGTCTGCTAGTTATTCATATAAATTAGAATTGTTTATTGCAATCACCAATGTAATGTAATAATTTTTGTGTACTTGAACTAAATATTTATCTCGTTAAAATCTGATAAATATTACAAATATTTGATATGCAATCGAGAATCATATTTTATGCAATTACTATGAAGAATCATTTTTTATTTTATTTAAAAAAATGACACCATTTTGTATCTTGTCGTCTCATTCGAATGTGTCATTCACAATATGTCAGTTTGACATGAGTGCTGTGAGTAAGAACTAAAGAAAAAAACTCCAATTCTTTTAGATGCTACAAAACCCACGCTATGTGAACTTTTTGATCTGATTCTCTAGACAATTAGTGGTTGCAGAACAAAGGTAGTTTCAAACCACGTGTATATGGCTACACCTTAACACAGTGTACAATTTGTAGAAGCAATTGTATTTGTAGCAAAGTAATCAAACATCTGTTGCTAATTATAACCTACACCATCATGTGAAGACAGTACAATAATTTGGTTTACTTATATTATTAGAGGGAGAGAGAGCTTGCAAGCTCTTTCATAGAGATATCGTTAATAACACTGGTCAACAGGACTTTTGTTTCAACCGAAGTTGCAGTTGTTTCTAGATGAAATCGGCGAGTTATTTTCAAATCCGGTCCCGGTTTTACTCCATCAGCTCTTGTTTTTGAGATACAGCTCAAAATCGGTTTTTACGAGTTTAACCCAGACTTTCGTTATTTTCGGATACAAACAAATATTTTTTGTGGGTTTTCCGACATTAATATATTAAGGAGATGTTGTACGCTCGATACAAATCGTTTTTGAAATAGTTATGGTGAGTATATATCAAAAAAAATATAGAAAATATACGACGGACCTTGTAAAAATTGCATATTTTGAGTACTTTAAGCTGTAATTACGTCATAGGGACAAGTCATAGGATCTTCATATGGTACTCCGGAATTGCTTAGGGTGTCTACTATATAATCCAGTATTCAAATGTATAATATAAAGTTCATAGCCCCCATGATTCGGCCATAACCTAAAAATCGCCATGAAGACTGCTAAAGGGAAATAATTTACCAGTGATATCATTACCATTTAAGCCATTTACTTTTCAATGGCAGTCTTCATGATGATTTTTAGGTTATGGTCGAATCATGGGCGGTATGAACTTTATATTATATATTTGAATACTGGACTATATAGTAGACACCCTAAGCATATCCGCATTGTCATATGAAGATCCTATGACTTCCCCCGATGACGTAATTATAGCTTAAAGTACTCAAAATAAGCAATTTTTACAAGGTCCGTCGTATATTTTCTATATTTTTTTGATATATGCTCACCATAACTATTTCCAAAACGATTTGTATCGAGCGTATAACATCTCCTTAATATATTAATGTCGAAAAACCCACAAAAAATATTTGTTTGTATCCGAAAATAACGAAAGTCTGGGTTAAACTCGTAAAAACCGATTTTGAGCTGTATCTCAAAAACAAGAGCTGATGGAGAAATACCGGCACCGGATTTGAAAATAACTCGCCGATTTCATCTAGAAACAACTACAACTTCGTCTGAAACATTCAACTTTTCAATTTTGTTGAGCAGTGTAATGAATGGATATAAATATTTTAATGTCGGAAAGAAACGATGAACCTTAATAAATCCTTAAAGACCCTGAAAATGTTACTGGACTTCACAGCTGCAATAATTCCCCAAATTTTCGATCGTACCGAGGAGCGAATCTCGATTGGTTCCACATTTTCTGCAGTAGGTTGTGCTTACAAATCTCTGTACAAATCTATTTTTCTTTAATTTTTTATTTAAAATCTTGATTTTAGTTCTTTCAAAACAATAAACACTGTTTATTTAAATTATTATAATATTCCATAACATGCAAAAAAGTCAAACTACATACTTTGAGAACAACTCTTGAGTAAAATTGTTTACCATTCAATCATCTGATAAATCGCATTGTCATAAATTGCATTTTGTAAATGAATAAACAAACGTTCGTATGAACATAGTTTTGTCCGCGATTTACATTCAATAATAACGCCAATGCTATTTGGATTTGTCATTAGTAATATACGATGGTATTGTGTGTGTGTTTTCCATTGTTGTTGCAGTGATTCGTGTAGTAATAAAGGCGGATTGGACGAATCCACTATTACCAGCTTTGTATTGCATTGGTAAGCTGTACTCTGTAATTAACACTGATACACTTGTCACTTATTAAATGTTATGGCTTTGCGTCTGACTGACCAACTGCCAACGCTGTCCACTACAATCCAATACATATTTGTAAACGAATATCCGACGGTTACGCCTGGTATAATTTCAAGTTTAATGAAATGATTTCATAACATCCATCCACCACCAGTTATTATTATTTTGCATTTTAATATTCCATTCCAATTGTGGGAAATTAAAATAGAGTTTTGTTGTCCACTACATGAAAATGTCGAACTGTAGAACATCGCAAGTGGGCGCTGAAAACTAATAATAATTCTGGTTTGTTTGATTTAATTTGTAAAACATATATGTATGTGGTGGTGGATATTTGGAACATTATTCAGTAGACATTTATTTAATTTTGTCTGTTGGCTACAAAATAAGTTTGCAAAATAATTTCTCGAAATAAATCCTAAATTTCAGCCTCAAGCGAAATGACAAAAATTTGGTATCCGTTGTGGATAGAAAACATTCCTGCATAAAATTGTTGGTATAGGTCCACGTTTTCATATAGTCCCCCTCCTAATTTTGAGAATTGTGAAAGTTTTAGCCAATCTGAAATCTGGAATTAATCTTCGTTGGGGGTATGCAATATTTCGACAGAGAATTGTAGGTACAGATCGACGCACAGTGCAAAATATGAGCACTTTAGCGGAACTTTACTAATAACTTTAAAAGGAAAAGGTGTAGATTCCTAAAATTTTGCACAAATGTTTCTTATATTAGTGGACAGTGTGGGGCTCAAATTGGGCCACATAGACCCGCGGTTTCCTGTAGCGCTCATGTAACGGTGGCTGCCGTTTTTACGTTTTACATTCATTTTTCAATCGATTTTGATGCAAATTGGTATATTGAATTTTCAGCGGATAGAAAACTTATGTAAAAAATATTTTCAATATAGGTTCGCGTTTTGGAATAGCCCCACATGCCGGGTTCCCTCATATTGGGTATTTTAAAGGTTAAAGACAAAAATTGCAGCCGATTTTGATGCAAATCTAAATTTTAAGATGTTAGCGAATAAAAAACCTCCTCACACAAAAGCTGTCAACATAGGTCCACTTCTGGGTGGAGCCCCACAACCCTACACATCTATTAAGGAGTAAAATGTTAATATTTTTTGTTTTAATTTGTATCTATAATGTTTATTGGACCATTCAGCAGGTCTGTACCATTAATTTTGTTAATAATGTCTTTCAGATCAAGTTCAGGTCTGCACTGCATTACAATTTTTAGCGTATTTTGGTATTTGTACCGCAGCATCTAAAAATGTTGCAGTATATGTAAGTCACCAACATTTAGAGGTCAAAACTATGAAAAATTACGAGAGGTTTCTTAATTTTACAGAAATTATCGTTGTTAGAATTAGTGAGTCCATTTCTTCAAAACACAGTCGACAATGACGTTCATTGTCGCGTTTACCTTCCACTTTTGGAAAATGCAACTGAATGAAATTCCCGAAGTCTTTTTAGAAAATCTTGAATATCTCCAAAGACCGCGCGATACCGCACCAGTTTTATAGCTTTGCGAACAGAGGAGAATCCAATCGTTCAGATTATATATATCTTAACACGTGAATGTACGTAATTCACTTTTGAAATGACCACGGAAAATAAAAAACTATAATTTTGAAACTTCAAAAAATCACTTCTTTCCGACTAAAATTGCACGAAAACAATAAGGATTTTTTTGCATTTTTTAAAAGTGTAAAATATCATAATTATTTTGTAAAATATTAAGAAAAATAAATCATGGCATACTGACTTACCATTTGTCCGCGCCACTCCATTTTTTTAATGAACCAAAAATACATTTCTCACAAAAAAAAAAAAAAAATAATAATAATAAACAAAAGTGCATTTTTAAGTCGTTTCATGAAGTAAATCGGCAAACTGAACCGAATTCAATAAAAGTTTAATTAATTTCATGTACTTTGAAAATCCCTTAAAGTTCAACTAAACTTCCCAAATTTCGCACTGTGCGACGTCTTAATGTACACTCTATAGAACGGTACCGGTAAAATGACATTTTCTGTATTTTTTATGCCCTGCACCATAGTTTGAAGGGTATTTTAAGTTTGGTTTTATGCTTGTTACTCATCAACACCATAAAGTTTTTATATTTTTGATCATTGTAAAATTCTGAGTCCATCCAGCCATGTCCGTCCGTCTGTGGTAATCACCCTAGCGTCCGCAATAATTGAACAAAAACGCTACATTTTTACATCCGAATGTATTTTTTTCCATAGGTAGGTTAAGTCGAACTATATCGGCCATGTTTTGGTATAGCTCCTATATATTCGTACCTCCTGATTTTTGGTATTTTGAGGATTTTAGCTACAATTTTTAACCACGTCTCCAACAAAAATTGTCAACAAATGTCCATTGTTAGGTGTAGTCCCCATATACACTGAAAAAAATAATTATGTACTGCATTTCAGGAATAGTGTTCATAAAGTCTTGCCAAGGTTCAAATTTCTGCATTTCATGAACGCCATTCATAAAGCAAAAAAATACTGTTTTTTCTGAGAGATTAAAAAAAACAATTTTGGCGAGTAGTTGTTTTTGTTATTATTGACTAACAAACAACCACCACACACCCCACCAACCAAACCTGAGACAATTTTTGCTGTTTTTTTATAAATTAATGCTTTTATTTTGTATTATTGTAATTTACCGTTTCTTCTAATGGATTTTTCACTGTAGTTGTTATCGTCTTGTGAACATAGCAGAACAATACGAGCCATATGTACATACATGTTGAGTCTATCAGCACTAAGTTGAGATATTAGATGTTGCCTTTATATTAAAGAAATTAAAAATTTGTAGTTGCGAACTATAAAGCCGAACACTTTGTTTTTTCGACACCAAACGCACTGTAGTTGTTTGGTTTGTCAGTTAACTAACAACAAAATTGTTGCGACCTACAGTAGTAGTTTAGGTATGTTGTTGTGATGTGTATGTGTGTGGTGTGGTCTGTTGATATAGTCTCAATGTGAAGGTGAGACGATGGTGGGGGTTGTGTTGTGGTTTGTTGATACACACATTGTCAATACGATGGTGAGACGACGTGACCACCCAGCTAACATTTTTTTCCGATTTTTTTCCGAATTCGGAACGAAACTCTGCACAAGTATCCGATTCTGATGCCGAATTAGTTCAGAAATCGGAACAAAATTGTGTGAAGGTGCCCACGAATTCGGAAAGTTTTATCGGAAAAAAATCGGAAGGAATATTAGAGTTTCTTTCCGAATTCTGAAAGAATTCGTAAAAAAACTCGAATGAAAAAAGGGAAATTTTAAGGGAATTTTCGATTATCTGCACAAATTCGGAAAAAAATCTGAAGGAATATTCGAAAATCGGATTATTATCGGATGTTTGATTCGATCTTCGGAAAAAAATCGGAATATTTTCGAAATAGTTATCCGAAAATCGGAAAAAATTCGGATGTTTCATCCGAAGCTCGGACAAAAATCGGAAAAATATCGGATGTTTCATCCGAAGCTCGGACAAAAATCGGAAAAATATCGCATGTTTCATCCGAAGTTCGGAAAAATATGTTTGATGCGAACTTCTCAATAATTATCTTCTTTATTCGTTGAACTTTATAAATTGAATAATATTATATATACTATTCCTTGCTGCTGATCGCTGATAATTTAAAACAAATCCTTTCCTATGAAAGTTTTCATATGTCATCACACTGTTGTTTTTATCTAAAATAGAATTACCAATTTTAATGATTAAACAAGTGAGAAAAGGCTATAGTCGGTACGGGGCCGACTATATGATACCCTACACCACTACCTCTGTGCATAATCTTTTCACTCGAAAACATTTCTTTTAGAGAGATACGAAAGTTTGATTGCAGAAAAAGGGATGCATTAATGACTATTGCGATATCTATATTATTTGACCACCTACGCCAACCTACTTTGCATAATTTTAAAGATGGGATTTTCTACTTTCTAAGTCAGGCTTTGCTTTTAGAAGGTCCCCAACCAAAGGTGTAATAACCGTCATTATTATTAAAATAGCAAAAATGAAAAGTTGGGTTCTATTTGCGACTATTGCGATATCTTCGTTGTTTGACCACCTACGAGAACCCACTTTACATCACTAGAAAGGTGATATTTTCTACTTTCATTTTCAGGTCTTGCTTTTGGTATATCCCATATAGAAGCTGAGATATTTGCTTTGGAAAAAAAAGTTGTCTTTTTATCCAAATAAGTGTTTTGAACATAACGACCCCTAAATATAATCCCACCATCACCAAAATCAATAGGCTTCTTCCCCTCCGGGACCCTCATCAACACCCAAAAGTTCATGACGATCCGATCAAAATTGCGACCTGTAGCGTGATTTCCAAAAAAATGGAAAAATGAGATGTATTGCCGACTATTGCAATATCTCCGTTAGTTGGTCACCTACGTCGACCTAGTTCGCCTCATTGTAAAGATGGGATCTTTTACTTTCATAGTCAGGCATTGCTATTGGAATCTCCCCAACAAAAGCTGTGATATTCGTCATTATAATTAAAATTGCAAGAATGAAAATTTGGGTTTTATTTGCGTCTATTGCAATATCTTCGTTGTTTGATCACCTACGGGATTTTACTTTACATCATTAGAAAGGTGATATTTTCTAAATTTATTGTCAGGTCTTGCTGTTGGTATACCCCATATAGAAGCTGAGATGTTCGCTTTGGAAGAAAACGTTGTCTTTTTATCCACATAAGTTTTTTGCCCATTCCGACCCCTAAATATTATCCGACCATCACCAAAATCAATAGGCTTCTTCCCCTCCGGGACCCTCATCAACACCCAAAATTTCGTGACGATCCGATCAAAATTGCGACCTGTAGCGTGATTACAAGGTTTAGATGGACAGACGGACAGACGGACGGACGGACACACATAGCCAGATCGACTCAGCTCGTCGAGACATTCATTTTGGTATATATAAGTATGGGTCTACGACCATTATTTCGATGCGTTACAAACTTTTTGGGCAAAACCAACTTATAATACCCTCCCCACATAGTGGTGTAGGGTATAAAAACACGTTTTAGAAAATGTGTATATAAACTTCCCATTTTTATTTATTTGTTCCGCTACGTCTTACTCATTTAACATCTGCCAAATAACTAAAAAACAAGCTACAGCATGAAAACTAAACAGAAAAATTTCCCTTTTCTTTGAATTTCTTATACTCTCAGCACTCTCAGCAAAAGTTCGGGAATTTTGCTCGCGAGAAAAAGAAACTAACCATTTTTTCCGAGTATGTGCAGAGTACTCGGAAAGTTTTCGGAAGAAAGGGTAGAGAAATAGAGATACACACATAGGTAAATTCCCTTCAGAGAATGTGTAGAGTACTCGGAAACTAATCGGAAAAAAACGCTACGAGATCTCGGAAAAAAATATGATATCAGAACCCTCGGCAAAAATTGCTAGCTGGGCATTCAAAAGAAAACGAGAACAAAGTTGAGGGCATTTACCAAACAAGAGAGGAAATATGAGAGCAAATAGTGGAATATAGGGAAAAATATGAAAGTGATTTTGCATCTCATGAAAATCTTACATATTTTTGAAAAAATAGTGGCTTTCGGATGGAAATTAGAAACTGCACATGTATCTTATGTGAGGTACGTGTACAGTATGAAAAAACTAAATCACGAACGAAAATATGTAAAAATTCTTGAAATAATTTTTTTCTGTGTAATGGTACTTTCGGATTTTCGGTATTTTGAGGATCTTAGCTACAAGTTTTAACCGAACTAGATGGATTTGGAAATCAAGGTTAGGTAAGGGTGTTGTGGCTTGAGGACTTAGCTGCATTTTATGTAATTTGACATTCCCAGTGGTCACTAAACTTCTCCACCAAAAATTGTCAACGTAGGTTCAATGTTTTGGTACCTCCCGATTTTAGGTAATTTGAAGGTATTAGCTACTATTTTTGACCGAAGTACCTGTAATTTGATTTTGAGGTTCCCTGAGGTCCATGTTGTTTAATGACCCTCATATACGAATACTATTTTTGACCGAACTACTTGTAACTCGACATTTGAGGTTCACAAAACTGCTACACCACAAATTGTCAACATTGGACCATGTTTTGGTATAGCTCTCATAATATAATGGTACCTCCCGACTTTCGACTTTTTTAGTATTTTAGCTAACATTTTTTGGCCGAACTACCAGTAACTTGACACTGTAATTTGACATTGATGTTCCCAGTGGTCAACACCGATTTCAGGTTTTTTTAGTTTGTATCTGCATTTTCGGGCAAGATAGAATATCCTTTGGTATATGTGATTACCAGTGGTAAAAAACTTCTCCATCAAAAATTGAACACTTAGACCAACGTTATGGTATAGCCCCTAAGTAGCTAAAATAAGGTATTTGGGCATCCCACTGGTCAAAAAACTTCTCCAATAAAAATTGTAGGCCTGAATTGAGGTATTTTAGTGCTACCAACTCATTGTTCAATTTGCTGTAATCCGTACCAGGAGTTCTTAATAATAGATTTCCACTTTTCTCTATCTGTTGTCTACTTTTCCAATTTTGCATATCACGTTTTTCACTTCTTTACTCCTTCATCGTCCAACTTCTTTTCATTGTCATTATACCCTCAGCATTTATACTAATGAGGGTATATACACTTTCATGCGGGCAAAATGTGCCTCATCGAAATAACCCCAAGTATGTTTGGACGAAATCCGTTTCAGACAATTTGGAGTTGATTTAGTCATGTCCGTCGGTCTGTCTGGCTGGAAACCGATTCGGTCCAAAATGTGGCTTTCATAATATTTTGTCCAAACTTAGTTTAAGTTCGAAGATGGGTTATATCGGTTCACTCCTTCCGGTACCTCCCTCACAAAAGTTCAAAAATGTTTGGAAATCTTGTGCGCACAATAGCTTTCGAAGGGAATAACGGATTTACTATACTTTGCACAGCGTGAAATTTCTACCAGACTTAGATGAGGTTCGACTCAATCGGTCAATTCCTTCGGGTACCTCCCCCAATACAAAATTTCGGAAAGGTTCAGTTTATGACCTGCTCTCGAATCGCTTTGATTTTTGTTGTTCGTGATGGCCCAGTTTACAGCCATATAATGTTTTCCGTGGACAAGTCCATGCTTCATTGCATACTGGTCCAAATGTTACACGATGACTTATTGAAATGGCTGGTGGGCGCGATATCTATAGAAAAGATATGACTCTCAAAATAAGATATACTTCCATAATGGACTAAGTCGGTCTATTCTTTTATGTACCTCCTCCGCAACACTTTTGAACTTTAATCCTAATCCACATTTTTGTCGGAAAGTTCAAATGTACAAAATGGGCCACAAAATTCTGAAAAGACCCTAAATACATTCCATCTGTCCGTTGATGAAAGTTTCAATTCACATAGGCTGAGGGTATATCTCTGTCGGCAAAGCCGACTGATACTTTTTTACTTGTTTTAATAAAATTTCTGATTTATACTGAATATTTGTGAAATTTCTACATAAAAACATTTAGGAGGTATAAATGTCACATCGAATCACCTATTAAAATGAGTTCATTCAAGCGAATTGAAATGAAATAAAATATTTTTCCAGCATTGCTTTTTACAAAAAAAAATCTGTTCTATTATTTTTTGCATGAAACAAAACATGAAATATGAATTCTCTAAAAATGAGAAAAATAATCATATATGTATATGAATTGTATATCTGTCTGTCATTTTTAATATATTAAAATTAGGGAATATAATATTATATTATATTTTATATTTATAGTTTAGTTTGTATTTGAATAGTTTAATGGAATTATTTTTTGTTTTTCTCTTCTTTGCAGGTAATTATTACAAAAATATATAATATTTTCTATAATTTGATGTATACTTCTTATGTGATTGACGATGGTGGTAAGAGATTAAAAAAAAACAAATTTAATATCTCTAGTAAACACATGTATTTACATGAAGGTTGGATAATCTTCTCATATAACGACAAAAATCTGTTAAAAAATAATGTGTTTATCTGTTAGTGATGATATTTTATTCATATAAACAATTCCTTATAATTTGACATTCATATATGCCAGCAGAATAATAAAATTTCAACCAAAAGAAAATACTTTTTTATTTAGTTTAGCAAGTATTTATTTCATTCGAAATTTGAATCTCTCCAAAATCTTGTGATTTTATGATAGTTTTCAAAGTAAATTTTTCCTATAATTAAAGAAAACTTTTGATAATTTTAACAAATAGTTTCTTCTCTATTGTCATTAAACTTGGAACATATGTAAATTGTACATACATACATATGTCTACTTTCGCCTAACTAAAAAACATTCTCAGTTGCCTTAAATATGTATATACCAGCATAATGCTTCCTAATAAACAATGTAGCAATGTGTCTTTTTGATACACTTGTAAAGTTGTAGCTTTTAAAGTTTCCTCGCAAAACTGTTTAAAAATTTATATTTTGTTTGCTACATACACACATACATATATACTCATATATGTTTAATGTATTCACAAACTTATTCGAGAGTATATGTATTCGATTAGTGAAACCCTAACATTGTTCACTTGGTTGAATGTAACTTCTCTTCTTTATGGTTTTACAATTTGTTTCTGCACACATAAAAGCAATCCACTTATAACCAGAAAGTCATACTGATGGACATGAATGGATCGAATATGCTTGTGTGTTGTATATATATCCTTTAGATACATAGTACATATTTATGGATTGAGGATTAATATACAATGTTAGATTACATTCAGTACAACGTTAACATAGGGAAAAAATAAAAAAACACATTTTTCCAAACAAAGTAAGTAGAAGTTGAAATTAATTTCAAAGTAGGACAAATTTTCCTCTTGATCCCAATTCAAACTGAAATTGAAAATTTGTTAGTTTTATGGTCACATTTACCAGAAAAATTGAAGGATACCACAACAAATTGTATTAGTCAGGATCACCATAAGCAACAAATCTTGTTTTCTCCTTCGAATTGAGCGGAATGATCGAAGATGGAAAATGAAAAAGTTATCTCACCATTTACAATGACTTTGATATGTTTTTCAGTTTTTATCGAAAATGTCTTCGGAGACCCTATAAAGTACATGTATTCTTGATCAGCACAAAATTCTAAGTCGATATAACCATGTACGCCTGCCTGTTGAAATAAAGATACAGCTCGCAATATTTAAGATAGAGCATTATAATTTGGCAAAGAAATTTACATGAATCGTAGGATGTTTGGTATTGCATATGGGCTATATAGGTAAACGGTAACGGTATTTTGAAGGTTGTGGCCTCAATATCCCACCCAAATGGCGGAAATTTGTATTTAGTCTTCGTTGGTGGTGTTAAATGTTCTCCCTGAAAATTGTCGGTGTATATCCACGTCTTCATATAGCCCCAATAGAACGGTCCCTCCCGATTTTCGGTATTTAGAAGATTGTGACCTCAGTATCCATCCGAAATGGCTGATATTTGACATTTAGTCTTCGTTGAGGTTATACAACTTTTGGTACTTAGTCTTCGTTGGGGCTACTTTCCCCCCAGAAATTTGTCGGTATAAGTCGTAGAACGATACCTTCCGATTTTCGGTTTTTTTTTGGTTTAGCGTCATTATCGAAGCGAAATGGCTCAAGTTTTGTATTTAGTTTTCGATGGGAGTATAAAACGTTCCAGAAGAGAATTGCTGGTATAGGTCTACGTTTTCATATAGGCCCCGTAGCACGATACCTCCCG
Source organism: Musca autumnalis (assembly GCF_047663935.1). Classification (NCBI taxonomy): domain Eukaryota; kingdom Metazoa; phylum Arthropoda; class Insecta; order Diptera; family Muscidae; genus Musca; species Musca autumnalis. Next base: position 152,749,183 of record NW_027411644.1, read on the forward strand.
ATTTTTGGTGTTTTGAAGGTTGCGGCCTCAATATGCAACCGAAATGGCAGAAATTAGGTATTTGGTCTTCGTTGGGGACATAAAACTTTTCATCAAAAATTTGTCGGTACAGGTCAACTTTTTTGCATAGCCCTTAATGAAGGCTTCCTCCCAATTTTCGGCATTTTCAAGCTTGTGGCCTCAATTTCTCACCGAAATTTTGCTTTTAGTCTTCGTTTTCCACCTGAAATTTGTCGGTATAGCTTCACGTTTTTTTGTAGCCCCCATAGAAGAGTACCTCCCGATTTTCAGTATTTTGAAGGTTGTAGCCTCAATGGCTGAAATTTTGTATTTAGTCTTCGTTGGTGGTACAAAACTTTCATTATAGGTTCCCGTCTTCATATAGCCCCCATAGAAGTGTTCCTCGCAATTTTCGGTATTTTCAAGGTTGTGGCCTCAATTTCTCACTGACATTTGACATTTAATCTTCGTTGAGGGTATAACATTTTCCACCTGAAATTTGTCGGCGTACCTCTCGATTTTAGATATTTTGAAGGTTGTGGCCTTAATTTCTCACCGAAATTTGGCATTTAGTCTTCGTTGAGGGTATATAAATTTCCACCTGAAATTTGTCGGTGTAGCTCCACGTCTTAACATAGCCCCCATAGAACGGTACCTCCGGTTTTTCGGTATTTTGAAGGTTTTAGCCACACTTTCCCACTGAAATGGCTGATATTTGGTATTTAGTCTTCGTTGGGGGTAAAAAACTTTCCACCGGAAATTTTTCGTATAGATCCACGTCTTTATATAGCCCCCATAGAACGGTACGTCACAATTTTCGGTATTTTGAAGGTTGTGGTGTCAATACCGCCAAATTTGGTATTTAGTCTTCGTTGGGGGTATAAAAGCTTCCACCTGAAATTTGTCGGTATAGGTTCACTTTTACATATAGGCCCCGCAGAACGGTACCTCCTGATTTTCGTATATTGAAAGTTGTGGCCTCAATATCACACCGAAATGTATGAAATTTGGTATTAAATTTTCGATGGTTGGTGTATGCCCACTTTGCACCAGAAATTTGTCGGTATAAGTCCACGTTTTCATATAACTTCCATAGAACGGTACATCCCGATTTTCGATCATTTGAAGGTTGTGGCCTCTATATCCCAAATAAAAATTTCCACCAGCAATTTGCCGGCATAGGTCAACGGCTTCGTATATGACCGTTCGGTACACCCCGAAATTACTGCAATTTGGTATTGTGTGTTGTCAGATCATACAAATGCTCAATTCTGAAGTGGATGTTATTTGGTTTTTATACCCTACACCACTATGTGGGGAGGGTATTATAAGTTGGTTTTGGCCAAAAAGTTTGTAACGCATCGAAATAATGGTCGTAGACCCATACTTATATATACCAAAATGAATGTCTCGACGAGCTGAGTCGATCTGGCTATGTGTGTCCGTCCGTCCGTCTGTCCATCTGAACCTTGTAATCACGCTACAGGTCGCAATTTTGATCGGATCGTCACCAAATTTTGGATGTTGATGAGGGTCCCGGAGGGGAAGAATCCTATTGATTTTGGTGATGGTCGGATAATATTCAGGGGTCGGAATGGGCAAAAACTTATTTGGAGAAAAGGTCAACGTTTTATTTCAAAGCCAATATCTCTGTTTCTTTAAGAGGTATATCAAAGCGAAAACCTGGCAAGGAAAGTAGAAAATATCACCTTTACATTTTTAGGTGGTCAAAGAAAGAAGAAATCGTAATAGGCGGTAATGCATCCCATTTTCCGATTTATTGGTAATCACGCTATAGGTTGCAATTTTGATCGGATCGTCATGCATTTCTGCTAGTTGATGCGGGTCCTTCAGAGGAAGAAGCCTATTAAGTTTGGTGATAGTCGGATAATATTCAGGAATAAGCAAAAAGCTTATGTGGAGAAAAGTCAACGTTTTTTCATATGCGCATATCTCCGCTTCTGGTAGGAGTATTCCAAAAGGAAAGACGAAAAGGTCTCCTTTATATTGATGCAAAGTATGTTGGCGTAAGTAGCCAATGCTACCTTCTTATTTACTTTGTATTTACTACTAGTTAATGTAAATAAAATAAAACAAGTAAATATGTTGGCGTAAGTGGGTAAACAACCGAGATATCGCAATAGTCAGTTATATATCCAATTTTTCCATTTTTTGTAATCACGCTACAGATTGAAATTTTGATCGGATAGTCACGAAATTGGGAGTTGGGAGTAGATGGGGGCCCCACAGAGGAAGAAGCCTATTGATTTTGGTGATAGTCGGATAATATTTAGGGGTCGGAATGGGGAAAAACTCATGTGGAGACAAATTCAACGTTTTATTCTTTGTGAATATATCGGCTTCTAGTAGTGGTATTCCAATGACAAAGCCTGTCAATGAAAGAAGAAAATATTACCTTTACATTGGTGTAAAGTAGGTTGGCGAAGGTGGTCAAACATGGGAGATACCACAAAAGTCGGTAATGCATCCAATTCTTCCATTTTTTGCTTATGGAGGTCCCAGAGAGTAAGAGGCATATTATGTTTAGTGGTTGTCGGATTATATTCCCTAAAAGAAATGTTTACCAGCGAAAAGCTTATGCACAGGGTTAGTGGTGTAGGGTATCACATGGTCGGCCCCGTCCCGACTATAGCCTTTGCTCACTTGTTTGGAATCTGAATGGGTAGAAAAACTCCACGCAGAAATTTAATATCAATATAAAGTGATTTTCGTCAGTTAAGGTATTCTACTCCTCCAAGGAGTAAGTCAAAAACGAAACTAATTGTACCTACTTACTTCAAAACAGTTCGTGGTGAAGGGTATAAAAAGTTCCGCCCCGTCGAACTTAACGCCGTTCTTATTTGTTTTTTAATGCTTTAGTATAACCATTTATACTCGTATAACCGTATCTGTCGGATCTAGTTATTAAAGACATTTTTTCCAACCGAATTAGCGGTAATTTGGCACATCTGTCAAATGTATTGCAAAGTTCCACATTTATTTGGAACTTCCACAGTTTTCAAGATAAAGCCCCAAACGTTCAAAAGAGCGATATATTTTTTTTGCATGTTCATACTTCTGGATAAAAAGGCAAGGCCACAAAATTCTTAAATTAGAGGGTTTCTACAATAAACAATTTTTGTGCAAAATAAATTCGGTTGTGTAGGTGGTATTTGATGGCCTTCTAGATAAAAGTCTCATGACATCGCAAAAAATCATGCAATTGACAAAAGACTCTTAGTTTAACATTAATACATTTAGTTCTGGTCCACACAATAGTGATTTCAATGAAATAATTTCATGAAATAAGGGGTTCTTAGATCGAGTTCCATACTAAAGTAATTGTATGCAATTGCTGTAGTGGGGAACTCGATCAATGAAATCACTCTAGTGTGGACCGGGACTTCATAGACGTCAGAACTAAAGGATTTCATTATGTCAGAGGGTGAGGGTATAGCTTTCTGAACAAAGTCTACCGTCACTGTGAAACTAAAATTTGCTTTTTGTTTAGGTTTATATTACAGTTCTTGTACGTAATAACCATATCATATGTATGTTTATATTCTCTACAAATAAATTAATTCCCATATTAATAACAAAAATGAACATCTAATTAAGACAACTTATTACAAAATAGTTTTCCATATTTTGCACTTAATTATTTATGTATTTATGTTTCATTATACCCCCAAATAGCTACATATGATGTAAATATGTATGTAATAGACAATTTCATTCAGATATATAAATGAGGAATAATTTACGCATTCTATTAGCGTTAATCAAAATGCTATTAATTACGTTAGTTTACAATAAAAAACATTAGCAACAGAGAACACCTTCCTTCCTTCCTTCCTTCCTTTCCCTTCCCTTTCCATCATAATCATAACGGATAGACAAAAATAACTGCTCATAAAATAATCATTAGATTTGATGGATTTAAAGACAAATTTTGAGGTATGAGTGGCGGTTTATGGATTATTTATCCATAAATGCATGTGTGTATATACAGCCACATGTTCTAGGGTGAATGACTAATAGATTTGACATTAGTATGCGTAAATCTTGTATGTCAGTGTGGATGTATATATGAAAAATAAGTATCAGACCATCATTTAGATATCCTTTCCATGAATCAGAACTAAATTCCGCATTCAAGTCACGTAAATTTGTCTAAGTTTAATACATGAATAAATATATATGTGTATGTACATATATACTGCATACATACCAACGCAATAGACAATCTTTGAACATGCTTACAACCATCCGCACACACATTGTTTGATAAATCACGTATTCCCATATGGCTTGGATGTTAGTGGGGGTATCTGTGCGGGTGTCTGGGCCGGAGAATGAATTCATTAAGCCATATAAACGCAGTCATACGCACACCATTTTAAGGTTCTTCAAAGTTTTTAACCCTTCCTCAAGAATGTTGTATAGTTTGAGATTTTTGTTTTTGGTTATAAACAAATTTTACACCATTTACCGTTATGTGCAGCCGGAAGAGGAAACAACAATGTAGGCAAGCATGAACAACTCTCTTTGAAGAATGTGCGAAAATGTTAGGAATTTTATGTTAGTATGCTAAGCTTGTGCATGGGTGTTTATGTAGATGTCTGCCGTTTCGTTTCGTTAGTGTATGTTAAAAAATGTGTTTATGACCGAAAAGACCTGTTGTGTGTATGATTGGTTGGAAAAAGAAAAGAGAAAACGACATGCATTTGGTTTTGTACCCCAAGTAAGTTCGGAAGAAATCCGTTTTAGACCATGGATAGGCAATGTGCGCTTACTGAGAGCAAGTGAGCGAAAACTTCAATGTAAAATGCATTGAAATGTATGCTCACTTGCTCTCAGTAAGCGCACATTGCCTATCCATGTTTTAGACAATTTAGGGTCGATTTTGACCTGTCCCTCAGTTTGTCTGGGTTGCACGTTCCTAAGATAACTTTGGAATGGTTCAAGCGATTTGGTCCAGACTTTGAATCTCGTATTATGTTATCCAAACTTACATCAAGTTCGAAGATGGGTCCACTCTTTCCCACACAAAATTTTAAAATTTTTCGCAGAAATGTATTTTAGGAACACTGGTCGGATGGATAGTTTTTTTTTTTGGTCCTCATTTCGACGGTATAATTTTTTCGTTTTTTTAAAAAATCAAAGGTCACCAACTCAAATGGCTAGTATGCAAGATTACTAGCCTTTACTAACTTTCGAAATAAGTAGCCGATTTGATTCAAACTTTGAATATCGTAATAGTTCCTCCGAACTTACAACAAATTCGAAGGTGGATTATATAGGTCCTCTCTCCGGTTATCTGGCCAAATCGGATACTGAACTCATAAGTTTTGGTGCTCATCAGTCATTTGAGTTTATATCAATAGGGTTATTTAGAGATTTTAGGGGCATTATCCCAGAAAGTATGGACTTGCCCCACAAAAATTGTACCGTTGTAACGGAAGCAGCATGGGCAAACTGCTATAATAATATTGGTGAAGAAGTTCGCTCTTCTTAAATACACAATGTCTCCCTTCCAAAATACTAATATATAAAATATTCTAAACTGTTATAATTTTGAGATAGGTAACTGTTCCACTTAATGCCATTCAAAGTTACATCAAGTGCCAAAGTAACAAAGCGAGTACGTTCTCAAAAACGGTTATATATTTCATAATATGTACATATGTCTTCATGACTTACGGCCAAAGACTTTACAACTTTACAAACACACACATACTCACCTACGAGCACACTTCCCAGCAAACCAATCGTACCGATATCGTAACGAAATCGGTACGAAATTCGTACGCTACGTCCGACGTCGGATCCGATATCGTAACGAAATCGGTACGAAATTCGTACGCTACGTCCGACGTCGGATCCGAAATCGTAACGATATCTCAACGAATGTTGTATGAAGTCGTTGACATAATTTCGGAACGAACTGTCGGAGCGAAATCGGATCGATATCGGTCAGATTTCGGAAAGAAATTGTAAGAAAATCCTTGGGAAATTCTAAAATCGAATTTCTTCTTCCGAATTTTCGTACAGATATTTGAAAGATTTTCGAATACTGTCGTATGAAAATCGGATGTATCTTTCGAATCTTCGTTAAGATTTCTGATGATGTCGTATGAAGATCGAATGAATTTTTTTTGACCCCTTTTTTATTGATCAATTTTTCTTTGTTATGTTTTTTTTTATTGGAATGATCCATTTTTTATTGGAAGATTGTAATTTCAAACGCTTCTAATGATTTGTTTGAGGCGTTGGTGGGGAAAATTGAAAAGAGATAAATAAAAACACAAGCGGTATCAATTCTTTTGTATAAAATTATGATTGGTTTTATTGAGTTCAAGAAGTTATTTTCTATTACAACAAACAAAATTACCTTTGTAATTTGGGGTGGCGACAGAGGCCTTTGTGCTTTCGATGCTAGACGACAAGTGAAAGCAGAGGTTCTTGCAAACAAGGATTGCAGTGTTCGCAGAGGATCGTTGTCGTTTTCTACTACATTTACACTTAATTTCCTGTGAGAGCAAGAGTATCAAAGTGAGCGAAACAACAACAACAACCGCCGCAGCAACACTCTACGGTCTCCGCAGAGGGAACTTGCTGAGGTGATGCCAGATGATGCCTATCAGCATTAGTGATCGACTAGGCTCGGGAAGTTGAAGTCCAACGTATCTAACTTATACACTGTTGTTATCGTTTTGTAATTATAGTAGAACAATGTAAACTTTGTGTACGAATATTTTGAGCCTATCAGCACCAGCTTAATTATTATACGAGGGCTGCACGATATCTATTTGGCTTAACAATGAAAACACAAATGTTTACCATCAAAAATAGTTTTATTGTTTTCTTAAGTATTCTCTAGGATGATTTATACACGTTTTCATGCGCTCAACCCAATTGTTGATGCACTTTTTCCACACCGATTGAGACACCTCCAAAACATGGTTTTTGAACGCTTCAACAGCATCTTCTGGCGACGAAAATCGTTGACCAAGCCATTTTTTCTTGATATGCTGGAATCAAATGAAGTCATTGGGTCCCCAGTCAGGGCTGTTCGACGGATGACCCATCAATTCCACGTTTTATCCGGTCAAACAGGCCAGTTTGAATCGATGTGTGAGAGCTCACATTGTCATTATGCAGAATGATTTGTCTTCTTTTGTTCGTTTTCGAATTTCTCTGGAGACTTCAGACAAACAAATTGTAGTGTACCACTTAGAATTAACCGTCCTACATTTCTCAGGCCGTACAGTCGCCACACAGTCAGTATCGGCAAAGAAAGAGGCGACCATTTGCTTCCAAGTGCTTTAAATGAACAAATTTCCTTGGGTTTGGCTCGCTTTCGAAGACACATACGGTCGATTCCTGTTTTGTTTAGAGCTCCTAAGCATATATCCAAGATTTGTAGTCTGTGACGATCGTATAAACGTCGTTTGAAGCACCGCTATCGCTTTTATTCACAATTAGCGATTGGCCAATTTTGCCGGATCTAGCGAGAAAAATCCATTTTTGCGGTCATGTGTTCATTCAATGTCAAATGTTAGTTGGCGGAAAAAATGCCAATATCTCACGGTATATAACATGGCGATCTTGGATTATCCGTTCACGCACGGCTTAATTTTTTTCTGGCCAAACGGCCGATTTTTGACGACCCTCACGACCTTCGCTTTTTGGCGAGTGTCGACCACGATTGAATTCATTAAACAAGTTTTTCATAGTGCTGTAGGATGGTCCTTTATCGACACACAAAGATTTAATTTGATGGATGCACTCTTGCCGTGATTATCCACTTCGAAAGTTGTGACGGAACGAAATTTGAACGAATTCCCCTACGAAAAATCCTATAGAAATCGGAACGAAAACTAAACGGTTTTGCTTCCGAAATTGTTCAGATGTGTCGGACATCCGACATTTTGTTTGCTGGGTTGTTTGGCCATAAAGTCATATGTCGAGGAGGGTTTAAGTACTTTGCAAAAGATTCCCCCATACAATATCTTATAAGATTTATGACAATGTAATGTTACAAAGTGGAAACTGATAATATATGGGTGTATTTGGTGATAAAATTCATCTGACAATTATGAAATGGTGGTTATATGTTATGAAATATACATACTTATATGTTTGCATTGAAAGTTACTTAATATCCCTATATTCATGACCACACAAATAGGAATTTGTTATGAGAAGTATAGATAAAAAATCATAAATTGGAGTTAGCGAAGAATTTTATTTAGCAAAACGAACCAAAAACAACCAATTAAACATACAAATTGTCTGTCTCTCAAAGGCGAGTTGAAATTACTAACAAACTTCTGTAAACATTTCCAAAGAATCATCCAACAACCGCTAAAATGTTGAACTTTTGTGAGGCAGGTAATGTGAGGTACGCGAAGATGTTGTCAGATACGGACCCTCCTGGAACTTGGTGTATGTTTAGAAGAAATTTTACGATGTACAAAGTTTTGGTCAATTCGGATATTCAATTCGAAATTTAAAGTGCCGTCCGTCTGTCTGTTGAAATCAAGATACAGCTTGCAATATAAAATATAGAGCTTTATTATTTGTATGGAAGTTTATATTTCTACTCGGATCTTAATATCTAACAAAAATGACTGAAAATTGGTATTTAGTCTTCGTTGGATGTTTACGACTTAAGTGTTAAGTGTCGCGTTACAACAACCACATGAAAAATACGAGAACAAACTTGACAACACTTATACATTTTTCATGTGCTTTTTGTTTTTAAAGCGCGACGCGACTCGCAACGGACCGTATGTGCCGGGGTCATAACTTCTTTTTTCCCAACGGATTTCTATTATTCTGTTTTTACGGGTCGAATAATATCATTCGATCAATCCATTACTTTCTTAAATCGTTTAAAAAGTGAGAATTTATTTGCTTATTTTTTAATTTAAGAGCTGTTCTGGTGTAGTTTTAAAAATTTACAGTAGCAGTCATTTTAGTGATTAGGGCCACAACAACGAACAAAAACAGCTGGTGAACACGATAAATCTCGAAGGGAGGAGCAGATGCTGTTCCAACTTTGAATATTCGAATAATTTCAGTTGTAATTCGAAACATTTCACTTGTAATTTGAGAATTCCAATTGAATTTCGAATTATTTCATTTGAAATTTGAGTATTTCATTTGAAATTAGAATTATTTCATATATAATTTGAATTTTTCATTTGTAATTCGAATTATTTAATTTGTAATTAGAATTTTTATATTTGTAATTTGAATTTTTATATTTGTAATTTGAATTTTTCAATTTGTAATTTGAATATTTTTCATTTGAAATTATCATTTGAAAATTCAAATTACAAATGAAACACTTCGATTTACAAATAAAAAAATTAAATTAAAAATTGAAAAATTCGAATTACAAATGAAAAAATTTAAATTGTAAATGAAATAATTCGAATTTCAAATGGAATTCTCAAATTACCAATGAAATAATACGAAATTCAAATTGGAATTTTCACATTGCAAGTGAAATGTTTCGAATTTCAAAAAAACTATACTCAAATTACAAGTGTAACTCTTCGAATTATATGTGAAAATGATGTAGTTCAATTAAACGGTTCGTTGAAAGGAGCGTATGAACTAGATCAGTTCACTAGGAACCGACCAAAGAAAGGAAGATTAAAAACGAACGGTTACCAATCTTGTTCAGTACGTCATTCACGTAAGGACAAAAATAGAAGGAGTTGACCTAGGTTGATGCATTTTTGCCCAAGTACTTATGATTGCATTGGAATGAAAAATGTCAACTTTGGTTATAGTAAAATCGGCGAAAGATATATATGGGGGATATATCCAAATCTGATATGGACCAAAATTTTAATTTTCCATTCCTATGCCCTCAAAGTATTTGTACACAAATTGGTCGACTTCTTCTATGTTAAAATGAAGCTGCAACACAGTCATTAAATAAAGGAAAATTTATAGTTTTTCATTAATATAAAATTGACCATCCAAAAAATATTAATATATCTCAGAAGGTTGCAGGGATGGGCAGAATGTTTTTACACATTTCGCTTCGGAATAGATGTCTAATTAACGCAAAACAAGAGCCAAGGTGGCAATAAACAGATATACTTTACGAAATATTAAGAATTTATGTATTTTTTATCAAATTTAAATTTTTAATTCTTGATAACGGTACTTTGCCAGTCAAGTTGATATCAACTTACTGTACTAAAGTGTTATATTTATAGCCCACGCATCAAATCCCAATCCATAACTTTTAATATTATCATCAAAGTTTTCGAAAATAGTTATTTGAAAGGTAGTCTAATTTTCATATGATTATGTCATTAGATTAGCTGGGAAATATTTTTCATAATTAAAGAGCTATAACTTCATTGTGGATGCACATATCGACAAAATTCTTACAAATGTAAAGATATATAAAATGTAAAGATATATAAAAGTTAACATCACATTTTTTGATTTTTGTCCATTGCGGCAAAACTGTTCGCCGTCTGAAGTAATTGATGACTTTGTAAGTGAAATGAGTTTTGTTTACATTTTATATTTTACACACACAACCAAAACTTAATTCTTTGTAATTTTATTTTTTTTTTTTAATTTTTAAGTTTGATAAATGCGATTACACTCGCTTTTTAATCGCACCGTAATACAAATTAATGATTTCCTTATTCTGGCGTAGTTTAATATTTTCTTCTGTTGCTATTTCCTTTACGGTGTATGTGTTTGCATGCAAATGAGCGAACTTTCAAGCGAACAATTCGGAATCGGCGAACGAGAAGACAGCTTACCAGCAGAGCTTATTGATAAACGATTGAACTGCTGAACTAAAAGAACGACCTAGTTCATTTAGAAGAGCTGTACTCAAAAATAGCGATCAACTAAATACATAAACTAGAAAGTACAACTCTGATAAGCAGGTTGGCCAATGTGATCTTAAATGCAACGATGTATTTGTTCTTTTTTTGTAGTCTGTACGCCCGAACTAAAGGCCCCAGAATTCCCCAAAATCCTACAGCAACCAATCAAAGCAATGTTTTTATTTTGTACAGATTTGAAAAAATTGGATCCACAAATTCGGATGTATTCCCATAACAGCAGTTTAATCTTTCCGTGAAATACTAGGTTCAACTTTTCAGATAACTTCTCCACACAAGTCAAAAATTTAGATGCAGTTAAGGCCTTGTCTTGGATTTCCTTGAACATTTTACGACATATATTTCTTTGGGTCCCTATTTCAAAAGTATACATTTATAGCCATTGTTAGTTACCTTTGTCCATATGTCGAAATTATATATTTCGTACAGAAAGCTGCCAGCTTGAAATTTATAGTTGAAGAATTACTTCTTGTTTAATTAAAAATCGATTCTCTTTTAAGAAATTAAACCAATCATCAGTGATTAATAACCATTACGACTTTTGGTCTCAGGAATTCTATCAATTTTCCTGCATCACCATGCATTAGTTCATTACTCGATTAATAAATTAAATGTATATGAACGTTAATATATCATTCTTCAATAGGGTTACTAAATAAGAAAACAAACCATTTATATTAGCAAATAAACTAATTGATTCTAATATGGAAGAATTGAAATTTCGAACCTTTGTAATTATATCCCCCAAAATTGGAACATTTATCATAAATTTAATTACTTTTTTCTTTAGTTTATTTTCTAGTTACCTGTAAACAATTTATTTGTAGTTAATAACCCTTTATAACTAAAAACCTCAATATTGTTATATGATAGTTAATTGGATGGGGTTAATGAACTGACATCGTCACGAAAACGATGTCTTCTTTCAACCACGTTTACATAGCATTTTACCAATTTCAATCGATTGTATCGACTTCATATAGCAACAACAACAACAATTATTCAAAAAGCCGGCAAGAAAGACAGACGGACAGACAGCCGTTAATTGCTGTGATTGGATATGTGTAGTTCCGCTTTGGATTGTGAAGAAAGACCAAACAGAAAAACAACAACAACTATAAACTAAGCGTCTATTGGAATTCTTAGACGATACTGAACGGAAAAGCAGCGGAAAATTGAACTTACTTCATTCGACATGTCTGGAATTACAAATACCTGCGGTTGACACCGTTTTCCGGCGTATGACTTATTTCTTAATCGTATTTTTTATGTTTGGTTTGTGGTTTTGGTTTGTATTATTTGAATGAATATTAAATAATCGCTTTGTAGATTTCAACAAATTATTGTTGTTGTTATAATTTTTAATAACTTTAGTCTTACTTATATTGCACAAGACGCAAACCTTCATTTGATTACAAAGATACTTAAGTACCTCAAGGAATATGCTATGAGCGTCGAAATAAACGGTACATACGGACCAATGGTGGAAATGCAACTTAATTCCACTAAAGCACACATTTCACCGACTTTTGCTAAGAATTTTCTGACCAAACGCAATTTCATACAACAGTATTATGGAACGGCAGTAGAAATGATTAGGACACACACAAAGGAAGACTTTAAATGATATAATATAAGAAACCGATAAATCAAATGCACATCGGAATCGAAGATACTCTGGAGATGGGAATCCTATGCAATATCTTATGAAGATTTAGAAGAACAAGATATTGATACTCTGAAATTGCATCCTTGATTTTGACATGGATCCACGTTTCGGAATAGGCCCCATATAACAGCGTCGATTTCAGATACTTTTGAAGTGTTTATTGATGTTTTCGTCCCAAATTTGGAGTACGTTCGAAGTAGCCATAACATTTCTCCAGCAAAAATTGTGGACATAGGTCCACGTTGTGGAGTAGCCCCTATATAACAATACCGCCCGATTTCAGATACCACAAATTGTGGACATTGATACTTTACTAACAGGCAAACTCAACGCTTTTTTACTTACTTACTTAGTTGGCCCTCTACGAAACTAAATCTCCATTTTTCTCAGTTTGTTGCATTATTTTGCCAACACTATATCTCGTGTTTTCTGATTTAGTCTTCCACTTGTTGACTCCATCTAAACCTTGGCCTTCCAGTTCTGCGTGCACCGCCATGGGGCCTGTATTTGTACGCATTTATAATGAGGTCATCATCGCTCATTGTCAAGACATGGCCTAGACAACTCAATCGTTGCAACTCGATACGTTTAACTATACTGATGTAGTTGTATAGGCGGTACAGCTCGTGGTTCATAAGACGTCGATTAGAGTTGGGCAATCTCGTTCAGTTTAACGATCCGGATCACTAACTCGTTCAATGGACACTGGTAATTTCTTTGACAAACTGCGTATACTTAATTTCACACGTTGGTTTTTATGCTGTTACTCATTCGTCTTTGAACGAGGACAGTGATCCGGATCGTTCAATTGAACGAGATTGCCCAACTCTAATGTCGATATTCACCATCAACGCAGATTGGTCCGTAAATCTTTCGAAGAATTTTTCTCTCAAATACACCAAGCACTGCCTTATCCGCTTGGGCAAGTACCCATGCTTCGGAGCCATACATCTATGGTCGCATTGCGCGTCGACATCATCAACTTTGTCTTAGATTCTCCTTAAATTTTATTAAAGGTATCAGTAAATTCCTTTACTGATCGCCCGTTGTCTGAAACCTCTTTCGGTACTAAACTCTTTGGAGAGTTACCATATTCAGACATGGCTTGGAATACATTTGAAGGTTGGTTTATAATCGACAAAAGTGCCAGGTGTCGATCTGCATCTCTTGGCTCTTCTCCAATAATTGCCGCAGGGTAAATATCTGGTCAATGTTCAATTTGCCAGGTCTGAAGCCGCATTGGTATGACCCAATTATTTCGTTCCCCATAGACCTTAGTCGTTCGCATAATATCCCTGACACTATCTTGTAGACAATAGAGAGAAGACTTATGCCCCTGGAGTTAGAATACACAGTCTTATCACCGTTCTTGAGGACGCGACACATGATGCTCAGTTTCCAATCGTCGGCTACGCGTTCTTCCTGTTAGATGGTGCTAACTAGCTGATACATGCACCTTATCAGCGTGTCGCCTCCGGTTTTAAACAGCTCGGCTGGTAGGCCATATGCTCAGGCGGCCTTATTATTCCCCAACCTTTTTACAACTCTCTGTACCTTATCTAGGCTGGGCGATATACACTCAATACCATCTTCTGGGATTGAATCTATGGTATCTTAGTCGTCTTCGCTAGTATTGGATGCCAACAGTTTGGAAAAATTGTCTTTCCATAACCGGAGCTCACTATCTGTATCTGTTACCAGATTTCCCAGCTCGTCTATTCAGAAGGCTGTGCCAGTAACAAAGCCAGCAGTTTGATGTTTTACTCTTTGGTATAATTTTCAGACTTTGGATCAGAAGACGAGTTCATCTCAATTTTTTCACATTCCAGCTTATTAATTTCTCGCTTTTTCCTGCGGAAAAGACGTTTTTCTTCCTTCCTTTTCTTTCAATACCATCAGAGTAGAATAGAGTAGCTCTATATACCTCATTTTTGTATTCGGTAGCAGCATGACACTCCTCGTCATACCATGGGTTCTTGGTATCCAAGTATGGATTTTGCGGCTGTTTGCATAGAGTGGGCAATAATTTGACACTGTGCTGATATGTTATCGGGTCCAGGGCTGCTTTCATTACGCAATTGGGCCAGTTAAGTGGAATATGCTGTGGCTATCTGTTGTGTTTGCAGCTTACCGACTTCTGTGTTGTGTCTATTCGTACTTTAGTTGCTACGTTTAGACGTGATGCGAGTCGGTACTTGCTCCTCGGAAAGTTCGTACATCAAACACGGTTAACGAATGTATTCTATCGATCACGACGTGATCAATTTGGTTTCTTTTTTCTGATGTAGTGACAGATAGGTGCCCTAATGATTATGAATATAGTTTTAGCTGGCGCAACAACACGTCGGCCTCTTCCCGGGGGATTCCACAGAAGCGCTTGACGAGCAATGTTTTCTACAGGTCTTCGTAGCGTATGACCTATCCAACGCCATTTCCGTTGACAAACCTCAACGGGAGCTGCAATTTGATTGGCGATGTTCAATAGTTCAGCATTTCGTATTCGGTTCGGCCACCAAATGTTTAAAATATGCCGCAGACATTTGTTGTTTTGAGATTTGTCGAGATCTCCAAATAGGCCGAAGCATGCCGAAAGCAGCCTTTGCTTTATTTAATCGAGCGTTGATGTCTTCTTCAGCTCCACCCTTTATCGTTATTTGACTACCAAGGTAATTGAATTTTTCACCCATTCGATGTCAACATTGTCAATGCGGATGTGTGAATCCGAGTTCGCTCCATAGCCGACTGAACGCGACTTATTTTTAATGGAGTTGATATTTTCCTGCAGGTGACTAGTTACTTGGCTCAGAAGACATACATTGATTCTACGTCTGCCATTCAAAGCTGAACGCATTACATAATCGATGACAAGAATGAAAAGTATATGTGACAGAATACATCCTTGTCTTACCCCTGTTTTGACCTCAAAAGGATCTGATAATTTACCATTGTGAAAAACTCGGCATCTGAAGTCGGTATACATGGCCTTGATTAAATTGAGAATTTTAGATGGCATGTTACGTCGTTCCAGGATATTCCATAGAGAGAGTCGGTTAATACTATCAAAAGCTTTCATGAAGTCTATGAATGCCAAGTATACTGGTGTGCGAAAGCACTGCTCCAATACTATTCTTACAGTGTTAATAAGGTCAACACAGGAACGATTCTCTCTGAATCCAAACTGATTCTCTCGTAGTGTATCAATGACCGAGTCAGATATTCGGGTTAGTATTATGCGGCTTAATATTTTACTTGGGATTGGTAGTAATGTAATTCCCCTGTAGCTAATGCAATTTTTGGTTTCCCCCTTTTTTAGTATTTTTACCAGGATACCTTCATTCCAAGAGGAAGGAAGTACTTCTTCTTCCTAAATTTTTAAAATATACAGGTGCCATAATGTTGCTGATTGTTCTGCATCACAAAGAAGCATTTCCGCAGAGATATTATCATTGCCTAGGGCCTTGTTATTTTTCAGGCTTTTTATTGCCATTTGTACCTCCTGTTTAGTTGGCGGGTTATCCACAATTCCAGTAAATGTCATATCGTGGTTAGCACCGAAATGTGTCTCTATTGGCGTTGTTAGTCCAATTGGGTTATTAAGTGTTGACTTGAAATGTTCCATCCACCTTAATAACTGATCATCCGTCGCAGTAAGTAGGGTTCCATTTTCGCTCATCATAGGTTT
The DNA here is from genome assembly GCF_047663935.1 of Musca autumnalis. NCBI lineage: Eukaryota > Metazoa > Arthropoda > Insecta > Diptera > Muscidae > Musca > Musca autumnalis. The sequence goes on from NW_027411644.1 coordinate 152,765,429, forward strand.
GTTGGTGTAAGTTGGTTTTCCGCACAATGTCCTTGATATGTTGTATAGCGATTTGACGTCGCCTCTTCTAGCAGCTAGTTCAGCTTGGTTTGCTTCATCAATCCATTGTCGTTTGTCTCTTCTTGTAGACTTTTTTATACTCATTGACAGATTTTGATAGAGTGTACGTAGGTCTGAAGCATCTCCATTTTCATTTGAGATTCTAATATTTAGAGCATTACGCTGTTCAATCATTTCCCACGTATTACACTGTGCAACATTTTTAAGGTGATCTTGTGCAAACAATTCGAACTGATGATTTTTTGAAAGTACAGACCCAAACGACAAGAAACCCTAGTTGGGTTTTGTTGTGTCAGATCCAGCTCGGATTTTATGGCCTCATCTAAACATGGTTAAATATTGAGTTTTTAAAGAAATTCGGGGCTATATCTCTGAAACCAATGCGAATCTTCTTCTGACCTCTGAAGCAAATTTGTAGATAAGGACAAGAATACAATATTTGAAGAAATAATGAACTCGAGAAACTACATTTATTGCCTAAAATTTCAAAATATATGCAAAAATACCACAATTTTTATACATTTTGCACCGTATTTCCAAAACCGTTAACTTTTTCTGAATATTTTCTTTTAAAAAAATATTCCCTGGAATGTAATACACAACTTTTCAGCTTTTTCATAAAAATGTCAATAATGCAGTGAAATCCGAAATGCGAGAATAAACTGTTGTTGTTGTAACAGTTTGGCTGTCTCGTTTTCCCTGAAATGATTCATAAGATGGTGGTATGAATTAAGTTTGTACGTGTGCCGGTACTGTGTGGAGGGTGATTTGTGTGAGGATGGATTAGGTTGTTATGTGTGTGGATGTTTGTGGGGATGAGTTTGGATGTGATTGGGATTGTGCTGACGGGATTAGGCTGGGAGCTGCAGGAAATTAGCCACTTCTACTGGCTTTAACCACAGATCTATGGGGCGTAAGTCTGTGGGTTGTGATGGGCATGCAAAAAGATGTTTTGTGTCGTGCGGTCCTTGTCTGCAATGAGGGCAGATATCTTCCACTCCTGGCATGATTCTAGCCTGGTAGGAATTTAGGATGGTTGACCAGCCTGATCTGAGCTGCGCTAGGATGGTTCTGGTTCTCCTGGGCAAGGATCGTTCGACCTCTGCTACCGCTGGTGGTTGACGGTTAAGGACACGATTTGATTCATATTCGTTTACGGCTTGCTGGACTGCTTGAGTATGAATCTGTTTAAGCGATGCAACTAGTGACAGTCGGTCGATGTCAGTTGGAATGACATCCTGGATGTCTGGGCTGTACCGCTTAATGTCCTTCCGGATGTGTCTAGGGGGTGAATCCTGAACCACGATGTGGTGGTTGGGATGCGTGGGCTGATGACATGCCAGCAGGAACTGTCGAGAGAGCAACACATTATGTTGCTTCACTGACAGTATCCTTGCCTCCTGATGCAGATGATCCACACTCGTCATCTGGACACATCCGGTTGCGGTTCGCAGGGCATTGTTTTGCGTGGTCTGTAACCCATTCCATTGGGTGTCGCTAATGAATGACGTCCAAACGGGTGCAGCATAGTTAAGGACCGATCTGCTGACTGCTTTATAAGTGGCCAATAGGATCTCCTTTTCTTTGCCCCACGTGGTGCCCGAGATGGCTTTGAGCACCTTGTTCCGTTTCTGGACTTTTGACTTCAGGACTGTTGCATGGCTGGCGAACGTAAGCATACTATCGAAGGTAACCCCTAGAATTTTAGGGTGCTGAACAGTTGGAATTGTCCCTTCTCCAATATGTATGCTTAGTTGACGCCTCACCTCTTTAGTCCATGAAGTGAACAGGGTTGCAGAGGATTTATGTGGCGATAGCTCTAAATGTCTTCCCTTGAGAAATGTGCTGACTGTGACAATGTAGCTGTTTATTCGTTGCTCAAGTTCATCAACATCTTCTCCAGTGGCAAGTATGGTGCAATCGTCCGCATACGTTATCAGTTTTACGCCTGCTGGAGGTGCAGGGAATTTAGATAAATAGAAGTTGAAGAGCAGGGGCGAGATGACACCGCCTTGTGGAACACCCATTTTTAGTTTACGGCGCTTCGACTTCTTGCCTCTGAATTCTACATATGCCTGCCTGCCGTTGATGTAATTGCATAACCATCTCTTGGTTGTGTTAGGCAATGTAGAATCCAGGATGTCGCCAATAAGTATTGCATGATCAACAGTGTCGAAAGCTTTGGACAAATCCAAGGCCACGACTATGGTGCGATGGGCAGGTCTTTTGTGATTAAGTCCGTTTGCAATACTATTGACGACATCAGTAAGGGCAGTGGTGGTGCTGTGTGCTTTCCTAAAGCCATGCTGGTGTTGTGCAAGTTTAAGTTCTTCTGTCATATACGGCAGCAGGAGGGATTCCAAAACCTTGGCCAGCGGTGACAGAAGGGAGATAGGTCTGTACGAGTCTCCTCGGCTGGCTGTCTTATCTGGTTTTGGTAGCGGGATTATCCTTGCGCTCTTCCAAACCTCCGGAATCACTGACTGGTTGCTAGAAAGTGTCATGATCTGTGCTAGGTAGCACTTTGCTGCCGGACCTATATGCTTTAGCATAAGCATCGAGATGCCGTCTGGTCCTAAGGCCTTGGATGGTTTGGCCTTAATGATGGCTGCGCTTACGTCCTCTGGTGAAATTTGAGTGGGAGCTTCTTTTTTAAGATTTTTGGCTCTCCTGAGGACTGCCCTTTTGCCCCTGTTCTGCTCTGTTGGGTGGACCACAAATTGCTGACAGAACTTAAGCGCGCATTTTTTGGCATCCGATAAATCAGCACCTCCGAAATTTATCGCCATATTTCCTATATTGGTTTTCGCTCCCGATAGACTCTTGATGGTGGACCACAGCTTGTGCGAACCAGCTTCGCACTTGTCCAGATGTTTCAACCATTTTTCCCTGCGATGCTGGTTAACGAGGTTATTAATTTCCTCCGTCAGGGCTGGTATTGTCGGGTCATCTGGCGTCGTCTGACGTAATGTATCCCTCTGTTCGGCCAGGCGTGCTGCGGGTGTTGGGAAATTGGGCCTCCATTTTGGAATTCTGCCTGATGGGATAAAGCGTTTTGCTGCCCGGAGTACTATATTCCTGAATTTACTCTCTCCCTTTCTGGCACATGTGGGGGGCGGCAACTGACTGATAGCATCGTCAATTCCATTCATAAAGCCAGGCCAGTTGGCTTTGTTGTAATTTATGAATGTACGCTTTTCCGGCTCCACAAAGTCGCTAGATTTCTCCACAGTTATGATTATCGGAATATGGTCCGAAGCCATCGAAACACGGGTCTGCCAGGATGTAAAGGGCAGAAGCGACGAGCTGACTATGCTTATGTCAGGGGAGCTGGAACAATGAGCCGTGATTCGAGTGGGGAAATCATCGTTTATAGGGTAGAAATCCGATGAGTCTATCTGTTCAGCTATGGAATCGCCACGTCCGTCGTTTGGTAACTGGGAGAACCAGAGCTCATGATGAGCATTGAAGTCACCAAGGATTATACGGTTATCACCTACCAAAAGATGCTCTATGGATGGGCTGTAACCGGGCCTGAGGCTGTTGACAGGCGGAATGTAAATATTGATGACTTCCAGTTCTGTACCTTCCGTCAGAACTGAAATGGCCATGACTTCCATGATGTCATCGGCAGGATCCAAGGTGGGTAAGCTTAAGAGCCTGTAACTCACGCTCCTCTCTATGATGAACGCGAGCCCCCCCCCATGGCATCTGACCCGATCCTTTCTAACGATGACATAGTTACCGTGACTGGATAACCTACACTCTGGTGGAATTTTGGTCTCCTGGATTGCAGCTATTATGATATTATTATTGGACATAAAATTAGTAATTTCCACAATTTTATTCCTGAGTCCGTTGCAGTTAAGCTGGAGCATCAGGAAAGATTGTGGAGCATGCTGTAAAAAGGTTGGGTTATTGTTGGAGTGGTTGTTATGTATGACAGTTGTGGTGGTTGCATGTGTTGTTGAAGGTGTATTGGTGGGAGGTGTATTTATTGAGTTGTGGGAGGTTCTGTGGAGGGGAGTAGTATGATTAGTAGGGGTTAGGCGTGTCGAGAGTATGATTGTGCTATTGTTGGATTGTTGGGATATGATAGGTGATGAAGTGGAAGATGAATTTGAAGATGAGGTTGGAGACTGTGTCGGGAGTATGATTGTGCTATTGTTGGATTGTTGGAATATGATAGGTGATGAAGAGGAAGATGAATTTGAAGATGAGGTTGGAGACTGTGTAGGGTGGATGTTATTTTGTGGCGTAGAGGTTCGTTGCAGTGGTGTTTTGGCTAAGTTGACATTCATTGTTTGCGTTGAGTTCCCATGTGTTGCAGTGTAATGCGCTGTTGAGGTGGACGGACAGCAGCTTGCCACGAAGTTTCCATTCCACTGTCTATGAGACCTAAGTTTGGTGCATCTCCGCAGATGGCACCAGTTCTTGCAGCCATTACATTTAACAGACGCTATATTTCTGCGAATAACTTCGTGGCAAACTGAACATATCCATTGATCTGGTGAGTTCGGGGCGGTAGGTGTTGAGCGCCTGGTAATTATATTGATTGCAGAGGACCTACGTCTGCTACGCCGCTGACGTAAACAACAATTAGCCATGAACGTCTCTGTCCAATCCCTATGACTAGAGAGTCCAGAACACCGGCGCATATGACACCATTGTTTACAGCCATTGCAACGAACCTGGGTTAGATTTTGGTTTATTTTAGAGTGGCACACGGAACAGATCGTGACCTCGGTGTTATTGGGGCCAGGATTCTGTTCAATGCCAGCAATAATCAGCAGGATACTGAGCAAAGCTGCTGGCATGATTTGCTCACCTGCTGGAAAAACGGGTTGATACAGCTGTCGCTGAGTTGACGATCCCTGGCCGAGCGTTGCTCGGGTCGCTCCGGAACGTAGATCCGATCGTCGTGGGAGAGAGAATAGGAATAAACTGTTGGTGTGAACTGTGTTTGAAATACGTGTTGTAAAAGATATGATGCAAAATACCGCTGAAACAACATGAAGTAAGCATTTTAGAGTTTCAGAATGTTCCAAAGAACTTTATTTGGAAGATTTTTGCAAAAGGTTACTTGGTTCAATTCCCAATAGTTTAGCCGATACTGACCAGAATTTAAGCAATTATGTACAATTTTCTATATTTTATAGATTTTGATGCCCTAGATGGAGTTCAAAAGATAAGTTCTACCAGTTTAGGGCTACAATATTGCTAAAGACAGAAAGGCCAAATTCCTATTCGTTTCTGAGATAAAGGCCTGATAAATGCAAAAAAAGTGTAGATTTAGCCCGGTTTAGATGAGGCCATAAAATCCGAACTGGATCTGACAGGACAAAACCCAACTAGGGTTTTTGTAGTCTAAATATGTACTTTCAAAAAATCCATACTAGAAGTTGTTTGCATTTTCAGTGTTGCATAGTGTTATTACTAATCCAAACTTTCCTCTTATGGTTTTTGAAACCTATTGTTTGTTTGGCGGTCTCATTATAGATGTTTGTGATATTTGTATTGATATCATTGATATTGAGGTGTCTGTTTTTCGTGACATGAGGAAGTTGACTACTGATCGATGTCATAAAGGCATTACGGTGTTCTTGCACTTTTAGTTTCTCCACATCGAATTTGCGGTTTGATTTGGTTGCAGTTGATCTTAGACTCGCCAACTTCAATCTAACTTTAGCTGTTAATGTCAGCTCCTCGTTTTGATCTCACATCCAGCAGAGAAGATCGCCATTTGGAGTTTATCAAGACATGATCGATTTGATTTTTGGTAATGCCCATGTTATCTTATGCTGAAGTTTCTGAGGAAAGACAGCTTCTTATCACAGCATAACTCTAATAATCGGCATCCATTGTCGTTTCTTAGCCCGATGCCATGTTTCCCCATGTATCGTTCAAGCCCAATGTTTTCTGAGCCAACTTTTGCATTGAAGTCGCCGAGTAAGTTTGTTATGTCACAATCGTGCGTATTGCTATTCTTCCAACTGCTGAGTGAGTCATATAAGTTTTCTTTCTCTTCAATTGGCTGTGTTTCCGTAGGAGCGTAGGAATTTATGATGATAAGATTGGGTGCTCTGGTTTTAAGTTTCACTGCTATCAGTCTCTCATTAATAGGGTACCATGTTACCACGGACTTGGCCATTTTTTGGTCATCAACAGACCAACACCTCTACTATGTTCTTCCCCTTCTGGTCGACCGGAGTAAAGAAAGACAGTGTTTTCATTTATCAGTTCATCTTGTCTGTCCACCTTGTTTCTTGTACAGCCAACAGGTCAATTTTGTAGCGCAGCATTTGATGTCTGAGTTGATCTAGTTTGTTTGTTTCATACAGCGTGCGTACGTTCCATATAGCAATTTTTAGAGCATTTTTCATGCCTATAGTTGGTTTTTGAGTTCGGTATCTTTGATTTGGTTCGGTTTCATTCATCGAAATGTTCTTGCATAGATTAGGCACCTCCAAAATCCTTGTGCCAGCTGCCGGAGCAGGGGGATTTCTCATACGATTACCCCTTGGAGAAGTGTATTCTCTATAATTGTTTCTTTCCATGCTTAAAAAGATCAATGTACTAAGTCGATGGGTGATGAGTCCAAAGACACGTTTTGAATATTTGTATAGCGGGCCGTTCGATCCGAAGCAGACGCCCGCTTGCAGCCGCACCTAACCTGGCAATCAGACGCTGCACAGTGGAAAAAATACCGATCTAGCGCGCCAAAAGTCAAAAAAATCACATACGCCAATTTAAAAATTATTATTGCAGTATTAATCTAAGGTGTCCACAGAATGCAGCGGCTATTAAAATAATTTATTTTGCATCAGACTAAGCGGAATAACGGTCCATTTTTGGTTGACATTTTTTGAACTAGTTTTCATAATATAGTTTAGCAGTAAATTTATGATCGCCGCATGCACTCTTCCTACAAAGCAATTTTAAAGCTTTACTGAATTTAACATTTCGTGAAGCAGGTGATTAAAAAAATGTTGATAATAAAAGATGTTATTTATTGCAAGTCGGATTTTACACTTAAAACATGTGACATCCGATTTTTTTCCAAATTGTGCACTTTGTTAAAGCTATTACTAAGGAGTGTCGAGGGATGGCGCGTAGATTTTTTATTTTATTTTTAGTACACATAGTTCTTAGCCAATTTGTAAAATTTTAGCTGCAACAAACTGCAACATTTTATTTTATTACTATTTTTATTAATAGTATTTTTTATGTAAAAATGATGAAATTAGGGTGGTACCTTTCTATGGGGGCCATATCAATGCGTGTACCTGTGCCGAAAATCCTCCGTCGGAATATTTTATACCACCAACGAAGACTAAAAATGTCAACTTTCAGCTATTTCGGTTGGATAATGTGGCTAAAACCTCAAAAATTACCGAAATCGGTGGTACCGGTCTATGGGGGCTATATGAAAACGTGGACCTATACCGAAAATGTTTATAGGAGTGTATGCATAACCCTCACGGAGACTAAATACTAAATCCTAGCCGTTTCGGTTGGATAATGTTGTAGAAATCTTAAAAATACCGAAAATCGATAGGTACCATTCTACGGTAAAAATACAAATTTACCAAATATATTAATAAATGAAGTAAAATTGTCAATTTAAAGCTGTTCATATCGAATTTATGGACAAACATTCAATAAAACATAGATTTATACTTTTGGCGCGCTAAATCGGTACTTTTTTCCACTGTGCGCTGCAGGTGTTTTAGTACTCAGCTGCCCCTAACATGGGAAACAGACGCTGACCCATGAACCGCTCGCTTCGAGACAGTCGCTCACATGATTCACGTGGGGTCCGCGGGGTCGTTAAGCCCGTCATCCCTTTTTAAGGAATGCCCCTGCGGGCGAAGCTGGAAACTAGATGTATCTTTACTCCGCAACCAAATTCGTGCTTCATATAATCACAGCTATAATACAGTGCGTCACCGTTAGGTGTTTTTGGGACGCCTATCGCAATCCATCTAATTTCCTTTATGACAGTAATATCGGACTTTTCAATTTGCAAGTACATTCGGCAGTGCGTAAACTGCACCTTCTCTATAAAGAGTACGAACATTCCATGTAAAGATCATGGCCCTTAAAACGTCTTTGAATTTACTTTTGTTTTTCTTTTTATCGATTTTTTTTTCATAGTAATAAATAAAAATTTAGCGGGCGTTAAAGGCGGTTCCCCAGGTGGCATCACGGGAAGTTCAGTGTCCACTTGAGATTAGAGAGGGACCAAGATAAGTCCTGGGCTTTGACATGTTAATGCCGATTAGGACCGTTGATTGGTATCTTTCATCCCCTACTTTTTTTAATTCCGTACCACTCGATATGAAATGTTACGTTCATCATCAAATTTGTTTCTTTCTTTATTTTATTTGTTATTTTTTCATCATTAAATTTGTTTCTTTCTTTATTTATTTTAGTTTTTATTTTTTTATTTATCTCCCTCTCAGTTTTTCTTCTGACGCCGAGATAGTTCTTGCCCAATTTCCATATTTGATGGCAAATATTCTTGTTAATTTAAAAACATTTTAATTATCGCCTTTATGGTTAAATCTAAAAAATGAATGTCGATTTGTATTGGCCATAAACAAAATGACCATCCATAAAAAATAAATGTTTTGTCGCACAAATCTTTTTTTATTACAAATAACAATGTCCGAATTTAGTTGACCAATAAAGAATGTGGCCCCAATGGACGCGTGTAATTGGGCCTCTTGTGACTTGTGCTGTGTTTGGATAGACATTTGGCAATATATTTGACAAAAGCAACGATAATAATAAAGTCATATGTACGAATATGTAAGTTGAAATATATAACATCAGTTGTTGTTGTTGTCGTGTTTGTACCTTAAATAGCATTAATTTTTCATGTCAATACATGTCCGTCCGTCGAACCAATGTTTATTATTTATGCAAAATGTTGTTTGTGCTGAAAGAGGGTGGGTTATTGTCAGGCGAATAGTACCCGTAAATGTTAAACATTGTCCTTTGACGGCTGATGCGGAAATATCGATATTGGAACACAGAGAGGGAAAAATAATGAAAATGTTTTCTCCATTGTCCTTTGAAATTTTAACTATTAGCCATGTAAACATGTTCAATATACAAATGTTCAAACTTATTGCGCTGGTCTAAAAATAGTTTTCGTTTGTCTTTGTATGAATGCAGTCAATGAATATACAAAGGGACGATTTGTTCATTTGTATATTAACATATATAACTTTAATTAATAATTTATAACTTTATTTCAGATACTTAACTGAAAGTTACTGTCAATCGGCAGGGAAGACAATATTCAGATCATTCTGTCCTTCGTGTTATAAAAATTTAATATTTCTAATATTTGCAATGCAATTTTGGACCACATTAATATACGAGTACAACTGCAAGTTTTTCAATATGTTGTTTTCTTTTTTTATTTTCACTCATCATGTGTCACATTGTGCAATGAATGTGTGATGTGACGATGAAATACTTTGCTATGAATATGATTCTACACCAGGATGCCAAGGACGATGTGGGTTTCAACAGAACCGTTCTTCTACCAATCAAAGAACATTCAACAAAACAGTGGAGTATAACAACGGGAAAACGAGAATACAAACCTATTATCCCACATTCAGTGGGCGACAGAGGAAATGTCAGTTACCACATGACATTATCAGGTTGAGTAAATTTCAACGCCAACATAAACTGAGTGAATATCAGGAGCAGGCAAAGGAATGACGTTTTTAGCTTGACAATGTAATGCCTATGGGATGCAGTTAATTTCAGCATTGACTATTTTCTGTTTCTTTGATAATGAAATCATAGAAACGTATGCGTATATATTTGCTTTAAAGACATAAAAGTGCATACAAATATAATTTTTATGTCAATAAGTTCCTGTTTGTTCTCATCATCGAAAATAAAAGGCGATAAATTGTCACACACAAATAATGATTAACACAAACACAATGTCCGATACTATTTTTGGCTCAATAAAATAAAACGTTCTTCCAATTTCCAAGTACCAACAGCCTACATATGTCTGGTAGTCGGATGTTCAATATGTCATACAAGCAACTGTAACCCGTTTGATATTGAAAGGCTTGCATAGTTAATGGTGCATCAAGCACCATCAACTTCGCAGGAATGCCAAACTCGGAATTAACTTGAAACACTTTTGACATTACGTTCCCAACAAGTGATGGGGAGAAACGCCAGGACACGTGTCTTCTTATTTTTGGAATTCTATCATGCTGTGAATATGACTATCAATCAATGACAATCTGTGTTCTTTTCTCATATTCTTTTCATCGCACTTCCCCAAGGCGTAATATGTACTTTTTACTTTTATGAACAACCGCCAATACGTAAACTGCACATTTTCTGTAATGTCTCTCTGTATGCCTTCATAATGAAGTCAATGCTTTCTACATTATTGAGGGAAAACATTGTTCTGCTAAATATAACTCCCAAATGTGCTTTTAACATCAACTCCATTTTTATGTAAATCCCAGAAACTAATTACATAACTGTCAGTTTATTATCCCCCTTCCATGGATAATGTTTACCATCGACTTATTCATTAAAATATATTTTATCGTGTAATAAGTAAATAACTTTCATCTCAAGAGACTTAAGCTATTTTCCCTCCTCCATCATTGACAACTATTTGCGAATATTCTAAAAATCAATTATTAATGTTAATGGCTTAATGTCATGCACGGCTGTGGTCAAAAAGGTGGATACAAATATTTATGTGATGTCCAAAAATAGTCATTTTGTGGCAATTAACTTCCTCTGCAATGCCATTGCTAATGGGGGAGGTGAACAAATACCAAATCTTGACAGTTGCCTACTTAGCATAGATCGAGAGAGTCGAGACTGTCGATGGGGCTAAGCGTATGTATGTTTTGGTGTTATGGTGGCATATAAACACCATATGCGGCAGACGACATACACAGAAGTCATTGGCCATTATCATATATGACACATGGCGCTGTGGCCATTTATATTCGAACTGTGACACATGGTGTTGTTTACCCAACACCCTCGAAATACAAAGTGAAACAGCCTATGTATTTAGTGTTCCATTAAAGTCTTGGTAACTTTCCTTGTGTTCAAAAGTTGGAGGGGCTGAGAGAAATGACAATGGTGGCATTTCTAAGTCTGTCAGTCCAACATTTTAATATGCTTTCTTTGAATATGATTTATTACTGCCATTAGCAGTAATGTTTGAAATTGGCGTGGTATTTCGAGAAAAATATTCAAAAATTTTATTAAAAAATTTTTATTTATTTTTAAAGTAATAAAAGGCATTACAAAGAATTTATTTAAAGTTGAACAGAAATGTGATCTCATTGTTGTCGTGTTGTGGTATAAATTGTAACCTAGGAGAGAAATAACGAATTGTGTTTTAAAATTAAAAGGCAGCGGACTGTAGTTTTTTGTTTGTTTTAATGCTCGAGGAACGGTATTGAACGGACTTAATTCTATCGTTGTTGATAACCAAGACATTAGTATAAAAACTTAAGCCTAGGAGTTGCAAAGCGGGGTTTATTCAAACGTCACCCATTAGAATATGTTGTTATGTCCAAAGTTTAAGTCTATTTTAAAGGTAGTTGATATAATGTATGGATATTTTGTTTTTTATTTGCTCTACAGCAGATTTTCCAGGTCTAAAAACATATTGGTATTACCCGATTATTCTATTGACCGTAAGTTTTTGCATTTGCACAATGCACCCGACAGTACTTTATATTCGATGGGTAGAAGACTTATGCCTCCGTAGTTGGCACATGTTGTCTCCTTTCTGCGGCACGGGACACAGCAGATTGAGGTTCCAATAGTTGGGTACGAATGCCTCCAGCCAAATTTTGCTAATCAGATACTCTTTATCAGTATGTCGACACTGGTCTTGAACAGTTCGGCGCTCTGGCCGCTGATCCTGCTGCCGTATTATTCTTCAGCCGATTCGTTTTTATACCCTCCACCATAGTATGGAGGGTATATTAAGTTTGTTTTTCCGTTTGTAACGCATTGAAATACTCATTTGCGACCCTATAAAGTATATATATTCTTGATCAGGGTAAAATTCTAAGTCGATCTGAGCACGTCCGTCCGTCCGTCCGTCCGTCCGTCCGTCCGTCTGTGGTAATCACTCTAGCATCCACAAAAATGGAGATAGGACGCTGAAATTTTGGGAAAATGCGTCTTTTGTTTGCAGGCAGGTCAAGTTCGATGATGGGCTATATCGGTCCACGTTTTGGTATAGCCCCCATATAACGGTACCCCCCGATTTACGGTATTTTGACGTTTTTAGCTACATTTTCAGACCGATTTGGCTATAATTTGACATTTAGGGTTCTTAAGTATCAATAAACATATATAACAAAACTTGTGGACATAGGTCCACGTTTTGGTATAGCCCCCATATAACGGTACCCCCCGATTTGCTGTATTTTGAAGTTTTTAGCTAAATTTTTAGACCGATTTAGCTATAATTTAACATTTAGGGTTCTTAAGTATTAATAAACATATATAACAAAAGTTGTGGACATAGGTCCACGTTTTGGTATAGCCCCCATATAACGGTACCCCCCGATTTGCGGTATTTTGACGTTTTTAGCTACATTTTCAGACCGATGTAGCTATAATTTGACATTTAGGGTTCTTAAGTGTCAATAAACTTATATAACAAAAGTTGTGGACATAGGTCCACGTTTTGGTATAGCCCCCATATAACGGTACCCCCCGATTTACGGTATTTTGACGGTTTTAGCTACATTTTCAGACCGATTTGGCTATAATTTGACATTTAGGGTTCTTAAGTGTCAATAAACATATATAAAAAAAACTTGTGGACATAGGTCAACGTTTTGGTATAGCCCCCATATAACGGTACCCCCCGATTTGCGGTATTTTGACGTTTTTAGCAACATTTTTAGACCGATTTAGCTATAATTTGACATTAAGGGTTCTTAAGTATCAATAAACATATATAACAAAAGTTGTGGACATAAGTCCACGTTTTGGTATAGCCCCCATATAACGGTAGCCCCCGATATACGGTATTTTGACGTTTTTAGCTACATTATCAGACCGATGTAGCTATAATTTGACATTTAGGGTTCTTAAGTGTTATATAACAAAAGTTGTGGACATAGGTCCACGTTTTGGTATAGCCCCCATATAACGGTACCCCCCGATTTACGGTATTTTGACGGTTTTAGCTACATTTTCAGACCGATTTGGCTATAATTTGACATTTAGGGTTCTTAAGTGTCAATAAACATATATAAAAAAAACTTGTGGACATAGGTCAACGTTTTGGTATAGCCCCCATATAACGGTACCCCCCGATTTGCGGTATTTTGACGTTTTTAGCAACATTTTTAGACCGATTTAGCTATAATTTGACATTAAGGGTTCTTAAGTATCAATAAACATATATAACAAAAGTTGTGGACATAAGTCCACGTTTTGGTATAGCCCCCATATAACGGTAGCCCCCGATATACGGTATTTTGACGTTTTTAGCTACATTATCAGACCGATGTAGCTATAATTTGACATTTAGGGTTCTTAAGTGTTAATAAACTTATATAGCAAAAGTTGTGGACATAGGTCCACGTTTTGGTATAGCCCCCATATAACGGTACCCCCCCATTTGCGGTATTTTGACGTTTTTAGCTACATTTTCAGACCGATGTAGCTATAATTTGACATTTAGGGTTCTTAAATGTCAATAAACTTATATAACAAAAGTTGTGGACATAGGTCCACGTTTTGGTATAGCCCCCATATAACGGTAGCCCCCGATATACGGTATTTTGACGTTTTTAGCTACATTATCAGACCGATGTAGCTATAATTTGACATTTAAGGTTCTTAAGTGTTAATAAACTTATATAGCAAAAGTTGTGGACATAGGTCCACGTTTTGGTATAGCCCCCATATAACGGTACCCCCGATTTGCAGTATTTTGACGTTTTTAGCTACATTTTCAGACCGATGAAGCTATAATTTGACATTTGAAGTTCTTAAATGCAAATAAACTTATGTGACTAAACTTGTGGACATAGGTCCACGTTTTGGTATAGCCCCCATATAACGGTACCCCCCGATTTACGGTATTTTGACGTTTTTTCTACATTTTCAGACCGATATAGCTATAATTTGACATTTAGGATTCTTAAGTGTAACTAAACTTATATAACAAAAGTTGTGGACCTAGGTCCACGTGTTGGTATAGCCCCCATATAACGGTACCACCGATTTAAGACATTTTGACGTTTTTATCTACATTTTCAGACCGATTTAGCTATCAATTGACATTTAGGGTTCTTAAATGTCAATAAACTTAGATAACTAGTGGACATAGGTCCATGTTTTGGAATAGCCCCCATATAACGTTACCGCCCGATTTCAGAAATTTTGAGAATTTTACCAACAAGTTTTAACCGAATTATCTGTAATTTGAACATTTTACATTTGAATTTCTTAGTGGTCACCACACCTCTCCACTAAAAATTGTCAAGAAATCCCCCATATAACGGTACCTCCCGATTTTCAGTAATTTGATGATTTTAGCTACAATATTAAACCGAACTAGCAGTAATTTGACATTTGAAGTTCTTAGTGGTCACAACACCTCTCCATCAAAAATTGTCAACATAGGTCCATGTTCGGATATAGCTCCCATGTAACGGTACCTCCCAATTTTCAGTAATTTGGCCATTTTAGCTACAATTTTTAACAAAACTAACTGTAATTTGACATTTGAAGGTTGCAGTGCTCACCACGCATCTGCATCAACAATTTTCAACATAGCCCCAATATAACGATACTTCCCGATTTTCGGTACTTTGAGGATTTTACTGAAAATGTTTAACCGAACGTAGGTCCATGTTTTTGTATAGGCCCAAAACAAACCTCCCGATTTTCCGTACCTTAGCTTTATTTTTGGACGAACTTTCTGTAATTTGAAATTTAAAAGCCAACAAAAATTGTTCATTTAAGTTCATATTTTCGTATAGCCCAGATACCTCCGAACTAGCTGCTAATGCCATTTGAAGTTCCCACGTTATGTACCGATTTTCGGTTTTTTGAGGATTCTAGCTAAATTTTTTAACCGAGGAGTTATTTGACATTATAGGCTCCCATCAAAAACTCTCAACATAGACCCATGTTTTATTATAACCCCTATATAACAGTACCTCCCAATTTCTAGCCCACCAAAAATTGTCAACAGTTAGATATAGGCACCATAAAAAAGGGCCTCCCGAATGAAGCATTTTATGTACATTATCTGACATTTTCACGTACTCACTTAAAGTTGGGGACAGGAATGAATATTTTATGGTGGAGGGTATGAAAAGTTCGGCCCGGCCGAACTTAATGCTTTTTTACTTGTTTTGACCTCACTTTGGCTAGGTGGTAAACACTCAATGCCTTCGTTTCGGTTTGGTTCTGGGGTATCTTCATCGCCGCTGATATTCGCTAACAAAAGCATTCCAGATCCTCAGTACGCTATTTGTATCATTTGTCATCTCTAGTTTCTCACGCTCTTCTTGCTCATTCTTCTTAAAAATACTCTTCTCATTTCTCCTCTTTGTCCGAAAAATTTCCTTGGCGCTTAGTGTTACATCTTCATGGATGCTCGTCTACCGCGTGCTTCCCTTCAGTAGCCTTCCGACATTCCTGATCATACCATTGTTTCTCCACATTATCGGGAAAAGAAGTGTCGTCTTCCAGCATGTGGGTCAGTTGAGCGGAGTCGGCTTGAGCTATCTGTTGTGTTTGCAGCCTCTCGATATCCAGCTTGCGTCTTGTATTAGATCACACTTTTGCCCCCAGAATTAAGACGAGTGTGTACCTTGGCTGATACAAGAAAATGGTCCGAATCGATGTTCCCTCTTCGAATCGATCGGATATCTAACACACAGGAAGAGTGTTTTCCGTCTACTACAACACGATCGTCTGGTTTCTGGTTTTTCCATCTGGGAACATACACGTGACCTTGTGTATGTGGAGGTGGAACCTGTGTTGCCCACTACCATGTTTTTGCTGATGTAAAATTGTCGGATGTTACCTCATGAACGCTGAATTTGCGACCGTTGGACCAAAGTTATTTTCTCTTTTAATTTTAACATTTAAATCTCGTAGAACAATCTGACTGTTATGGCCATGACAGCGGTCATATACTCTCTCTAGGCGCTCTTAGAATGTATCCTTGGTCTGCTCATCTTTCTCCTCGGTTGGGCCATGGGCGCAGACGAGACTGGTGTTAAAGAACTTG
This sequence comes from Musca autumnalis, assembly GCF_047663935.1. Classification (NCBI taxonomy): domain Eukaryota; kingdom Metazoa; phylum Arthropoda; class Insecta; order Diptera; family Muscidae; genus Musca; species Musca autumnalis. The sequence continues at coordinate 152,781,789 of NW_027411644.1, forward strand.
ACATTTATCAATAATCATAAATCCAAAACGCAGCTCATGTTTCGCTTCATAGGAGGGTCACTAAAAGGCAACACGCAGTGTCGCCAGGCGTAATTTGACATTTTTTTAGAAAGCTTGACAGTTATAAGCCTAAGCGTACTCAGGACAGTTTCATATACGACCATGTGTCCGGTTGTTTACAGTGGCTTCATTGATATACTTCCAACACATGGTTTTTGAACGTTTTAGCAGCATCTTCTGGCGATTGCTGCTATTTTTCGGTTTCATACGTATAGTTTCATGATTCGTCACCTGGATCTATCTTGTAAACGTCTTTGGAAGAGCCGCGATTTTTTTTTTTTTTTTTTTTTTTTGAAACTTCATGTACCGATCGACATGGGTTCAACGAGAAAATCCCCATTTTTGCCGTCATGCAATATCAAATGTAAGTTGGTGGAATAAATGCCCAAGGATGCCTCTATCTCACGGTATATAGCACTGCGTTTTTGCATTATCCGTAAACGTCTTTGGAAGAGCCGCGATTGTATTTTTTTTTTTTTTTTTTTTGAAACTTCATGTACCGATCGACATGGGTTCAACGAGAAAATCCCCATTTTTGCCGTCATGCAATATCAAATGTAAGTTGGTGGAATAAATGCCCAAGGATGCCTCTATCTCACGGTATATAGCACTGCGTTTTTGCATTATCCGTTCACACACTGCTTATTTGTTTTTTGGCACAACGGCCATTTTTGAACGACCCTCACGAACTCCTTTTTTTTTGGCGAGTGTCAGCCTCGATTGAATTCATTAAACCAGTTTTTCCATAGTGCTTTAGGGAGGTCCTTTATCGACATACAAAGATTTAATTTGATCGATGCAATCTTGCCGTGATTATCCACGGCCGAAGTTGTGAAAAATTATCGGACGAAAATGTTCACAAGTAAATTCCTTTTTTTTTTTTTTTTTGGAAAGTGTTTTTTTCAAGTCACAGTAAACAACCCAACACATGGTCGTATGTCAAACTGTATTGAGTACGCTTAGGCCAAAAACTGCCAAACTTTGCAAAAAAATGTCAAATGACGCTCGGCGACTCTGCGTGTTGCCTAGGCCAGAAAGTTTTCTAGTTGACACGACCAAAAATGGGCCTCATGGAAATAATGGGTTTAGACCCCAAGTATGTTTGTACGAAATATGTTTCAGACAATTTGGAGTGGATCTAGCCATGTCCGATCTGGTCCAAAATTTGGCATTTCTAATATTTCGTGTTGCCTAGGCCAAAAGGTTTTTAGTGACCTTCGTATCAGCTTTAAAGCAGTACGTAGTCGTTTATGATCTTTATGTCTAGCCGATTCCATCGCACTTCCTGTAAGGCAATAATAACAGCTTTATACTTACAAAGTACATCCGCCTGAGCGCAAACTGCACCTTCTCTATAAACAGTCCGGACATTCCAGGTGGGTCGTTTAGAGGGTTTTGTTTTCTTCTTTCCTTTGTTTTTACTTAGTACGTTCTTCATTTTTTGATGGGTTACTAAACCATCGCCCAACCAAAGTTTTTTATCGTTCTTATGGGTTAACTCACTACCTTTAACGGGTGTTTAAAGCAGCTCCCCAGGTGACACCACCAGGTGGCCAGTGTCAACATAAGTTAAATGAGGGGGCAAGATAAGTCCTGGTCTTTGTCATGATAAAACCAGTCAGGGCCGTTGGATGGTGTCTTCCACCCTTACGTAATAAATACATCGACACAAATTATTCACATACATATTTTTAAGGACATTTTGTAGCGATTTGCATGTACCGAACAAAACTTTGAAATTTCAGGTAATAAATATTTGAAGTTTTTGTCATAAATGCAAAACTATTCTTTCAATCTTTTTATTGTTATAATAAATCATTTTAATTATTTTTTTTCTCTTTTCAGGTAATTTTCAATCAAAATCATTGGTAACATTTAAAGTTGTATAATTTTGTTATGCCCATAATATTGGTAAGAAAAATAAAATTTTTCGTGTGATTTCGATCTTTCGATTGAGAAATTTTGCAAAGCCAACAAAAATTATTTAAATGTGATGTAAAAGTCCCATCAAGGCGATTTCATTACAAAAATATGCAAATTTCAATAAAACAATTACCAACTTACATTCTTGTCCTCACAACAACAAGTCGAACAAATAATTAGGTCACTTCTGTTCATTTGAATATTTACTGGTCGTCTGGATTTAAATTGTATCCCAAAATTACACAGGACCCAAGACATGGCCAAGGATTTATTTGTTTATTTTGTGCAGTGTCTTTGTTTACAAATGCTTTTGTTTTCCACATTGGCGTTCGTTTGGTAGTTCGCCCCATCGTTGTATGACACAGTTGTTGTTGTTTTTGTCTACCACAAACAAGATTAAAATGATGCCATTTGCTGATGGCTTCAATTGTCTTTATGCCAGGAACAACTTTTGTGCTTAAAGTTAAAGGAAAAAGTATTCACATAAATAAATGTAAAACAAATCAGCCATATAGAAAAAGTGAGGCGGGTAGGGGGCAGGTCCTTACAACATTGTGAAATAAGATTTCCTTTGAATTGAGTTTTCGTTACAAAAATTTCTCTTGTCACATTATTTAAGTTATTCTTTGTTACACAAAAACAACATCCCATTGTTGTTTGGCAGTCACTGCTATTACCCTCCCCTCACAAACAAGTATTTTAGCTTTTATGTTTTTAGCTTAAAATAAATCCAATATTCGTTGTAGGTCCCATGAACTGAGATGGGGCATCCCGCTCCCCATCTCAGTTCTTGGTTGAGACATAAATGTATCTATTATACTAAACTGTGACCTCGTTCGCCTTTAAACCATAAATTATCATACACGAATAGATTTGTTTTCAATGACTTTTTCTCCCTTAGAAGACGCACACACACACAGGCAGAGAAGAAATCCCCCAACAACGCATCCCATTTCTTTGAAAATACCTGTGATTTAGTTTTAAGATTTTTTTAATATTTTTGTTGTTGCAAAACAATTCTGACAACCCTCCTAGTTGAGTCATTGAAGTTGTGTGTGGAGATGTTATTTTATTTGTTTTCCTTTTAGGAAAATTATATTTTCCTTTTAACCATCAGTATGAGGTCGGTACTTTGTTCTGGTATTTTTACGATTTTTGGTGTGTTTTGTTTTCTTCTTTTATGGTAAATGCCAAGCATATTTTTCAATTTTTTTTTTATCTTAAAGAACAAATTGAAGATGTGCAAGAATTTTGAACACAAAACAATATGACTTGGGAGTTCTTGTTTATTCAAAATTGCACAGTAGAAACAAATTTAATTTTGTTAATAATAAGTTAGGGAGGTTTTGAAATTTATACTCACCCGTCAGCTTTGACGGATAATTAGTAACCATTTCCCTCTCTCTTGCGGAATATTACAGAGAAAGGATGGATCGGTGGGGACTCGCCGCCCCATAATCTTGCACTTAATACTCCTCTTCGCAATAAAATAGCGGAATATTATGCTAGATATAAAATATAAATCCATCGTTGTACTGTGAGGGCTACTATATACATATCGCTCATTTACTCAAAGAGTGACACATTTCAAAAAATCCAGTTTCGAGAAAAGAGCATTTTAAGTTGGCGATTGAAATTTGACTTCCAAACTTAAAAAGATTGTTACATAAAAACTACTCTTTGAGTAAATGAGCGATATGTATATATATTTTTGGCCTAATAATGAAAATACGAATATTTGTTATCAAAAATTGTTTTATTGCTTTTCAAAGTATTCTCCAGCATAATTTTTACAGTATTACATGCTCTCAAACCGATTTGTCGAAGCTTTTTTTCTACTACGATTTAAACATCTCCAAAACATGGGGGTTTGAGCGCTTGAACAGATTGTTTTGGCGGCGAAAATCATTGACCACGCATTTTTTGTTGTGCAGGAATAAAAGGAAGTTATTGCCAGGTCAGGGCTGTACGAAGGATGACCCATCAATTGGACGTTTTGGTCGGTCAAAAAGGCGCTGGTTTGAGCCGATGTCTGAGAGCGCGCATTGTCATGGTGCACAATGGTTCGTCTCCTCTTGTTCGTTTTTTAATTTCTCCGAAGACTTCAGGTAAACAAATTCTGGTGTTTCGCTCAGAATTGCCTGTCCTACGTGGATCAAGCGGAACAGTCGCCACATGATTAGTTTTGCCGAAGAAAAAGGAGAACATTTCCTTCAAAGCGCTTCTTCCAAGAACAACTTTCGTTAATTTGGATCGTCTTCGAAAACCCACACAGTCGATTGCAGTTTTGTTTCGGGCTTATAAACGTCTTTTAAAGCACAGCGTTCGCATTTTTTCAACACTTCTTTGCCTTTTTTGAGATACTGTCAAATTGTGGTGGATGCAACGAGATAAACCTTTTTAGGGCGAGGTGTGCATGCAATATCGAATGTATGCAGGTGGAAGAAAAGTCGAAGGACGCCTCTATCTCACGTATGTCACATGACGACTTTGCATTATCAGTTTACGCACGCATCAATGTTAGAGCCAGAGAACGGCCGTTTTTGGGGACCTTTCTCTTTGAGCGAGCCTCGGCCACGATTGAACTTGAATCACTTTACACAGTGCTCTAGTATGGTGCTTCATCGCCATACAAATATTTAATTTCATCGACGAGTTTCGAAATCTATTTCAGACGATTTGTCCGTCCGTCTGTCTGTCTGGCTGGTGTACACGATAACTCTTTTTTCTCCTCTCTCTCCCAAAAACTCAAGTTACTTTACAGCAAATTTTGTACGTGTGACTTCGGACTAATTGCGGTTAGAAATAACCATATAAACTCCGAGAAACCCAACCATGTTATTTTGAGATGTTCTCTAAACCACCTCCTAACCTTGCGATAAATCTATTTGTTTTTAGGCTTTGTTACTCAACATTGTGCCACCAATATACGAGAAATTACTTTTATATCTTCAACATCAAGGTCAATTTTACCTTTATATCTGCCTAAGGACTTTTTAGACATTTCAATGCCATTGTTTTACTTTTTACCAAAAAGGCTTACAAAACTTGTGCTCCTGCTATATGGAAAATACTCCACGCAGGTACTTCGAAATATTTCACATCAAATACTCTTGTAACCCAACATCCATCCACTGTTCCCAAAAACTGAATACATTTTCGACATTTAAACTTTGCATAATTTATGTTTAAAGTTTCGTATGTATGGATATCTCCGGTTGTCGCTATGCTCCTCTTTGTGTCCTTGTTGAACAATTTCTTTTCCATTTTTCGGTGGGTAACATGTGGTGGCTTTCAGCATTCGTTAAGTGATTATTCTTGTTGAACACAAAATTCAAAAGTAAACAAAAACCGTTGTCGTTGTATTTGATTGATAGTTACAAAATATTTTTGTCTAAATTTTGACGAATATAGCCAATTTGCCTTATTACCACCATCGATTTAATATGTAAAAGGTTTGCAAGGCAAAGATTTTCGATTTATTTTTAAATCAGACGAAATTTTAATTTTATTATAACTTTTAAAAGTATTTGTTAAGTTACTTGAAATTGTTTCTCTTTCCAATTAAATTTTCTAACGAAATAAATTAAAATGTCATCCACAAGTATTTCTCTTTTTTTCACAAAACTTCGAAATATATGACAGTTCCATACATACGTGTTAATAGGTGTGCAGTTTAAAAGTTTTTTTTTTTTAATTTTTGAAGTAGTTCTTATTTAATGCAATTTTTTGTTTCTTTTCAAATTGAAAGAAAAGTAGTGTGTATATCAATTTAAAAGGATTTCTAGAAATCCTTGGCCAAAATTTCTAGTAGCTGCAGCAATATTTTGTGTAATCGTTTGTTTGTTTTTGATTTGGTTTTGGTTCAATTTCTAGTTATGTATATGCATTTTCCTGTTTCTATAGTTTGTGATCATAGAGATTGTGGGGCAGGATGAACACACTTTACTGGACATTTTAAGTGTGTTTTATGCTCCTATGCCACATGCTGGCATATGTTTTGCACATATTCCAATGGGAATTTCGCACTGTTATTTTATATTTTGTCTAATAATCTTTTTAAGTTGGGAAGTCAAATTTTAATTTTTTGGAATGTGTAAATGAGTAAATGAGCGATATGAACATATGTCTGTGACTGTCATAGAAAACTATACATATATATAGTTTTCTATGAGTAAGTCGCAAATAAGTTTTTGTATTTTTTAAGATTGTCAAGTTTTATAGTTATTTTTTACATACAAATAGGACGATCAGTGCCTCAGCCTTCGGATCTAAAGAAATGAAGTTAACACAATACTTCTGAAATCTATAGAGGTTGTTTGAGTTTTTGGCCCATCTTCTCAGGAAGTTTGGACTTGCCCCACACAGAACATGTTGCACAAAATTTAATAACGATCCAAGATGGGTCTTTAAATTGCACTCTTCCCAAACTAAGCACGATGGGGCCGATGATAAGTTTTTGAGGCAAAACATCACAGGGGCAAGCTAGAACTTCAAAATTTCGTGCAGATGTTTATAATCGGCCTAGAAGCTAATCTGCCAAATTTGGTTGATATCGGTTCATATATAGATATAGGTCTCATATATATGTTCGCCCGATTTCGAGTAATTGATGGACCAAACACGAAAATTCTGTCCAATTATGATGATATTTGGAATAAGTGGCGGAATTCGTACTGGAAATAAGTTTGCCAAGTTATTTTGAAATCGGTTCAAATTTGGATATAGCTCCCTTATATATTTTCGCCCGATTTGAGGTATTTCGTGCAATAAACACGCAATTTCTTTCCAATTTCGAAGAAATTTGAAACGTGTGACAGGATTTGGTCTAGAAATATGTTTGCTAAATTATATTGAAATCGGTTCAGACTTGGATATAGCTCTCATATATATTTTCACCCGATTTTAGGTATTTGGTGCAACAAACAGGCAAATTCTGTCCAATTTCGATGAAATTTAAAATGTGTGACGAAATTACGTCTAGAAAAAAAAGTATGCCAAATTATATCGAAATCGGTTCAGATTTGGATATAGCTCCCATATATATTTTCACCCGATTTTAGGTATTTCGTGCAACAATCACGCTATATATGTCCAATTGTGATGAAATTTAAAGTGCGTGACGGAATTTGGTCTAGAAAAATTTATTGAGACATCATATTGAAATCGGTTCAGATTTGGATATATCGTTCATAAATTTTCTCTGTCGACGTTAATTGTTTTCTCAATTTAGTTGGTTGATACCGAACTTTCTTGAGAACATAGTTTAAATATTTTTTTTTTTTTTTGACAAATTGGCCGAAACAGAGGCGGCCTGAATCAAACTTCCGAAGCAAGTTTTCTTCCTTCACTATAATCCACATTAGAGGGTGCCTCTCTTCTTTTTATCATTACCTTGTTCAAGCGTAAATACTTTGTCGCTAGCTAACCATAAGCTTTCAAATTGTAATACACGACTTTTTGACCTCAAATTTTTTATCCATTTTTGGTTAAGGCGTACACAAATATTATAAATTTGCTTTTTAACTTCCGTCATGAAGTTGTCTTTGAAACCTCGATTAAATTTTGCAGAAATCCATTCTATAAGGTGTTTAGGTTTTCGCTGATTTTTCAACCAAAAATAAAAAATATCCAAATTTTTAAGTTTTACGAAATCTGGAAGTTGATAATTTTTTTATTCGCAAGTATACGCAAAAATTGTCACCTTTCACCAGATACATATTTTTACGAGAAAGCACCCTGAAGCCGAAAGTTCTACTCCAAAGAACACATGGACGATACCACAGACTACATCAAAAACCATCACTTACTGACACAACAAATTATTGACCACATCTAATATTACATTTACACTTTTAATAATAATCTTAATTTACATAACATTACCCGTAGTTTCCATTTTTAAAAAATAGATAATATCAACAGATCAGGTTTTGGCGCCAAAATACTTAAATTGTTTAATTACGACTGAATGTCAGAAATAAACGGAATCATAATTATGACATCTTTGACAGCTTGGCATGTCGCCGTGGGTCGTTGCCAGACTGTAATTTTTTGGTTTTGTAGGTTTGAAAGTGTTAAGAATATAGTTCCGTTGTTATTTGATTTCAATCGCTGTCTTGAAAAGATTACTTTTTGCCTCAAAAACCTACCATTGGCCCCATCGTGCTATGTATGGGAGGTACCCGAAAGAGTGGTCCGATGTAAACATAATCCGAGTTTGTAGGAAATAATACAATGCACAACGTTTGAACTTTTGGCCCATTATCTCAGGAAATATGGACTTGCCCCCGAAAAACGTTGGGAATTGCTCGAGAAATGACACAAGCAGTTTAATAAAAGAAAACAAATTATAAACATCTTAATTGAACAAGGCAAATACAGCAAATGAAAAAAAATATTGAAATTGTACAAAAATAATTTCGCAGAAAATACAAATTATTTTGTTTTTCAAAATAGTAGTTTCATTACAAGTAATTTCAATAAAAAAATTGATCAAAACGATCCTAGCTCGTCTGGATTGTTACGAGGGGCACTATACGAGTAAAACCTTTTGGCCTAGGCAACACGCAGTGTCGCCAGGCGTCATTTGACATTTTTTAGGAAAGTTCGACAGTTTTTAGCCTTAGCATACTTAGGACAGTTTGACAGTGGCTTGATTGAGATACCTCTAAAACATGGCTTTTGAACGCTTGTACAGCATCTTCTGGCGACGAAAATCGTTGACCACGCCTTTTTTTCTTGATGTGCTCTAATCAAATGAAGTCATTGGATTCACAGTCAGAGTTGTACGGCGCATGACCAATCAATTTCATGTTATGTTAAGTCAAACAGTCGCTGGTTTGAATCGATGTATGAGAGCTCGCATTGTCATTGTGCAGAACGATTCTCTTCTATACTAAAACTTGGACCAGTATTAAAATATTTTGCTGGAATGTTCGCCACTCCCTAAGAACAAACGTATTTAATTAAAACACAAATGGTGTATATTTAATTAAAAACGTTTTTAGAAAGAGCAAAAAGAAAAAAAAATGGAAGTCCTGGTCCACTAAAAACGAAGTTTAACTAAGACTTCTGTGGTGTTTTCGGAAAGAATCTTAAGTCGACTTCTGACCATTTTGAGATGTTAGTATCATGTAGATGTAGGTATTGAGAGCTTTATTTAAAAACAATTAAAAAAGCGTTAAGTTCGGCCGGGCCGAACTTTTTATACCCTCCACCACAAACTGTATTGAAGTGAATAGGAACAATTAGTTTAATTTCGTTTTATTACAGGAGTAGTATATATATGTATCTCAACTCATAATACGCCCTTCAAAACAGCTTACATTTTTGTTCTTTCCAAAACATGGACCAATATTTACAATTTTCCGAATTGAGCGCAATACATAAAATTGGGCAATACCGACTAGACCTAAACCTGGATATTCTGTATTTGGATAGTTGAAATCATCGGGAGCACCGTTCTATGAAGGCTGTATAAAACGTTGACCTGTACCGATAAATTTCTGGAGGAATGTTTCGTAACTTCAGCGAAGACTAAATACCAAATTTCAGTTATTTTCGTTGAATAATGTGGATAAAAAACCAAAATTAGGAGGAAACTTTCTATAGGGGCTATATAGAAACATGGAACAATAGCGGAAATTTTCAGGTGGAAAGTTTTATACAACCAACGGACTATTACTCGTAAAGATCATCCGTTTCGATGGGATATTGATGACACAACCTTCAAAATATCGAAAATGCGGAAGTATGTTTTTATAGGGGTTATTTGAAGAATTTTATTTTATAGCATTTCCAAATTAAATGAAACCTTTTCCAAATTGAATGAAACCTTTTCCAAATTAAATGAAACCTTTTCCAAATTAAATGAAACCTTTTCCAAATCAAATGAAACCTTTTCCAAATCAAATGAAACCTTTTCCAAATCAAATGAAACCTTTTCCAAATCAAATGAAACCTTTTCCAAATTGAATGAAACCTTTATTTTTATTGAAAGAAAAAAGCCAGAATATTTTGAAAAAATTAAGAAATAAAAATTATATGGATTTTCAACGATTTTTTACTTAAATTCTAATCTTAAGTAATGACATAAAAATGTAACTCGCTGCATGTTCTGCTTCCTTGAACATAAACATTTCATAATTTTTGGGCATCAATTAAGGTTATAGCGAAATAATCCTAAAGAGAGAATTTAGGTTTAAAAAATTCTTAATAACACTGTGACACTAAATGGAGGTGAAAATCTGGGGCAGAGATAATTCCTTTGGGGATGAAAGCCCTAGGTGAGTATATTAAGAATCCTGAAGGATAGATCCGCCGTGAGTCGAAATTCCGAGTTATCGCGTGATTAAGTTTCTGCTGAAGCCCATATAAGGCATCTTAAATAAACGTTATATCTTTGTTAACAGTTGTTTTAGCTTATTTATGAAATGACTTGTCTTCAGTCAGATCGAATGAGGATTATTTTCGTAGAGCATTTCGACCTTCTAACTCGCTTCCTTCAATGTCCTTTTCGTCACTTATTTTATGAACCCCTATAAAAGTACCACATGATGACGTTATTAGCTTCGAAATGTTCTTCAAAAATTTTAGGTATAACCCTGATTGACAACTAATCGATTTTGTAATCATGAACTGTTGTTTGAGCTGTTCGATACAATGCTCAATCACGTCAACGGTATCACGATCTATTATCCGATCGCGTAGTACGACTCTGGCACACAATTTTATTTTTGAAAGTTTTTTTAGGATAATTTTTATGCAATAACTTAATAAGTAAACGAATACACATAACGATAGAATTAAACCGGTGTAATTTTAAATTTTTAATGCCATATTCAGCAATGTTGAACCCAATAGTAAAGGCATTTTCAAAAATAAAATTGTGTACCAGAGTGGTACTAAGCGATCAGACAATAGATCGTAATATCGTTGACGTGATTGAGCATAGCAACCAACATCTCAATAAACAGGACTGCTCGAATTATGTAATGAGAAAATTCCACAAGCAGCAAATCGTGAACCACTTCATTAGGTAATACAATTAGTCCCTGTTATTATATATTATCAATTTTTTAAACCTCAATTCTCTCTTTAGCATTATTACGCTATAACCTTAATTGATGCCCAAAAATTATAAAAAGTGTAAGTTCAAGGAAGCAAAACATGCAGCGAGTTGCACTTTTAGGTCATTACATATGATTAGAATTTAAGTAAAAAATTGTTGAAACCCCATATAATTTTTTATTTCTTTCTTTTTTCAAAATATTCTGGCTATTTT